>NC_092336.1:140922500-142122500 GCF_046630445.1 Rutidosis leptorrhynchoides
ATAATTCATACTAGATTACAAAGAATGGTTCCCACATGTTTGATTGCTGATCTAGGGCTGCTAAGGTGATGATTTGATATGTATATATCAATAGTAAATACATCTAGAAGCTGGGTATAATACGGGTATAAATATTGTATGAATACTAGTAGAATTCTTGAGGAAATCGAATGAGAATATGAGTATAGCTATCTTTGTTGAGTATAAGTATGTTGATATATGTATATAAGTCTTTCAAAAGTGTATTAATACTATTAATACAATACATATATATTGATTTTAACTTAAGACTTAATGCGTCGTTAATCGTTACATATATGTATATTGTTTCGAAGTCTTTAAGTTAGTAGTCTCATTTTATATATATAACTCTTTGCTAATATATTTAATGAGATACTTAAATATCATTTTAACAAATCATAAATATATATATCCATATATATATTCCTTTAAATAATTATTACAAGTTATGACGTTCGTGAATCGTCAGACAAACTGGGTGAACAAACGTTTGTATAAAATTCATTTCAAATTATTAAGTCTTAATAAGTTTGATTGCTTAACATGTTGGAAACATTTAATTATGTAAATATTAATCTTATATATATTAAAGGAAAAATCCGGGTCGTTACACAATATCAACACTTACATGTTCAATGTTTAGTCTAAACATTCCATTACTCAAATAGCCAAATCCAACAAATATACCATGTTTTGATAACAAACTTATCAGATTCAATAACTTGATTGTAATCAAAAATATTCAACAACATGTCATGTTTTGTCTAAACAACATTAGCATCCGATTCATTCTTGATGTGTGCGAGGTGTAGTACGAAATACTATTATTTTTGTTACGAAATAATATTAAATACGATACAATTTTACACAAGTTATTTATTTATTTATAGAATGGATATACCTAAACCTTGCTACAACACTTATAGACAGTGTACCTAATCGTAGAATAAGGTAGTTTTTAGTAAGTCCGGTTCGTTCCACAGGGAGCTGGCTAAGTTTAACGCTATATTTATTTTAAACTATATTTGTATATATATATATATATAAATATAAATATATATATATATATATATATATATATATATATATATATATATATATATATATATATATATATATATATATATATATATATATATATATATATATATATATATATATAAGCAGTATTATTATTATTATAAAAGGGAGTTTTTACCGTTTAATGACCGGTTTGTCGATTTTAAGTTCTAATGCAAAATATTAACTTAATTTAAAGCGTAAAGTAAATGACAATAAATAAAATTGTGATAAAATAAAAGTACGATAATTAAAAGTGCAATAATTTAAAGTACGATAAATAAAATGACAGTAAATAAAAATGCGATGAGATATAAAATAAAGGAATTATGCTTATTTGAACTTCCGTAATCATGATGTTTGACGTGTTGATTTTAATTTATTACCATGAGTTAATTGTCCTTTGTCCTGAATTATTCGATATGTCCATCTGGTTTTGTCCATAATAGTCCATCGGTCATAATTATAAAGTGCGAGAGTCATCGCCAAATTAACCTTATACCCGAAGTCAAATATTTCAACTAATTGGGGATTCGAACTGTAACAAGGTCTTAAAACTTTGTTTAATGAATAGACCAGGTTATCGACTGTGTGTAATCCAAGGTTTTAATACTTTGTTAACAATTACACCAATTACCCTTGAATGTAATCCACCCCTGTTTTAATGAGTCCAGTGACTATTAATTCATCCCCGTGTCCGGTCAAATGAATAATTATTAGTATTTATAGATATCCCGCCCACCGTACCCAGTCAAGCGTATGTGGTTATATATAAACACGTCAAATTATAAATCTCTATATTAAATCAACGAGATATCATTTAATTAATATAAAGCCCATTAATAGCCCATAGTCCAATTTCCACAAGTGTCGGTCTTTTGTCCAAACCCCAATTATGCTGCAAAGCCCAATAACCCCGTCTTAATATTTAGCCCAACATTACAATTACTTCGGCTTAAATAAGCATAATAATAACTTAGCTACGAGACATTAATTTAAAAAGGTTGAACATAACTTACAATGAGTATTAATCGCGTAGTGTTACAAGGACAGAGTTTCGACTTACAAACCTTAAAACATTCGCTACTATAACCTTATTATTATTAACTTAAAATTAAAATTAAAATTATAAATATAAATATATTGAGAGAGAGTAAGATATATGATATACGTGTACATAAACTCGTCGAATTCACTGCTATTTATAGGACTTGGCCATGTACAGTGATCCATGCGATCGCATGGATTTAAAGCCTCCAGGCCATGTGATCGCATGGCCGCCTTCCACTGGTCACCATGCATTAAAAACGTGGGCTGCTCGTATTTTTTAATATATATAATATAATATATATAATTTAATATAATTATATTCTTGTGCATCATTGACTTATAATTTTAGGTCCGTCGACTTGCTCGTTGACAGTTGGTTCATGTCCCGGTTTCGGATTTTAGAACGTCCTTTCGTACTGTTTAATATCTTGTACTTTGCGTTTCGCGGCTCATACTCTTGTAACTTTTAGACGTTTCTCATCAATAAATTGAACCACTTGGATTGTACTTTGTACTTTTTAGCATTTTGGTCACGTATTCAAATCGTCGAATCTATCTTTTGTCTTCACCTTTTATTCTTTAAACGAATATCACTTGTAAATAGAACAATTGTAACCAAAAGCTTGTCTTTCTTGAAGGATAATCCTATGAAATATATGTTCGTTTTTAGCATTATCAAATATTCTCACACTTGAGTATTGCTTGTCCTCAAGCAATATAGAACTTGAATATAACTTTACTAGAATCACTTCTTTATTCTTCACACTTTGTACATCAGTGATTTTGATACGGAGGTATGAACAATGATAGTAACGTTGTGGTTTACAGTCCCACATGACTATGAAAATTTAGATTCTTAAGAAAATTGGATCCTTATGAAAACATTTGATCTTTTGAAAATTCAATCTAGCTTTTATCCTAGATAAGTTTTCCGGAATAACCCTTCACCGGTGTTTGCAAAATGTTTTTGTGGGTTTTGTGAGTTTCAGATTTGAAAATTTTAGCTCAAAACTTATGGTTTTGTGTCACCCACTTGCTAACCTTGTATTAGGAAAGCAACACGTCCAGTATACTTGCTCCGTATATTACCTTTCGGTAAACTACCGTCCGGTTGTAAAGAAAAGCGTTGAACAAGCAACTGTTAAGGTAATATCTAATGACATGCTTTTGATTATGGTCCACAACGTGTCGGATGCAATTACTATCCTTTGTAGGAGCAATAGTAAAGATCACCCTATAATTTTTTTTCAGTCTGGCACAAGGTCCTGTCTTCAACCATGCTATGCAACCACCGTTCTTACGGTTGACACCCGATTTGGTTCAGGTGACCTAATGAATCTCGGTGAATTCTTAGGATTTTACGTTTAATGGTAATGAATGCATTGAAAATGGGTTTTCAGAAAACAAATTGGTTTTAATTTAATCAAAATATTTTCTCGTTCAAGCTCGAGTTTAGATATCATTGAATTCCATGAGTTTGTAATTCTTAATCTTTAAGGTCAATCTCAAGGATTGAGTAATATCAGTCTTAAAAGCTGATTTTTAATCTTTAAGGAGATTATCCTTTCTGGAGATCTGATTCATTAGTCTTATAAGCTAATTTGCACGGTGCCCCCCATTGTACGAGACAGATCCTCTCATGGTTAGGATAAGTCTGACCACTTGGTGACCCTGTTTGATGCTGAGGTCCGTGGATTTCCAGCTAATTTTTGAGAAACCTTTTTAAGGTTTTTCGTAGACTCTACAACTGGTCTGGACGACAACTTCCTGACCTAAATCAAAGAGCGCGTGTCTTTTTCTCGGAAGACTTTTCTTCCTTTTAAATTCTATTTATATTACAATAAACAGGGTAAAACTGATTAATATCGTCCAAAACAAATGTATCTTCAATTATTTGTACAAAAATATGTGATATATGTTCTAAATAACTTGGTAAATATTTCCCATACTTGGCTTTTATTTTTCTTTCTTTTCCTTTTTATTCTCTTCTATTCTATTTTAAATGAATTCAAGCGTTTTGGGTTGTTTTTCAATTTATGTCTTTTCCGAGGTAACAATAATTTCGGTGTTAACACCTAGTTTTATCGTTCATAAATATGTATAAACATGATTTTGAGTTCATTTAGTTGAAAATAAATAAAAATTTTACTAGAAGTAGGTAGTCAATATATAAGACTAGGGCTGTTCTTTATTATCAGAGAGCACTAGATTCTAATACAACTACTGCTTTACTAGTAAAGTTTAACGGTGGCTATTAAACCAAGTGTATAAGTCAAATTTTTAAAACCGAAAGAATTTAATCCCTTCCCACACTTAAGATCTTGCATTGCCCTCATTTGCAAGAAATCAGTATCAATTTAAATTATTGAGGGTGATTAGCGTAGAAAAAATGATTAAATTTTACCAAAGTTTCCAAACATATTGTTGTTTGTTTGAATGATAAATGGTGCACATCATTTGTTCATTCCTGCAGCTGTTATTTCACATATATTTTGCATCTTGTCGTCAAAATTAGTTGCTTTTGTTGAACTTAATGCCTGTCTTTGAAAATGCGCTGTTTTACCCTGTTGTGTACATGAGATAAAATACATACAATACAAATATAAACATGCATGGTATTTTGAAATGGGACTTAATATCCCACTTTCAAATTACAAAAATGAAATATTAGTACAAAATAATAAAAATGTTAAACATTACATAAAAGTATTAAAATGTTAAATGTTTAACATAAATAGATAAAAATAATAAAAGATAAGAAATCACCAATGGAACACTATTGATTTGGATAGGGATTCCAGTTCATATCATCGCTCGGGTTCCATGGTTGGTGATAGGTGTCGATAGGCTAGGTTGGGGTCGTACAGGTCAAAGGGTGGTCGCATGTCGGGCTGATGTGGTGGATAAAAAGCAGGCCAAGTTGGGATGTAGTTATGTGGTACCTGATATGATAGCTGGCTCATGATTTGGTGCTGATGAACTTGTCAGCTATCGTGTTGGCGTTGCATGGATTGCTCATACTCATCCGCGGCTCTCCACTGCTCATACTGATGATGCCTAGCCTGGTTATTAATTTCCACCTCATCTACATGCTGGAAGACATCAGTATAACTATCCCTAATGACATCCCTAATGTCATCTGCTTCCTCTATCTCCTCATCCGAACCCCTCTCTACCTGTAGATGGGTGCCCTGATATGGTATTGGCATATTTTGTCTCCGTTTTAATACCTTTGCACCTTGATAAACCTGCAAACCTATAGTATCAGTTTGTTCCTCAATCTCTATCATCGGACCCCCATGCTCTTTATCTACACCTAAGTACTCTCCAATGAGAGTAACAAAAATACCTCCCCCTATAATACTTCCTGCTTGCATACCCTCAACAACTTTAGACAAATAGTGGCCTACGCAATAAGGAATATTAACAAAGCTCCTCGGATCCCGAATACACTTAAGGTAAAATAAATCGTTCAGGGTCATTTTCTCTTTGTTTCTACCCCGTTGTGTAATCGAGTTCGCTAAAAATCTATGTATTACTCGGAGCTATGCTCTATCAATATCTAAGTAGGAGTGTCTTCCACCCCGCGTAAATTCCCTAAATCTTGACATACGCCTCCATATGACGTTAGCGTCAAAATTCCTATCTACTCTTTCACCTTTAGTAATTAAACTATTACAATCAGGTGTAATAATCTCAGCGGGGGTGTAGATCAGTAAAGCTCTAGCCATATCCAACATGGACATTCTGTACATTGTACCTCCTAAAAAAATCTAATAAAACTTATATCTCCTAACATAGTAACCTGATTATTTAACTCTATAGTGCTAAGCAATTCAACACACCATTCTCTATATATAATTCTACGCGTAGTAAATGTGATGACCTGGAAATTTCCGATCAAATTTAAACTTTAATCTTTATATGTTTCCGACACGATAAGCAAAATCTGTAATATTGAGTCTCGAAAACTTTGGAACTATGTTCATATGTTTAATTATCCTTGACTATTCCCGACGATTCACGAACAATTGTATGTAAATAAATTAATGTGTATATACAAATATAAATATAACAGTATATATTAATTTGAATTAACATAATACAATTTAATCATTTGATTTAATGATATAAAGTAATATACAAAAGAATTAAGTTGTTATTAGAATGGATCTATATATATATATATATATATATATATATATATATATATATATATATATATATATATATATATATATATATATATCTAGATGTAACTGTTATACATAATTAATATGTATATTGTAATATATATAAACATATAAATGTTACATACTCACATATGTTATTATATAAAATAAGCATTACATAATTAATAAAATATAAGGTTAAAATATTATATGTAATCACAAGTTAAATTATAAATGTTATATTAATATTATATATATATGACATTTGATATATATAAGTGTTATAGTATTATTACTTATATAATTATTATCATAAATAATATTAATATTATTATAATAATATTATTATCATTAATAATACTATTGTTATTATTATTAATATCATTATTGTAGTTATTCTCAGTAATAACTACTAATGTTATTATTAATATTTTTATTAATTTTATTATTAATAAATATCATTGTTCTTGTTATTTATATTATTATTAATATTAAATACTATTAAAATTGATATCATTTTTTTTCCCATTAGTATTATTTTGATTAGTATTGTTATTATTTTGTTATTGTATTTCACTATTAATAATAAATAATAATAATATTATTATTTATGTTTAAATTATTATTAACATAATTATAATTATTAAGTTATTAATAATAATTATAAAAACTCATACGTACCAAAAATGGGAATCAAAGTCAGTTACACTGAATTTCAAACTGTATCATAATTTGTTTTGGTGTCTATCATCTGGTACAAAACGATTCTATTTAGTCATTAACAAACAAAAGTAGTACAAATTAAGATCAATTTATCTGACACATAACAAAATTTGATGAACGTCATCATATGCTTTATTTTCCTTGTTTGTTTCTCCTTGGCTAGAACATTGTTGTCGATTCCCTCAATTGTGTATAATAAACGATCATATCATCTTTGCTAGCTTCACTGAGGGGAATACTATCTCATCTGTTTCCTGTCTAATACTTTCTTTCACCACTCCACCAACACAACTGTCCACCAACGAGAACGCAATTTTAATTCTTCTTTTATCAAACACTAAAAATAGCCCAACTTGAACAAACCACTTCTAATTATTTCTTGTTGATTGAACAAAACATCACATGCACATCATTGAGTTACCTTGTTTCTCTAATCGGCACAAGCCACAACTACAGCAAGTAATACCACCAACCACCTCTTTCTCTCTCATCCTCTCTCTCTTATTCGTGATCAAAAACCCTCCTGCTACAACCCATTGCCACTAGTTTCTGTTACCAATCTATTACAAAACCGTCACTCTTATCCTGTTTCTTTAATCTTTTCAAAACAACCAATCAACTATAAAACCCATTTAATAGATGATAAGGATTAAAGAAGAAGATGAATAATAATAGAACGATTTTGGTACCTGATGTGTTTTCTTTTTTTTCGACTTCCATCCATCTATCATCCGTTGCGGTTTGAACAAACCGCCACCACCTTTATGATTAAACACCCTCTTTGATGAACCCCATTAACAAATTCCTGTTTATATTTTGCCTTTCAAAATGAAACCACAACCCACAACACCTGCAACTGCTACGTATATTTTTTTTTCTTTTCTCGATCACCTTCACCCTAATCAACAACCACCTCTATATTTTTCTCTTGTAAACTATCACCACTTCCACTACATCACTAAAACCCAACATGTCATTTTATATTTGAAACTGCAAACACCGAATAACTTTATCAATTAAAAGTTGATGTAGTATGTTTCTTTATTTCCTTTTTGCCCGTACTCTAATATACGTTTGTTTCAATCTCAACCTACCCAAAAGCCAAACTTTTGGCTAATATTTATATTGCATGTGGGTCAATAAACTAACAAGAAATCATGTGGTATTTTTTTTTTTAGTGGACGACAAGAATAAACATATACAATCCCCACTTGTTATTAAAAATGATGAATTGTGTATAAGGAGTGGAAATCATGGGAACCAGCTGGATCACTCAACCGATACATTTTGTTTCTTCCTCTTTTTTTGTCAACCACAAACAATCAAACGGATTCTTAGATTATTATGGGGTTTATAAAATATCAAGAAGGGGATTTAAGAAATTAAGTGAGGGGCTGCTTAATAAACTTTATGTGGGCCTACTGGGTCGAGGAAATTGGCCAGGAAAACGTTGTGCAATAATTCGATAAATGATAAAGTTGATGGACGATGATCAAGGATGTAGGATAGAAGATGTGATGATACATGAAATAAGAAGAAAATAATAGAGATAATAATCATAACGCGATAATGATGATGAGTAATAGAAGAAGAAAATGAAACAAGCTGTGACAGGTTAAATAAAATTCGAATATGAAATATTTCAGAAAATAACAAATGGTTCAATGGTAAAAGGTTTAATGCTGGTGAGCGAGAGGTTGCGGGTTCGATCCCAGTCCAGGGCATTTATTTTTAGATAAAGCTTATTTGAGGTAGTTTTCACTTTTTAAATTTCTATTATTATTATTACTAATTATTATTTTGATCATAATTGTTATTATTATTATGATCATGATTTTTAATATTATCCCTAAATAAAATTAACATTGGTATCATTGGTATAAGTATTATAAGTAGTATTATTATTATTATAGTTATTATTATTATTAGTATTAACATGATTTTTAGATTATTATTAATAGTATCAATATTAGTATTAGTAATATCATTAAGAATATTATTATTAGTATCATTATGACTAAAATTATTATTATTATTATTATTATTATTATTATTATTAATATCATTATTTTTATTATTATAAGTATCATTATTTTTAGTAATATCATTATTATCATTATTATTATTATTATTAATATTATCATTATTATATTTATCATTATTATTACTATTATTATATAAAGATACAACTTTCTATTATTATTTTACCAAACAAATATGAGTTATATAAAAGTTTATTTAATACATATAAGGTAAATATAGTTAATTAAATTATTAATGAAACATATAATTTACTAAAATAACAATTAATAATAATATATAAATTAAGATATAATAAATAAATTTGCTCGATTACGATTATGCGTATTAATAAAAATACAAATGATATAGGTTCGTGAATTCGAGGCCAACCTTACACTTGTTTAATGATGTTACATGTATTTTTACTACGAAATACAGTATGGTGAGTTTCATTTGCCTTTTTACCCTTTACATTTTTGGGCTGAGAATACATGCGCAACTTTTATAACTGTTTTACGAAATAGACACAAGTACCTTAACTGCATTCTATGATAGAATTATCTGGGATTGGGGTTGATTATTTTGACACGCATTAGCCCCCGGTTTTCGTTAGAGTGTATGAGCTCCCGAGCCGGGTGGATGGTTTATTATTTATGACATTTTGGCACCGGTTGTCCTATATTTTATAAACATGTGTTCAGCCGTGGGGTGTAAAGACCGGCACAGAGGTTCTATATTTTGAAGGCACATGTATTCAGCCGTGGGGTGAAAGACAGGAACATATGGTTACTATTATATTTTGAATCCTCACCAGGTGTTCTTCATATGAAAGATATTTTTTTTTGTGCAGTTGGAATGGGACTTCTGCACGTTTTATAATAATTAAAAATCTTGTAGTCTATTAGAATGATGAAAATGAAATGATTACTATAAACTAATGAACTCACCAACCTTTTGGTTGATACTTTAAAGCATGTTTATACTCAGGTATGAAAGAAATCTTCCGCTGTGCATTTACTCATTTTAGAGACATTACATGGAGTTGTTCAAGGCATATAGAGGTCCGTTCATCGCGATGGTACCATATGTTATTGTATTCGTTTGGAAAATTTTGGACGGGGTATGACATGTGGTATCAGAGCGGTGGTCTTAGCGAACCAGGTCTGCATTAGTGTTTCTAACCGGTAGTTGTGAGGATACATTAGTGAAGTCTGGACTTCGACCTAGTAGTTGTTAGGTTATATTAATGAGTCTGGACTTGAACCTGGTCTGCATGTCAAAAGTTTTTGCTTATCAATTCTTGTCAAAAATTACCTGCTTATCATTCTTAGTCTAGACATATCTTACTGCATTGACTGCATGAATAGTGTATAGACAGAATTCATATCTTAGCATATCTGCTAATCCATATCTCAACGTATCTGTTACCATAAACTTTGCTGGATATATTTTGTAAATTCCTCCGTAATCTACGAAATCTTCTGTTCTATATATAGGTATTCTATATAATTAGAATATCATCCGATATCCGAAAATCATTTCATATCGAGAAATCTTTCATTCAATCGTATGCAATGGAACTCACCACTAATTCAAGTCCCTCGGATTCCGATATGGAGTCCCACTCCAACTCTGAAAGCAGTGTCACCAGAATGAATCAATCAATCAGCCATCCCCAATTCATCTGATGGGTTCGTAGTCTACTCAATCATTGGAGACAAGAAGAAGGCGATCCTTTCCACCAACCGAATTCACCTTTTGGCAAAGAACCTGAATCACTTACCGGCAAACCTGTTAGAAACACCATTTTCACTCTCATTGCCCGAATATCTCGCCATGATTATATACTATCTCGAATTCAAAACCTTATACATCCGCTCGTTCCTACCGACAATCATCCCGGCATAATAGATGAAGTCAACGAACTTCGCGCTCGAGAAGTGGCTTTGGAAACTATGGTGCAAAATGTACCGGCTTCAGCAACATTACCGGCATCAACCGTGCCATCAACAATAACATCCGTATCCTAAGCCTCAGTTTCACAATCTGTTCTACGAATATCAACATCATACGCACCATAGATACCAAGGAGTACCAACAGCAATTAACAATGAAGTATTGAACCATAACTTCATTAATATTCTGCGAAGAATATGTGGTTCCTAATAGTTTTAGAGATTACTTATTCTAGCTCAAATCGAAAATCAAATGAGTCTAATATTATATTGACTCATTAAATCCATAATTACATCTGAAGAAAATATATACGTATATATATTTTCATAAAGATTGTGATAAAAAAAAAATTCTTTTGTACAAACTGTTAATGGTGAAAATATTTTAATGGGTAGGTAATACCCGAGAAATATTTAGTTTTCACATTAATAAGTTACACAGTACATTCTTCAATTCAGATTCAGCAGTCATTAACAATACTGCTTAAATCCACACATATACGTATCCGTTCACAGAAGCACAACTATTTTCATTCAAATTCAATTTCATATTTAGATTTTGACCTATCAGAATCCAAGTCAAAATTTAACAAGTGGCATAATGAAGAAAACATTTGACGGAATAAAATTTGTTAGAAACCAACAAATTAACTCTGAGAAATTTTGTTAAGAATCCACACTAACAAAATCCTAGCTAACTGTTCCTAGCTAACTGTGGACTAAACAACTGAGGACTACCAACAGTGAACAATTAAAATGAATTAAAATATTGATTATAGCATATGAAACTAAACAATACTTCAAGTTTGCCACTTGATTTTCATCTTAAACCTCATTTGTATCTTGACGATTGCAATCTGCGTTCAAACCTTTCATGATTCTTGAAAACACCTCAATCGGGAGGATGAGTCAACCGCACTTCATCTACGGAAGAAAAGATTTACGCATATAGTTATGCACCTGAAGAATTCCCGGAACCTGTATAAATGTTTAACACGTATCTGTGCTAGCTTCTTTGGCATTGTTATTTCCGAAAATAACAACGCAATTTCTTTTCAAATTAGCCAATTTTGTCACAGCTCCAGCAAGTCAACTTCGACTTTTCGTTCGAAACAACCTTATTATAACCTTGATATATATGTGTGCTCTTTTATCGTTACCGGAGAACCTTTTATATTCCACCATATTTGTCAAAACCCGTCCTACTCCATCCGGACGAAGTCCATATCGATTATAAACGATTTACAACAGTTGATTACATCGCGAGATACTTGACCTCTATATGATACATTTTACAAACATTGCATTCGTTTTTGAAAAGATAATCTGTCATTACATCAAAAGTTGACGGCAGGCATACCATTTCATAATATATCTAACTATAATTGACTTAATAATAATCTTGATAAACGTGACGACTCGAATGCAACGTCTTTTGAAATATGTCATGAATGACTGCAAGTAATATCTCTAAAATGAGCAAATGCACAGCGGAAGATTTCTTTCATACCTGAGAATAAACATGCTTTCAAGTGTCAACCAAAAGGTTGGTGAGTTCATTAGTTTAACATAAATAATCATTTCATAATTTTAATAGACCACAAGATTTCATATTTCCATTTCTCATAAAAATACGTCCCGTGCATATAGACAAAAGTATCATTCATATGGATTGAACACCTGGTAACCGACATTCACAATATGCATATAAGAATATCCCCATCATTCCGGGATCCTCCTTCGGACATGATATAAATTTCGAAGTACTAAAGCATCCGGTACTTTGGATGGGGCTTGTTGAGCCCGATAGATCTATCTTTAGGATTCGCGTCAATTAGGGTGTCTGTTCCCTAATTCTTAGATTACCAGACTTAATAAAAAGGGGCATATTCGATTTCGATCATTCAACCATATAATGTAGTTTTGATTACTTGTGTCTATTTCATAAAAACATTTATAAAAATTGCGCATGTATTCTCAGCCCAAAAATATAAAGAGTAAAAAGGGCAAATGAAACTCACGCATATAAATATTGTAAAACAGTTAATAAAGCATTTGCATGTATTCTCAGCCCAAAATGTATATAAAAAAGGGAATAATGAAACTCACGCAAAAATCAGTTTTAGTATTTGTATCCATTTCATAAAAACAGTTATAAAGCAGCGCATGTATTCTCAGCCCAAAAATGTAAAGAGTAAAAGAGATCATATGAAACTCACCTAATGTATTTTGTAGTAAAAATACATAGAACGACATTGAACAAGTATAGGGTTGGCCTCAGATTCACGAACCTATATCATTTGTATATTTATTAATATATATAATCGCAATTGAACAAATTCATATATTATAACTTATGTTACATATTATTTATATTCAATTTTTGGTACAAAAGTGATTAGTGTTTAGATAGTTTTATCAATATATATTTTCAGTTAGTTTTATAAAAAAAATATACTTGATTTGTTATATATGAATATTTGCATAACATTCGTTAATATGATTAATACATACTTTTATATAATATTAACTATAAATGTATTTTTATATACATAATATTTATTTAGTAAACATATTAATAACGGTAATTAAAAGTTGTATTTGATCATAATAATATTAAAAATAACAATATTGATAATGATAGTAATTATGGTAATTTTATTGTTAATAATAGTTAGGATAATAGTTTTAATGATAATAATAACGGTACTCATAATTTTTAATTATAATACTTATAATAATCTATTATCCTTAATAATAATGATACTAATAATAGGAATACATAATGTTAATACTAATAATTATATAAATGATATTAATACTAATATTTATGAAATTGATAGTAAATCGTATTACTTTCTCATTAATAATAATCATCTTAATCTTAATCACAATAATGATAATAATACTATATAATAAAATTACTAATAATAAATACATTAGTAATACTTATAATATAAAAAAAATGACAATAATAATAACAATCTTGATAAAAACCATTATAATCATAATAACATCAATAATAATAATAATAATAACGATAATAATAATAATAATAATAATAATAATAATAATAATAATAATAATAATAATAATAATAATAATAATAATAATAATAATAATAATAATAATAATAATAATAATAATAATAATAACAATAACAATAACAAAATTTATAAATAAAACTACCTTGAGAAATCCTCTAAAAAGAGAAAACTTCCCAAAGCCGGGATTGAACCCGAGACCTCTCGCACCCCGACAAACACCCATGACCATTCGGCTACTGCCGATTTTCTGATTTAATACCGTAGCCATTACAATATAACCCATATTTTAACTATTTCCCTTTAATCTCCTTCTTCTCAAATCAAACGACCAAATTATTAAACCAAATCAATACAGCAAGTTGGGAGTTTGAGTTAGGATATATAAATGAATCGGAACAACTGATAATGGTTAATGATATTTATCAGTTAAATGAGAAAAATAAAATAAAAAAAATAGCTGTATCTTCAGTTTACGAAGAACAAAAAAAAAATTTGATTTTTATTTTGGAACGTTTTGAGACCCAGATATCTTCATGAAAGATCTTAAAAATCATTAAAGGAATGTATTAGAATCATCAATTGATCCTGAAACATCAACACAACATCGAATTTCTTGATGAACAAAAAGTTTGACTTTTTAAATAAGAACTTTGACTCCAAAATTCACCTTTGATTTTACGAATTAAGATGTAAAATTTTACAGAAAGAATCACAAGTGGATTTAGGTTCCTTCTGCATTTTTAATTTTGAAGAATGAATTGAATTCGAAGTTTTGGTACCCACAGCTCAAGAACAGCGTATGTTATATATATATATATATATATATATATATATATATATATATATATATATATATATATATATATATATATATATATATATATATATATATATATATATATATATATATATACATATATTATTAATAATATTATTATTATCATTTTATTTAGATTATTATTAGTAAACTTATTAAAAATTATCAATTTTATGATTGTTAGGATCACTACTAATTATTATTATTAATAATACAATTATTATTTTTATAGATATTATTATCATTATTATTATTTCTATTATTATTATTATTATTATTATTATTAATATTGGTATTTTTTTAATGAATCTATTATTATAAATCAGTATTATTAATTAGTTAGTATTAATATTATTAATATTAATATATTTATTCATTATTAATATATATTATAAAATATAATAAATGGTACGAGTTTGGTAACCATAACCATCAAAACTGTTTTCCATTTTTGTTTATGTCGGGAGTGTTACAGTTCCAATTCAATCACACTTGAAAAACAGGAATTTACTTGTTATATTTATAGTGTACTGCAATTGTAAAAAAAAAAGATATATATATATATATATATATATATATATATATATATATATATATATATATACATATATACATATATATATATATACATATATACATATATATATATATATATATATGTATATATATATATATATATCTTTTTTTTTACAATTGCTGTACACTATAAATATAACAAGTAAATTCCTGTTTTTCAAGTGTGATTGAATTGGAACTGTAACACTCCCGACATAAACAAAAATGGAAAACAGTTTTGATGGTTATGGTTACCAAACTCGTACCATTTATTATATTTTATAATATATATTAATAATGAATAAATATATTAATATTAATAATATTAATACTAATTAATTAATAATACTGATTTATAATAATAGATTCATTAAAAAAATACCAATATTAATAATAATAATAATAATAATAGAAATAATAATAATGATAATAATATCTATAAAAATAATAATTGTATTATTAATAATAATAATTAGTAGTGATCCTAACAATCATAAAATTGATAATTTTTAATAAGTTTACTAATAATAATCCAAATAAAATGATAATAATAATATTATTAATAATACTACTTATAATAATATTATTGTTAATAATAATATTAATAATTATAATAATATAACAACTTATACATATCGAATTTTCATATATATATATATATATATATATATATATATATATATATATATATATATATATATATATATATATATATATATATATATATATATATATATATATATATATATATATATTTTATATTAGACATAGTGTTATTAATAATAATACAATTATTAATGTTACTATTAATAATAATAATGAAAGTAATGATCATAATATAACATTTATACCTTGACTTGTATTTACAGATAATATATTAACTTTACGTTTTATTACTTATGCATTACTTATTCTATTTAATAATATATTTAGATATTTAATATTTATATATTACAATGTAATAATTTTTAATAGCAATCATATATACATGTATATATATTCATTTTAAATTATACTTAATTATTTTCTATCTTATCTTGCATAGCTAATTCAATTGTTTAAATTATATTTTATTTTTAATATCTACACTTACATTTATATTTATAAATACATATTTATTTACAAACAATTGTTCGTGAATCATCGGGAATGATCGAAGGTCAAATGCATTCATAAAGAATCGTTCAAACAATTTATCGTTCAAACAATTTGGAACTCGGTTTAATAGACTTTGCTTATCATGTCGAAACCATATAAAGATTAAGTTTAAATTTGATCGGAAATTCCCGGGTCATCACAGTACCTATCCGTTAAAGAAATTTCGTCCCGAAATTTGAGTGAGGTGGTCATGGCTAACAATAAAATTGTTTTCATGACGAATATGAGTTGATAACTTGAGTTTTATTACTGGTGAGTAATATGGATAAGATAATTCGATTACTCAAAGAGTACGAGTGAAGCTATCACTAGATAGTGAAATGAGAAAGACATGTTTCGTCATAACTTTTGACTAGTCATGGTTAAATTTAGAAATTAAGGTTCATCTTAACTTTTGACGTCGTCAGGGATGAATTTTGAAAGTAAGATGCATCTTAACTTTTGACGTAGTCACGATTGAATTTAGAAAACAGGATGCGTCTTAACTTTTGACGTTGTTTTGGTTGAATTCCGGAATTTAAGGGATTTGAAGAAAATCTTCGAAATCTAAAAGATTTGATTCTTCTGCGAATAAGAAAATTTAGATTTCTATAATTAAATGCGGTGATCTGCCTCGATTCCTCTGTATGATATTTTCACTATAAATTTTACCTTTTCCGTTCCATTAATCTTCACCACTTCAATACTCAATTCTCAAATTCAAAAGATCGTGAAATGCTTAATCCAGTTCTGATCCTTGTCCTTATCCTGATTATCGCAACAATCATTCTCCTTTTCCAACTTCCACCGGAGGAATCCGTTTATTTCTACTATGCTTTAGGGATTATTGTATTTATAATCCTCCCGTGTCTTTATATTGCTATACGCACTGATATCCACGGTTTGTAATTTCGGTGTTGTTGTTGGGCTTTATATTTTCTCTTATATTTTGGAGCTCTTTGCTTTTTTATTATCCTCTCGATCTCTAGTAAAGCGAGTAATGGTCCAAAATTCATAAGTATGGAATTTCGAATAAACATCGTGTTCTAAATAAGAACTAATGTATTAGCACGATTTGATTTATCAAATTACCAGAATCACTGAGAATAGAACTATCAAGAAAATACTTTCTTAATATGTTCAGAAGTTAAGCATAATGAAAGAGTTATGTAACATGGCACGTGATGACGTTAGGATCTGTGAATCATCACGTCCCATTAGAAACTCAGCATGACTTACTGTAATATAATCACGTTGATCAAGTATCATTATATTATACTAACTCATGCATCAGTTCCCAACATTACTTCAATAACATTCATATTTTAAGCTCAAAAGTTTACAGAATATAGAAACTAACAGTTTCTATATGATGTAATACTGATAGCACGAAGAGATTAATGATTTCAGATAAGAATAGTTATAAAAATATCTCCAGAAATATGGAGGATATTTATAATGAAAGATACGATAATATCTCGGAATATCTAAGATCAGCGGATGATAGAAACTATTGTCTGCAAGGGTTTAGAGTAAGGAGCAAGATATTCACTAAAGACTTTAGCAGACATTGAATCATTTGGATTCTTTGAAGTCAAACTTATTCTTTGTGATTTGTCCACGGCTTTCTTCATAGTTTCGCATAATCTGCTTCTCGGTACTAAATTTTTTCTTGAATGTTTCCAATATAATGATACACAGGAAGCACGAAGAGGTATATAATTTCGAACGAGAATATTTATGAAAATATTCTCAGAAATATCGAAGATATTGATGATGATATTTTGGAATTTCTAAGTTCAATGGTTGATGGAGAAAGATTTTTCGCAAGATTTTAACATGACTTCGGGGCAAGATATTCTCTAAAGATTTCAACGGATCCAGAATTATCTGGATTCTTTAAATATAGGGTATGGTCCTTGTATTTATCCTTGGTCTCCTTCATGGTTAACTCTATCCGTTTTCTAGTTCCAACGTTTCTGAGCTTTTCCAACATATTATTCTTTATCATCAAACTTTCAACGACTAAGGTCGTTTACGGTTGCCTACAGTTTCTGCTGCTTCATTCAGCTTTTTCAACATATAGAGTATCGATTCGTAAACTGCGTGCCTTTTCAAAATTTCAGAATTGAAGGTCATAATTCTAGGAGATAATTGTTATATGTATACATATAACTATTGATGTAGAAATGCCACAAGATTCGAAATACTGATTGCTGATTCCCGGTAATTGGTATGGCAATTATTGTTGCAGGGTATAGATGAATACAAGATGGGGTTTCAATTAATATAATGATTTTTCGAAAAGTCCAAATTCATTGAAGTTGCTGGTAATTTTACTGCTAATGTGGTGAAATATAAACGGTTCTCCGGTAACGAGTGACGACAGGCAAACTTATATATCGAGGTTATAATAAGGCTAATTCGAATGGAAGTTGAAGTTGATTTGTTGAAGCTGTGATAAAATTAGCTAATTTGAAAAAAAATTGCAATGTTATTTTCGGTAATAACAATGCCAGAGGAGCTAACACAGACACGTGTTAAACTTTTACTTAGGGTCCGGGAGTTTTCAAGTGCATAATTATATGCGTCAATCTTTTCTTCCATAGATGAAGTGCGGTTGGTTCATTCTTTCAATTGAGGTGTTTTCAAGAATCATGAAAGGTTTGAACGCAGATTAGAATTGTCAAGATACAAATGGCGTTTAAGATGAAATCAAGTGGCAAACTTGAAGAGATATTTAGTTTCATATGTTATAATCAATGTTTTAATTTATTTTAATTGTCCAATGTTGGTAGTTCTCGGTTGATAGTCCACAGTTAGCAGTTCAATAATTCATATATAGTTTAATATGTAATATTTGAATTAATTAATACGTATCGTGACCCGTGTACATGTCTCAGACTCGATCACAACTCAAATTATATATATTATTATAGAATCAACCTCAACCCTGTATAGAGAACTCGATCATTACTGCATATAGAGTGTCTATGGTTATTCCAAATAATATATATAGATGCGTCGATATGATATGTCAAAACCTTGTACACGTGTCCCGATATTTACAGTGCGTAAAAATAAATAACAGAAATTAAATGACGATAAATAAAGTACGTAAAGTAAATAACAGAAATTAAATGACGATAAATAAAATTGCGAGAATTTAAATTGCGATAAATAAATTACGATAAATAAATTGCAATAAATAAAATGTAATACGGAATTAATTAGTTAGCTAGGAACAATTGGCTAGGAACAGTTAGCGTGAATTCTTAACAAAATTTCATATTGTTAATTAGTCTATTTCTAATCAATTTTTATTGTGTCTATTATTTCTTCATTATGCCACTTGTTGGATTCTGATAGGTCAAAAACCAAATATGGAATTGAATTTGAATGAAAATAGCTATTCTTTGGTGAACGGATACGTATATCGGTGGATGTAAGTAGTATAGTTAATGACGGTTGAATCTGAATTAAAGAATGTACAGTATAACATATTATTGTGAAATCTAAATATTTCTCGGGTATTACCTACCCGTTAAAATATTTTCACCATTAACAGTTTGTACGAAAGAATTTTTAATTACAATCTTTATGAAAATATATATACATATATATTTTCTTCAGATGTAATCATGGATTTAATGAGTCAATATGATATTAAACTCATTTGATTTACGGTTAAAATAAGAATATATAATCTCTAAAACATTAGAGATTACATAATCGCCATGTCGAACGAAGATAAAGGATGTAGAACGATACGTAGAGCGATGATTGTACTCGAGGTACTGAATGTGATATTGAGGCAAGGATTGTTGAAGAAACAGATGCTGTTACTGATGGTACTGTTGGTTTCGGTGATGTTGCTAAAGCTGGTAAGTTTTGCACCATGTTCTCCAAATTGATTACTCGAGCGCGAAGCTCGTTGACTTCTTCGATTACTTCGGGATGATTATCGGTCGGAACGAGCGGATGAATAAGGTTTAGAATCTGAGTTATGATATAGTCGTGGCGAGATATCTTGAAAATGAGGGTGAAATGGTGTTACGAACAGGTTCGCCGGTAAGTGCTTCAGGTTCTTCGCCAAAAGGTGAATTTGGTTAGTGGATGTGATCGCCTTCTGCGCGTCTCCGTTGATTAAGTTGACTATGAATCCATCAGATGAATTGGGGATGGCTGATTGTTTGATTCATTCTGGTGACACCGCTTTCGGAGCTTAGGTGAATATCCATGTCGGAATAGCTGTCGGAATAACTATCGGAATAGCTATCGAAATCTGAGGGACTCGAACTGGTTAAGGGATTCATCTCGTACAATCAGATGAAGGATTGTCGATAAGAAAGAGATTATAGGATGTAGATTAGTACCCTGCAATACATAATTTATATATGCATATATAATACTAAAATCCCATAAGTTACGGAGGAATCTACGAAAGCTGTCAGGCAAAGGTAACAATAACAGATACGCTAAGATATGAATTTATCTATAAACTGTCTATGCAATAGAGGCAGTAAGACGTGTCTAGACTAAGAATGATAAGCAAGTGATTCTCTAAGAATGATAAGCAGGTAATTTTCTAAGGATGATAAGCAGATGATTTCCGACAAAAACGATAAGCAAAACTTTTGACATGTAGACACGGTCGAAGTCCAGACTCACTAATGCATCCTAATGTCTATCAGTTAGACTCACTAATGCAAGACCTGGTTCGCTAAGACCACCGATCTGATACCAACTGTCAAAACCCGTCCTAATCCATCCGGACGAAGTCCATATCGATTATAAACGATTCACAACAGTTGATTAAATCGCGAGATACTTGACCTCTATATGATACATTTTACAAACATTGCATTCGTTTTTGAAAAGACAATCTTTCATTACATCAAAATTTGACGGTAGGCATACCATTTCATAATATATCTAACTATAATTGACTTAATAATAATCTTGATGAACGCGACGACTCGAATGCAACGTCTTTTGAAATATGTCATGAATGATTGCAAGTAATATCTCTAAAATGAGCAAATGCACAGCGGAAGATTTCTTTCATACCTGAGAATAAACATGCTTTCAAGTGTCAACCAAAAGGTTGGTGAGTTCATTAGTTTAACATAAATAATCATTTCATAATTTTAATAGACCACAAGATTTCATATTTTCATTTCTCATAAACATACGTCCCGTGCATAGAGACAAAAGTATCATTCATATGGATTGAACACCTGGTAACCGACATTCACAATATGCATATAAGAATATCCCCATCATTCCGGGATCCTCCTTCGGACTTGATATAAAATTAGAAGTACTAAAGCATCCGGTACTTTTGATGGGGCTTGTTGAGCCCGATAGATCTATCTTTAGGATTCGCGTCAATTAGGGTGTCTGTTCCCTAATTCTTAGATTACCAGACTTAATAAAAAGGGGCATATTCGATTTCGATCATTCAACCATATAATGTAGTTTTGATTACTTATGTCTATTTCGTAAAAATATTTATAAAAATTGTGCATGTATTCTCAGCCCAAAAATATAAAAAGTAAAAAGGGCAAATGAAACTCACGCATATAAATATTGTAAAACAGTTAATAAAGCATTTGCATGTATTCTTAGCCCAAAATGTATATAAAAAAGGGAATAATGAAACTCACGTAAAAATCAATTTTAGTATTTGTATCCATTTCATAAAAACAGTTATAAAGCAGCGCATGTATTCTCAGCCCAAAAATGTAAAGAGTAAAAGGGATCATATGAAACTCACCTAATGTATTTTGTAGTAAAAATACATAGAACGACATTGAACAAGTATAGGGTTGGCCTCAGATTCACGAACCTATATCATTTGTATATTTATTAATATATATAATCGCAATTGAACAAATTCATATATTATAACTTATGTTACATATTATTTATATTCAATTTTGGGTACAAAAGTGATTAGTGTTTAGATAGTTTTATCAATAAATATTTTCAGTTAGTTTTATAAAAAAAATATACTTGATTTGTTATATATGAATATTTGCATAACATTCGTTAATATGATTAATACATACTTTTATATAATATTAACTATAAACGTATTTTTATATACATAATATTTATTTAGTAAACATATTAATAACGGTAATTAAAAGTTGTATTTGATCATAATAATATTAAAAATAACAATATTGATAACGATAGTAATTATGGTAATTTTATTGTTAATAATAGTTAGGATAATAGTTTTAATGATAATAATAACGATACTCATAATTTTTAATAATAAAACTTATAATAATCTATTATCCTTAATAATAATGATACTAATAATAGGAATACATAATGTTAATACTAATAATTATATAAATGATATTAATACTAATATTTATGAAATTGATAGTAAATCATATTACTTTCTCATTAATAATAATCATCTTAATCTTAATCACAATAATGATAATAATACTAAATAATAAAATTACTAATAATAAATACATTAGTAATACTTATAATATAAAAAAAATGACAATAATAATAACAATCTTGATAAAAAACCATTATAATCATAATAACATCAATAATAATAATGATAATAATAATAATAATAATAATAATAATAATAATAATAATAATAATAATAATAATAATAATAATAATAATAATAATAATAATAATAATAATAATAATAATAACAATAACAAAATTTATAAATAAAACTACCTTGAGAAATCCTCTAAAAAGAGAAAACTGCATAAAGCCGGGATTGAACCCGAGACCTCTTGCACCCCGACAAACACCCATGACCATTCGGCTACTGCCGATTTTCTGATTTAATACCGTAGCCATTACAATATAACCCCTATTTTAACTATTTCCCTTTAATCTCTTTCTTCTCAAATCAAACGACCAAATTATCAAACCAAATCAATACAGCAAGTTGGGAGTTTGAGTTAGGATATATAAATGAATCGGAACAACTGATAATGGTTGATGATATTTATCAGTTAAACGAGAATAAAAAAATAAAAAAAACAGCTGTATCTTCAGTTTACGAAGAACAAAAAAAAATTTGATTTTTATTTTGGAAAGTTTTGAGACCCAGATATCTTCATGAAAGATCTTAAAAATCATTAAAGGAATGTATTAGAATCATCAATTGATCTTGAAACATCAACACAACATCGAATTTCTTGATGAACAAAAAGTTTGACTTTTTAAATAAGAACTTTGACTCCAAAATTCACCTTTAATTTTACGAATTAAGATGTAAAATTTTACAGAAAGAATCACAACTGGATTTAGGTTCCTTCTGCATTTTTAATTTCGAAGAATGAATTGAATTCGAAGTTTTGGTACCCACAGCTCAAGAACAGCGTACGTTATATATATATATATATATATATATATATATATATATATATATATATATATATATATATATATATATATATATATATATATGTATGTATATATATATATATGTATGTATATATATATATATATATATATATATATATATATGTATATATATATACATATATATATATATACATATATATATATATATATATATATATATATATATATATATATATATATATATATAAATTGCAGTACACTATAAATATAACAAGTAAATTCCTGTTTTTCAAGTGTGATTGAATTGGAACTGTAACACTCCCGACATAAACAAAAATGGAAAACAGTTTTGATGGTTATGGTTACCAAACTCGTACCATTTATTATATTTTATAATATATATTAATAATGAATAAATATATTAATATTAATAATATTAATACTAATTAATTAATAATACTGATTTATAATAATAGATTCGTTAAAAAAATACCAATAATAATAATAATAATAATAATAATTGAAATAATAATAATGATAATAATATCCATAAAAATAATAATTGTATTATTAATAATAATATTTAGTAGTGATCCTAACAATCATAAAATTGATAATTTTTAATAAGTTTACTAATAATAATCCAAATAAAATGATAATAATAATATTATTAATAATACTACTTATAATAATATTATTGTTAATAATAATATTAATAATTATAATAATATAACAACTTATACGTATCGAATTTTCATATATATATATATATATATATATATATATATATATATATATATATATATATATTAGACATAGTGTTATTAATAATAATACAATTATTAATGTTACTATTAATAATAATAATGAAAGTAATGATCATAATATAACATTTATACCTTGACTTGTATTTACAGATAATATATTAACTTTACGTTTTATTACTTATGCATTACTTATTCTATTTAATAATATATTTGGATATTTAATATTTATATATTACAATGTAATAATTTTTAATAGTAATCATATATACATGTATATATATTCATTTTAAATTATACTTAATTATTTTGTATCTTATCTTGCATAGCTAATTCAATTGTTTAAATTATATTTTATGTTTATTATCTACACTTACATTTATATTTATAAATACATATTTATTTACAAACAATTGTTCGTGAATCATCGGGAATGGTCGAAGGTCAAATGCATTCATAAAGAATCGTTCAAACAATTTATCGTTCAAACAATTTGGAACTCGGTTTAATAGACTTTGCTTATCATGTCGAAACCATATAAAGATTAAGTTTAAATTTGGTCGGAAATTCCCGAGTCATCACAATATTACCATCAGCGTTTAATCATCTAAAAACACAATTCATTTTAAACCACCTTGAATTGACAACCGACGATTCAGTTTGATAAAAAGGAATGGAAGGTTGGAAAAACTCAATAGAAAATTTAGTACCGAAAAGCAGATTATGCGAAACTAGGAAGGAAGCCGTGGACAAATCACAAAGACTAAACCTGCCCTCAAAGAATCCAGATGATTCTATTTCTGATGAAATCTTTAGCGAATTCCTTACTCCTTAACCATTCTAAATCATCGTGAATGAATTTCTTCATCACAATTTGGTTCTAACATTCCAAGATATTATCGTATCATTCATTGTAAACATCCTCAATATTTCTGAAGATATCTTAATAAATATTATCGTCCGATATTAATTACCTCTCTGCGTTATCCGTATTATATCATAAAAGGAAACTGTTTTTGTTTCTATATTCTACAAACCTTCGAATTTAAAATATGAATGTTTTTGAAGTAGTGTTGGGAGCTGAAGCATGAGTTAGTATAATATAATGACACTTGATCATCGTGATTATATTATAGTAATTCATGCTGAGTTTCTAATGAAACGTGATGATTCACAGTACCATCATCATGTGCCATGTTACACGACTCTTACATTCTACCTAATCTCCAAACATATCAAGAACATATCTTCCTGATAGTTCTATCTTTTCTCTTGAATTCTAGTAATTTAACCAACCAAGATCGTGCTATAACAATCTCTCTCGTAGAACATTAGTCATGTTCATTCGAAACTCCATACCTACGAATTCTGGACCATTACTTGTAGTACTTAGAGTCGAGAAGAGAATAAAAAGGCAAAGAGCTTCAAATTATAAAAGAAAATATAAAGCTCAACAACAACACATAAATTACAAACCGTGTATATCAATACGTATTGCCACGTAAAGACACGGGAGAATGAAAAACACTATAATCCCAAGGTAATGGTAGAAGAAAGTAACTTCCTCCGGTGGTAGATGAAAAAGAAGAATGACAGATATAAAAATTAAGAGTATATCAAGAATCAGGACGGGATGGAGCATATTGACAAATACTTTAAAGTATGAGGCAAGGGAAATAGAATAGAAGGTGTGAGTTGTAAGGAAACGAAGGGGGTGGATTTATAGTAAAATATCCGACAGAGCAATCAAAACAGATGATCGTATTTAAAGTGGATCCAAATTTCCTAAATCGCCGAAGAACCAAATCTTATTACGAAGATTTTCACTAATTCCCTTGAACTCCGGAAATCAACCCTATCTATGTCAAAAGATTTGACGAATCTCTATTTTCTCATTTCACTCTTTTGCGATAGCTTCACTTATACTCTTCGCGTAATCAAATTGTTTTATCCATATTACTCAATGATGATAAAACCCTATGTATCAACTCATATTCATCATGAAAACATTTTTATTGTTAGCCATGACCACCTCACTTAAATTTCGGGACGAAATTTCTTTAACGGGTAGGTACTGTGATGACCCGGAAATTTTTGATCAAATTTAAACTTTAATCTTTATATGTTTCCGACACGATAAGCAAAATCTGTAATATTGAGTCTCGAAAACTTTGGAACTATGTTCATATGTTTAATTATCCTTGACTATTCCTGACGATTCACGAACAATTGTATGTAAATAAATTAATGTGTATATACAAATATAAATATAACAGTATATATTAATTTGAATTAACATAATACAATTTAATCATTTGATTTAATGATATAAAGTAATATACAAAAGAATTAAACTGTTATTAGAATGGATCTATATATATATATATCTAGATGTAACTGTTATACATAATTAATATGTATATTGTAATATATATAAATATATAAATGTTACATACTCACATATGTTATTATATAAAATAAGCATTACATAATTAATAAAATATAAGGTTAAAATATTATATGTAATCACAAGTTAAATTATAAATGTTATATTAATATTATATATATATATATGACATTTGATATATATATATATATATATATATATATATATATATATATATATATAAGTGTTATAGTATTATTACTTATATAATTATTATCATAAATAATATTAATATTATTATAATAATATTATTATCATTAATAATACTATTGTTATTATTATTAATATCATTATTGTAGTTATTCTCATTAATAACTACTAATGTTATTATTAATATTTTTATTAATTTTATTATTAATAAATATCATTGTTCTTGTTATTTATATTATTATTAATATTAAATACTATTAAAATTGATATCATTTTTTTCTATTAGTATTATTTTGATTAGTATTGTTATTATTTTGTTATTGTATTTCACTATTAATAATAAATAATAATATTATTATTATTTGTGTTTAAATTATTATTAACATAATTATAATTATTAAGTTATTAATAATAATTATAAAAACTCATACGTACCAAAAATGGGAATCAAAGTCAGTTACACTGAACTTTCAAACTGTATCATAATTTGTTTTGGTGTCTATCATCTGGTACAAAACGATTCTATTTAGTCATTAACAAACAAAATTAGTACAAATTAAGATCAATTTATCTGACACATAACAAAATTTGATGAACGTCATCATATGCTTTATTTTCCTTGTTTGTTTCTCCTTGGCTAGAACATTGTTGTCGATTCCCTCAATTGTGTATAATAAACGATCATATCATCTTTGCTAGCTTCACTGAGGGGAATACTATCTCATCTGTTTCCTGTCTAATACTTTCTTTCACCACTCCACCAACACAACTGTCCACCAACGAGAACCCAATTTTAATTCTTCTTTTATCAAACACCAAAAATAACCCAACTTGAACAAACCACTTCTAATTATTTCTTGTTGATTGAACAAAACATCACACGCACATCATTGAGTTACCTTGTTTCTCTAATCGGCACAAGCCACAACTACAGCAAGTAATACCACTGACCACCTCTTTCTCTCTCATCCTCTCTCTCTTATTCTTGATCAAAAACCCTCCTGCTACAACCCATTGCCACTAGTTTCTGTTACCAATCTATTACAAAACAGTCACTCTTATCCTGTTTCTTTAATCTTTTCAAAACAACCAATCAACTATAAAACCCATTTAATAGATGATAAGGATTAAAGAAGAAGATGAATAATAATAGAACGATTTTGGTACCTGCTGTGTTTTCTTTTTTTTCGACTTCCATCCATCTATCATCCGTTGCGGTTTGAACAAACCGCCACCACCTTTATGATTAAACACCCTCTTTGATGAACCCCATTAACAAATTCTTGTTTATATTTTGCCATTCAAAATGAAACCACAACCCACAACACCTGCAACTGCTACGTATATTTTTTTTTCTTTTCTCGATCACCTTCACCCTAATCAACAACCACCTCTATATTTTTCTCTTGTAAACTATCACCACTTCCACTACATCACTAAAACCCAACATGTCATTTTATATTTGAAACTGCAAACACCGAATAACTTTATCAATTAAAAGTTGATGTAGTATGTTTCTTTATTTCCTTTTTGCCCGTACTCTAATATACGTTTGTTTCAATCTCAACCTACCCAAAAGCCAAACTTTCGGCTAATATTTATATTGCATGTGGGTCAATAAACTAACAAGAAATCATGCAGTATTTTTTTTTAGTGGACGACAAGAATAAACATATACAATTCCCGCTTGTTATTAAAAATGATGAATTGTGTATAAGGAGTGGAAATCGTGAGAACCAGCTGGATCACTCAACCGATACATTTTGTTTCTTCCTCTTTTTTTGTCAACCACAAACAATCAAACGGATTCTTATATTATTATGGGGTTTATTAAATATCAAGAAGGGGATTTAAGAAATTAAGTGAGGGGCTGCTTAATAAACTTTATGTGGGCCGTTGCTTCTATTATTTGCTGGGTCGAGGAAATTGGCCAGGAAAACGTTGTGCAATAATTCGATAAATGATAAATTTGATGGACGATGATCAAGGATGTAGGATAGAAGATGTGATGATACATGAAATAAGAAGAAAATAATAGAGATAATAATCATAACGCGATAATGATGATGAGTAATAGAAGAAGAAAATGAAACAAGCTGTGACGGGTTAAATAAAATTCGAATATGAAATATTTCAGAAAATAACAAATGGTTCAATGGTAAAAGGTGTTAATGCTGGTGAGCGAGAGGTTGCGGGTTCGATCCCGGTCCAGGGCATTTATTTTTAGATAAAGCTTATTTGAGGTAGTTTTCACTTTTTAAATTTCTATTATTATTATTACTAATTATTATTATGATCATACTTGTTATTATTATTATGATCATGATTTTTAGTATTATCCCTAAATAAAATTAACATTGGTATCATTGGTATAAGTATTATAAGTAGTATTATTATTATTATAGTTATTATTATTATTAGTATTAACATGATTTTTAGATTATTATTAATAGTATCAATATTAGTATTAGTAATATCATTAAGAATATTATTAGTAGTATCATTATGACTAAAATTATTATTATTATTATTATTATTATTATTATTATTATTATTATTAATATCATTATTTTTATTATTATAAGTATCATTATTTTTAGTAATATCATTATTATCATTATTATTAATATTATCATTATTATATTTATCATTATTATTACTATTATTATATAAAGATACAACTTTCTATTATTATTTTACCAAACAAATATGAGTTATATAAAAGTTTATTTAATACATATAAGGTAAATATAGTTAATTAAATTATTAATGAAACATATAATTTACTAAAATAACAATTAATAATAATATATAAATTAAGATATAATAAATAAATTTGCTCGATTACGATTATGCGTATTAATAAAAAAACAAATTATATAGGTTCGTGAATCCGAGGCCAACCTTACACTTGTTCAATGATGTTATATGTATTTTTACTACGAAATACAGTATGGTGAGTTTCATTTGCCTTTTTACCCTTTACATTTTTGGGCTGAGAATACATGCGTAACTTTTATAACTGTTTTACGAAATAGACACAAGTACCTTAACTGCATTCTATGATAGAATTATCTGGGATTGGGGTTGATTATTATGACACGCATTAGCCCCCGGTTTCCGTTAGAGTGTATGAGCTCCCGAGCCGGGTGGATGGTTTATTATTTATGACATTTTGGCACCAGTTGTCCTATATTTTATAAACATGTGTTCAGCCGTGGGGTGTAAAGACCGGCACAGAGGTTCTATATTTTGAAGGCACATGTATTCAGCCGTGGGGTGAAAGACCGGCACAGATGGTTACTATTATATTTTGAATCCTCACCAGGTGTTCTTCATATGAATGATATTTTTTGTGCAGTTGGAATGGGACTTCTGCACGTTTTATAATATTTAAAAATCTTGTGGTCTATTAGAATGATGAAAATGAAATGATTACTATAAACTAATGGACTCACCAACCTTTTGGTTGACACTTTAAAGCATGTTTATTCTCAGGTATGAAAGAAATCTTTCGCTGTGCATTTACTCATTTTAGAGACATTACATGGAGTCGTTCAAGGCATATAGAGGTCCGTTCATCGCGATGGTACCATATGTTATTGTATTCGTTCAGAAGATTTTGGACGGGGTATGACAGTAAATAAGAGGATCCAATCGTTAAATGTAGAGTTACCATACCTCTGAACTAGTAAATCCCTAACCGGTTCGGCTAGGTTAACCGCTTCCAAAGGCTCCCAATCGATTACCCGAGGCATTTCAATATTTTTATGGTAAAGAATGTGCATGTTCTTTTGAAATTTTGGGTATTCTGTCCAACAACGATCGAATATTAGGTTGAGATATAACTGTTGGTCATCAATAAGTGGGTGTATAATCCTCGGGTGAGGCTGAAATTGACGATAATGAGTGTAAAACAGTGGTTCTGGCTCATGATATAGCATGTGTTGATCATAATGTTGTTGTTGTTCAGGTTGTGGTTCTGGTTGTGGTTCTTGATCAAGTTCTTGTTCAGGTTGTCTAGACGATGATGCACCGTCCGTATCTGTATTTCTCTGCAAAACACATTAAACACAAAATTTGTGCATCCAAATATGCATTAGTGTTAGCAAACTAACAAATTAAAACAATTACAATAACATGTTTAATCCATATTAAACTTATACTCATTTTCATATTTTTATCAATTCTACAATTTTTCAAATAAGCATATATGAAAATGCATACAAAGTTCATAAGTATTCAACTCAAATAACATATTAAAATAACCATTACTAGCAATTAAACAAGTTTCAAATGGCATTTATATCAAAATAATCAAGTTCATGAATTTTAGACTTAAAAAGTCCACTTTGATGCTCAAAAATCATGTTTAGGATCAAGGTTTGGATCATTTAGCAACCTAAAAATGTTGCACTACTTAATTTAGTAATAATTCATAACAAAAATCGGCCATAACCTGTTTATATCAAAAAGCCCCAAATTGCTCAAGAACACAAATCCTAGATTTCTAAAAAATTTTGAAGTTTAAGGCTTCAAATCATGACAAATAGCATTAATCTAGGTTATATAAGCATAATATACTAACAATTTAACTCTAATTAAGCTAGAATTCATCAAAATATAATTAGGTAAAATAGTTGTAATTATCACTAAAACTGAGAAATTAAAGAGTTTAGGGGTGAAATTTCTACCTTTTTGCTCTCCCATCTGAAGAAAGGCATGATTGGAACGGATTATAGCACGAAATTTGGTTGATTTTGGTTGAAGAATGATGAAATTTAAGAGTGTTTTGTGGGTGTGTTCGTGTATTTGTGTGTGTGAAAGTGGACAGAGCAGCTGCTTGTGTCCTTTTGTTTCTGATCAGTTTTGGGCCACCATGCGATCGCATGGTTTTCCAAGGCAAACCCCATGCGATCGCATGGGGTGTAATATTGTATTTTTTTTATTTTTAAAAAAAAAAAACTTTTATCTTGTAAAACAATTAATTAATTTATTTTTAAAATTTTGTTTCTTTTTAGATTAAGGGCGTTTCGGTATGTTTACCTAGTTCGTCCCTCGACAAAATTTTAAGATTTGTCATTTTACAATGTTGTTTTTAAAAGCAAATATTTTTTGGGTTTTTTAATATTTTTGGCATACTTTAGATCAATAAAATTAAAAATAATGATAATAAAATTTCTCGTCCCGCCCTCGGGTAAAGCAATTTCGGTTCAACGACCTAGTCTTCAACTCACGGCGAATTTTAGAAATCATTTTTTGTAACTTAATGAAATAAAGTACATTTTTGTTTTTAAATTCACACCAAACTTAAATTTAAAATGTGCATATTAATAAAAGTTCATATAAATATTATTATTTTTTTATATAAATTAATTTTACAATCTTATATTTAAAAATAATATAGTTATATATTAATTTTAAAAACAAGGTAAAAATAAAAATCTTTTTGGTCTTTTATCCCACTTTAATCAATAAAATATTAACAAAAATATACGTCCCTCTTTTGGGTAAAGTAATTTCGGCTATATTACCTAATTTTACTCCTGACGAATTTCTGAAATATTTTGGATTGATTGATTAAAGATTTTTATACCTTATGAATAAACGGTAAATTTCGCAGTGATGAATTAAATTTTTGTATGATATCAATAATTTCGGTTTATTATACCTAATTTTATTGAATATCAATTTAATACTTTATAGCGAACGATTCAGCGTTTATTATCAAAAGGTTAAAAGCAATAAAATAAAATAAAAATAAAAACTGTACATACTTACCTATGAGATAAAATTCTCAGAGACCTGCTTTAGTCGACTCATAGGAGAGTCGTTTGATTTGGTTTTCCATAGCTACATAAGCGTAACCTCGAATTTTCAATAACTTTTCTTCTAAACATATGAATGGTCCTTCTCTGCATAGAGTAACTGATAATGCTAAAAACAAACATATATTTCATAGCATTATTCCTCAAGAAAGACAAGCTTTTAGTTGCAATTGTTCTATTTACAAGTGATATTCGTTTAAATAATAAAAGGTGAAGACAAAAGACAGATTCGACGAATTGAAGACGCAAACGACCAAAAAGCTCAAAAGAACAAAAGACAATCAAAGAGGTTCCAATTATTGATAAGAAACGTCTCGAAATCACAAGAGTACAAGATTCAAAACGCAAAGTACAAGATATTAAATTGTACGCAAGGACGTTCGAAAATCCGGAACCGGGACCTGAGCCAAGAAGAAACGCCCGACGCAACGGACCAAAAATATCTAGTCTACTATGCACAAGAATATAATATAATATATATATAATTATATATAATTATATATTATATTATATATTATTATTATATTACGTCGGCAAGAAGAAAACAAAGCAATTTGGCTGGATCCAGGGTGGCCATGCGACTCGCATGGCCAGAAGCACAAATCCATGCGAGTCGCATGGAGTGAAATTGCTGGTCAGGTCCTATATAAAGCCAGTTTTCTGCCGAGTTTTAATCATCTTTTTTCTTCCTCTTCATACGTAAATATATTTATATTTATAATTTATATTTTAATTTTAATTATAATTCTAATAATAAGGGTATGTTAGCGAATGTTGTAAGGGTGTAAGTCGAAATTATGTCCGTGTAACGCTACGCTATTTTTAATCATTGTAAGTTATGTTCAACCTTTTTATATTAATGTCTCGTAGCTAAGTTATTATTATGCTTATTTAAAACGAAGTAATCATGATGTTGGGCTAATTACTAAAATTGGGTAATTGGGCTTTGTACCATAATTGGGGTTTGGACAAAAGAACGACACTTGTGGAAACTAGACTATGGGCTATTAATGGGCTTTATATTTGTTTAACTAAATGAAAGTTTGTTAATGTTAATATAAAGATTTACAATTGGGCGTCCCTATAATTACCATATACACTCAATCGGACACGATGGGCGGGGTATTTATATGTACGAATAATCGTTCATTTAACCGGACACGGGAATGAATTAATAGCCACTAGAATAATTAAAACAGGGGTGAAATTACATTCAAGGGTAATTGGTGTAATTGTTAACAAAGTAGTAAAACCTTGGTTTACACGCAGTCGATAACCTGGTGTATTCATTAAACAAAGTATTAAAACCTTGTTACAATTCGAATCCCCAATTAGTTGGAATATTTAACTTCGGGTATAATAATAATTTGACAAGGACACTTGCAATTTATATTTATGACTGATGGACTGTTATGGACAAAAACCAGACGGACATATTAAATAATCCAGGACAAAGGACAATTAACCCATGGGCATAAAACTAAAATCAACACGTCAAACATCATGATTACGGAAGTTTAAATAAGCATAATTCTTTTATTTCATATTTAATTTCCTTTATTTTATATTTAATTGCACTTCTAATTATCGCACTTTTATTTATTGTTATTTAATCGCACTTTTTAATTATCGTACTTTTTAATTATCGCAATTTTATTATTCGCAATTTTATTATCGTTATTTACTTTACGCTTTAATTTAAGTCTTGTATTTATTTTATATTTTACATTAGGTTTTAACTGCGACTAAAGTTTTAAAATCGACAAACCGGTCATTAAACGGTAAAAACCCCCCTTTATAACAATAATATTACTTATATATATATTTGTATTTTTATAAAAGTAAACTAATATAGCGTTGAGCTTTGTTCAAAGATTTCCCTGTGGAACGAACCGGACTTACTAAAAACTACACTACTGTACGATTAGGTACACTGCCTATAAGTGTTGTAGCAAGGTTTAAGTATATCCATTCTATAAATAAATAAATATCTTGTGTAAAATTGTATCGTATTTAATAGTTTATCCTAGTAAAATAATAACTATTTTATATACACCTCGCTTCACATCAAGTTATTTTTGGCGCCGCTGCCGGGGACATTCGCCGAAGCGAAACGCCATATTTTTAATTTTTAAGTTATAATTAGTTTTTGTAAAATTTATATTTTTAAAAATGAAAAAATATATAAAAAAAAAAACTTTTAAAATCGAAAAAAAAAATATATATATATTTTAAAGTGTATTTTTAAGTTTTTCTTTTATTTTTACAAAATTATAAAGTATTTTAAGTATATTTTTAGTTTTTAAAATTAAGTTTTATTTTAATTATATATATATTTATCTTTTAAATATAAAACAGAAAAATATAAATAAATAATAAATATTACGTGACCTGTCATTTGAACCAGTCCAATTGAACCAGTTCAGGGTATCCATGCGACTCGCATGACCCACCCTCTTAAATCATGCGACTCGCATGAGGGGTTTGACCAGGCCACATCCAAACCCTAATTCCGCATTTATTACGTATATTATTTAATTATTATTATTTAAAACCCTAAAACTATTATTATTATTATAATTAAAGTTTTTAATTTATTTAGTTATTTTTACTTTTGTTTAAGTTTTATTATTTATTTACTTAATACTATAATATATAAAATATAAAAATAATATTTTTATAAAATCTAATATTTTTATAACTTTTTATAACTTTTATATTTTGTACCTTTTTAATCGTTGTAGCGTAATATTTGTATTTTTAGCTCATATTTAATTTTAAACTTAGTTTTTGCTATAGTTATTTTTACTCCTAGATTTTTAGGCTTTGCCGTAGAATTCCTTAAGTGCTTTTTCTTTAGACTAAGATTTAGGTGCTTTAGAATTTTGCGACGCCTTTTTAAGTTTTAGTTTCTTTTTAAGTTATTTCCATTTGGGATTTAGTTTTTCCTGTAAGCTTTAATATTTTTAGACCTTTTACTATGTACCAATTATCATTCCAATTAGTAATTTCAATTTGCGATTATAATTTTAAGTTAGTTGTAGTAATAAGGTTAGGTTAGTTAAGTATTTTTAAGTTTTTATAAGTTTCTTTTATTTTTCCGTCACCTTTTATTTTTCAACCAATTTTTTCTTTTTCAACCTTTTTCGACGAACTCTTTTTCTCTCTTATTTCTCGCCATTCTAGTTTTTAGGACTTAGAATTTTTTCTACTTCTTATCTAAATTTCTTAAAATTACGAAAATATATTTTAAGTGGTTAAATTAATAGACATCAAAATTTTCTGGTTCGTAGTAATAGTTGGATTTGTACGTGGACCGGGTTATTGGAGCCAAACAGTCCTCAATTATATTGAGACCAAACGAATCCTGCCCCTCTGCTGCATCTTTTGGCTATTCGAAACGTGGGCAAAATCAGAAAAGTCTATTGATTGGATAACTTATTATAATTTTTCTTTCCTTTTTAAAACTAATAGGATATTCAGTGAATGCACCGAGCAAGACGTTCATCACCTTTTGTACGTTCACCACCTGTAACTCGATCAAGACATCGTTTAACAAATATAACCGCCGTTGATTTTTCTTTAGAATCGTCATCCAGTCGACCAAGTACTTCAGTTCAAATTTCCAATAATCCATTTTTTGAACCCGACCTCACAATTGAGAATCCAGAGAATATTCAGGAACGGTTCGTAGATCCTGAACCATTAAACTTTCCTCCGGAACCACCAATCATTCAAACAGAGATTGTTGAGGAACGAACCATTAAATCAGAATCATCTAGTGATACCGATTCAACAAATTCAATTATGGAGAATCTGGAACCTTTAAGTATGGAAGACCGAATGAGAGCTAAACGCACTGGCCAAGGTCACGCAATTACTCATCCAGACATTAATGCGCCAGATTATGAAATCAAAGGACAAATTCTACACATGGTGACTAATCAATGCCAATTTAGTGGTGCGCCGAAGGAAGATCCAAATGAACATCTACGTACCTTTAATAGGATCTGCACACTATTTAAAATCCGAGAAGTGGAGGATGAACAGATATATCTCATGTTATTTCCCTGGACTTTAAAGGGAGAAGCCAAAGATTGGTTGGAATCGTTACCTGAAGGGGCGATCGATACATGGGATGTTTTAGTTGACAAATTTCTTAAACAATTCTTTCCTGCATCTAAAGCCGTAAGACTTCAAGCAGAAATTGTTACGTTCACACAAAAGCCAAATGAAACTCTATATGAGGCGTGGACAAGATATGGAAAGTTGTTAAGAGGATGTCCGCAACATGGTTTAGACACCTGTCAAATAGTACAAATATTCTACCAAGGATGCGACATCACTACAAGAAAAGATATAGATATAGCAGCTGGTGGTTCTATTATGAAGAAAACCGAAACTGATGCTTACAAAATTATTGATAACACTGCTTCCCACTCACATGAGTGGCACCAAGAAAAAGATATCATTAGATCATCTAAAGCAGCTAGAGCCGATTCTAGCCATGACTTAGATTCCATTTCCGCAAAGATAGATGCTTTCGAGAGACGAATGGAAAAGATGACTAAGGATATTCACTCAATACGAATTAGTTGTGAGCAGTGTGGAGGACCACATTTGACAAAAGATTGTCTCAGTATTGAATTAACAATGGAACAAAGAGAGAATATTTCATACATAAACCAAAGGCCTGGAAATAATTATCAGAATAATTATCAACCGCCAAGACCGATTTACAATCAAAATCAGAATTATAACCGAAATATTCCATACAACAACCAACAAAGTCCTAGCAATCAACAAGTATCCAATAATACTTATAATCAGCAAAGACCTAATTTTCAAAACAAACCACCACAACAAACCGATGATAAAAAGCCGAATTTAGAAGATATGATGACGATGCTAGTTGAAACTCAAACGCAGTTTTTCACATCTCAAAAACAAACTAATGAACAAAATGCTCAAGCATTTAGAAATCAACAAGCTTCTATTCAAAATCTGGAACAAGAAGTAAGTAACCTAGCAAGGTTAATAGGTGAAAGAAAACCGGGAAGTTTACCTAGTGATACAAATGCTAACCCCCGGAATGAAACAGCTAAAGCTATTACCACAAGAAGTGGTACAACACTTAAACCACCTGATATACCTGTAACTTCTGATGAAACCATTCCTACTCCACAAGAACCACAACCTGATCAAGATAAGGAAAAAGAATCGGTAGTTGAAAAGGTTAATGAAGATAACACAGTTAAGGATAAACCTTATGTTAAACCATACCAACCACCACTTCCTTATCCGAGTAAAATGAAGAAAGAGAAACTTGAAGCTGAGCAATCCAAATTCTTGGATATGTTTAAACAGATAAATGTAAATCTTCCTTTCATTGATGTGATTTCAGGAATGCCAAGATATGCTAAATTCTTGAAAGATCTAATCACGAATAGAAAGAAAATGGAAGAACTCTCGGCTGTTACTATGAATGCTAATTGTTCAGCAGTGCTGTTGAATAAGATACCAGAAAAACTATCTGATCCAGGAAGTTTCACAATTCCATGTTTTCTGGGTAGTCTTAGTTCAATAGAAGCATTAGCAGATTTAGGTGCTAGTATAAATCTAATGCCGTATTCACTATACGCTAAACTAGACCTTGGAGAATTGAAACCAACAAGAATAAGCATACAACTAGCCGATAGATCAATAAAATATCCTAGAGGGATAATGGAGAACATGCTAGTTAAAGTTGGTACTTTAGTATTTCCAGTAGATTTTGTTGTTTTGGACATGGAAGAAGATTCTCAAGTTCCTCTCATATTAGGAAGACCATTCTTAAACACGGCTAAAGCAATGATAGACGTGTTCGGTAAGAAACTGACCCTAAGTATAGAGGATGAGAGTGTTACCTTTTCAGTTGATAGAGCAATGCAACAACCACAATCTGCAGATGATACATGTTATTATATTCAAACTATAGATGCACATGCAGAATTATTAGAAGAATTTCCAGAATTACAAGGAACAGGAGAATGTTCTTTAGGAGAAGGTAATGAACCAATTGATGAAGCTGAAATGTTAGCTACACTTATAGCTAATGGATATGAACCAACAACAGAAGAAATTCAAATGCTAAAAGAAGAAGACAGATATCGATATAAATCATCGATAGAAGAACCTCCGAAATTAGAGTTAAAGCCACTTCCAAACCATTTGGAATACGCTTATTTACATGGTGAATCTGAATTACCTGTAATAATATCGTCTTCTCTTACTGAAAATGAGAAATCACAACTCATTTCTGTGTTGAAAGCTCATAAACCAGCCATTGCATGGAAGATTCATGATATTAAAGGAATAAGTCCTTCGTATTGCACACATAAAATCCTTATGGAAGAAGGTCATAAAACGTATGTGCAACGCCAACGAAGACTAAATCCTAATATGCAAGATGTAGTTAAGAAAGAGATTATTAAACTGCTAGATGCAGGTTTGATATATCCAATTTCTGATAGTCCATGGGTAAGCCCAGTTCAATGCGTGCCTAAGAAGGGTGGCATGACTGTCATTATAAATGAGAAAAATGAGCTTATTCCTACTAGGACTGTAACAGGATGGCGTGTATGTATTGATTATAGAAAATTAAACGACGCCACCAGAAAAGATCACTTTCCCTTACCTTTCATAGATCAAATGTTGGAAAGATTAGCCGGAAATAGTTACTATTGTTTTCTAGATGGATTTTCCGGATATTTTCAAATTCCAATAGCACCCGAAGATCAAGAGAAAACCACATTCACGTGCCCTTATGGTACTTTTGCTTACAAACGCATGCCATTTGGACTTTGTAACGCCCCTGCAACCTTTCAAAGGTGTATGATGGCGATTTTTCACGACATGATAGAAGAATGCATGGAAGTATTCATGGATGACTTTTCAGTCTTCGGTGATACATTTAAATCATGTCTAGTTAATCTGGAACGAATGCTAATTAGATGCGAAAAATCAAATCTAGTACTTAATTGGGAGAAATGCCATTTCATGGTTAAAGAAGGCATCGTTCTTGGACATAAAATTTCAAAAGAAGGAATTGAAGTGGATAGAGCTAAAGTAGATGTAATTGCTAAACTTCCACATCCCACCAATGTTAGAGGAGTTAGGAGTTTTCTAGGGCATGCCGGTTTTTACCGACGTTTCATAAAAGATTTTTCTAAAATTGCCACTCCTATGAATAAACTCCTAGAAAAGGATGCGCCATTCATCTTTTCAGATGAGTGTATCAAATCTTTTAATATTCTTAAAGAGAAACTCACTAATGCACCGATCATGATAACACCAAATTGGAATCTACCATTTGAACTAATGTGCGATGCAAGTGATTTTGCAATGGGAGCCGTTTTAGGACAAAGGATTGAAAAACGATTTCAACCTATATATTATGCTAGTAAGACATTACAAGGAGCACAAACGAACTATACAACTACTGAAAAAGAACTCCTTGCTATTGTCTTTGCTTTTGACAAATTTCGATCATATCTCGTTCTAGCAAAAACGGTGGTCTATACCGACCATTCTGCTCTTAGATACCTATTTTCAAAACAAGATGCTAAACCAAGATTAATCCGTTGGATCTTACTCTTACAAGAGTTTGATATTGAAATCCGAGATAAAAAAGGAGCAGAAAATCTCGCCGCTGATCATCTTTCTCGTCTTGAAAATCCCGAATTAGAAGTTCTAAATGAATCGGCCATACAAGACAACTTTCCTGATGAATATCTATTGAAGATAGATTATAAAGAAATCCCATGGTTTGCAGACTATGCAAACTACTTAGTTTGTGGATTCCTTGAAAAAGGATTATCGTACCAAAGACGAAAGAAATTCTTCAGTGATATAAAACACTATTTCTGGGAAGATCCACATCTGTTTAAAAGTTGTCCCGATGGAATAATACGCCGATGTGTATTTGGAGATGAAGCTAGTAAAATTTTAAACCATTGTCACACAGGACCAACAGGAGGGCATTATGGGCCTCAACTAACAGCAAGAAAAGTTTATGAAGCTGGATTCTATTGGCCTACAATTTACAAAGACGCACACCTTCTTTGCAAATCCTGTGATGCATGTCAAAGGGCCGGAAAAATAAGTCAACGTGATGAAATGCCACAAAATGTCATCCAAGTATGTGAAGTATTTGACATTTGGGGTATTGACTTTATGGGTCCATTTCCAAAATCTCATAATAATCTATATATACACGTAGCCATTGATTATGTATCTAAATGGGCGGAAGCACAAGCTCTCCCAACTAACGATGCACGAGTTGTAGTCAACTTTTTAAAACGTCTTTTTGCAAGGTTTGGAACACCGAAAGCTTTAATAAGTGATCGGGGTACTCATTTCTGTAATAATCAACTTGAGAAAGTTCTTAAAAGATATGGAGTAACTCATAAAATCTCCACCGCATATCATCCACAAACAAGTGGACAAGTTGAAAATACCAACCGAGCTTTAAAACGTATTCTAGAGAAAACCGTAGGATCAAATCCAAAGGAATGGTCCATTAAATTGGAGGATGCACTCTGGGCTTTTAGAACAGCCTACAAAACTCCAATTGGAACCACACCTTTTAGACTTGTTTATGGAAAAGCATGTCATCTTCCAGTAGAAATTGAACACAAAGCATTTTGGGCTTTGAAGACATGTAATCTTGATTTACATGAAGCCGGACGTCTACGATTAAGTCAACTAAACGAATTAGAAGAATTAAGACATGAAGCATACGAAAATTCGTTAATCTATAAAGAAAGAACGAAGAAATGGCATGATAAAAGAATCAGAAGTTCAAAAGAATTCAAAGAAGGAGACAGAGTTCTTCTTTTCAATTCACGATTCAAGCTATTTCCTGGAAAATTGAAATCAAGATGGTCTGGACCATTCATAGTCAAAAGAGTTTTCCCATACGGAACGATAGAATTAATAAATTCAAATGGGATTGAATTTAAAGTTAATGGTCACAGAGTTAAACATTACATACATGGTCCGATGGAAGTCGACAACGAAGTTAATCACAATTTCGACACCACAGCTAACTAAGTGTGGGGAGAATCAAGTCTTTAAAGGATAATATGTATTTCTGTTAGAGTTAGATTGTCTGTTTTCGTGTAGTTCTCGAAAATGGAACACGTATGGTCTTTCCCTAGCAGACCCTAAAGAACTAGTCTTCTCCCCCCATTCTGAATTTTTATTTTTTTAGGTTTTTACGAAATGAAGACTGCCTGTGAACTAAACCATGGTCTAATGCTACACGCTTTGATCACTAAAAGAAATAATGACATACTACCGAGTGAATTAGTATCAGTAATCAGAGAAAGAATGGACGGAGTTAGAAAAGGATCCAGATGCGAAGATAATAAGTTACAATTTGGTAAAGGAAAATCAAAATCCGCAGCGAAAAGAAGAGCACGACACCTAGAAAGATGTCACAAATGCGGAAAATGGTCACATGGAGGTAAATGTTCAAATAATCAAACCTATTCAAATACCGAATTTGTTACTTTATGCAGAGACGGACCGTTCATATGTTTAGAAGAAAAGACAATGAATGCTCGAGGTTACGCCTATGCAGCCATGGAAAACCAATTAAACCGACTATCTTATGAATATAATAGATCATATAACTAAGAAATCTATTTCACAGGTATGTCTGTACAGTTTTTATTTTTATTTTTATTTTTAACCTTTTGATAATAAACGCTAATTTGTTCGCTAAAAAGTATTAAATTGGTATTAAATAAAATTAGGTTTGGCAACCGAAATTATTGATATCGTTCAAAAATTTATTACATCACTGCGAAATTTAACGTTTATTCTTAAGGTATAAATATCTTTAATCAATCAACCCAAAATATTTCAAAAATTCGTCATGAGTTAAATTAGGTCTTGGAACCGAAATTACTTTACCGAAAAGAGGGGCGCATATTTTTGATAATATTTGATTGATTAAAGTGGGATAAAAAGACAAAAAGATTTTTAAATTTATTTTTACCATGTTTTTAAAATTAATATTTAAATCTTAAGTTAATATTGTAAACTTTATAAAAACAATATATTTAAAATTGTAAATATTTGAAAAATTAATATAAGTTTGATATGAATTTATGAATTTTTAAAATTAAGTTTGGTGTGAATTTTTAAAATATAAATTTTTAAATTTATGAATTTTTAAATTAAGTTTGGTGTGAATTTTTAATTTTATATTTAAGTTGTGTGAATTTAAAAACAAAAATTTACTTTATCTCATTAAGTTAAGAATATGATTTTTAAAAATTCGTCGTAAGTTGAAGACTAGGTCTTTGAACCGAAATTGCTTTACCCGAGGGAGGGACGAGAACTTTTATTATCATTATTTTTAATCTTTTTGATTTAAATTATGCCAAAAAAATTAAAAAATCCAAAAATCTAAACCTTTTAAAACAATCGCTTGAAAATGACAAAATTTTAAAATTTTGTCGAGGGACAGACTAGGGCATCATCCCGAAACGACCTCATCTTAAAAAGAAACAAAATTTTTAAAATTTTATTTAATTTATGTTTTAAAAGCTTAAGGTTTTTAAAAAAAAAAAAAAAAAAAAAATATATACCTGGAATTGGCCCCCATGCGAGTCGCATGGGGATGGGCAGGAAACCATGCGACTCGCATGGCTACAAAAAACTGGACAGGATCAAAATTCCAGTCGACCTGCTTCTTTCTCACAATAAACACACATACACAAACACGAAAACCTCCCAAACTCTCTCAATTTTTCACCAATTTTCACCAAATTTCTTGCAAAAATTTCACAATAATCATGCCTAGATTCAGTAGTCTCAACCCCTTCAGGAGAAAGGTAAAGATTTCACCCCTAATCTCTTTAAATTCGAATTTTTGTGTTCTTGAGCTAGAAATTTTATATTTTGATTTTGTTAAATTTAGGTGTAATTAGAGCTAAATTGTTGTTATATTATGCATGTATATCCTAGATAGAAGCTATTTAACATGAATTGAAGCTAAAAACTTCAAATTTTTAAGAATCTAGGGTTTGTGTTCTTGAGCAATATGGGGCTTTTTGATATAAACAGGTTATGGCCGATTTTTGTCATGAATTGTTGCTAAATTAAGTAGTGTAACATGTTTAGGTAGTTAATTGATCCAAACTTTGAGCCTAAACATGTTTTTGAGAATTAAAGTGGACTTTTTAAGTCTAAAAATTCATGAACTTGGATAATTTGATATAAAGGCCATTTGAAACTTGTTTCATTGCTAGTAGTGATTATTTTGGCATGTTATTTGAGATAAATGCTTATGAACCTGATGTACATTTTTCGTATATGCTTATTTGATAAAGTGTAGACTTGACAAAAATATGAAAATGAGCACTAGTTTGATTTGAATGCCATGTAACAAGTGTTTAATTGCCATAATGATTATTGTTGACATGTTTAAGAGTTTAAATGTGATAAAACATTGTACACATTTTCGTAAGTAAAAGTGTAGAATTGTTATTGTTAAGAAAATGTGTATAAAATGTGTTATGAATTGAACATGTCATCATAATTGTTTCAAGTTATTATTTTGCTAACACTAATGCATATTTGGATGCACAATTTTTGTGTTTAATGTGTTTTACAGAGAGCCGATACTGGAGGTTCAGGAGCATCATCGTCCAGGCAACCAGAGCCCGAACCGGAAATGTTTCATGCACAAGAACAACATATGCAACAAGAAGAAGAAGAACAGGAGGAGCAACATATTCCATATCACGATCAAGATCAATTATTCATGAATCAGTTTCGTCAATTCGCTCCACATCAAAGGATTCTGAGCTTAGACATTAATGAAGATCAGTTACACCCAAATCTGAGATTTGATCGATGTTGGATAGAGTATCCAGATTATCAAAAGAACATGCACATTCTCTACTTTAAGGTTGTTGAAATGCCAAGGGCAATTGACTGGGTACCTTTGGAAACAGTTGACCTTGCCGAACCGATTCGGGAATTATTGGTGCAAAGGTATGGTAATTCTCAGTTTAACGATTGGATGCGCCTATTTTCCATTCGTAGAACCATATATAGGGAATGGTGTATAGAATTACTTAGTACTATTAAGTTAAACAGTGATGTTAGGAGGATAGATGATAGAAGCTTTATTAGATTTCTGTTAGGTGGACGCATGTACAGAATGTCCATGATAGATTTAGCTAGGGCCTTACAGATTTACACCCCTGCTGAACTTTTGAGCCCCGACTGTAATAGCCTGATTGCCCAAGGAGAAAGGGTAGATAGGGAATTTGATATTAACGCTGTCTGGAGGCGTATGTCCCACTTTAATGAATTTCACGCCAGTGGAAATCATACATACTTAGATATAGACAGAGCTGAACTCCGGGTGATTCATAGATTCTTAGCAAACACAATTACACAAAGGGGAAGAAATAAGGAGAAATTGACCGTAAACGATTTGTTCTACCTCAAGTGTATTAAAGACCCGAGGAGTTTCGTTAACATTCCCTATTGTGTTGGTTATTATCTCGCTAATGTAGTTTCGGGGATGAAATCGGGGAGTATTATAGGTGGTGGTATTTTCATTACTCTCATTGGAGAGTATTTAGGTGTAGATAAGCACCAAGGGGGTCCAATGAACGAAATAGAGGACGGAGGTGAAACTATAAGTTCAAACCTTTATCACGGTGCAAGGGTATTATTGATGAGACGTGGTCGGGTATATCGATACGAGGGACCTCAGCGACAGGTAGAAAGAGGTTCGGATGATGAAATGGAAGAGGCGAACAACATTATAGGAGTTGTTCGGGAGACTGCTCTTGATTTAGGCGTTCGTATGGAGGATGAATACATGACGAACTATGATAGGCATATGCAGTACGAGGCATGGCAACGTCGGAATGACTACGAGCATTCCCGGCAACGAGAGCATGGCCGATGGGATTATCATCAGCGCCAAATTATAAGCCAGTTGCAGCCTGGCGAGATGTATTATCCGACCCGACCCGCATACTATCCCGCACATCAGCCAGAAATGAGACCACCCTATGATTCATATGATTATGACGCAGCATACCAGTTCACCTATAATCAGCCATGGAACCCGGATGCGAACATGAATTGGGATCCATATCCTAATTTTCCTCCTAACCCACCTCCTGATCAGTAGAGATAAGTTGGTAATTTTTATTTTTATTTTAAACACTTAACATTTTATTACGTTTATGTAATGTTTGATATTCTTATTATTATTGTGTACTAATATTTTTCTTATAGTTTGAAAGTGGGATGCCAAAGTTCCATTTCAAATTGCATGTATGATTATATTTGTATTGTATGTATTCTCTTTTATGCACAAAACAGGGTAAAACAACGCATTTTCAAAGACTGGCATTAAGTTCAGCAAAAGCAACAAATTTTGACGACAAGATGAAAAATATATGTGAAATAGCAACAAGACGGAATGAACAAATGATGTGCACCATTTATCATTCAGCAAACAAACGCCAATATATTTGGAAACTTTGGTAAAAATTTAATCATTTTCACACAAATCACCCTCAATAATTTAAATTGTTACTGATTTCTTGCAAATGAGGGCATTGCAAGATCTTAAGTGTGGGAAGGGGTTAAATTCTTTCGGATTTTAAAATTTTTATATTAAACACTTGGTTACCATTAAAAATACTAGTAAAGCAGTAGTTGTATTAGAATCTAGTGCTCTCTGATAAAAAAGAACAGCCCTAGTCTTATATACTGACTACCCAATTCTAGTAAAATTTTTCAATTAAATGAATTCAAATCATGTTTATACATATTTATGAACGATAAAACTAGGTTTTAACACCGAAATTATTGTTACCTCGGAAAGGACATAAATTGAGAAACAAACTAAAATGTTAAAATTCATTTAAAATGGAATAGAGAACGATAAAAAGGAAAATAAAAGCCAAGTGTGGGAAAATTTACCAAGTTATTTTAAACATATGCCACATATATCTGTAACAAATAACTGAAAATACTTTTGCTTTGAACTAAACTAAACTGTTTTACCCGATGAAAGAAAAGAAGAGATGGATCTACACGATGAATCAATTCCATCATTAAAAGGAAGTAAAGTCTTCCGAAAAAGACACGCGCTTCTTGATTTAGGTCATGAAGTTGTCGTTCAGACCAGCTGTAGGTTGACGAAAAATCTAGAAAAGTCATCACTAAAATCAGCTGGAAATCCACGGACCTCAGCATTAAACAGGGTCGCCAAGTGGTCAGATTTATCCTAACCATGAGAAGGATTTATCTCGTACAATGGGGAGGCACCATGCAAATTAGCTGGATAAGACTAATGAATCAGATTCCCAGAAAGGATAATCTCCTTAAAGATTAAAAATCAGCTTTTAAGACTGATATTACTCAATCCTAGAGATTGACCTTAAAGATTGAGAATTACAAACTCATGGAATTCAATGATATCTAAACTCGAGCTTGAACGAGAAAATATTTTGATCAAAAATACAAACCGATTTGTTTTCTGAAAACCCTATTTTCAATGCTTTCATTACCATTGAACGTAAAATCCTAGGAATTCACCTGGAATTCATTAGGTCACCTGAACTAAATCGGGTGTCAACCGTAAGAACGGTGGTTGCATAGCATGGTCAAAGACAGGACCTTGTGCCAGACCGAAAAATTATAAGGGTGAGCTTTTACTATTGCTCCTACCAAGGATAGTAATTGCGTCCGACACGTTATAGACCATAATCAAAAGCATGTCACGGGACATTGCCTTAACAGTTGCTTGTTCAACGCTTTCCTTTACAACCGGACGGTAGTTTACCGAAAGGTAATATACGGGACAAGTAAACTGGACGTGTTGCTTTCCAAATACAAGGTTAGCAAGTGGGTGACACAAAACCGCAAGTTTTGAGCTAAAATTTTCAAATCTGAAACCCACCAAACCCACAAAAATATTTTGCAAACACCGGTAAAGGGTTATTCCGGAAAACTAATCTAGGGTAAAAACTAGATTTCAAAAGATCAAATGTTTTCATAAAGATCCAATTTCCTTAATGGATCTAAATTTTTATAGTCATGTGGGACTGTAAACCATATCGTTACTACCATTGTTTATACCGCCGTATAGAAATCACTGATGTACAAAGTGTGAAGAATAAAGAAGTGATTCTAGTATTTCAAGACAATATTGCTTGAGGACAAGCAACGCTCAAGTGTGGGAATATTTGATAATGCTAAAAACAAACATATATTTCATAGCATTATTCCTCAAGAAAGACAAGCTTTTAGTTGCAATTGTTCTATTTACAAGTGATATTCGTTTAAATAATAAAAGGTGAAGACAAAAGACAGATTCGACGAATTGAAGACGCAAACGACCAAAAAGCTCAAAAGAACAAAAGACAATCAAAGAGGTTCCAATTATTGATAAGAAACGTCTCGAAATCACAAGAGTACAAGATTCAAAACGCAAAGTACAAGATATTAAATTGTACGCAAGGACGTTCGAAAATCCGGAACCGGGACCTGAGCCAAGAAGAAACGCCCGACGCAACGGACCAAAAATATCTAGTCTACTATGCACAAGAATATAATATAATATATATATAATTATATATAATTATATATTATATTATATATTATTATTATATTACGTCGGCAAGAAGAAAACAAAGCAATTTGGCTGGATCCAGGGTGGCCATGCGACTCGCATGGCCAGAAGCACAAATCCATGCGAGTCGCATGGAGTGAAATTGCTGGTCAGGTCCTATATAAAGCCAGTTTTCTGCCGAGTTTTAATCATCTTTTTTCTTCCTCTTCATACGTAAATATATTTATATTTATAATTTATATTTTAATTTTAATTATAATTCTAATAATAAGGGTATGTTAGCGAATGTTGTAAGGGTGTAAGTCGAAATTCTGTCCGTGTAACGCTACGCTATTTTTAATCATTGTAAGTTATGTTCAACCTTTTTATATTAATGTCTCGTAGCTAAGTTATTATTATGCTTATTTAAAACGAAGTAATCATGATGTTGGGCTAATTACTAAAATTGGGTAATTGGGCTTTGTACCATAATTGGGGTTTGGACAAAAGAACGACACTTGTGGAAACTAGACTATGGGCTATTAATGGGCTTTATATTTGTTTAACTAAATGAAAGTTTGTTAATGTTAATATAAAGATTTACAATTGGGCGTCCCTATAATTACCATATACACTCAATCGGACACGATGGGCGGGGTATTTATATGTACGAATAATCGTTCATTTAACCGGACACGGGAATGAATTAATAGCCACTAGAATAATTAAAACAGGGGTGAAATTACATTCAAGGGTAATTGGTGTAATTGTTAACAAAGTAGTAAAACCTTGGTTTACACGCAGTCGATAACCTGGTGTATTCATTAAACAAAGTATTAAAACCTTGTTACAATTCGAATCCCCAATTAGTTGGAATATTTAACTTCGGGTATAATAATAATTTGACAAGGACACTTGCAATTTATATTTATGACTGATGGACTGTTATGGACAAAAACCAGACGGACATATTAAATAATCCAGGACAAAGGACAATTAACCCATGGGCATAAAACTAAAATCAACACGTCAAACATCATGATTACGGAAGTTTAAATAAGCATAATTCTTTTATTTCATATTTAATTTCCTTTATTTTATATTTAATTGCACTTCTAATTATCGCACTTTTATTTATTGTTATTTAATCGCACTTTTTAATTATCGTACTTTTTAATTATCGCAATTTTATTATTCGCAATTTTATTATCGTTATTTACTTTACGCTTTAATTTAAGTCTTGTATTTATTTTATATTTTACATTAGGTTTTAACTGCGACTAAAGTTTTAAAATCGACAAACCGGTCATTAAACGGTAAAAACCCCCCTTTATAACAATAATATTACTTATATATATATTTGTATTTTTATAAAAGTAAACTAATATAGCGTTGAGCTTTGTTCAAAGATTTCCCTGTGGAACGAACCGGACTTACTAAAAACTACACTACTGTACGATTAGGTACACTGCCTATAAGTGTTGTAGCAAGGTTTAAGTATATCCATTCTATAAATAAATAAATATCTTGTGTAAAATTGTATCGTATTTAATAGTTTATCCTAGTAAAATAATAACTATTTTATATACACCTCGCTTCACATCAGTAACGAATTCAGAATTGGAATGTGTTTGATTGTTCGAACATTTACCTTCGTGTGACCATTTTCCGCATTTATGACATCTTTCAAGGTGTCGTGCTCTTCTTTTTGTTGCGGATTTAGATTTTCCTTTACCAAAATGTGTCTTATTATGGTTCTTCCTGAGTTCTTTCCTCACTTCGTCCATTTTGCCTTTTATGAATGATACCAGTTCACTCAGGAAGATGTTATTATTACGTTTAGTAATCATAGAATGTAGTAGTAGACCATGCTTCAGATTAAAGGAATTCTTCATCTCGTAAAACCTAAAAACACAAAAATTCAGAATGGAGGGAGAAGACTAGTTCTTTAGGGTCTGCTAGGGAAAGACCATTCGGATTCCATTTTCGAGAACTACATGAAAACAGAAAATCTAACTCTAGACAGCATTATATTATCCTTTAAAATATTTGAATCTCCCCACACTTAGTTAGCTGTGGTATCGAAATTGTGACTAACTTCATTATTAATTTCAATTGGAACATCAACAACTTGCATATCTCTGACTTTTGCTTCAAGCCATTTGTTGATTTCCTCTGTAACATTCACAAATTCAATTAACATCGTCTTTTCTTTAGACGACAAATTGGATACTAATCGGTTACATAACTTAAAGTTCCCCTTAATCCTAGCATCTTGAATCCGTTTATAAAGTTTCTTCGTTGAACTGTTAAAAATGGGTCCATCTAATTTTGTATCAACAACGGGGTTCTTTGTTATCAGGTCATCATTGGGTGTTGCTTCATCTTCCCCACACTTAGGCGTTTTTATTGGTTCAATAGTTTTGGTTGGTGAAGATTGAAACTTTCAATTCGCAAAGGTGACCGATTTATCACCATGCCCAAGTGTCATTCTACCTTCTCTTACATGAAAGAACGCCTCGGAGGTTTCTAAAACTGAGCGACCTAAAACTAGAGGAATATCAAGGTCTTCCTCCATATTAATAACTATGAAATCTGTAGCAAAGATCAAACTTCCCACTTTAACAAGTAAATTGTTGGCTATTCCAACCGGGTGTTTAATGGTTTGATCAAATAATTGAACACCTATTCTGGTTGGTCTTAATTTACCCACACCTAATCTTTTGTATAAGGAAAGAGGCATAATGTTTGCACTTGCTCCTAAATCTACGAGCCCATTATACATAGCACCATCATTAAGCAAGCAAGAAATGATAAATTCACCTGGGTCTCCTACTTTAGTAAGTAGAGTTGGTTTGTTAACCTTTTCTGGGTGATCTTTTCTTGGTTCTTTCACTTCTACTTGAACTTCTTGTTCACATTTTTCTTCGTTTCTTGGAATGAGAGGTTTATATAGAAATTCTTCTTCATCACTCCAATTTGACGCTTCCCCATCTTCCAATTTTGGTTTTTCATATGTTGTTGACAACATATTTATGTTTTCATTCTGAGGGTTTTCTTGGGTGGTGAAATTATGATTAACTTCATTATCAACTTCCATCGGACCATGTATGTAATGTTTAACTCTGTGACCATTAACTTTAAATTCAATCCCATTTGAATTTATTAACTCTACTGTTCCGTATGGGAAAACTCTTTTGACTATGAATGGTCCAGACCATCTTGATTTCAACTTTCCAGGAAATAGCTTGAATCGTGAATTGAAAAGAAGGACTCTGTCTCCTTCCTTAAATTCTTTTGAACTTCTGATTCTTTTATCATGCCATTTCTTCGTTCTTTCCTTATAGATTAACGAATTTTCATATGCATCATGTCTTAATTCTTCTAATTCGTTTAGTTGACTTAACCGTAGACGTCCGACTTCATGTAAATCAAGATTATATGTCTTCAAAGCCCAAAATGATTTGTGCTCAATTTCTACTGGAAGGTGACATGCTTTTTCGTAAACAAGTTTAAAAGGTGTGGTTCCAATTGGAGTTTTGTAGGCTGTTCTAAAAGCCCAGAGTGCATCCTCCAATTTCATGGACCATTCCTTCGGATTTGACCCTACAGTTTTCTCTAGAATACGTTTTAATGCTCGGTTGGTATTTTCAACTTGTCCACTTGTTTGTGGATGATAAGCGGTTGAGATTTTATGAGTTACTCCATATCTTTTGAGAACTTTCTCAAGTTGATTATTACAAAAATGAGTACCCCGATCACTTATTAAAGCTTTCGGTGTTCCGAACCTTGCAAAAAGACATTTTAAGAAGTTGACTACAACTCGTGCATCGTTAGTTGGGAGAGCTTGTGCTTCCGCCCATTTAAATACATAATCAATGGCAACGAGAATGTGGAGATTAATATGAGATTTTGGAAATGGACCCATAAAGTCAATACCCCAAACGTCAAATACTTCACATACTTGAATGATATTTTGTGGCATTTCATCACGTTGACTTATTTTTCCGGCCCTTTGTCAAGCATCACAGGATTTACAAAGAAGGTGTGCGTCTTTGAAAATTGTAGGCTAATAGAATCCAGCGTCGCAAACTTTTCTTGCTGTGAGTTGAGGCCCATAATGCCCTCTTGTTGGTCCTGTGTGACAATGATTTAAGATTTGACTAGCTTCATCCCCGAATACGCATCGGCGTATTATTCCATCGGGACAACTTTTGAATAAATGTGGATCTTCCCAAAAATAGTGTTTTATATCACTAAAGAATTTCTTTCATTTTTGGTACGACAACCCTTTTTCAAGGAATCCACATACTAAGTAGTTTGCAAAGTCTGCAAACCATGGAATTTCATTATAATCGATTTTCAAAAGATATTCATTAGGGAAGTTATCTTGTATGGCCGATTCGTTTAGAACTTCTAATTCAGGATTTTCAAGGCGAGAAAGATGATCAGCGGCGAGATTTTCTGCTCCCTTTTTGTCTCGGATTTCAATATCGAACTCTTGTAAGAGTAAGATCCAACGGATTAATCGTGGTTTGGCATCTTGTTTTGAAAATAGGTATCTAAGAGCAGAATGGTCAGTATAGACCACCATTTTTGCTAGAACGAGAAATGAACGAAATTTGTCAAAAGCAAAGACAATAGCAAGGAGTTCTTTTTCAGTATTTGTATAATTCGTTTGTGCTCCTTGTAATATCTTACTAGCGTAATAGATAGGTTGAAATCATTTTTCAATCCTTTGTCCTAAAACGGCTCCCATTGCAAAATCACTTGCATCGCACATGAGTTCAAATGGTAGATTCCAATTTGGAGTTATCATGATCGGCGCATTAGTGAACTTTTCTTTAAGATAATTAAAAGATTTGATGCATTCATCTGAAAAGATGAATGGAGCATCCTTTTCAAGGAGTTTATTCATAGAAGTGGCAATTTTAGAAAAATCTTTTATGAAACGTCGGTAAAAACCGGCATGCCCTAGAAAACTCCTAACTCCTCTAACATTGGTGGGATGTGGAAGTTTAGCAATTACATCTACTTTAGCTCTATCCACTTCAATTCCTTCCTTTGAAATTTTATGACCAAGAACGATGCCTTCTTTAACCATGAAATGGCATTTCTCCCAATTAAGAACTAGATTTGATTGTTCGCATCTAATAAGCATTCGTTCAAGATTAATTAGACATGTTTCAAAAGTATCACCGAAGACTGAAAAGTCATCCATAAAAACTTCCATGCATTCTTCTATCATGTCGTGAAAAATCACCATCATGCACCTTTGAAAGGTTGCAGGGGCGTTGCAAAGTCCAAATGGCAAGCGTTTATAAGCAAAAGTACCATAAGGGCACTTGAATGTGGTTTTCTCTTGGTCCTCGGGTGCTATTGGAATTTGAAAGTATCCAGAGAAACCGTCAAGAAAACAATAGTAACTATTCCCAGCTAACCTTTCCAACATTTGATCAATGAAAGGTAAGGGAAAGTGATCTTTTCTGGTGGCGTCATTTAGCTTTCTATAATCAATACAAACACGCCATCCTGTTATAGTCCTAGTAGGAATAAGCTCATCTTTTTCATTTGTGATGACAGTCATGCCTCCCTTCTTAGGTACACATTTAACTAGACTTACCCATGGACTATCAGAGATTGAATAAATTAAACCTGCATCTAGCAGTTTAATAATTTCTTTCTTAACAACATCTTGCATATTAGGATTTAGTCTTCGTTGGCGTTGCACATAGGTTTTATGACCTTCTTCCATAAGGATTTTATGTGTGCAATACGAAGGACTTATGCCTTTAATGTCATGAATCTTCCATGCAATAGCTGGTTTATGAGCCTTTAGCACATAAATGAGTTGAGATTTTTCATTTTCAGTAAGAGAAGACGATATTATTACAGGTAATTCAGATTCACCATGTAAATAAGCGTATTCCAAATGGTTTAGAAGTGGCTTTAACTCTAATATCGGTGGTTCTTCTATCAATGATTTGTATCGATATCGGTCTTCCTCTTTTAGCATTTGAAGCTCTTCTGTTGTTGGTTCGTATTCATTAGCCATAAGTACTGCTAACATTTCAGCTTCATCAATTGGTTCAGTTCCTTCTCCTAAGGAACATTCTCCAGTTCCTTGTAATTCTGGAAATTCTTGTAACAATTCTGCATGTGAATCTATAGTTTGAATATAATAACATTTATCATCTGCAGATTATGGTTGTTGCATGGCTCTATCAACAGAAAAGGTAACACTCTCGTCCTCTATACTTAGGGTCAGTTTCTTACCAAACACGTCTATTATTGCTTTAGCCGTGTTTAAGAATGGTCTTCCTAATATAAGAGGAACTCGAGAATCTTCTTCCATGTCCAGAATAACAAAATCTACTGGAAATACTAAAGTACCAACTTTAACTAGCATGTTCTCCATTATCCCTCTAGGATATTTTACTGATCGATCGGATAGTTGTATGCTTATTCGTGTTGGTTTCAATTTTACAAGGTCTAGTTTAACATCTAGTGAATACGGCATTAAATTTATACTAGCACCTAAGTCTGCCAATGCTTCTATTGAATTAAGACTACCCAGAAAATATGGAATTGTGAAACTTCCTGGATCTGATAATTTTTCTGGTAGTTTATTCAACAGCACTGCAGAACAATTAGCATTCATTGTAACAGCCGAGAGTTCTTCCATTTTCTTTCTATTTGTGATTAGATCTTTCAAGAATTTAGCATATCTTGGCATTCCTGAAATCACATCAATGAAAGGAAGATTGACATTTATCTGTTTAAACATATCCAAGAATTTGGATTGCTCGGCTTCAAGTCTTTCTTTTCTCATTTTACTCGGGTAAGGAAGTGGTGGTTGGTATGGTTTAACATAAGGTTTTGCCTTAACTGTGTTATCTTCATTAACCTTTTCAACTACCGGTTCTGTTTCCTTCTCTTGCTCAGGCTGTGGTGCCTGTGTAGTAAGAATAGAGTCATCAGAAATTACAGGTATTTCAGGTGATTTGAGTGTAATACCACTTCTTGTGGTAATGGCTTTAGCTGTTTCATTCCGGGGTTTAGCATTTGTATCGCTAGGTAGACTCCCCGGTTTTCTTTCACCTATCAACCTTGCTAGGTTGCTCACTTCTTGTTCCAGATTTTGAATAGAAGCTTGTTGATTTCTAAATGCTTGAGCATTTTGTTCATTAGTTTGTTTCTGAGATGTGAAAAACTGCGTTTGAGATTCAACTAGCTTCGACATCATATCTTTTAAATTTGGCTATTTATCATCGGGTTGTGGTGGTTTAATTGGAAAAATAGGTCTTTGCTGGTTGTAAGTATTATTAGATACTTGTTGATTGCTAGGACCTTGTTGATTGTTGTATGGAATATTTCGGTTATAATTTTGATTTTGATTGTAGTTTGGTCTTGGACGTTGATAATTATTTTGATAATTATTTCCAGGCCTTTAGTTCATGTATGAAACATTCTCTCTTTGTTCCATTGTTTATTCAATACTGAGACAATCTTTTGTCAAATGTGGTCCTCCACACTGCTCACAACTAATTCGTATTGCGTGAATATCTTTAGTCATCTTTTCCATTCGTCTCTCGAAAGCATCTATCTTTGCGGAAATGGAGTCAAAGTCATGCTAGAATCGGCTCTAGCCGCTTTAGATGATCTAACGATGTCTTTTTCTTGATGCCACTCATGTGAGTGGGAGGCTGTGTTATCAATAATTTTGCAAGCTTCAGTTGCAGTTTTCTTCATAATGGAACCACCAGCTGCTATGTCGATGTCTTTTCGTGTAGTAATGTCGCATCCTTGGTAGAATATTTGTACTATTTGATAAGTGTCTAAACCATGTTGAGGACATCCTCTCAACAACTTTCCAAATCTTGTCCACGCTTCATATAAATTTTCATTAGGCTTTTGTGTGAACGTAACAATTTCTCCTTGAAGTCTCACGGCTTTAGATGCCGGAAAGAATCTTTTAAGAAATTTCTCAACTAAGACATCCCATGTGTCAATCGCCCCTTCAGGTAACGATTCTAACCAATCTTTGGCTTCTCCCTTTAAAGTCCAGGGAAATAACATGAGATATATCTGTTCATCCTCAACTTCCCTGATTTTAAATAAAGTACAGATCCTATTAAAGGTTCGAAGATGTTGGATCTTCTTTTGGCATACCACTAAATTGGCATTGATTAGTTACCATGTGTAGGATTTGTCCTTTGATTTCATAATCTGGCGCATTAATGTATGGTTGAGTAATGGCATGACCTTGGCCAGTGCGTGTAGCCCTCATTCGATCTTCCATACTTAGAGGTTCCTGATTTCCATGATTGAGTTTGTTGAATCTGAATCACTAGAGGATTTTGATTTAATGGTTTCTTCCTCGACAATCTCTGGTTGAATGATTTGTGGTTCCGGAGGAATGATTAGTGGTTCAGGATCTCAGAATTGTCCCTGAATATCTTCCGGGTTCTCAATTGTGAGATCGGGTTCAAAAAAATGGATTATCGGAAATTTGAATTGGAGTACTTGGTCGACTAGATGATGATTCTAAAGAAAAATCAACGGCGACGATATTGGCTAGATGTCTTGATCGAGTTACAGGAGGTGAACGTATGAAAGGTGGTGAACGTTTTGCTCGGTGCATTCACTGAATATCCTATTATTTATAAAGATAAAAATTATATAAGTTATCAAATTAATAGACTTTTCTGATTTTGCCCACGTTTCGAATAGCCAATAGATGCAGCAGGTAGCCATGACCCTTTAAATCGGAAGCCCGCAACTCGCCACTAACAAATCCAACTATTACTACGAACCAGAAAATTTTGGATGTCTATCAATTTAACCGCTTAAAATAATTTTTTCATCGAAATTTAAAGAAGATAAAAAGAAAATTCTATGTACTAAAAACTAGATCGTCGAAATGAGAAAGAAAAAGCGCGTCGAAAAATAAGAGGTCGAAGAACAAAAAGTCGAAAAACAAACCGTCGAAAAATAATAAGAAGAAAGTAAAGCGTCGAAACTTAAAAGTCTAAAAACTAAATATTAAAAGTTGCATCTAAAGGAATTAAAGCTTAAAAGGAATTCTATATCTAAAACGGCAATAACTTAATTAGGCACTAAAATCTATTTAAAACTAAAGCGATAAGCGACGTCGTAAAATTCTAAAGCGCCTAAATCTTAATCTAAAGAAAAAGCACTTAAGGGATTTTACGGCAAAGCCTAAAAATCTAGAAATATAAATAACTATGGCAAAATACTAAGTTACGAGCTAATTACGAACGATAAAAATACAAATTACAAATTAAACGTTTATAAATAAAAATACAAAATACAAAATACAAAAATAAACTAATTTGATAAAAATACAATTTTACAAAAATATTATTTTTATATTATTATTTTATAAAAGTATTAATTTTATATTTAATAAAACTAATTAAAACTTAATATTACAAATTAAATAATAAAACTAAAACTAATTATTATTAAATTAAACCCTAATTACTAATTAATTATAAATTAAACCTAACCCTAATTCGATTAAGTTAAGGATCAGACCTGTCAAGTCAGATCATGCGATTGCATGATCCGAAGTCTTAATATCCATGCGGTTGCATGGCTTCGAATACCAGGCCTTTGTTGTTGGGCTGCTACAGTTTCGGGCCCGAATACTTCTTTTCTTTATTTTTTTTTCTAGGTTTAATATTACAAAACTTATATTAATTAAAACTTAAAATATAAAAACTAAAAATAAAAATATGTATTTTTTTCTGATTTATGTTTATAGAAAGAAACTAATTTAAATACAACTTATATAAAAAAAATTATTTATTAGTTTTTTTTCTTTAAAACTTATATATATATTTTTACAAAAATAGATTAAAAACTAATAATTTTTTTTTATATATATAGCGTTTCGCTTTTGGCTGATGTTCCCCGGCAGCGGCGCCAAAAATACTTGATGTGTGCGAGGTGTAGTACGAAATACTATTATTTTTGTTAAGAAATAATATTAAATACGATACAATTTTACACAAGTTATTTATTTATTTATAGAATGGATATACCTAAACCTTGCTACAACTTATAGGCAGTATACCTAATCGTAGATTAGTGTAGTTTTTAGTAAGTCCGGTTCGTTCCACAGGGATCTGGCTAAGTTTAACGCTATATTTATTTTAAACTATATTTGTATATATATATGTATGTATGTATGTATGTATATATATATATATATATATATATATATATATATATATATATATATATATATATATATATATATATATATAAGCAGTATTATTATTATTATAAAAGGGGGTTTTTACCGTTTAATGACCGGTTTGTCGATTTTAAGTCCTAATGCAAAATATTAACTTAATTTAAAGCGTAAAGTAAATGACGATAAATAAAATTGCGATAAAATAAAAGTACGATAATTAAAAGTGCAATAATTTAAAGTACGATAAATAAAATGACAGTAAATAAAAATGCGATGAGATATAAAATAAAGGAATTATGCTTATTTAAACTTCCGTAATCATGATGTTTGACGTGTTGATTTTAATTTATTACCATGGGTTAATTGTCCTTTGTCCTGAATTATTCGATATGTACATCTGGTTTTATCCATAATAGTCCATCGGTGATAATTATAAAGTGCGAGAGTCTTCGCCAAATTAACCTTATACCCGAAGTCAAATATTCCAACTAATTGGGGATTCGAACTGTAACAAGGTCTTAATACTTTGTTTAATGAATACACCAGGTTATCGACTGCGTGTAATCCAAGGTTTTAATACTTTGTTAACAATTACACCAATTACCCTTGAATGTAATCCACCCCTGTGTTTAATGAGTCCAGTGACTATTAATTCATCCCCGTGTCCGGTCAAATGAATAATTATTAGTATTTATAGATATCCCGCCCACCGTACCCAGTCAAGCGTATGTGGTTATATATAAACACGTCAAATTATAAATCTCTATATTAAATCAACGAGATATCATTTAATGAATATAAAGCCCATTAATAGCCCATAGTCCAATTTCCACAAGTGTCGGTCTTTTGTCCAAACCCCAATTATGGTGCAAAGCCCAATAACCCCGTCTTAATATTTAGCCCAACATTACAATTACTTCGGCTTAATTAAGCATAATAATAACTTAGCTACGAGACATTAATTTAAAAAGGTTGAACATAACTTACAATGAGTATTAATCGCGTAGTGTTACACGGACAGAGTTTCAACTTACAAACCTTAAAACATTCACTACTATAACCATATTATTATTATTATTATTAACTTAAAATTAAAATTAAAATTATAAATATAAATATATTGAGAGAGAGTAAGATATATGATATAGGTGTACATAAACTCGTCGAATACGCTGCTATTTATAGGACTTGGCCATGTACAGTGATCCATGTGATCGCATGGATTTAAAGCCTCCAGGCCATGCGATCGCATGGCCGCCTTCCACTGGTCACCATGCATTAAAAACGTGGGATGCTCGTATTTTTTAATATATATATAATATAATATATATAATTTAATATAATTATATATATATTATATTATATTCTTGTGCATCGTTGACTTATAATTTTAGGTCCGTTGACTTGCGCGTTGACAGTTGGTTCATGTCCCGGTTCCGGATTTTCGAACGTCCTTTCGTACGATTTAATATCTTGTACTTTGCGTTTTGCGGCTCGTACTCTTGTAACTTTTAGACGTTTCTCATCAATAAATTGAGCCACTTGGATTGTACTTTGTACTTTTTAGCGTTTTGGTCATTTGCGTCTTCAAATCGTCGAATCTGTCTTTTGTCTTCACCTTTTATTATTTAAACGAATATCACTTGTAAATAGAACAATTGCAACCAAAAGCTTGTCTTTCTTGAAAGATAATGCTATGAAATATATGTTCATTTTTAGCATTATCAATTCTCTTGTTTGTTACCATAGTTATTAAACAAACATGTCAATTTTTGACAAAACACACTTAACAAATTCACACATGTCTTAATATTTAATAGGTTATGATTTGGCCAAATATTAAAACAAAAAGGAATCAACCATACCATTGAGGATAAAATCTCGAGAACTTTAGTCATCGTTTCCCCATTTGTTCCTTTTCTACATCTCTTCAATAGTAGCATCACCACCACCATCTTCGGGAATTGGTGTACTATGTACACTTACCACACTCATGCTAGTAAAAAAGATGTGCATCTTCATCTTCCACCATCTCTGAAAATCCATTCCTTCAAACTTATCAAGTTTGGAGAAATTAGCACTCATATTCTTCATTATAGTCGCCAACGATTATATCAAAAATAGTTACTTTCGATTGCTGGAGGTTTTGGAGTCTTCGGGTAGGGTAAATAATTGATGACCGGATAAATCACTGAATCGTGGTATCACTTTCCGAAAGTAACTATTCGACCCTTATTGCCCGGGTTACACGGATATCGCTTTGGGATAAGACGTCGATAATGTTCTAACTTTTGGCACAAAGTAAGAACCCGTGTGCTAGAGAGTATTATGTGATTTGTTTGTTCATCATCTTCTCATGAATAATTTCTCATCCTTATATAGGCACCCAAAACATGGAAGACATTATTTAAATTAATGGCCAATTAATCCTTCATCCTTCATAAGTATATCCATCTCAAGAGTCACAAAGACCTTTGATCTTCAAGAAGGTTAAAAGTCTCATCATAATGATACTAACTCATGATTAGATCATTATTGCTTTTTAACCACAACCCTTTAGTCAGATTTCGTGATTACTAAGAAAACTTAGCATGAAAACACTTAGTTAACATTTTGTGCTTACTAAGAAGACCAAGCACGAAAACACTTAGTCATTTTCGTGCTCACTAAGAACACCAAGCACGAAAACACTTAGTCAAATTTCGTGGTGACTAAGAATACCTAGCACGAAAACATTTTGTGCTTACTAAGAAGACTAAGCACCACAACTCGTGCTTACTAAGAAGACTAAGCACGACATCTCGTGCTTACTAAGAAGACTAAGCACGAAAACACTTAGTCAAATTTCGAGCTGACTAAGTCCTTATAGTGACTAAAGGAAAACCACTTTGGTCCGGGTAATCTATCACTTAATGGATATACACTCCGTACCTCCTAACCCATTTACAAGTGTAGACTAAATCCCTCAATTACACTAAATTTCCAACAATATGGAGTAGTGTCGAGGCATAAGAGCAATGATACAAGGTGAAATCGTTTGATGGTGTAAATCCAACAAGAAAGATGCGGTTGTAGGTGGAGAAGTTGAAGGAGTGACCGAAAGGTATGCTTGGTATAGTAAACTGAGGAAACTCCAAACTTGAAAATTTAGTGATCGAAGGAGCTCGAAACTGACGTGTTATACAACGTCGTCCATTGAGGGTTCCCTTCAGACCATCCGTGAGATTCGGGTGCCAAAGGCGTGGGAATCGGCTTGAGACTACAAAACATATGGAGTGAACATGCTTGAATAGAATGTGTAATATCTTGGAGGAAAAATAAAAGGAAAGGCTTTTAAAGTGTTGAGAAAAATAAAGCTTCAAATTGACCTTTATAACCAAGGGTATAGTACATTTATTTATGACCAATGATATTTCGATCAAATTATCTTTGTTATGTCTTCACATATAATGCAATATGTAATTAGAACTATCATTGGCCTAGTTTAGTAATGTTTTAAATAGAAATATAAAATATATTTCTTGAGTATTTAATTAATAAAATATGTTGAAATACTTACAGATTAAGCTGCTTTCATTTACTTGAATATATTGTATCAATGCACATTGTTAGGCATTCTTTCAGGGATCTCCTAATTAATTTCGTTACTTGACGTGCGTATAACTAAAAAATTTATTGAATAATGCATTAACTGGTTTTTTCTCATTTATTTATGAAGCAAGCTGGTCAAGAAGATGATGATGAACATGAAAAGAACAATTGTGCTCATAGTTTTCGATAGGCCCAACAAGAAGTTTTACGTTAGCCCTGTTGATGTTTTGAATCCAGCCCTTTTAATCAGAGACTAACCCACTATTTTTTTTATCCAAGTTTCAACTCGAGATGTTAGAAGCGTACAACTAGACAAAATGGACAAAACTATTCAATCAAAGGGACGAGTCAAGTCGAATTAAAACTAATCTTTATCTTTATTCTTTATTACATATTATAACAAAACTTTTAACACTTCATTCAATTTCAATTTTAAAAAATCTTACTTGTCAAAATCTCAATCCTTAGATGCAAAATCTATCTTTATCTTAGCCATTCAAAAATTTTGATACGAATCTTTCAAGGATGAAACGTCACCAACAAAGTCAAATTACAATGTTCCTCTACTACCACTGATATAAAAGATACAATAAAACTGGACAAAGTTGACTATACATATATGATATATCTTTACACCCACCTGACCCGCCCATTTGGCTACCTATACGCAATAAAGTGAGTGACATGAGCAAAAGAGACAATGAGCTGTGAATGATTTCAATGCATGTACACTCTTATTTACATTTCCACATTCCATATGTTGCAAAATTATAACTGTAATAAAGCATACAATTAAAGAGTTTAAGTAGCATTAACAGTTACCTCAAATGATTTTGGTCAATTATAATGCAATGAGAATTCAGACATTATTTCTCCCTATTCGCAGACGATGAATTCGGGTTTACGCTGTATCAATGGACGTACCTCACTGGATTTTCATGTTCCGATTCAAATTCAACATTTTCCTGAAACATTATGTACATGAAAGAGTTTTAAGATTTATTTAACATGTGATGGAAATAAATTGCTATTTTACAATAAGTGGCAAAAGCTTCCTCAAGTCTGATAAAAACACAAACATTAACCACCTTACTTTGGTTGCCACATTGTTTGTGTTTGTCTTCCGGAATCAATAAAACTTCCCAAACGTTAAAACGTACCCAGTGTATCATATTACAAAAAACATTGAAGTAAACATGTAATATAATCATACACCTTACGTTTTGAATACGGTACGCGAATCGATTATAACGATATGAAGAAAACAAAAGTGAAGAAATTAGGGTCATTAACAAATCAATCAAACTCTAATTCCACCTACAACCAAAATCGTCGTATGTGAAACGTGATAATCGAAGGCTTTTAATGATTACAAAGGTGAAACTAACCGGCAATCAAACACACAAATAAATCGATCAGAATGACCTAACTACAGAATCAAACGATTATGTGCTGAAAAATTACCGATTTAAGAATCGATTCACTTTAGGGTTTTTTTCGATTGAATCGGTTTAAAAACGGATTTAGGAGTTTAAGGTTTTGTAGCAGATCAATCTCATTGAATCGATCGATGTTTTTAGGTTTGTAGCGGATGAATTAGAGATTCCATGTATGGGAGGAACGATGATTATATGAAACGCAGGTTTACAGATGTATACTTTGGATTTCTTTGTTGATTTGAAGATTTTATTTGGAACCCTAGGTTTGAGGAAGAAAATACTGAAGAAACGTGATTACTGAAGAAAATGCTAAAAATCGGGTTCGACATGGCGTTTGAAACCGATTTAGGGTTAATGGATTTGAAATTTTGGCCACCTGTAATTTAATGTCATTAGCACTTATTATTATGAACTAATTAAAAATGTACATGTTGGATGCCACGTCAGCGATTAATGTGGAGGTGTCACATTGGATTTAATCCCTTGATTTATTAAGATGTATAGATAGATAGATTAGTCACCGTCCATCTCAATTAGTGAGTTAAATATTTTTACTTTCTACTTTTATTATTCACCGCCCATGTCAATCAATAAAATAACTTAAATATGGAGTACGATATTTAGAATGTTTTAGTAAATAGTAATTGATCGATATATCATTTTCTAATTGCCCTTATTTAGTGTTTATATCGTCTAACTTTGTCATTTGGCTTTTTAAATCTCAATTTTTTCACTTGTTAATTACTTTTCCGTTTATATGGTTTATTGGATTCATGCAATAAAATCTTCTCACTTTACACATACTTATACGGAATAATCAATTACTTTACGCAACAAGTGACTCTATAACCGATTATTTTTAGAACCCATAAAATATTTCCTCTTGGTTTCATAAGATTTTTCGATTCCCTAATTGTACTTTGTACTCGTACAACATTTAAAATTAAAAATCGTAAAACCAAAAAAGACGAATTGGATCTATAAATAAACAACTCTATTTTCTCAGCAGTCAGAATCCTTCAAATGTCGATTCCTATATCTTCTCAACCCTCTCCAAGAAAATCTAACAATGAAGATAATCAAGAAATGGCGAATCTGTCTCTCATTTTCGATAAATACAAAGATAAATTGATAACGCTGCCAAAAGAGAAAGGTTGGATATCCGAAAATCTATACTTGTACCAAGGCTTTTGGCATCAGTCTAAGCGTCGAATCTCAGCTGAGACCGTGATGGCTGTGCAAGATGGTTTTAAAGCTCGTCAAACCGATATCTACTTAGCCACATTACCAAAATCCGGGACAACTTGGCTCAAGGCGCTCGTTTTTGCTATAGTACGTAGAAATGAGTTACAAACCAACTGTGTTGCGTTAATGGCGAGCAGCTCAGTTGATAATGGGCGGGGGCATCTTGCCAACAAGAAAACAAGTTGTGTTTCAACTCACCCTCTGCTTAGTTCTAATCCTCATAAATGTGTACCCTTCGTTGAATCCGTAATTCTTAGAAACACACCAACTTATGATGATCAATATTCGTCACGTCTCTTTGCAACACATATACCTTACACTTCGTTACCTCAAACAATTCTTGATTCTGGTTGTCGCGTAGTTTATTTATGTAGGAACCCTAAAGACGTTTTGGTCTCTATGTTTCACTTTGCGAACATATTGAGAGACAAAACGCGTACTCTAATGACAATTGAAGAGGCCTTCGAGTTATTTAGTAAAGGGGTGATGCCATTAGGGCCATATTGGGACCATGTGAAAGGTTACCATAAGGCTAGTTTAGAACACAAACACAAGGTTATGTTTTTAACATATGAAGGTATGAAAATGGACACCATGAATAATGTTAAGCGACTCGCAATGTTCTTGGGATACCCTTTTACTGAGGAAGAAGAGGCTAAAGGTGCGGTGGAAGAAATTGTTAATCTATGTAGTTTTGACAACTTAAGTGAGGTTAATAAGGTTGGAAATTTACATGAAGGCATACCGAATAACGCGTTTTTTAGAGAAGGGAAAGTTGGGGATTGGAGTAATCATCTCAAGGATGAAATGAGCCAGATTTTAAACCAAATTACAAATGAAAAGTTCCTAGGTTTGGATATCTCTTTCTAGCGATGTTATGATGTTCGATCCCCCGAGTTCACTCTTATTCAGATGAATTATTCGAGTAGTAAACGTTGTTGAGGCGTATGCCAACAGTTCAATAAAGCGAGGCTATACGTTCGTTGCCATACTTGGCCAAATTTAATCTGCTATCGTTTAAAGTATGGAAAAGTATATGAAAATGCATTGAACTTTTACTAAATTTTTATTGTATGCATCTAACTTTCAGATCTCCTATTGTATGCATTCAACTTTCTAAATTGTCCTATTGTATGTATTTAACCTGCTATAATAGATAACCTTCTATTAGATATATTTACATTATTAGTCTCTCATGTTTGTAAATCCTAATTTCATTGGTTCCTCATCATCTTCCATTTATCTTCATCATCTTCCATTCATCTTCATCCCCATCTTTTAAACATAATCAAAACCAAAATTGTGATTATAAACATAAACAAAAAGTGTTTTAATCATCTTCATCATCCACATTCATTTTCAATCATCCAAAATCATGAATCCTAATATTTCTTCACCAAATTAATATTCCTATATTTATTTTACACAATCAAAATCAAAAACGTAACTAAAAATGAAACCCCCAAAAAAATTCAAAATCTCAAATTTTATGTACATCCTCAATTTTACCTTCTAAAAAAATAACCAACAAATGTATCTTTGTTATAATTTACTGCTATTTAAAAATTTAATCTATAGAATTCAAAATGTATCTTTGTTATAAGTAGCAGACTCCAACAAATCCCCTAATTTATCATTTATGTATTTGATTAATTAGGTGAATTCAGGTACACATCGATTCAATACCACAATCGATCTGAAACCTTTGATCCGATTATTGATGACGTCGTCTGAACCATAGTTCCATCAACAGGAACCACAATCACCGGCGGAACCACCATCAACAGTAACATTAACCCTCACTCCGGTGCTAATATCTTTTCCGATGACCTGTTATTTATAGATTATTTAATATCTTATTTCCAGATCTGAATTCGTAAACGAAGCACGCATTTGTAATTGATTTAGTGTCGGAATTCGTAATCGATTTGGTGCCGGAATAACGCATTCCGGCGGCGGCGCTGGTGCATAACGTATCACTTGTTGCTGCTATAAATTTTTGGTGTGGGTTTTTGGTGTGGGTTTATATAATTTTTGATAGATTTTGAAGTTTTTTATATTTGATGGTTTAAGTGGATCTGTTGCTGGTGCCATACAATTTGATTGTGGTTTAAAAGTAAGGATGAACTCTCAAATAGGGATGATTAAGGATGAACTCATTTAGGAATTACCCTAATAAGTTGCAGTTCTAAAAAAATTTGATAATGAATGTATGAAGATGAAGATGGACCAAGAAGGTAAAGAATTATGTTAAAAAAATTAGGATAATAAGTTACATGAGGGACTAATAAAATTAGGATTTATAAAAGTGAGGGACTAATAATGTAAATATCTAGAAGTGAAATTGAGGTAACCTGAAAGGTTACCTATTATAGCAGGTTAAATGCATACAATAGGACAATTTAGAATGTTAAATGCATACAATAGAAGATCTGAAAGTTGAATGCATACAATAGGAATTTATTAAAAGTTCAATGCATTTTCATATACTTTTCCCTTTAAAGTATTGTGTTTCTTTTTAAAAAGTACCGTCTTCAATAGGAAGTGTTTGCTATAGTTTGTAATGATATGTGCAATGTCTATGTTATTTTTTGCACAATATTTAATAATTAATAATTTAATAATATAATATATATATCAATTTTTTGATAGCACGAGTCGTCGGGTAATTGTGATTCCAATTCAATAGCTTAAGAAGCTTGATTGATAAAATGAAGATTATAAATTTTCTTCAACCATTTTACAAGATGATCGAGACATAATTATGCGACAGTCACTATTATTTGCTCATACTACAATCTCACACGCTAAACAATTTTTCTTGCGCAAAGAGTCATCGTAGTTTGTCAATCTTGCACGTAAAGTCCCTAAGATTAACGGACGCTATGAAAATTAAGTCACCTTACACGCATTGTACATGTGATGTGACTTAACGAAATTTTTTAACCTTCGTCATTCTTAGGGACTCTATATACAAACACACCACGAGAATTGTTCACGCAAGAAAAAAAAGTTTAGAGAGAGAATGCGTAATTTATACAAATCAAAGGGCTGTCTGCATAATTATGCCTACCAAATTTATGTGGATTTACGAAATTATCAATTAACATTTCTTGATTATGAGTTCAAAAAGTTTAAAATTTTTCTCATCATAAATCTCTTATTCACTTGAAATGACCAAAATATTTCTAACATCTTCATTTCCTTATGTTTTAAATAAACGTAATAATAAAATTTGGGTACCCCTGGATTGGCACCCTGTTTGGAGTGGGAATTGAACCTGGATTGACAATACCCCAAGTTGAATCACACCCCATATAACTCAAGTCAAGCTTCAGTGGTAAAAAATAGAAGTCTACTTAGTAGACTGAGCCAGTTGATAGACAACTTTTATATATCCGTGTAAGTCACATGAAATATGCACGGAGTTTGCAAAAATAATATAATAATCGTTCGTATATGTACTCACACACTATGGAAAAGACTAATCAGCTCGTTTATTTTATGGGTTTAACCGATGGTTCACTATTCCTTTAAGATATGTTAATATATATATTGAGATTTAAGTTTAAGAGCACTAGGAGTCGTGATACTGAGCTCAGTGTTAAATCTCAGTGTTATAAACTTAACATTGAGATTTAACAATGAGGCCAAAACAAGAGAAACCGTTCAATGTTCAATTTTAGTGTTAAATCTTATTTTTTTTTTATTAATTATTTAGTTTAATTATATATTAAAAATATAAAAACATATACCAAATTAAATTTCATTAATAAAAAAAATACATTAATTAAATAAAAAAATACTTAAAAAAATACTTAAAAAAATGCATTACTTAATAAAAACACAATACTTAATTCGTCCCCGACATCTCACGATTAGCCCAAACATGTTCAACCAAATCCGATCCTAGGCCCTCATGCACTTCCCTATCTCGTAAATCTTTCGTCCTCCTCCTGTGAATTTCACACCTCTTGATCCAAGTTGTTTGCATATTACGAACGGGTTCGTAAACTCAATCATTTTCGGTTAGAGCAAAATCATTATCCTCAACAATTATATTGTGTAAGATGATGCGAGTATACATCATTTGTTTCATAACATTGATGCTATATGCCCTTGCTGGTTGTTGTAGTATATGCCAACTCCCTTGTAAAATACCAAAAGTCCTCTCAACATCCTTGTGTGCCGCTGCTCGTTTCTTCGAAAAGTACTTACGTTTTTCATCATTTGCACTTGAAAACGCCTTAACAAATGATGCCCACCCGGGATATATACCATCGGCTAGGTAATATCCTATTTTGTACTCAACCCCATTTACAGTAAAAGGAATGTCTTGTATTTCTTCATTAAGCATTGAGTTGAAGAGATTATCATCATTCAAGACGTTTAAGTCGTTGTTTGAACCCGCAACCCCAAAGAAAGCATGTCAAATCCAGTTATCATATGAGGCTACGACTTCTAGCATAATAGTTGGAACTTTGTGATCGCCTCGAGTAAATTGACATTTCCATGCAACGAGACATTTTTCCCACTCCCAATGCATACAATCTATGCTTTCCATCATTCCAGGTAAACCGTGAATATCTTCGTGAGCCCCATACAATCGTTTGATATCATTAGTGGTAGGCTCTCGCATATATTCATCTTTATATAAATCAATAATACACTTACAGAAGTTCATTAGCGATTCACAACATGTTCGTTCTGACATTTGCAAGTACTCGTCAAAAAGATCGGGTGTATCACCATAAGCTAATTGCCACAGAGCGGCAGTCATTTTTAAGTATGTACTAATACTCAACATGCCGCGCGCATCAACCCGTAAATGAAATTACCTAAAATATTCAGGTAGCGGATCTTTACAGTAGTTGAGAATATCTTCCATAATTCGAAGAAAAACGCGTCGCCGCATCCGAAACCTCCTTTTAATATTATCGTTGGAGTATTTGGAACCTGCAACAAAATAGTAGGTAATAAGACGTAAATGTGCGGCTTCATGTTCACGGTCTATGTAACGACGTTTGTTTGAACTTTCCGTCTCATTTTCACTTTCTAACGCCTCGTTGTCTATTATATCGAGCACTTCCATTAAATACTCTTCGTTAGACGATGATGTTGAAGACATTATGAAGGAGAGGAGTTAATTTAGAGAAGTATTTGTTTGAAGAAATATTGTGTTGTGTTTATGTATAAAATGTATTTGTATATATATAGAAGAAGAAAATATTAAAAAATTAATAAATAATTAAATAATATTTAATGAATATATCCGTTGAATAACGGATATATTATCAAACACCAACCCAAATCACACCATTACCAGCCTAACGCTGAGCCCCAACGCCGGCCTTTAACGGCGATTTAACGTCGGCGTGGTGTCGGGGATCCCACCGTCCCCACCGTTGAAAGGTCGTAACGCCGAAAAAAAAAGCATCGACTCCTGGTGCTCTAATATATCGTCAACAATATCTAAAATCTATCTAAAAGTTAATTAGTTTTTCGTGATGTAAGTAAGATCGTCAACCAATATTGTGTCAAATCATCTAACTAATGAAATGTGCATGATTTTGTATCAAATCACTAAAGAAACGTTTCATTTTCTTATAAAAGCAGAAAATGTTTTATTGATATATTATTATTTACAGTACACGAGTTTACAATTCTAAAAGCCTGCAATCGAAGTCCTGTGTAGCTACCCAGCGCAAGATCTCACTTGAAAACCAAGCTGGGAGGGCCAAAGATACAGTGCTGATCAAAACTCAGCAACAAAGTGTCATATGACCCACCCATTTAGATCCGCAATTACAAGAACTTCAACCTGCAGATATACAATACTCGAGAGATACATAATACCACGTAGGGGCTGCCCTATGCTATATATTAAACACGAGTACAGACCGAGGAATGAGTTTATTTAGCCTATTCCACTTCGGTACGCATAGGAACCATCAGACGAGAACGAATCATTTAGCCAGCGGTTCCAGTCCAAACATGAGTTCTTCAATCGATTTGAAATCCAATCATAACTTTTTATTTGAATTTCGTTTGACAAGAGAGCAACACCTTTTTTTGTTTTTGGAGAATACGACATTGTTTCTGTTTTGCCAAATGTGATAGCAAGCAATCCAAATAACCGTTTGCCATGTGCTTATTAACGATGAGGGAAATAACGACCATCCCACCCCCGAAAGTAAGGTTTCCAGGGATAGATTTGGAGGTGTAACTTGATTCCACCAATTGAAGATTCGAGACCATATATCTTTGGCAAACGAGCACGAGAAAAGAGCATGTTCAACATCTTCAAGATCGTCATCTCAAACTGGACAACGGATGGAGTCTAGATCAATATCCCTTTTATTTAATTCAACGCGGACCGAGAGTCTCTTACGCCTAGCTCTCCAAATGAAGATTATTATTTTTATTGGCACTAGTTATTAGTCAAGAGTACTAATTGTCACATTATCTGGAAGTAATACTCATTGATCAATTATACATGTCAAATCCTTTACCAAGAAGCCACCATGCGATGTTAGATCCAGTGACGATTCTAGAATCAAAACCCAATGGAGTCCCCAAAATTTATTCGATAACTTTCTTGCATAAAATATTGAATGTGTCGGGTATTGTCTATACAGTTGTAATTTTACAATAGTAATTCTAACTCATGTCCAATAGTTTGGTAGTTATGAGTGATGAGATTAGGGATTCATATACACCAACTATTATAAATATATTAGTACATTGCACATTCTGGTGCAAGAATTTTAAATTGCGCGATATTATATTACGTTTATGCTTTCGTTATATATTTGAAAATATTTTAAGATTTCTTAAATATCTAATGGATATTCATTAATCAGCTTAATCCACTAGATATGGATGATAGATGAACTAAATTTAAATGGATATGAATATGGATATAGATATGAATATGGATAAAAAAAATTAAATGGATATGGATATGACCTTACGTCCTCACCCGATCCATTGTCATCCTTAGGATGAAGGATTGGAGATAGAACCGTTAGAAATTGTGATGTAGAAGAAAGTCAAAAAGAATTAGAATAGGAATTTGACAAGAGTTTGTTTATTTTTATATATAATATATTCAATGGCCCATACTATAAAATTATAAGTGGGCTAATTTCAAACACTTTAGTAGTCCAAACTATTAAACTATAATCTCTAAAAAATTTATGGGTGTTATAATTCAGTAGGCTTATAACTACCTTTAATGGTTATAAGAACAAGGAGAGAAAAAGAGAGAAGAAGGAGAGAAGAAATATTGATATTGATATTTCAAGAGAAATGGTACACATTAAATGGCTACCATACATGTCTATTTATAGCATAAAATATTACTATGCAAGAAATATAATAATAATAAAATTAACATCCAATCTAGATATTTTATAACACTCCCCCTTGGATGACAATTTTATTAGAGAATAACTAGTACTGCCTCGTTAAAAACCTTGCTAAAGAAAACTCATTGGGATAAAACTTTAGCTAAGGGAAAAAGAGTGCAGCATAGAGTTGACTCCCCCTCAAGTAGGCAACGTCTGAGTTGTTACATCTTCTGAACATGCCTCATGTCAATATTATGAACGTGTGTTCTGAAAATAGCAGTTGGCAGTGCTTTGGTATAAAGATCAGCAGAGTTGTTGATTGAACGTATCTCATTTTAATCTGGTTGTCTTTTACGAGATCTTGAGTATATGAGAAGAATCTGAGGTTTTCATCTGAAACTGTATCATCTAAATCTTTTATGTACAAGTTTAGTCCCTGTGATTTGTCTACAGTCTCCTTCATGGTTTGCTCAAACCCTTGTTTCAATTCCTATTCCCTTGTAGTTTTTTCTGAGCCTTACCAACATACCATTCTTTTCCATCAAACTTATGACCGTTAAGACCGTCTATAGCTTTGGCGCCTCGTCAGTATTTATATTTTGTTCAGTCACTTTTGATACTCTTCTTTCATTTGTATTATGCAAGCTGCATTATCTTCATATATAGTTGTTGGTGAAGATAGTTGTTAGTTTTTTATAGCGTTCTAGTCCACAAGAATCAATAATGATTTGTGTCATTGATCTCAACCAAACACATTTTCGAGTAGTTTCATATAATGCAATCACTTCGTCATGATTTGATGATGTTGCAACAAGTGTTTGTTTTAAGAACACCATGATTTTGTGGTACCTCCATTTAGGAATACATATCGAGTTTGAGATTTATCTTTATGAGGATTTGATGAATGACCTGCATATACATAATCAACCAAATCTTGTTTTGAAACGTTAGAATAAAATAATTTTAAATCAGCAGTTTCTCAAGGGTATCAAAATATGTGTTTGTCCCATTCCAATGTCTTTTTGTAAGGGCTGAGTTGAACATTGTCAACAAAATAACTGCAAAAGAAATGTCAGGTCTTGTATAATTTGTAAGATACATAACAGTCCCAATTGTACTAATATATGGAACTTCTGATCCGTTAATATCTTCATGATCTTCACGGGGATGAAATGGATCAGTGTCAATATTGAGTGATCTAACAACCAATTGATTTTATCTTTAAAAAAAATGTTTTAAAATCTTTTCAGTATAAGTTGTTTGATGTACAAGTAGACCATTAGGCATATGCTCAATTTTCAATCCAAGGTAATACTTGGTTTTTTCAAGATTTTTTATTTCAAAATAATTCTTTAGAAGTTGAATGATTTCATAGATTTCTTTATTTGTTCATATGATGTTAAGAACATTGACATAAACAACTACGATCACATATCCGAACATTGTTTTTATAAAACATACGTGCAAAATAAGTTTATATGTATACCCTTTTTTTTATCAAGTAGTCATTTAATCGGTAATACCACATACGTCCCATTTGTATAAACCCATTTAGAAATCTTTGTGATTTAATGGAATATATTCCCTTGGGTTTTACATTAGATGCTTATGATACCTTAACCCTTTAGGTATATTCATATATATCACTATTAAGTGATCCATACAGATAAGTAGTAACAACATTCATGAGATGCATTTAAATAACTACCAGGTTGATTAAGTGTCTAATAAGTAATTGTATCCATTACAGGAGGATAAGTTTTTCTCCTAATTCATTTCTGGTCTTTGTGGAAAATATTGAGTTACAAGTCTAGTTTTGCCTTGTAACTTCATTTGCACATTTCTTTTCGGATAAAAATTCATTTGTATCCCATACGTTTCACATCTTTAAAAGTGATAACGATTGATCCGAAAACTTTTCTTTTATCGAGCGATTCTAATTCAGCTCTTATTGCTCCTTTCCATTGAGCTCAATCATGTCCATTTTGTATATTCAATGACAGATTTTAGTTCCAGATCATCATCTTTATTCATGATGTCATTGTAACATTATATGAAAATATCTCATAGAGATTTTAGTTTCATTTCGGTTCCATAATATTGCATAATTTATCGCAATTTTAGTATTTACATTTATCAATATCCTCTGCAGAAGGAATATTGATTTGTGGTTCTTCTTGAACACTTTCTCTTACCTCATTATCAGTTGATTTTATTTTTCGAGGATTTTTATCTTCGGAACCAATTGATCTTCCACGTTTGATGCGTGGCAAAGACTCAACAGTGACATTATTGCCAGCTTTTGGAATTTCAGTTCGAGCTGGAGCATTTATCGCTGGTATATATGATTTAGTCACTTTTTTATATCTGTAAATGCATAAAGTAATTAATTTGCAAGTTCTTGCATATGCATTATTTTTGAACTTTCGTTTCACATTCTTTTGTGCGAGTTCAATATACCTTAATTGATGTTCGCATCATGAAGCATCATTTTATTTTTTATTTTTATTTCTCCCCCTAATCTAGGGAACAATGTTTTATTAAAATGACAATCAGCAAAACGTGCTGTAAAAACATCACCCATCATGGGTTCAATATATCTTATGATTGAAGATGTTTTATATCCAAAATATATTATCATCTTTCTTTGAAGAACCATTTTATTGTGTTGTGGTGATACAATTGGAACATACACTGCACAACCAATGTTTTAAGGTAGAAAATATTTGGCTCTTGGCCAAAATCAAGTATTAAGTAAAAATATTTACGACTTCCACATGGTATAATGCGAATTAATGTCGCAGCATGTAAATTTACATGTCCACATATAAATATTGAGAGATTTGTACTCATTATCAATTGTCTAGTTATTAGCTGTAAGCGTTTATCTATTGATTCAGCTAAACCAATTTTGTGTATGCACATGAGCAACTGGATGTTCAACAACAATCCCTGTAGATATATAATGATCATTAAATGCTTGAGATGTTAACTCACTAGCATTATCAAGTCTCATCCTTTTAATGGTGTAATCAGAATAATGTGTTCTCAATTTAATAATTTGTGCAAGAAACTTTGCAAATGCCATATTACGGCTTGATAACATACAAATATGAGACCATCCGCTAGATGCGTCTATTAGAACCATGAAATATCAAAATGGTTCACATGATGGATGAATTGGTTCATATATCTTACCTTGAATTCTTTCAAGAAATATTTGTGATTCTTTTTCACAATATACTTTTCATTAATCACCATATGTGTTTTCCATTAATCACCATATGTGTTTTCCATTAATCACCATATGTGTTTTTTTTTTTATAAATCACCATATGTGTTTTTTTATCATATATCCTTTTCACCATATACGCTTTTAATCATATGCGCTGTGTTTTTCACCATATGCGCTGTGTTTTTTACCATATGCGCTTTTAATCATATGCGCTTTTCATCATATGCGATGTGCTTTTCATCATATTCGCTTTTTATCATATACGCTGCGCTTTTCATCATATGCGGTTTTCATCATATGCGCTTTTATAATATGCGTTTTTTATGTGAATAGTAAATTAATTAATTTCGTTTTACTATTCATATGAATTAATTTCGATTTACTATTTTGTTAATTGAATAATATATATACATCATATACTTGTGACTCCGAAGGCTCAAATGAATTTGACCATATAGTTATATGTTGTACCTTGCACATTAATTTTCAGTAGAAGCTTTAGATGCATATTTTTTTTTGATGAACTATTTGTTTCATATCTAGCTTAGGCAATTATTGTGAACATTTGATCCCTATAAGAGCATTTATCTTTTAGACTTTTAGTTGATTCGTACTTGTCACAATTAGGGATAGCACCCGCGGGTCGTGGATGCGGATCCATTGGATCCATCACCCGTACCCGTGGATTTTTTTTTTTTAAATCAAATAACTGGAAATTTGGATTTTTTTTTTTTAAGAGACATCCAATTGAACCCTTGTTCGTTGAAACAATTTGACTATTTTTTTTAACTCCCCATTTATTTAACTTCGTCTCTTGACCTTGCCACATCACCAAAAATTACATCACTTGCCTTTGATGTCACCATCACGGTTAGAAACAGTCTAATATAATGCTTATGGCTCTTTGTATACACATAAATAATTTATGTCCATTTTCATTTCCTTACTTATTTTTTCTATTTATGAAAGACAATTACACCGAGCAATCTTTGTCTCATTCTTTGAAACAATCTTCGTCTCATTTTTAAGATTTGAACATTATCTTCAAGGTTAGAAGGTTTGGCTCTGTACCGCCAAATCAGAGTCCCTTTTATTAGACAAGTTAGTGTCCCTTTTATTATTAGACAACTAGGCATTAGAAAATAGTTTTACATTACTATGCTTTGTTTGTGTACCCTTTTTATTTGGTTTGTTTATAAGTATATATGCAGTGTTTCTTTTCTTTATACTTCTCTTTCATCTTAATTAACACATATAATCTCTCATCATAAAATAAATAGTGTGAATTCTTTTAAGAAAATGGATTATGTAAATCAAATTTGTTTAGATAGTGAACCAAATACCTATTGGAGTATGATACTAATTCAAAGCGAGCGGAAGCATTTTTTAAAACTTTATAAAATCATACTCTTCCACGGATCATTGTACAAAACTTTAGTAAACAAAACAAATTAACGAAATCGAACGAGAGAAGATTAGAATACAACCTTTGTAGCCTTTTGAAAATCGAATTTGAAAACTCAAAGAAGAGTTCCTCTAAACGGTAGACACCCAAAGTTCCAACCTTGCTTCGATATATACCTTCTACTTAACAGATCTTTTCTTCTTCCTTATTTCCACCAAAACCGAACCCAATTATAGATTTCAAGTATTTTGGTTACTTGAAAATGAGAAAGAAAAATAGCATTTTGTGTATGTGTGTTTTGTATCTCTTTTTTTTTAACTTTTAAGATTTACTTTTAATAAAAATACAAACTACTTTTTTTTTATTTTAACTTTTAAGATTTACTTTTAATAAAAATACAAACTACTTTTTGTATTTTAACCTTTAAGATTTACTTTTAATAAAAGTACAAAATACTTTTTCTTATTTTAACTTTTAAGATTTACTTTTAATAAAAATACAAACTACTTTTTGTATTTTAACTTTTAAGATTTACTTTTAATAAAAGTACAAACTACTTTTTCTTATTTTAACTTTTAAGATTTACTTTTAATAAAAATACAAACTACCTTTTTATTTTATTTTAACTTTTAAGATTATAAATTTAAGAATAAACATTAGTATGCATGAAATAAATAATGATTAATTGCATAAGTAATCATAAATGTTAGATAACATATAAAGACCCTGTCGTATTCGTATTGATCGGAATTAATCTCGACCCATGGTACCGTGTTGTCAAATGACGTGTTGCGTACATAAAGTACCGTGTTGTCAAATGACGTGTTGCGTACAATCATGAGGTCTTATTAACATAAATATAAATGTTAGTGAAGTTAATAAGAGTTAGATTACAGAAAATATAATTCAGGTGGTATAACCGACCATATATAACTTAAATAACATAAATATAAATGTTTGTGAAGTTAGTAAAAGTTAGATTACAGAAATATAATTCAGGTGGTATAACCGACCATATATAACTTAAATAACATAAATATAAATGTTAGTGAAGTTAGTAAAAGTTAGATTACAGAAATATAATTCAGGTAGTATAACCGACCATATATAACTTTAATAACATAAATATAAATGTTAGTAGTCCAAAATTTGATATATTCGAGTCTGAAAATTATTAATAATTTCATACCTTGATTAGTGATTCGTGATCGTTTGAGATATCTTTTAATTACACTAAGCTTTTCGTGCTGATAACGTGTTATAATTCAGTAGGCTTATAACTACCTTTAATGGTTATAAGAACAAGGAGAGAAAAAGAGAGAAGAAGGAGAGAAGAAATATTGATATTGATATTTCAAGAGAAATGGTACACATTAAATGGCTACCATACATGTCTATTTATAGCATAAAATATTACTATGCAAGAAATATAATAATAATAAAATTAACATCCAATCTAGATATTTTATAACAATGGGGTCTTATTATTATATTTAATGGTGTCCTATACAAAAAAAAATATAAAAATTTTGTGATAAATTTCAAAAAACTACTGGTTTCACATGACCCCTTACCTCATCACTTAAAGTCGCCATTGGTTAGATCCCAGCACCACTCGTCATCCATCTTGCTACAAGGCACAAAACTAGATAGATCAATAGTGAGCTTGGTGAGGTCCCCTTGAAGTTTACTGGAGATTTCTTGAGACCAACACCAAAAAGTATTGACATTGTTATGATCCCACCGTACACGGTCATGTATGGTTGCGTTTTGGTTGAGGTCAAGTCTAAAGAGTCGATTGAATTTATCTTTAAGTTTGATGTTACCAAGACACATTTCGTTCCAAAAACTCATTGTTTTGGATATTTTATGTTAAATTTGATATACTCACGCTTTCTTGTAGTTTGGTCTAAAATCCATATATGGGTCTACATAGTGTTGCAATTTATTTAAAATATATAAAGGCGTCTTCAATTAAATTTGTGAGTTAGTTTTGTACGTTTGTAACTTGTTTCGTAATATAATAATTTGTAGCTTAAAGATACGAGTAAATTACAACATCCTAATTGTATGATGATCATACGCATAGTGATCTGTCTCAGAAAGGCACACTATTAACAAGCACGCCGGCTAGAATATTCTCGACATGAATCATCACGGGCAAGTAACATCTTCACGGCTCTACTTTAGTAGCCCGATCGAAGGTTGCTTGCGTATGTGTCCGGGAAGAAGCGTACCGGGCAAAGGCTAGCCGGAACGCTACATATAGCTCATCCTACCTGGACAAATGCGCAGGCTACCGGCACCATTTAGCCGGATACAAAAGCATTAAGAAGCCGAAACCATGTCATCGCATAAAAAGGCCTGCTGAACCATAGACGTCGGGCACCCAACAACCTTTATAAGAATATTCATAAACCGGCTACAATCTTGCCCGGTCGTAACACTACCGTGAAGAAACACTTGGAATACACATCAGACAAAACCTTCTTGACTAGACAAGGCATTCATCCGTCACGACCTGGACGGATCTACCACACTCTCGGAACTACCACGTCTTTCAGGTTTAGATACCCTGGCCCGGTACAAGGACACCGTCCCGGAACAAGCACGTTGTCCCGGAACAGGCACTTCATCCCGAAATAAGTGCACTGTCCCAAAACGAGTACTTGATCCCGGAACAAATATACAAATAAGCTGCATGCCACGTCAGCCCACGAATCTAGAAAAGTTTGTTAGGATCTGCTGGTTATTCCCATGAAAGGGACAGGTGCCACGTCAATCCTTGGGATCAGCAAAGTTTGTCACAACCATGAAAGGGACATGTACCACGTCACCATTCCCTCACAACATCTATAAATACACGAACAAGATCATTTATTCAACAACACTGGATGCATTAATGTTACTCTGCCCAAATTAATTACGGTAACATCTCTCCACCTGATAATACAATTCCGATAAAGATTTCGGTCATTATCGGAGTTAATCCCCACTCTAAGATATTAAATTATTCAATTCCGATCGAATAAGGTTATTCCTGTCGATTGTTTTACGACCTTGAAATCCAAATTTCAAATCGGGGTTCGCACAATTATTGGAGTTAAAACATTCGATCTATTCTTTTACACCAACTAAGCACTCAAATCCGAAATCTGATTAACAATTACGATTTTGGTTTGACCAAATGGCGCCACCTAAAGGCACGAACAGCACAGTGAAACCAGGCAGCAAAACGGCAAGCAAGAAAGGAATGTCCGATGACGTTCAATCACCTTTGAACAAAGAAAGCTCGCCAACGGTGGACCCACCTCAACCCTAAAAACAATCAATTGCTCACATTCACTCTGGCGACGCATCAGGTGACGAGATGAATGTTTCTGATGGCGACGAGGACACAGGAGGACTCACCACCTGGCAGGAGAAGGTTGAATCTCGGCATCTCTGGTTTCAAAATTGGGGGTTCGAGTGGCATCAGATCATCTTGTGATGACACTGAAATGATCACCAAGATGATCTCAGCTGACGTCTAAAAGTAAGTAATCAAAAAACTAAAAGCCATGTTGAGCGACGGCACCAATCTAGTAGAAAGGCAAAAGTTGCAAAACATCGACACCCTGAAGACCAGTCCCTTACCAAACATTGGCACAGGAAGTGAAGGCATCACCAATGGTGCCGCGAATGCATGGCTAACTGAGCTCCTTTTGCACGCTGCACCACAGGCGTACAAGCATTATCTGTCACAACCTGCCGTCCAGGGCACCGCGCTTTAGAATCTGTTCGCTCTGATCACCGATAATAAAGCAAAGAGGCCGGTTGAGATGTCGGCTACCAGCCAAAAGCTTTGCGAGCGAATCTCCGGCTGCATTCTTCCCGCTAACATTATCATACCGGTCACTTTGGGGGTGTATAATGGCACTACCAACTCGGATGATTTCCTGGAAATCTTTGAGGGCGCCATGAAAACCCAACATTGGAGTGATTAGGTGGCATGCCATCTCTTTCTGATTGTCCTGCAGTCTGCTGCCAGAGAGTGGTTCGCTAAACTGCCATCAAACGGCATCACATGCTTCGCAGACTTACGGGAGAAATTTCTCATGCAATATCAAAATCTTCACCGGCACACCTTTACACACCAGTATGCCCATGAGATACCAATGTATCGGGGGGAGAAAATCAAAAGCTTCATCACAAGATACATGCCGGAGTGCCAAAAATTCCCAGGGCTCCCGGAAACACAACAGATTTCCGCATTCATAACTTTCTTAGACAAAGAAGCACACCCGTCGCTTGTCTCCGAACTTCGATGGAATATCCCGAGTACATTCGCGGATGCTGTGATAATAGCAAGACAATACCAGCATTTCGGGAGGAAAAGGCAAGCCTGGTACCACCGAAACGAGAAAAAGCGAGACGATGAATGGAGAAGCGATAGCAGACACCGTCATGATGGAAGCCGACACACTGATACTCATCACAAAAGCCATAACAGCCACGACAAAAGCCATGACGGTCACAGGCATGACAAAAGCAACCGGAGACCATACGATAAGGGATCTTTGCTCGACAGCCTGACTAAAACCCCTAGAGAGATACTGCTAACGGAGTCGGTGAAAGCCAAGTTCACCCCTCCGGCACCATTGGAAAAACGGGAAGGTCAAAAATCTGAAAAATACTGTGAGTTCCACGAAGATATCAGCCACAATACTGATGAATGTAAAGCGTTAATGCGTGAGATCATTGCAAAAATAAAGGCCGGCGAACTCAATCACTTGCTAGAAGGTCGGAAGTTCAAAAAAACTGATCCAAACAAAACATTCAGCTAGCAAAAAGATGACGGAAAGAAGCGTGAGAAAACAAAAGACAAGGTTGTAATCAATATGATCAGCATTGAACAAGATGAGCTCGTTCCATGATTCTCCTGGAGAGATACCGCAATCACATTCCCAAAGCTATCGACACGATACTCTCGGGAGGAGCCTGTAGTGATTGACGGTTTGATAGACGGTTTCCGGGTCAATGAAATGAACACTGACATGGGGAGTGAGGTTGACGTTCTGTATGCTCATTGCCTTTCCCAACTCCCAAAATGTGTCGGTAGGAAAATGAGACAGTCCAACGCTGTCATCTCCCGGTTAATAGGCTCTACTTGTAACATCCTCAACCGGGCCTAGCTGTAAGATTACTATATTGCCCTTAAGTTAGTATTGTATTATTATATGCTTTTATTTTTATTCAATTTTTATTACTATTTAATGATGTGGTTAGTACCAGTTTGTGACAAGGGTCACAGAACAAGTTTTTTTATTTAATTTGGACCTTGTTTGGGTTGCTAAATAATGAACGAAAGATATTAGATAACTGATAAATACCCGTGTGTTGCACAGTGTGGGAAATTAAACCCATTTAGATGACTAGTGCTGTCTCTCTCTTGCATTTTTCCAGAACCATCTCACACACACCGTTCTTCATCTCTTCACCTAACCAAACCCTAGATTTTCAATCCTTATTCTAGAGCTCAAATCGTTCATATCTTTGTGTTCTCTACGATTTACTGATTCTTTTAAGGTAAGATTTGTAGCATTTCATGCTTTAATCTTTGAGAAATTTGAGTTTTTGTGTAAAGTTTTATAAAGTGTGTAATTTGGGTCAAAATGGTTAGATTTGATGTTGTTTGAGTCTAAATTTAGTGGGTTTATGTTTCTACATGTTTAGTGTCTTCGATTTGGTCAGTTTTGAGGTCGTAATCGAGCTCTAGAGCAAGAATTGTATGAAATTGGGTGAAACCCATCACTTTGTCTTCAGCTTCTGCAGATAAACACAGTCGGTCGAGTGTCTCGAGACACTCGACCGACCGACTCGACCATCGACCGAGTGTGTATGACCTACGGCCGAGTGTGTCTGTGAAAGACCATCGACCGAGTGACTAGACACTCGGCCGAGTGAGTGTAGATAGTCGGTAGACAGCCTATGACAGTCGACCGAGTGTCTTTGGCAGTGAAATATTTACTAAGTGTTGATTTTTAGCCGTTATGCTGCCCGTTTGTATTTTGATGATCAGGATGTAAATTTGAGCAAAAAATTTTAGCAGACGCTTTTTGATACAAAAATTTATGTACTGTGTTATTCGATGTTAATGGACAGTAACTAACTTGATTTGCCTTATGTTCAGGTGATAAGGATAAAGAAGCCACTCAGTAGTAGATTATCTGAGCTGGTTGCTGGTAATTGGTGAGTGGGACTAACTGGAGAACATAGTATAGAGTAGCATGTTATATTATGATTGCCATGCTTGTTAGATGTTATGGTTAGTTAGTACGTTGTGATGACTGCATGTTAGTTGATGCTTGTTTGCTGGAGCCCAGTGCGTCCCTATTGTGTGGTAGCCTTGGTAGGAGAGATTAACCTGCGGGTTGGGTTCCTCGTGTGGTAGGCTAGAAAATTGAGGTGTATATATATTTGTGAATGACACGTCTGTCACGTGTTATATATATATATATATATATATATATATATATATATATATATACACACACACACACACGGTGGTGGAGGAACTTCTAGTAAGCCCCAGTCCGATCAGCTGGTGGTTAATGGTTTGGCCGAGCCGCCAGAGTTTCTGTAGATGGCACTTGGGTGATGTTTGTGTGTTAGCCTATGTGACATGATTAGTATAATAGTTCTGTATACTATTGCCTGTAGTTAGTCGTACTCACTTAGCTTCATACTAATTCCCCTCTATCCTCTCCCTGCAGGTTGATAGCTTTTGTAAGTGATGCTTTTGGGGAAAAGACGGGCATAACAATATTATGTTTGACAGGAGTCAACTCTGATGTTGTCTTGCTTTGTTTAAACAATAATCTTTTGTAAACATATTGTAAATACGTGTTCTCCGTATAAACATGTATTTTGTAATGACACGTGACACTGGTTGTATTAACATTAGTTAACGTTTTTTGTAATTAATAAATAAAGGCTTCCGCCACGTATATTAAAAAAAAATTAAAAATTAGCGGTGTCATAAGTTGGTATCAGAGCTTGGTTTGGCAGCATGTGCATTGTGATCTAAATGTCATGTTCCCAAACTTAGTAGAGTCATGTCAAATATAGCATGCTGGGGATGGGTTAAGTGAGTATTAGGACAGGTTATGTGTTAGTTGTTAGTACTAACAGAGTTTATACTAAGCCTTGGTGTGAGTGTTGTGGTAGTGCAGTAATGGCAGATAATGAAGCAAACGCTACTGGCCCCACTGTCCCTGGAACTGGTATTTTTAGAGCTCCCGAGGAAGATGGACATGTGTTATCAGAAGAGCAAACCTCACAAGAAGTTATAAACCTTCAAAGTCGATTACTAGAAGCCCAAGAGAAAATTAAAGAATTAGAACAAGAACGGGCGCAATGGCACCCTAATACCACTGCGTTGAACACAACTTTTCCTTCAAACCTTTATACTCAAGCCGGTGGCAGTTCCTAGTCACAATTTCCACAGAATACCTATCAAAATATCCAAATGCCATTCCCGTTTAACCAGTCATTTCCAAACCAGATGATATACCCATTTCAAGTTCTCGAAACGAGAAAGAAGTGTTCATATAAACAGTTTCTGGATTGTAAACCGCCGGAGTACAGTGGTCACACAAACCCTACAATAACACTCAATTGGTTAGGAGAAGTAGAGCGAGCGTTGGAAGCATGTTTCTGTGAGCCTGAATCTATGGTACTGTTTGCTAGTAGACTTCTCAAAGGTGAAGAAATGAAATGGTGGGACTCTGTCACTGCGTATTTACCCAAAGAACAGATCATTCAAATAACATGGGAACAATTTGCTGCTAAAGTGTGTGAACAGTATTGCTCTGAGTATGAGATGGAAAGATTAAAAATGGAGTTTCTGAATATGAGAATGACAGAAAGTATGACAATTGATGAGGTTTTCAGAGACTTCACATCTAAGTTGAGGTTCGTTCAACAATGGGTACCGACTGAGAAGGATAAGATCCAGCATTTCATGTGGGTGATTAAGCCATAATACAGAACCGTTGTGAGATTTTCAACAACCTTGGCACAGGCTCATGAGATGGCTAAGGTTACTGAAGGTGATGTAATGGCTGCAAAAATAGAAAGTTCAAGAGGTGGATCTTTTGGGGGAAAATCAGAAGGTCAAACAGGTGGTCAGTCTACTCAACAGTCAAGTAACCAATCAGGATTTTGTGGTAAGAAGTCAGGTGGGTTTAAACAAAAGAGTAAATCTGGTATGAGCGGATCGGGTTCTAGTCAGTCCGGTTGGTGCAATGTTTGTAAATCGACCCATGTCGGTCCGTGTTCTCCAATGACTAGAAGGTATTTGAAATGTGGAGTGTTAGGTCATGAATCAACAGCTTGTTCTTTTAATTCTAATGTTTATTGGAGTTGCCATCAAGAGGGGCATAGATCTGCAAATTGTCCATCTGCGTCAAGAGCTTATTCTGGGGCAAGGTCAGGGGCGAGGTCAGTGACTTTTGGGGGATCTTCTGCTTCTACTGTCGGGCAGAAGAGAAAGAATCCTCCAACAACAGAGGCAAGGACATTTCAGATGACGGTAGACGCTGCAACCGCTACCGACGACGTAATTATCGGTATGTTCTTGGTTAATTCCTTGCCAGTTTGTGTGTTGTTTGATTCAGGAACGAATCATTCTTTTATGTCCTTAGGCTTCTGTGATAAGTTGAAGTTGCCTGTTAGGATGTTAGATGCGCCTTTGGGAATAGAAGTAGCTGATGGTAAGATGGTTCCATGCACATCATCTGTGTCTGGAATTACCATCGAAATCGACGGCCATTCCTTCCCTTTAACCTGTTTGTTGATGCCTATACCTAGCTTTGATGTAGTCATAGGCATGAATTGGTTAAGAGCTAATAGGGCTAAAATTAAGTGTGATAAGAATATGATTTCTTTCCATTTGGCCGATGGATCCCGAGTGATAGCTAGGGGAGAGCGCAGCGAATTTAACTTTCCTATGGTTTCGCTAATGAAATCTCAGAAGGCGATATCGAAAGGGTGTGATTCGTTCTTAGCTTATGTGATCGATGTTAAGAAAGAAAAGAAGCAGGTGACCGATATTCCCGTTGTGTCAGAATTTCCAGAAGTGTTTCCAGATGATTTACCAGGGTTACCTTCAGTACGTGAAGTAGAGTATAAAATCGATTTGGTTCCGGGTGCTACGCCAGTTGCAAAAGCTCCTTACAGTTTAGCTCCGTCAGAAATCTGAGAAACGATGTCTCAGATACAGGAATTGTTATATAAGGGGTTTATTCGACCAAGTTCTTCACCGTGGGGTGCTCCTGTGTTGTTTGTGAAAAAGAAAGATGGGTCGCTTCTTATGTGTATAGATTATCGTGATTTAAACAAAAGAACAATAAAGAATAAATATCCGATACCGAGAATAGATGATTTATTCGATCAGTTACAGGGTGCTTCCTACTTTTCAAAGATTGATTTACGTTCAGGATATCATCAGGTACGTGTTGCAGAGAACGATATACCGAAAACCGCATTCAGAACTAGATATGGTCATTATGAATTTTTAGTTATGCCATTCGGGTTAACAAACGCGCTAGCAGTGTTTATGGATTTAATGAACAGGGTATGTTGTCAGTATCTTGACAAATTTGTGATTGTCTTCATAGATAATATCTTGATATATTCGAAAACTGAGAAAGATCATGCTACGCATCTGAGGTTGGTGTTAGAACTTCTGAAACAGGAACAATTGTACGCTAAGTTTTCCAAGTGTGAATTTTGACTGCGGGAAGTACAGTTTCTGGGTCATGTGATTTGTGAACAGGGTATCAAAGTAGATCAGTCTAAGATAGAGGCCGTAATGAATTAGAACTCACCAAAAATGCCGATAGAAATTAAGAGTTTTCTGGGTTTAGCAGGTTATTACCGCAGATTTATTAAAGATTTTTCTAAAATAGCAGGTCCGTTGAATAAGTTAACCAGAAAAGATGTAGTCTTTCGATAGACTGATGAACAAGAAAAGGCTTTTCAGACTCTCAAACAGTTGTTATGTCAAGCGCCGGTTTTAGCATTACCAGAGGGGACAGAAGATTTTGTGGTTTACTACGATGCGTCACGCGCAGGTCTTGGTTGTGTTTTGATGCAGAGAAATAAAGTTATAGCGTATGCTTCACAACGGTTGAAAAATCATCAACGAAACTACCCTACTCATGATTTAGAGTTAACTGCAGTTGTGTTTTCTTTGAAGCTTTGGAGACACTATTTGTATGGTACACATTGTGAAATCTATACAGATCATAAGTGTCTTCAGTACATCTTTTCGCAAAAAGAATTAAATATGCGTCAACGTCAATGTCAAGAATTGATTAAAGACTATGACTGTGAGATTAAATACCACCCTGGAAAAGAAAATGTGGTCGCAAATGCTCTGAGTCGAAAGAAAACTGTCGAAAATGTTAGATTTATGAGAATTGAGATAGTTTCAGACTTGATCGATCGGTCGAAAACAGTTCAGTTAACAACATTGAATGATGAAAACCTAAAGACTGAGCAAATGACTAAAAGAAAATTTGACATATGCAATGATTCTAGAGGATTAAAGACCTATAAAGACCGAATTTGGGTGCCTATGCTTGGAGAATTGAGGGATTCAATCCTTACAGAAGCGCATAAATCAAGATTGACAGTACATCCGGGTAGTACTAAGATGTACGGAGATTTGAAAACATTGTATTGGTGGCCGACAATGAAGACAGATGTTGCAAATTTCGTCGAAAAATGTCATATATGTGCGCAAGTTAAACAGAATATCAGAAACCGTATGGATCTCTACGACAGTTAGAATTTCCTCAATGGAAATGGGATCATATAACGATGGATTTTGTAACCAAGTTACCCCGAACCCAGAAAGGACATGACATGATCTGGGTGATAGTGGATCGTTTAACAAAAAGTACTCAATTTTTAGCTACACGTGAAACCGCTTCATTGAGTGATTTGGCAGATTTAAACTTGAATGAGATCGTTAGTCGACATGGTGTACTGTTGTCCATAGTTTCCGACAGAGATACTAGGTTTGTATCGAACTTCTGGAATAGTTTACAACAGAATTTGGGTACACGTGTGAATCTGAGTACAGTATATCATCCACAGGATGGTCAAAGTGAACGTACAATTCAGACACTTGAAGATATGTTGAGAGTGTGTGTCTTAGAATACGGTGGTTCTTGGGATTCACATCTTCCACTGATAGAGTTTGCTTACAACAATTCATATCATTCGAGTATCAGAATGCCGCCATATGAAATGTTGTGTGGTCGTAAGTGTAGAACTCCGACATGTTGGTTAGAGGCGGGTGAGAAACAATTTGCAGGGCTCGAAATTGTTCAGATAACCGCATAAAAAGGTCAAAATTGCACGTGAGAAGTTAAAAGCAGCCAGAGACCAACAAACGATGTATGCTGATCCGCGCAGATGTCCGGTGATATTTAATGTAGGTGATCGTGTATATTTGAAAGTTTTGCCGTGGAAAGGGGTGATCAGATTTGGTAAACGTGGTAAGTTAGCACCGAGATTTATTGGACCATTTTCGATTAAAGAAATCTTCAATGATCAAACTGTAGTTTTAGACCTTCCTTCAGAGTTAGCAGGAATTTACAACACGTTCAATGTATGTTATTTAAGGAAGTGTAAAGTAGACGACGAAAGTTTGATTCTTCCGCTGAAGGATTTGAAAGTAGATTTAACTAAGAAATTAGTAGAAGAGTCAATTCGTATAGTGGACAAGAAAGTCACAAAGCTAAGAAAGAAACAGATTCCTATGGTGTTAGTGGAATGGCGACACAGTTTAGGTTCTAACTTGACGTGTGAAACTGAGGAGTTAATGAGGGTGCGCTATCCCCATTTGTTTGACCTTGACCAGATTCCGAGGACGGAATCTTCATAAGGGGGTAGATTTGTAACATCCTCAACCGGGCCTAGCTGTAAGATTACTATATTACCCTTAAGTTTGTATTGTGTTATTATATGCTTTTATTTTTATTCAGTTTTTATTACTATTTAATGATGTGGTTAGGACCAGTTTGTGACAAGGGTCACAGAACAGGTTTGTTTATTTAATTTAGACCTTTATGGGTTGCCAAATAATGAACGAAAGATAACAGATAACAGATAAATACCCGTGTGTTGCACAGTGTGGGAAATTAAACCCATTTAGATGACTAGTGCTGTCTCTCTCTTGCATTTTTCCAAAACCATCTCACACACACCGTTCTTCATCTCTTCATCTAACTAAACCCTAGATCTTCAATCCTTGTTCTAGAGCTCAAATCGTTCATATCTTTGTGTTCTCTACGATTTACTGATTCTTTTAAGGTAAGATTTGTAGCATTTCATGCTTTAATCTTTGCGAAATTTGAGTTTTTGTGTAAAGTTTTACAAAATGTGTAATTTGGGTCAAAATGGTTAGATTTGATGCTGTTTGAGTCTAAATTTAGTGGGTTTATGTTTCTACGTGTTTGGTGTCTTCGATTTGATTAGTTTTGAGGTTGTAATCGAGCTCTAGAGCAAGAATTGGATGAAATTGGGTGAAACCCGTCACTTTGTCTTAAGCTTCTGCAGATAAACACAGTCGGCCTAGTGTCTCGAGACAGTCGACCGACCGACTCGACCATCGACCGAGTGTGTATGACCCACGACCGAGTGTGTCTGTGAAAGACCATCGACCGAGTGACTAGACACTCGGCCGAGTGAGTGTAGACAGTCGACCGACTGTCTATGATAGTCGATCGAGTGTCTTTGGCAGTGAAATATTTTACTAAGTGTTGATTTTTAGCCGTTATACTGCCCGTTTGTATTTTGATGATCATGATGTAAATTTGACAAAAAAATTTAGCGGATGCTTTTTGATACAAAAATTTTTGTACTGTGTTATTTGATGTTAATGGACAGTAATTAACTTGATTTGCCTTATGTTCAGGTGATAAGGATAAAGAAGCCGCTCAGTAGTAGATTATCTGAGCTAGTTGCTGGTAATTGGTGAGTGGGACTAACTGGAGAACATAGTATAGAGTAGCATGTTATATTATGATTGTCATGCTTGTTAGATATACTTACTGTTATGGTTAGTTAGTACGTTGTGATGACTGCATGTTAGTTGATGCTTGTCTGCTAGAGCCCAGTGCATCCCTATTGTGTAGTAGCCTCGGTAGGAGAGATCAACCTGCGGTTTGGGTTCCTCATGTGGTAGCCTAGACAATCGTGGTGTATATATATGTGAATGACGCGTCTGTCGCATGTTATATATATATATATATATATATATATATATATATATATATATATATATATATATATATATATATATATATATATATATATATGCACGGTGGTGGAGGAACTTCCGGTAAGCCCAGTCCGATCAGCTGGTGGTTAATAGTTTGGCCGATCCGCCAGAGTCTCTGTAGACGGCACTTGGGTGATGTTTGTATGTTAGCCTATGTGACATAATTAGTATAATAGTTCTATATACTATTGCATGTAGTTAGTCGTACTCACTTAGCTTCGTGCAAATTCCCCTCTATCCTCTCCCTACAGGTTGATAGCTTTTGTAAGTGATGCTTTTGGGGAGAAGACGGGCATGGTGATGTTATGTTTGACAGGAGTCAACTCTGATGTTGTCTTGCTTTGTTTAAACAATAATCTTTTGTAAACATATTGTAAATACGTATTCTCCATATAAACATGTATTTTGTAATTAATAAATAAAGGCTTCCACCACGTATATAAAAAAAAAATTAGCGGTGTCACACTACTGAAGAACCCATAGGAAGGCTCAAGGCAACAGTAACGGTAGGCACTCAGCCCTACCTCCGTATGAGATCATTGATTTCTATGTCGTCAAATCCGTGACCGCCACGAATGTGATATTGGGAGGAAAGTTCTTCAGGAAGTTTGGTGCAATAGCCTCCACCACTCAATGTTTGCTTATATTTCCAACCTGGCAAGGCGTAGCAACAGTCGAATCCATCCGACACCCCTTCCCGGGAGAAGTGAACACTCAAGTTACGCGAAACACTGGAATAAGGAAGGCACCACACATTCCGGAAGAAAAACGTGTGTCAGTCCTTAAACGGCTAACTTACTTCTCTCCACCGACACACTCCACTAGAAAGAGCCCGATCAATACTTACAAGATTGGGTAGAGGAGCTCCGGATGGCACCATGAGCCGGAACAGAGGGAACAATTTATCAATACCTATAAAACAATTGAACACCGTAATTCGGAACTAAAATGTTCCAGGCCAGAAATTTGCGTAAGCTCCAACCGAGATGCAACACCGGCTAAGGAAAACAAAAGTGGCTAGATGTCACACTGAAATTTTGATGGATATCATGGTTGAAACTGATCACTTCAAATCATGGTTATCTTGATATTTATGTCTTTTTTTTCCAATAAAGAATCTATGTATGCCTTTCCTTTTTAGGAATGAATAAAAGAATTTTACCATTTACAATAACTTAGTCATTATGTTATTTACAACGTTGTTCACATAATAAAAATCGGCTAGCAGCAGATAGATTCCAGCATCTACATAAGTCCCATGCAAGTTATTTTATACCCCCTTAAGAGGTGATTGTCTAGCCCTCGTCGGTACAAGTTTATACTGATAAACGGCCAATGAGTAGATGGAATAAACACACGTGACTGCACGGTGTACACGTCAAAACTAATACAAATGTAGTCTAGACCTACATATGAAGACACGAACTAGTTCGACTGAAGAAAATTCATCACATAATACATGAAACTAAAATTTCATTAATGACACAAAAGTTTCATTACAAGATATATCAAAAATAAGCAACAACGTGCAGTACAACATACTAAAATTTAAAATCTAACAACTACTGCACGGTTGTAGCTTCATCAGCACAAAGATCCTCAAAACTGCCAAACCGGATCTCCACCAATGCCTGCTGGGCAGCCTGGAGCTCCTGCACGGCACCCAGGTTCACCTTACCGGCAATTTTCGGATGCAAAGGGCCAACCCCTCAGGCATGATGCTTTTGCATTAACCGAACAACGTGAGTAAAGTTGGTCGTCCTAAAACTATGCAAATAAGCCTCAAAAGGCGCCTTCACAGTACTAGAGTTGATGGCCTTCTTCAACACAGAAGGTAGGGCACCCTGCAACCGCTTACACTCAGCCATGGCTGCCTTCTTCACAAGGACGGTAGAGGATATCTCTTTATCATTATCCGCCACCACCCGGGCAAGCTCGTCCTTGGCAGCCTTCCACTGGCTCTCCACGTCGCTCATAGCTTCCTGGGCCTTTGCCACCCAAGCCAACTCATTGTTGGTAGCCTTTAGCTGACTCTCCAAGTCAGTCATTATCTGCCAGGCCGACGCCGCCTGCTCATCACTGTCAAAACCATCAGGCAGAAAAGTATTTAGTGCCACGATTGCTCGGGCACGGACAACCTTGGCATCATCCACAGGGAGGGCGGAAATCGTCTGGTGAAGAGTTGAGGATGATCCCTTCTCTCTGGCACTCATACAGCCAGGATAATCAATATCCAGCTGAGAGAAAGCACGGATGAGTTCATCACTCGCAGGAACATTGAAGTGAATGTATCAAAACTTTCCAGGGTAAAATGATCACCCTCGCCACCACCCATCTCTAGGGGCTCCGTAACGCTTTCCCCACCTCCAGCAGAAGACTCGACAGTAACTGCAAGAATCAAGAAAGTCAGGATAAATATAAGACTAGCTTATCGGAGCAAGAAGATTATCTTTGGCCTTCTTCGACCGTAGCTGAGAAGCGTATGGATCCTCCTCTTAACAACTGCCTGCTCCTCCGTCACAGTCGGAGCAGGGAGGACCAAATCAGCCTCATCGCTAGTATTTTGCTCCAAGTCTTGTGGAGCAATATCTGGCTCACCAGCCGGATCCACCGGCACATTCTCAAATTTGATCTCCTCGAGATCACCAAACGCCATTGCAGTAGCAAACTCCATCGCTATTGTATAAAACTATAACAAGGTTAGCATGCAAGAAACCTAACTAAAATAACATAACAATTGGCTAGGATCAGTCTCTACCTGCTCCATTGTAACGAATGAAGGGTTTAGTGTTTGGATTCGGCCATTGGTGGCTAACCCCTCCCAACACAAGCATGGCCTCCGGGTATGGCCGTTGGGGAAGCCTAAACTCCTGAATGGCTAATATACATGCCTTCTCGGCAGCATTAAATCTTGGAACCCTATTGGCTCCCTTCTTCACATGGTCCACCCACTCACAAAGGCGAACGAACTAATCCAGTAATCCTTAAGTACTGACAAAAAAGAATGACTCCCACCATTCCTTTAAAAAGAATCCATATCATCGGTAAAATTGAAGAATCCTCTCCGCTTAATGGAAAAGCAACCAACCTCGGATCTCAAAACGGTAAAAAAATATTAGAACATGCGAAGAGTCTGAAGAATGTGGTAGTAGTTCACATACATCTCCCACATCACCAACTTCTGGTAAGCATGAGGGTGTATTTGGGCAGGAGCTACCCCATAGTGCGTAAAAAATTGATACATAAATCCGGAGTAGGGCAACCGGAAGTTGCCCACAGTAATGGCTGCACCATATATGGTCACCATGTAGGGTGGAGGTTTATGTGCTCGATGGGTGACATTAGGAACTCTCAAGATGTAATTGGTTAAAAAATGGATACTTATCTACTAATTCATTGAGGTACGCATCACACACTCGGCTCATTATCCTATCAATATTAACAACAGCCCTAGCAGAAGATTCAGCAACGTCTACACTAGTTGACGTGGAAGACTGATCCACCATATATATATATAAGAAAAGGTAAAAACTAAAAACTGATAGGAGAAAGTTAGGAGATGAAAGAAAAAGAAAGGGTACCTTTTTTCGTGAAAAAATTGTTGGTTTTTTGAGGAAGAAACGATGGAAGAAAGAAGGTTGTAAAAAGTGAGAGGATTGGAAAAAGGTGGCTATTTATAGGTTTCAAAGAAGTTGATCCAACAGTTCAGATCAAAAGATGGAAACAAAAAGGTAATGATTAAAATTGCAAAGAGATGTCCCTCGAACGCCGTTCCAAAAAGTTGAAAAATGGAAAAAAACCCAAAAAGGGGGCGTGTCTGCAGAAACTGCCTTTTCAAAACTGTCAGGCATTTAATGCACATCCAATCAGGAAGGTGTGCTCGTTTTCAAGTTTGATAAAGGTAACCGTTCCTGCTACCATCATCAAACTGGGGGGGACTTGATGATACACATAGTGATCCGTCTTAGAAAGGCACACTATTAACAAGCACGCAGGCTAGAATGTTCTCGGCATGAATCATCACGGGTAAGTAACATATTCACGGCTCTACTTTAGTAGCCCGATCAGAAGATTGCTTGCGTATGTGTCTCAAAAGAAGCATACCGAGCAAAGGCTAGCCGGAACGCTACATATAGCTCATCCTACCTGGATAAATGCGCAGGCTACTTGCACCATTTAGCCGGGTACAAAAGTATTAAGAAGCCGGGAACCATGTCATCGCATAAAAAGGCCGGCTAAACCATAGACGTCGGGCACCCGACAACCATAAGAATATTCATAAACCGGCTATAATCTTGCCCGGTCATAACACTACCGTGAAGAAACACTTGCAATAAACATCAGACAAAACCTTCTTGACTAGATAAGGCATTCATCCATCACGACCTGGACGGATCTACCACACTCTCAGAACTACCACGTCTTCCAGGTTTAGATACCCTGGCCCGGCACAAGTACACCGTTCTAGAACAAGCACATTGTCCTGGAACAGGCACTTCATCCCGAAATAAGTTCACTGTCCCAGAACGAGTACTTGATCCCGGAATAAATATACAAATAAGCTGCACGCCACGTCAGCCCACGAATCTAGGAAGTTTGTTTGGATCTGCTCGTTATTCCCATGAAAGGGACAGGTGCCACGTCAATCCTTGGGATCAGCAAAGTTTGTTACAACCATGAAAGGGACATGTGTCACGTCACCATTCCCTCACAACACCTATAAATACACGAATAAGATCATTTATTCAACAACACTGGATGCATTAATTTTACTCTGCCCAAATTAATTACGGTAACATCTCTCCAGCTGATAATACAATTCCGATAAAGATTCCAGTCATTATCGGAGTTAATCCTGACTCTAAGATATTAACTTATTCGATTCTGATCGAATAAGGTTAATCCTGTCAATTGTTTTACGCCCTTGAAATCCAAATTTCAAATCGGGGTTCGTACAATTATTGTAGTTAAAACATTCGATCTATTCTTATACACCAACTAAGCTCTCAAATCCGAAATCTGATTAACAATTAAGATTTTGGTTTGATCATATGACGTCCACCATCCACTTTATTTAACTTTTTAATTAAACGAAAGTAGTGATCGATTAAGATCATAATTTAATGGGGTTCTAACTTTTTTTATGTGCTAATTATATTTGAAAATGTATTTTAGTAGTTGTTTACTTTTCAGAAACTTACAAATTCAAAAAAATATATGTTGTCCGAGTTGTTAAATTTAATGGTGCTCTATACAATTTAAAAGAAAAAGTATAAATTAAAAAAATATGGGGTCTTGTAGTAAAATTTAGTGACGTCTTATACAATTTAACGTGTATTTTCTACATAAAAATTTTAATTAGTGGTGTCCAGTGACTCCACAAGCTTTAAGCTAAACTTGCCACTAACCGGCAATGTTTTATTTTAGTTTATATTGTGGTTTAGGATAGTTGATTTGAAGGGTTTTTTTAGTCAATTATTGTTAGCGAGTTCTACTATTTTTATTCGTAGCCTTAGTTTGTTACTATTCTTAGGGTTTTGTTGGTGTTTGGTTGCCAACGTTGCTTGAGATATGGGTGGTTCGGGATCTCACTTGATTGGTTACTATGATCGATATGTGTTTGCATTGCTTATTCGTCGTGGTTCTTGGTGGGATTATGTTTTCTTGTTCTCCCATCACTGTGTTAAGTCGTAGGGTCAGACTCTGGTATCACACTGGAATATCACAAGTATCGCCTTTAATTGCTCTGCGATGACTATTTCTTATGTTTCTCTAGCGCATTATTGCAAGAAGTTACGAGTAGACAATTATCTCAGTTAGTTTTTGTATTGTTCGATTAGATATGTGCCAATGGTATTAGATTTTTATCAATGTATCAATGCCTGACTCAATCGATGTTACAATTAGGTTGTTTCATAAAATCTATTGACTTAACCACGAAGTCTAGTTTCAAGTTTCCAAATAATATTATGACAAAATTATACGGATAGTCCATGTGATTTATACTAAATTGCTAGCATAGTCAAAAATGAATTTTTTTATGTGGATATTCTATATGGTTTGCACATATTGCACGTAGGGATGGCAATGAATGTTCCATTCGTGAATATTCACCTGAATGAATCCATTTATCGTGGATATGGGTGATGTAAATGGACGAATAATGGATATGGATATGGATGATCTAAATATTTCATGGATTGGATATGGATGACAATTTATCATCCATGGAAGTATCTACTACCACCCGAAATACATCTATATAGACAAATATATGTACTAATATATATACACATACATCTACATATCGATATACATATAGATATAACCTACGAATTCTTAAATTATCAACGGAAATAAGGGTTATGATAGTCACGATTATTAAATTGTTACTCACAATATTCGAGGCTACATATTTGGATTAGTAAAAAAGTATATTTACTTATATTATAAAATTTTTCTCTCAACTAAATTCATAATTGGCGACAAATTAGAATCAAAACTCGTAACAAATCAAAAATATAAACATTAGATATTTGCATTTGTGATAATCTATATTAAATTGTCAAATCTGTAGTGACCCGAACTTTTCCATGTTTATATATATTAAATGAAATTGTTATTTACATAATTAAGTGTTTCCAACATGTTAAGCAATCAAACTTGTTAAGACTTGATTAATTGAAATAGGTTTCATATAGACAATTGACCACCCAAGTTGACCGGTGATTCACGAACGTTAAAACTTGTAAAAACTATATGATGACATATATATGATTATATATATAGTTAACATGATATTATGATAAGCAAGTATCTCATTAGGTATTTTAACAATGAGTTATATACATAAAATTGAGTTTATTGAATTAAGAAACTCGAAACGATATATATAATGATTATCGTTATAACAACGTCTTACTAAATACAAATGAATCATATTAAGATATTGATACACTATGTTTAATCATGATAAATTATAAGTAAACATGTCATTAAGTGTATTAACAATGAACTTCATATGTAAAAACAAGACTACTAACTTAATGATTTCGAAACGAGACATATATGTAACGATTATCGTTGTAACGACATTTCACTGTATATATATCATACTAAGATATATTATATATCATAATATCATGATAATATAATAATTTAACATCTCTTTAGATATAATAAACAATGGGTTAATAACAATTAACAAGATCGTTAACCTAAAGGTTTCAAAACAACACTTACATGTAACGACTAACGATGACTTAACGACTCAGTTAAAATGTATTTACATGTAGTGTTTTAATATGTATTCATACATTTTTTAAAGACTTCAAGACACTTATCAAAATACTTCTACTTAACAAAAATGCTTACAATTACATCCTCGTTCAGTTTCATCAACAATTCTACTCGTATGCACCCGTATTCGTACTCGTACAATACACAGCTTTTAGATGTATGTATTATTGGTATATACACTCCAATGATCAGCTCTTAGCAGCCCATATGGGTCACCTAACACATGTGGGAACCATCATTTGGCAACTAGCATGAAATATCTCATAAAATTACAAAAAAAATGAGTAATCATTCATGACTTATTTACATGTAAACAAAATTACACATCCTTTATATCTAATCTATATGCCAACGACTAAATACACATACAAACACTTTCATTCTTCAATTTTCTTCATCTAATTGATCTCTCTCAAGTTCTATCTTCAAGTTCTAAGTTTTCTTCATAAATTCTATAAGTTCTAGTTTCATAAAATCAAGAATACTTCCAAGTTTGCTAGCTTACTTCCAATCTTGTAAAGTGATCATCCATCCTCAAGAAATCTTTCTTATTAACAGTAAGATATCTTTCTAATACAAGGTAATACTCATATTCAAACTTTGATTCAATTTCTATAACTATAACAATCTTATTTCGAGTGGAAATCTTACTTGAACTTGTTTTCGTGTCATGATTCTGCTTCAAGAACTTTCAAGCCATCCAAGGATCCTTTGAAGCTAGATCTATTTTTATCATTTCCAGTAGGTTTACCTACTAAAATTAAGGTAATGATGTTCATAACATCATTCGATTCATACATATAAAACTATCTTATTCGAAGATTTAAACTTGTAATCACTAGAACATAGTTTAGTTAATTCTAAACTTGTTCACAAATAAAGTTAATCCTTCTAACATGACTTTTAAAATCAACTAAACACATGTTCTATATCTATATGATATGCTAACTTAATGATTTAAAACCTGGAAACGCGAAAAACACCGTAAAACTGGACATACGCCGTCGTAGTAACACCGCGGGCTGTTTTGGGTTTGATAATTAAAAACTATGATAAACTTTGATTTAAAAGTTGTTCTTCTAGGAAAATGATTTTTCTTATGAACATGAAACTATATCCAAAAATCATGGTTAAACTCAAAGTGGAAGTATGTTTTCCAAAATGGTCATCAAGACCTCGTTCTCTCGACTGAAATGACTACCTCTTACAAAAACGACTTGTAACTTATATTTTTGACTATAAACCTATACTTTTTCTGCTTATATTCATAAAATAGAGTTCAATATGAAACCATAGCAATTTGATTCACTCAAAACGGATTTAAAACGAAGAAGTTATGGGTAAAACAAGATTGGATATTTTTTGATTGTTGTAGCTACGGGAAATATTGTAACAATTCTATACAAATCATATCCTAGGTAACTTATATTGTATTATAAATGTATTCTAATATGTTATGTAATCTTGGGATACCATAGACACGTATGCAAATGTTTTGACATATCATATCGACCCATGTATATATATTATTTGGAACAACCATAGACACTCTATATGCAGTAATGTTGGAGTTAGCTATACAGGGTTGAGTTTGATTCCAAAAATATATATGCTTTGAGTTGTGATCTAGCCTGAGACGTGTATGCACAGGGTCATGGATTGATTCAAGATAATATATCGATTTATTTCTGTACATCTAACTGTGGACAACTAGTTGTAGGTTACTAACGAGGACAGCTGACTTAATAAACTTAAAATCATTATAACGTAATAAAAATATGTTGTAAATATATTTTGAACATACTTTGATATATATGTACATATTTGTTATAGGTTCGTAAATCGACCAGTGGCCAAGTCTTACTTCCCGACGAAGTAAAAATCTGTGAAAGTGAGTTATAGTCCCACTTTTAAAATCTAATATTTTTGGGATGAGAATACATGCAGCTTTATAAATGTTTTACAAAATAGACACAAGTACATGAAACTACTTTCTATGGTTGAACGATCGAAGCCGAATATGCCCCTTTTACTTGGTAACCTAAGAATTAGTAAACCAGTCTACTAATTGACGCGAATCCTAAAGATAGATTTATTGGGCCCAACAAACCCGATCCATTTTAGCGGATGCTTTAGTACTTCGATGTTATTTTATCATGTCCGATGGATGTCTCGGAATGATAGGGGATATTCTTATATGCATCTTGATAATGTCGGTTTCCAGGTGTTTACCATATGAATGAATTTTATCTCTATGTCTGGGATGTATATTGAAATATGAAATCTTGTGGTCTATTATTATGATTTGATAATATATAGGTTAAACCTATAACTCACCAACATTTTTGTTGACGTTTTAAGCATGTTTATTCTAAGGTGATTATTAAGAGCTTCCGCTGTTGCATACTAAAATAAGGACAAGATTTGGAGTCCATGCTTGTATGATATTGTGTAAAAACTGCATTCAAGAAACTTATTTTTGATGTAATATATATTCTTATTGTAAACCATTATGTAATGGTCGTGTGTAAACGGTATATTTTAGATTATCATTATTTGATAATCTACGTAATGCTTTTTAAACCTTTATCGATAAAATAAAGGTTATGGTTATTTTAAAAATGAATGCAGTCTTTGAAAAACGTCTCATATAGAGGTCAAAACCTCGCGACGAAATCAATTAATATGGAACGTTTATAATCAATATGAACGGGACATTTCAGTTGGTATCAGAGCGTTGGTCTTAGAGAACCAGAAAATTGCATTAGTGTGTCTTATCGAGTTTGTTAGGATACATTAGTGAGTCTGGACTTCGACCGTGTTTTTTTTTAAAACGATTGTTTAACACTTTTGTTGGAAACTATATATTATTAACATGTAAATATTATGTGATATATTAACCTCTTAATGTGTTTGATATTGTGTGATAGATGTCTACCACTAGTACAAATCCCATCGATTCACCTAATAATAATGAAGAGTCGAATATATTTTGGGAAGATTTACAAATTCTCGAAGAGGAACCGGAAGAAGAGGAACCGGAAGAAGAGGAATAAGAAGAGGAGGAACCGGAAGAGGAGGAACCGGAAGAAGAAGAGGTTCCGGAGGAAGAAAAATTGATACCTACAGTAAATTGATTAAATAAAAGAAAATCATCAACCAACGGACCAAAGTTAATAATGGTTAATGGTGTTTCCGCCGAGGAAGCAAAATATTGGGAAGATTACCAATTTTCTGATGAATCGGATCCCGATGAGGATTCCGATGATGTTATAGAAATTACCTCAACCCAATTTAATAAAACAAAAGAAAATAATAAGGGAAAAGGTATAAAAATAGAGAAACCTGATTCCAACCCCGATGAACTTTATATGTATCGGCAACGTCAGTATTTCCTAAATTGTAACAATAACCCGGGAACCTCTAAACCACCAGGTTTTTCTAAACCATTGTGGAAAACGACGGCTCGTATTAGAGGAGCACCATATATCCCAAAAAAATTAGGAAAACGAACCAAGTCCGAAGAAGAAGAAATCAGCGATTCAGATTAGAGGGTTGTAATTATGTTGTGTATTATATGTATTGTAGTGTGCTTGTACTTTTATGTTCTATGTAAAAATTGCTTGTATTGTTTGTTAATTATCTTTTACGAATCTAATCCTTGTCTATTTTACAGTATAAAAACAAAATAGACGTTAAGGGTAGACAACCGAATATTTTAGAAGATCTACCAGAGGATATGATTGACGAAATCTTGTCTAGAGTCGGTCAGAATTCATCAGCACATTTAGTTATGGCGAAATTAACTTGTCAAACATTTGAAAGACTTTCCAGAAATTCCTTAGTTTATAAAAGGCTTTCCTTAGATAGGTGGGGTATATCACATTGGGGAGACCGTAAGTTACGCCATGTTTTCTTTAAAGCGTTAAATGCGGGGAACACAAATGCAATTTTACGCTACGGGTTAAGAACCTATTTTGACTCAACATATCCCAACATAGGATTTCGTGAATTAGAAAGAGCTTCTAACATGCAACATAAAGTAGCATGTTATGCTTACGGGTTAGTGATGTTCGCTTCTTACCAAAGTGAGAAAAAGAACATCGGATTGCAACTTTTAAATAAAACCTTCCCACAAGTGACGGATTCAGTAGTCGGGGTGAGAAACAAGGTTTTTAGATTATTATGAGACTGTTGGACATTACGAAACCCTCGTCCTTTTGACGACATTACAACATGCTACCTAGCCAATGGTCATAACGGTTATTTTCCACAAGACCAAGGATGGGAAGTCGTCTTAGTAAAACCAGAATGCATGACTTGTTTATGGACTTATGAATTACGTGTCTTTATTTCCTTTGCTGAACAACTTGCGTATTAACTAGATTTATCTTCAAAACTGTCATGTATCAAAGTGTACTATATTTCTTGTATATGTAATATAACGATGTTGTAAGTTTGAAGAATATTTGTATGTGATATATTATTATAATCAGTTTTTCATATGGAATTGTAGTAGTTGAATTGTATATTAGCTACTAAGTATGAACTTAACGGGTAGGTAGTACTCGAATTTAAACTTATAAAATGCTAATATGAAGAAAAAGCTTTTATAAATGAGTTCATATTATGCTACAAAATACTATTGACTACTCTTAAATTCTATATGATTAACTCAATTCTTTTGGCTATTTTTTTTAAAGGAAATGGCACTGGCGACTCGTCAGAACTTGAACATGAGTGAGGAAGACTTCCGTGTTTTCCTTGCTGCGAACATAGCTGCTGTACAGGCTGCGATGCAAAATAACAATAACTCTGGATCTAGCAGTGGAACTAATTCCGCAAGAAATCGTGTAGGATGCTCCTACAAAGAATTCACTGCCTGCAAACCTTTGGAATTTGATGGAACCGAAGGACCAATTGGATTGAAACGGTGGACCGAGAAGGTCGAATCGGTGTTTGCCATAAGTAAGTGTACTGAAGAGGACAAAGTTAAGTACGCTACGCATACCTTCACAAGTACGACGTTAACATGGTGGAATACCTATCTCGAGCAGGTAGGACAAGATGCTGCTTACGCACTACCATGGTCATCATTCAAGCAATTGATGAACGAGTAGTATCGTCCCAGAAACGAGGTCAATAAGCTCAAGGTAGAGCTTAGAGGATTACGAACGCAAGGTTTCGATATCACCACGTACAAACGACGATTCACAGAATTGTGCCTATTGTGTCCCAGAACGTTCGAAGATGAAGAAGAGAAGATCGACGCATTTGTAAAAGGGTTACCAAAAAGAATTCAAGAAGATGTGAGTTCACACGAGCCCACGTCCATACAAAAGGCAAGTCGAATGGCTCACAAATTAGTGAACCAGATTGAAGGAAGGATTAAAGAGCAGGCGACCGAAGAGGCTAACATGAAACAAGTCAAGAGAAAGTGGGAAGAAACCAATGACAAGAGTCACCAATACAACAACAACAATCACAACCAGAATCGCAATAACTATCCCAATAACCGTAACATTAATCGCAACAACAACTTCAACAAACGTCCCAACAACAACTACAATAACCGTCTCAACAACAATAACAAAAACAACCACAACAGCAACAATAACAATTTCAACAACAATCCCAATAACAACAATGGCAACAAAAACCAAAAACAACCATGCCAAAGATGTGAAGAGAATCACCTGGGGTTCTGCACGACATTTTGCAACAGGTGTAAAAGAAATGGTCATAGCGCGAAGAAGTACAAAATCTACGGACCAATGCATAATAGAACTAAAGGGACAAATAATGTCGGAACCAATAACACCGCCATAGTTTGTTTTGGATGTGGAAAACCGGGCCACTTTAGTAGAAATTGACTGAATCAGGGAAATACTAATGAGCAGGGCCGCGGAAGAGTTTTCAATATTAATACGGCAGAAGCGCAGGAAGGCACGGAGCTTGTTACGGGTACGTTTCTCATTGACAATAAATCTGCTTATGTTTTATTTGATTCGGGTGCAGATAGAAGCTATATGAGTAGAGATTTTTATGCTAAACTAAGTTATTCACCGACACCCTTGGATAATAAATTTTTACTTGAATTAGTAAACGGTAAATTAATTACAGCAGATAATATATGTCGGAATTGAGAAATTAAACTGGTTAGCGAAACATTTAAGATTGACTTGATACCAGTAGAGTTAGGGAGTTTTGATGTGATAATCGGTATGGACTGGTTGAAAGAAGTGAAAGCAGAGATCGTTTGTTACAAAAATGCAATTCACATTATACGAGAAAAAGGAAAACCCTTAATGGTGTACGGAGAAAAGAGCAACGTGAAGTTAAATCTTATTAGTAACCTGAAGGCACAAAAACTAATAAGAAAAGGTTGCTATGCTGTGCTAGCACACATCGAGAAAATCAATTCCGAAGAAAAAAACATCAATGATGTTCCCGTCGTAAAAGAATTTCCCGATGTATTTCTGAAAGAATTACCGGGACTACCTCCACACCGATCCGTTGAATTTCAAATAGACCTTGTACCGGGATCTGCATCAATAGCTCGTGCTCCATACAGACTCGCACCCAGCGAAATGAAGGAACTTCAGAGCCAATTACAAGAACTTTTAGAGCGTGGTTTCATTCGACCAAGCACATCACCGTGGGGAGCTCCTGTTTTATTTGTTAAGAAGAAGGATGGTACATTTAGGTTGTGCATCAACTACCGAGAGTTGAGAAAACTTACCATCAAGAACCGCTACCCACTACCGAGAATCGATGACTTATTTGATCAACTACAAGGCTCGTCACTTTATTCGAAGATTGATTTACGTTCTGGATATCATCAAATGTGGGTGAAGGAGGATGATATTCCAAAAACTGCTTTTAGGACGCGTTACGGTCATTACGAGTTTATGGTTATGCCGTTTGGATTAAAAAACGCACCAGCTGTGTTCATGGACCTCATGAACCGAGTGTGTGGGCCATATCTTGACAAGTTTGTCATTGTTTTCATCGATGACATACTTATTTACTCGAAGAATGATCAAGAGCACAAAGAACATTTGAGAAAAGTGCTAGAGTTGCTGAGAAAAGAAAAACTGTACGCTAAGTTTTCAAAGTGTGCATTTTGGTTGGAGGAAGTTCAATTCCTCGGTCATATAGTGAACAAAGAAGGTATTCAGGTGGATCCAGCAAAGATTGAAACCATTGAAAAGTGGGAAACCCCGAAAACTCCGAAACACATACGCCAATTTTTAGGGCTAGCTGGTTATTACAGGAGATTCATCCAAGATTTTTCCAAAATAGCAAAACCCTTGACTGCATTAACGCATAAAGGGAGGAAATTTGAATGGAAGGATGAACAAGAAAAAGTGTTTCAATTGTTGAAGAAAAAGTTAACTACGGCACCTATATTGTCATTACCTAAAGGGAATGATGATTTTGTGATATATTGTGATGCCTCAAAGCAAGGTCTCGGTTGTGTATTAATGCAACGAACGAAAGTAATTACTTATGCGTCTAGACAATTGAAGATTCACGAACATAATTATACGACGCATGATTTGGAATTAGGCGTGGTTGTTTTTGCATTAAAGACTTAGAGGCACTACTTATATGGGGTCAAAAGTATTATATATACCGACCACAAAAGTCTTCAACACATATTTAATCAGAAACAACTGAACATGAGGCAGCGCAGATGGATTGAACTGTTGAATGATTACGACTTTAAGATTCGTTACCACCCGGGGAAGGCGAATGTGGTAGCTGACGCTTTGAGTAGAAAGGACAGAGAACCCATTCGAGTAAAAGCTATGAATATAATGAATCACAATAACCTTACTACTCAAATAAAGGAGGCGCAACAAGGAGTTTTAAAAGAGGGAAATTTAAAGGATGAAATACCCAAAGGATCGGAGAAACATCTTAATATTCGGGAAGACGGAACCCGGTATAGGGCTGAAAGAATTTGGGTACCAAAATTTGGAGATATGAGAGAAATGGTACTTAGAGAAGCTCATAAAACCAGATACTCAATACATCCTGGAACAGGGAAGATGTACAAGGATCTTAAGAAACATTTTTGGTGGCCGGGTATGAAAGCCGATGTTGCTAAATACATAGGAGAATGTTTGACGTGTTCCAAGGTCAAAGCGGAGCATCAGAAACCATCAGGTCTACTTCAACAACCCGAAATCCCAGAATGGAAATGGGAGAACATTACCATGGATTTCATCACTAAATTGCCAAGGACTGCAAGTGGTTTTGATACTATTTGGGTAATAATTGATCGTCTCACCAAATCAGCACACTTTCTGCCAATAAGAGAAGATGACAAGATGGAGAAATTAGCACGATTGTATTTGAAGGAAGTCATCTCCAGACATGGAATGCCGATCTCTATTATCTCTGATAGGGATGGCAGATTTATTTCAAGATTCTGGCAGAAATTACAGCAAGCATTAGGAACTCGTCTAGACATGAGTACTGCTTATCATCCACAAACTGATGGGCAGAGCGAAAGGACGATACAAACGCTTGAAGACATGCTACGAGCATGTGTTATTGATTTCGGAAACAGTTGGGATCGACACCTTTCGTTAACAGAATTTTTCTACAACAATAGCTACCATTCAAGCATTGAGATGGCGCCGTTTGAAGCACTGTATGGTAGAAAGTGCAGGTCTCCGATTTGTTGGAGTGAAGTGGGGGATAGACAGATTACGGGTCCGGAGATAATACAAGAAACTATCGAGAAGATCATCCAAATTCAACAACGGTTGAAAACCGCCCAAAGTCGACAAAAGAGCTACGCTGACATTAAAAGAAAAGATATAGAATTCAAAATTGGAGAGATCGTCATGCTTAAAGTTGCACCTTGGAAAGGTGTTGTTCTATTTGGTAAACGAGGGAAATTAAATCCAAGGTATATTGGACCATTCAAGATTATTGATCGTGTCGGACCAGTAGCTTACCGACTTGAGTTACCTCAACAACTCGCGGCTGTACATAACACTTTCCACATCTCGAATTTGAAGAAATGTTTTACTAAAGAAGAACTCACTATTCCGTTAGACGAAATCCAAATCAACGAAAAACTTCAATTCATCGAAGAACCCGTCGAAATAATGGATCGTGAGATTAAAAGACTTAAGTAAAACAAGATACCAATTGTTAAGGTTCGATGGAATGCTCATAGAGGACCTGAGTTTACTTGGGAACGAGAAGATTAGATAAAAAAGAAATACCCGCACCTATTTCCAGAAGATACGTCAACACCTCCAACTGCTTAAAATTTCGGGACGAAATTTATTTAACGGGTAGGTACTGTAGTGACCCGAACTTTTCCATGTTTATATATATTAAATGAAATTTTTATTTACATGATTAAGTGTTTCTAACATGTTAAGCAATCAAACTTGTTAAGACTTGATTAATTGAAATAGGTTTCATATAGACAATTGACCACCCAAGTTGACCGGTGATTCACGAACGTTAAAACTTGTAAAAACTATATGATGACATATATATGATTATATATATAGTTAACATGATATTATGATAAGCAAGTATCTCATTAGGTATTTTAACAATGAGTTATACACATAAAATTGAGTTTATTGAATTAAGAAACTCGAAACGATATATATAACGATTATCGTTATAACAACGTCTTACTAAATACAAATGAATCATATTAAGATATTGATACACTATTTTTAATCATGATAAATGATAAGTAAACATGTCATTAAGTGTATTAACAATGAACTTCATATGTAAAAACAAGACTACTAACTTAATGATTTCGAAACGAGACATATATGTAACGATTATCGTTGTAACGACATTTAACTGTATATATATCATACTAAGATATATTATATATCATAATATCATGATAATGTAATAATTTAACATCACTTTAGATATAATAAACAATGGGTTAACAACAATTAACAAGATCCTTAACCTAAAGGTTTCAAAACAACACTTACATGTAACGACTAACGATGACTTAACGACTCAGTTAAAATGTATTTACATGTAGTGTTTTAATATGTATTCATACACTTTTGAAAGACTTCAAGACACTTATCAAAATACTTCTACTTAACAAAAATGCTTACAATTACATCCTCGTTCAGTTTCATCAACAATTCTACTCGTATGCACCCGTATTCGTACTCGTACAATACACAGCTTTTAGATGTATGTAATATTGGTATATATACTCTAATGATCAGCTCCTAGCAGCCCATGTGAGTCACCTAACACATGTGGGAACCATCATTTAGCAATTAGCATGAAATATCTCATAAAATTACAAAAAAAATGAGTAATCATTCATGACTTATTTACATGTAAACAAAATTACACATCCTTTATATCTAATCTATATACCAACGACTAAAAACACCTACAAACACTTTCATTCTTCAATTTTCTTCATCTAATTGATCTCTCTCAAGTTCTATCTTCAAGTTCTAAGTGTTCTTCATAAATTCTATAAGTTCTAGTTTCATAAAATCAAGAATACTTCCAAGTTTGCTAGCTTACTTCCAATCTTGTAAAGTGATCATCCATCCTCAAGAAATCTTTCTTATTTACAGTAAGATATCTTTCTAATACAAGGTAATACTCATATTCAAACTTTGATTCAATTTCTATAACTATAACAATCTTATTTCGAGTGGAAATCTTACTTGAACTTGTTTTCGTGTCATGATTCTGCTTCAAGAACTTTCAAGCCATCCAAGGATCCTTTGAAGCTAGATCTATTTTTCTCATTTCCAGTAGGTTTAACTACTAAAATTAAGGTAATGATGTTCATAACATCATTCGATTCATACATATAAAACTATCTTATTCGAAGATTTAAACTTGTAATCACTAGAACATAGTTTAGTTAATTCTAAACTTGTTCACAAATAAAGTTAATCCTTCTAACTTGACTTTTAAAATCAACTAAACACATGTTCTATATCTATATGATATGCTAACTTAATGATTTAAAACTTGGAAACACGAAAAAAATACCGTAAAACCGGACATACGCCGTCGTAGTAACACCGCGGGCTGTTTTGGGTTTGATAATTAAAAACTATGATAAACTTTGATTTAAAAGTTGTTCTTCCCGGAAAATGATTTTTCTTATGAACATGAAACTATATCCAAAAATCATGGTTAAACTCAAAGTGGAAGTATGTTTTCTAAAATGGTCATCAAGACGTCGTTCTTTCGACTGAAATGACTACCTCTTACAAAAATGACTTGTAACTTATATTTCTGACTATAAACCTATACTTTTTATATTTAGATTCATAAAATAGAGTTCAATATGAAACCATAGCAATTTGATTCATTCAAAACGGATTTAAAACGAAGAAGTTATGGGTAAAACAAGATTGGATATTTTTTGATTGTTGTAACTACGGGAAATATTGTAACAATTCTATACAAATCATATCCTAGCTAACTTATATTGTATTATACATGTATTCTAATATATTATGTAATCTTGGGATACCATAGACACGTATGCAAATGTTTTGACATATCATATCGACCCATCTATATATATTATTTGGAACAACCATAGACACTCTATATGCAGTAATGTTAGAGTTAGCTATACAGGGTTGAGGTTGATTCTAAAAATATATATGCTTTGAGTTGTGATCTAGCCTGAGACGTGTATACACTGGGTCATGGATTGATTTAAGATAATATATCGATTTATTTCTGTACATCTAACTGTGGACAACTAGTTGTAGGTTACTAACGAGGACAGCTGACTTAATAAACTTAAAATCATTATAACGTAATAAAAATATGTTGTAAATATATTTTGAACATACTTTGATATATATGTACATATTTATTATAGGTTCGTGAATCGACCAGTGGCCAAGTCTTACTTCCCGACGAAGTAAAAATCTGTGAAAGTGAGTTATAGTCCCACTTTTAAAATCTAATATTTTTGAGATGAGAATACATGCAGCTTTATAAATGTTTTACAAAATAGACACAAGTACATGAAACTACTTTCTATGGTTGAACGATCGAAGCCGAATATGCCCCTTTTACTTGGTAACCTAAGAATTAGTAAACCAGTCTACTAATTGACGCGAATCCTAAAGATAGATCTATTTTGCCCAACAAACCCCATCCGTTGTTGCGGATGCTTTAGTACTTCGATGTTATTTTATCATGTTCGATGGATGTCCCGAAATGATAGGGGATATTCTTATATGCATCTTGTTAATGTCGGTTGCCAGGTGTTCACCATATGAATGAATTTTATCTCTATGTATGGGATGTATATTGAAATATGAAATCTTGTGGTCTATTATTATGATTTAATAATATATAGGTTAAACCTATAACTCACCAACATTTTTGTTAACTTTTTAAGCATGTTTATTCTCATGTGATTATTAAGAGCTTTCGCTGTTGCATACTAAAATAAGGACAAGATTTGGAGTCCATGCTTGTATGATATTGTGTAAAAACTGCATTCAAGAAACTTATTTTTGATGTAATATATTCTTATTGTAAACCATTATGTAATGGTCGTGTGTAAACTGTAACGACCCGCACTTTTTCGATCATACTATACTTATAAGATTAATATTTACATAAATTAAACCTTGCCAACATGATAAGCAATCCAAATTGTCGAGATTTATATTTCCGAAAAGAATTTTACACAACGTTTGACCGTCTAGTTTGACCAATGATATCACGAACTATACAATATATGATAATTATACATTTGTGTATATATATGTATATATATACATATTTAACATGATTAATGAATGTTTTAATATCTCATTTTGTATTAATAACAACAAGTTATATGTGTATTTTGAAACTACTAACTTAAGTTTTCAAAACGATAACAATACGTAACGTTATTTGACTTAAATACTTAAGACTATAATGTTTATACATATATTGTATAAGTAATGTATTTAATTACTTTTAAAGAACTTAAATACATAAAACCATATAAGTGTATTCACAAAAGATAGCTATATTTGAATCCTCATTTCATTTTTCACAAAATTTCTATACGTATACCTAGAGTATTTGTACTCGTATCATACCTAGCTCCTATACGTATTTACTAATAGTAAATACACATCAAAATCACCACCTAACCAGCCATTATTCATGCCCTTAGAGCTAGGTAATTACTTTTGTATGATTGCAAGACTAATTAGCAAGATTACAAACTAGAATTTTGTCCATGAACACCTAATGCCACGTTTTTTTAAGGCCTTTATATGTATCATCATCTTCATTCATTTTACTTCAACTTTCTAGCCAAAACACACACATACTTTGAAGCCTTAAAACCCTTAATCAATTCAGCAAAGTTTCCAAGAAGATCTAGCTTCAAAAACCATACTAAAACACCATAAGAAAACCATACAAAAACACTTCAAGAAAACCCTCCAAGAACACCAACTTACTCCCAATCTTTCATCCACTTCTATCACCCTTTTGATTCTAGCTTCTTACTCCTCTTTTACAGCAAACTTATCCAAGGAACTTGAGGTAGAATCTATGTTCATAACCTTATTCAATTCATATATATATAGCTATCTTATTTTGTGGTACAAAAGTTTAACAACAAGAACATAGTTTGAATGTTTTCAAACTTGTTTGCAAACTAAATAGATCCTTCTAACTTAATTTTTAAAATACTTCAAGACCTGTAATATAACTTATGTATATGCTAATTTAACAAGGTAAAACTTGGTTTTTCAATGTATAAGTATTTTTAGAAAAATGGTCATTAAATGATTTTGTTGTAACAAAAATGTTTAACTTCATATGTTTCACTAATGTTTCACTTATGCCGTATGATTTTGAATACAAACCAAGGTATTTACAGTTCATAGTCTTAAAGAAGAACTCGATCCAAGAAGATGGCAATTTGAATCAACGAAAACGGATTTGTAACGAAGAAACTATGACCGAAACAAAATTGGTTATCCTAGATCATTTCAACTACGGGATCAATTGGAAAAAAATGATATAAATCACATATTTCTAAGATAACATGATATTTTATATATATGTACTTATAATTCAATTTTATATGGTTCAGGATCACCCGTAAACAACACGAGAAGATTAATCATAAGATCCCATGATTGTACGCAACACGTCATTTGACAACACCGGTACCATGGGTCAAGATTAATCTCGACCAATACATATACGATGGGTTTTTATTTATTTCGTTGGGGGTTTTATTTATTTCATTGCGGGTATATTAAACATCTAAAAATGAACCATTAAAATTGAATTACTAACATCGGAATGCTAACTACGGACTAAGAAAATATTCAAAATATTAAAAGTATAACAAGTATATATATATATAACGTTTGTTTTAAAATGAAAACATATTGATATATTATATATGGATAGGTTCGTGATATCAACCGGAAGACCGAGTCAAAATATATATATCATCAAGACAAGAGTGAGTATATAGTCCCACTTTTAAACTCTAAATATTTCGGGATGAGAATACATGTATTTTATGTTTTACGATATGGACACAAGTAACTGAAAAATATGTTCTACGTTGAGTTGTACCACTGGCATACTTCCCTGTAGCTTGGTAACTAATATTTACAGCGGTATTGTAAACGCGAATCCTGTTGATAGATCTATCGGGCCTGACAACCCCAATCGGACGGGACGACCAGTATTCAACGGTTGCACAGTACTTCGTTTTGTGACTACACTTGGTACGGTGTAGTAAGATTTCATATTAAAGGGAATATGCGACGTGAAAATGTTAAGTATGGTTACCAAGTGCTCAACCACTTAGAATATTTTTATTGAAATGTTTATATACGAAATCTTGTGGTCTATATATATATATTGCTGCACACTAAACCTATATCTCACCAACTTTATGTTGACGTTTTTAAACATGTTTATTCTCAGGTGATAATTAAAGCTTCCGCTGCATTATGTTGAATCTAAGCAGGATCATGCGTACTCATATTTGTGTCAAAAATAAAACTGCATATCCGAGGACGTGTGTTGTAAAATATGCTAGAAATCGTGTTGTTATTATCATTTGTAAAGTTTGTAAGTCGAAGATTATCGTTAAACGATAATCATCTTTTTATTGTCTAAATCTTGTAACAAAAATGATGGTTTGGTTTGTAATGTATAATATATGCAGTTTTCCTTTTTAAAAATGTCGCATATAGAGGTCAATACCTCGCAATGAAATCATACGTTATCTAACACGTTCTTATGGTTAAGGACGGGTTATGACATAAACGGTATATTTTAGATTATCATTATTTGATAATCTACGTAATGCTTTTTAAACCTTTATCGATAAAATAAAGGTTATGGTTATTTTAAAAATGAATGCAGTCTTTGAAAAACGTCTCATATAGAGGTCAAAACCTCGCGACGAAATCAATTAATATGGAACGTTTATAATCAATATGAACGGGACATTTCACAATTGTCGTTACATTAACATTTCATTTGATATCTAACTGATTCCTTATATTAACAACCCGCCAACAATAATTATTTCTTTAGCCATCGAAGCCTGAATACCTGTTAACGACTAATTTTTCCCCATGTGCCCGTACCCCACTGAAAACAACCAGCGAATTATAAAACTATACAATTTAACTTATCAAAGAACTAACACAGCAGAAAAAAGTAAAAACTATATGCTATTAGGTCAAAAATATAAATGATAAACAGAGAGAGAATGTGTGTGAGAGAGAGTGAGGGTGAGTGGATTCGAATTGAAAGGAAGAAGGGTGCACGCATGGATTCAACGAGAGATCGATTCGGGTACATGGAAAACAATGAGATTCGTTTGAGAGGGACAACCAAACCAAAGGTGACTTCATTCATGATATTCAACTTTCCCGATTCATGGACGGTGACAAATCTATGGTGGATGTTCAAAACACATGGTATCATCAGTGACGTCTTCATTCCTAAGAAGAAATTTGCAAGTGGATAACGATCCGGATTCGCAAGATTTGAGCGTATTCTTGACGCTGAAATCTTCCTGTTGAAACTAAACAAGATTGCTTTTGAAGATGGGAGATTTCTAAGAGCATTCAAAGCACTAGAAAGGAAACCAAGAAATATCCAAGATAACCAAAACCATAATTACAACATAAATAACCATAACACAAATAACCAAAACCGGAACCAAAACCTCCAGAAAGAACTACAACACAATCCAAATCCTAATGAGAGAAAAGGTTTCTTCTCGAATGCAAGGGATGGCAGAAATTTTGAGGAAGTTGTTAGAGGAGTAAATCAGACTGACATGTGACAAGCAGTCAGAGTTAATAACCATGGTGAGGACATGGGGTTAGAAAGAACGGTACATATTGAGGATACCAATGATAACACAGAACTGCTTAATAGGACTCTAGTGGGTGAGGTTAAGAAATTTGAACTGTTAGATCAAATTAAACTCTTATGTGAAGCAGAAGGACTTTATGATCTTTCGGTCAAATATTTGGGCGGATTAGAGATGATGTTGGTTTGCAATACCTTCGAGGCAGCGAATGGCATTCTCGAAGACGAAAATCATGGAATTAAAAGATGGTTTTCTTCCCTAAAAAGGTGGGAGTATTCAGAGCTGAATCCAGGTAGACTTATTTGGGTAAAGGTAATTGGTGTTCCTGTAACATGTTGGTATGAAAATGCATTCAAAAAGATTGTCGAATGGTGGGGGCCGATTCTAGATACCAGGAACTGCAATCTAGAGGGTAACCAAAATCTTCTATATGGGAAGGTCCTTATCAAGATAAGATGCTCGGTGATAATTAATAATACTGTCAAGATCAAGCATAGAGGAATAATTTTTAGGGTGAAGGTAATCGAAGATCCAAACGATATGTTTAAAGTAAAGCTTGAAGACGAGAATGAAGATTCAAGCACATGGGTCTCGAAAAACTACTCTTCAGATTATGATTATGATAACGATGATTTAGACGAGGTGATAGAAATTATTCCAGATGATCCTCATGAAAACTCACCAAATCATAAATCGAAAAACAGACCGGAATTTAATGAGGAGGCGAGTGACAATTTTTCGGCAATGGGTGGCGTGGAACCGTTGATGGAACAAGGCTCGAGGCGCGTGGATACAGTCAAATCCTTCTCGACAATAGAGGAAACTCTTCAGATTCCAATAAATAGCAATAATGGCAGCATTGGAAATAACATGGGAAAAGAAGGCAAAAAGGCTGCAGATAATTGCTACGCCAATAACTTAAATCCAATCGACACATATAATGTTGAACCCAATAAGGCCCAACGTGATACTCAAGAATCCAGTAATGAGTATTATATTCGGCCCACCGTTGAGGTTACAAAGCCCAATTGTAAAGGGCCATGCTTCGATATGGATTCATTTATAATGGGCTTTCCCTAGAGGAATACAGAGATAATCTATTCGATGATGGATTCATAAGGCCCAACGACCTTCATGGACTTGCAGATCCAAATCGATTTAATGTATCGAATCATTCTCCACAGCCTGAGCCTGGTCCCTCTTCTGAAATTAATCGAGATTTACCTAATTCAGATAACCCTTCGTTGAACAAAGATTTCCCAGATCAAAAATCAAAAGCGAAATCGACTTCAATCTCTTCACAATCGAGCTCTTCTTGCACTTCGATCTGGAAGCGTATTTCAATTTGGAAAGGCTCTTTAAAACTCTTATTTGCCAAGTCCTGTGCAAGAAAGATCCACGCCTCTAAAGTCATCAAAAAGAAGAAAACACCAAGTACAAATCTGAAGAAGGAGCAAGAGAGCGAAGAAAGTACAATCTGATGTTGCTTCAAAAACCTCAAGTGATGAAAGTGTGAACATTTTGGATTTCAGGAAAAGGATCGGTATTCAAATTGATGAAGCTCCTCCTGCTTCCCATTAATTCTCAGGTTTCGTGTTTTGTCGTTCACTATTATGTTTTTTAATGAAGATTATGTTTGTCAATGTTCGAGGCTTTAAAAAAGATGGTAAGATTAGTTGGTTTAGGCAAATGAGGTTAGAAGAGAATCCGAAAATTGTGGCAATTCAGGAATCCAAATGTGGGGATGTCGATGAAGGATGGATTGAATAGATTTGGGGGTCGTCTAATTTCAACTTTATCCAATAATAGGCCAGAGGTAGGTAGGGAGGTATGCTACTAATTTGGGAGCCGAATTATTTTGGGGTAACTCAAGCGGTATAAGGGGAGTTTTTCCTTGCAATCAAAGGGCGTTGGAAAGGTGAGGTCAGCGAAATGATTATAGTTAACGTATATGGTCCACACAACTATATAAAGAAGAAAGAGATGTGGAATTCGTTAGAAAAATTACTCGAGTTTGACAACGATAATTGGGTACTGTGTGGAGATTTCAACGAGGTTAGGAATGAAGATGAACGGCGTAATTGTATTTTCAATGCTAGAAGAGCTACAATATTTAATACATTTATGAACAATTCGAAACTCATTGAGGTGCCATTAGAGGGTAAGAGATTTACTAGAATTTGGGATAACGGACGTAGGTTCAGCAAATTGGATCGGTTTCTAGTATCAGAACATTTTTTGCTTCGGTGGGGTGACTTATACGTTTCAGCTCTTAATCGCAAGGACACCGATCACTGCCCACTTGTATTGCGAAATAAATGGATTGATTTTGGTCCTAAGCGCACCAGGGTATTCGATGTCTGGCTTGACCATAAAGAGGCTGATAAAATCATATCCAAAACTTGGGATAAATCTGTAGAAGGCAATAGGGCGGACTTGATTTTCTGCAGGAAATTGAAAGCTACTAGATTTGCTTTACCGAGTAAATCTACTTTTGGTAAAATTGATTCAGAAAGTGAGGAATACAGAAAAGAAGCAGCTATATGGGAATCGAGAGCTGAATCTTCGGATTTAGAAGAGTCTGATCGGTCAAAGTGGATGGACGTGATGGGAAAAAGGTTGAAAAAGGAAGCTGAAAAACGGAATATGATGAAACAAAAGGCACGGGTCAAATGGGCAACCGACGGGGAAGAAAATTCCAAGTTTTTTCATGCTTATATTAGAAGACGCACCTGCAAAAATAATATTCATGGTTTGAATATCAATGGCAAATGGGAAGAAGATCCTGGTCAATCAAAGACGAGATCTTTCGTTACTATAAAGCTGTTTTCGAGGATAGAGACACTCATCCTGACTACATAATGGACTCACTTAACCATCGACTCTCAGACTTGGAGGCGTCCAATTTAGAGGTCCAGTTTAGTGATAAATAGATTTGGTGTGCTATTCACGGATGTGACAACTCGAAGGCCCCGGGACCTGACGGTTTCCCTTTCAAATTCTTCAAGAAATACTGGAATGTAATCAAAGGGGATTTGATTAATGTGATTATTTTTTTTTGGGATCAAGGTGAAACATCTCATGGATGCAACACCTCATTTGTTTCGTTAATTCCTAAAAAACAGGATTCGGTGGAGCTCGGAGATTATCGCCCGATAAGTTTAATAGGCGGATATTACAAGATTATTGCCAAACTTCTATCCAATCGCCTAAGAAAGGTTGTACCAAATCTGGTGGGAGACGAGCAAACAGCGTTTCTAAGAGGTAAATCAATTTTAGATGGAGTTTTAATTCTTAACGAGGCCGTTGATGAATCAAAAAGATGCAAGGCGAAGACTTTTCTTTTCAAAGCAGATTTCTCTAAAGCTTTTGACTCTCTTAAGTGGAAGTTCCTATTCGATATTATGCGTCTTATGGGTTTCGGGTCCCGGTGGATCAAATGGATCTTTTCTTGTTTACGATATGCCTCTATATCCGTTCTAGTGAATGGATCTCCTACAAAAGAGTTCAAATTGGAAAAGGGAGTTAGGCAGGGCGACCCGCTCTCGCCTTTTCTCTTTATACTTGCAAGTGAGGGGTTAAACATGATTATAAAGAATGCATCCAATGATGGGCTGTTCGAAGGAGTAGATATCGGCAAAGACAAAGTCCGTCTCACTCATCTTCAATACGCGGACGATACGATTTTTATTGGTGAGTGGAGAAGGAGAAATATTCATAATGTTATGCTTATTCTTAAAAGTTTTGAAGAATTGTCTGGGTTAGAATTAATGCCGCTAAATGCTGTCTATTCGGGTTGGGCGTCTCATCCTTAGAGTTGAAAAATGTAGCTAGTAGTATTAGATGTAAAGACGGTTGCTTTCCATTCGAATACTTGGGTCTCACTGTTGGTTCGAAAATGACTAAGGAATCAGATTGGTCTCCAATTATAGGAAAAACTGAAAAGAAACTTTCGAGTTGGAAATCTAAAACATTGTCATTTGGTGGGAGGTTAACTATTATCAGATTCTCTCAAGTTTACCTTTGTACTTCTTTTCGATCTTTTGGGCGCCTTCGCGTGTCATCAATCTGCTTGAACAACTCCACTGTAAGTTCTTTTGGGGTGGGGTTGGGGATCAGTCAAAATTACATTGGGTAAAGTGGGATGATATTCTTAAATCTTATGAATTGGGCGGGCTTGATATCGGGTCTTTAAAGGTAAAAAATAGAGCGTTAATTTGTAAATGGTGGTGGAGATTCCAAACTGAAAAGGACTCCCTTTGGGTCAAAATAATTCTAAGTATCTACGGGAGGGGTGGTGGTTTGGGTATTATTTCTCATTGTAATTGCAATTTTAGTGGCTCACTTTGCAGTTCAATTGTCAAAACTGGAAATGAGCTGTTAAATTTAATATTGATTTGCGGTTGTCTTGTAAGAAAGTCATTGGAACAGGGAATACTACGGGTCGGAGACCTTTGTTTCAAAGAAAAATATCCGAGAATCTTTAATCTCGAGTCGGATCAGGGTTGCTTCATTAATGACAGGATAGTTTGGAACGGATCAGACTGGGTTTTCAATTGGGCATGGAAACGAGAGCTGGCAGGTAGAAGTATAGACGAGCTGAAAAATTTAATTAGCCGGCTACCTTCTCAAGGGTTCACCAACAACAATCACGACACTTGGAAATGGAGACTTGATAATGCAGGCGTTTTTAAAACCAAAAGCTTTGCGGCCTTAATCGACAATGCTATCCTCGGGGTTAATCCTTCACACAACTCAACTTTGTTAAACAACTTCGTTCCCAAATCCTTAGGTATCTTGGCGTGGCGGGCTGCTCGGGGGAGGATTCATGTGAGGTTAGAACTAGACAAAAGAGGTATAGATCTTAACTCGGTACGATGCCCCGTTTGTGACAATGTTTTGGAATCGGTGGATCACATCATCATTGAATGTAGCTTGGCGAGTGACACTTGGCGTCGAGTCAGACAATGGTGGGGCAATTCTCCGGGTCAAAATGACCTCAACGTTGGCACACTGATGAATTTGGATAATGATAATCATAGATCGAGCGAGGGTCATAAAGTATGGCAGGCGGTTAAGTGGGTTTGCGGATATCTACTTTGGAAGAATCGTCATCAAAAAGTTTCAGCAACAAATGCAAAACAAGTGTGGACATCTTCAATGAAATTCAATTAAAAAGCAACGAGTGGATTTCGAGAAGGGCAAAAAAAATTAGCGGTAGAATGGCATCAATGGCTTATTAATCCGAGCTCCTACGGTGATTGCAACATAAGAAGAACGGGTGTTGGTTGATTAGTGTTAGACCTTTTCTCTTCGTTTGTTTGTTAATATGCCTAATTTCGAGTCTCTGATCACTTTAAAATGTGCATGGCAAAAGCAAATGTATATATAGCCATATCATTTTTGTATGTGTACGTGTACTTTCGAGTGCGATTAATACACATTTTTGCTTTTCAAAAAAAATAAAAAATAAATGATAATTTGAAAATAAACTATATGTATTGCTTTAACATGTATACCAGCGGATGTTCGAACGGGTTTTCAAGACCCGCCTTTGACCCATCAACTGAATAAAAATTTTATTTTACCCGTACTCATGTATAAGTTTTTTTCATATCTTAAAAATCAAGTATTATTCTAAATCCATACATTATTAATAAGTATATATTTAATAATTAGTAAATAATAATTAATATAAGTAATAATGATGATGATGATGATGATGATGATGATGATAATAATAATAATAATAATAATAATAATAATAATAACAATAATAATAATAATAATAATAATAATAATAACAATAATCATAATAATAATAATAATGAACAAATGAATAGTTGCGAACATAATCAGTTAACTTATTGTATATTCTTTATTAAGATATATTATATATTATACTAGTTTTATGAGTCTGTGCGTTGCACGGCATATATATAAATTAGTTATCGATAACATTAATATTGATACTTATTAAATGTATAATGCAATTACAATAAAAAAGTCATTTATTACTGATGAAATTTATATCAAAAACATTTGCACTGAATATTAATGCATATATTATGAGGCCGTGCATTAGAATCATTATAACTTCAATTAATAAATAATTGATAAAACATCAAACATATGCCCCTATAAAGTTGTTTTAAAATTGATCGTTGAGAATAATATTATATATTTATATGTACATCTCTAATTGTATATGTTTCTAGTACAAACTAATTCCATTATGTCAAAATTTCAAACGAATCATAGCGGGCATACATCTAAATATCTATGAGGATTATCGAATAACTATTTCAACTTCAATTGATAACATGAGCCCATGTGTTTATATAATATTCTACAAATATTATACTCCCTCTGATCCACTACAACACTACAAGTGTCATCGTGGGTCGTGGGCGCGGATCCACTCATCCATCACCCGCATCCGCAGATTTTTTGATGATTCATTAGCCCGCGGATCTTGGTTAACAGATTTATATTTAGATCCATGCCCGTATTCACGGATATTCGTGGGTCGCGGGTTTACCCACAGATCTTATTCATGAAGTATATATGTAAATTAAAGTATTCAAAAATCAAAAATAAATATCATTACCTAATTCAAAGTGACATTAAAAACGCCATCCAATCATATACCCATATTTATGATATAATAAAATTAAAAAACATATATTTATTATACTTTTTTTGCTAATATATGTGAAGCTACAATGTTTAAAATTAATAATCAAAATTTAGTTGTTAAAACTAATCATACAGTAGGTTGACGAATTACTAAAGTGATAGATAAAAATTAGATTTATTATAATAGTCTAATAAACGAAACAAACAACAGCATGTTTTGATTATATAATACATGTAATGTGTAGGTGTAGGATGCTCTAGTTACTAAAAAATTCGATACCAAAATGATATAAGGAATGTAGAAACTTATACGGATTATATTATTACATATTGGCCATTTATTCATGGTGGTGATTTTCATCCATTTAGAACGGGTATATCAGTGGATTATTGTTGGTCCCTTGATTAACAACAGGAGTATTGTAGAGAGGGGGTGAATACAATTCTTTAGTTTATCATAACAGTTTAAGCTAATTAGTATTCATGCAAGTAAATTAAATAAGAGTCAAAGGTAATTTACAATGATTATTCTTTATTGATATAAATCACAAAGAATCACAACTATCCTTGGCAGAATGATAGTTGGTCGATACAGATTCACCTAAGTTATAGCTATTGAGGTTATCTAAAGTTATTACACGTTTGGACTCTTAATAAATAAAACACACACCACTAGTTGTTACAATAGTGAATTCATCAATTTATAGTAGTCCTATTAACCGTGTAAATATTCTATTGTCCACTGGCACGTAGGATGTCTGTACTTGTGGGGACAACTGCATAAGAGAGAGTGCTCTATTCTTTCCTCTTTGGTAGCTATTTGCAGGAACACCCTAATTCGGTTTGGCACCATTATTTGATTAAACAAATAGAATGTTGTGTTCCCTAGGCGTTGACAAAGAATAACACATGTCTGCACATGCGTTAAACTTCTGCATTCCTACGTGGTCTTGTAAGGTCACTTGTCAGCCGCCGACGCGTGTCCTTTTCTGTTCAACTTTGTCTTTGACTTCTGTTGAATAGTACAATTGATGTAGACCACTCAGGAAACCACTATGCTTGTAATGGAGCATAGCTGTCTTGTGTAGTAAGCTGCTTTCCAGTCATGCTGGTTCTTCTATGATGATGTAGTGACCCGAACTTTTTCGAACCTTTCTATGATTATATGTTTAATGAAAACTATATTTACATGATTAAATGTTTCCAACATGTTAAGCAATCAAACTTGTTAAGACTTGGTTAATTGAAACGGAAATTTTGTAAACGTGTGATTACCCAGTTTGACCAATGATTCACGAACGCTATAAGTTGTATATGACATGATGATACATAAATGAATAAATATATATGTTTAACATGATATAATGATCATCAAGTATCTCATTAAAAATAGTAACAATAAGTTATATACTTAAAAAGGAGACTATTGACGTATGAAACTCGAAACGATACATATAACGATTATCGTTATAACCACGTCTTACTAAATATATATGAAGCATATTAATACATTGTTATATTATATATAACATGATAATATGATAATTAAATATATCATTAAGTGTATTAATAATGAACTACATAAGTAAAAACAAGACTACTAACTTAAGGATTTCGAAACGAGACATATATATAACGATTATCGTTGTAACGATATTTAAATGTATATATCATATTAAGATATATTAATATATCATAATATCATGATAATATAATAATTTAAAATCTCATTTGATATTATAAACATTGGGTTAACAACATTTAACAAGATCGTTAACCTAAAGGTTTCAAAACAACACTTACATGTAACGACTAACGATGACTTAACGACTCAGTTAAAATGTATATACATGTAGTGTTTTAATATGTATTCATACAGTTTTTAAAGACTTCAAGACACTTATCAAAATACTTCTACTTAACAAAAATGCTTACAATTACATCCTCGTTCAGTTTCATCAACAATTCTACTCGTATGCACCCGTATTCGTACTCGTACAATACACAGCTTTTAGATGTATGTACTATTGGTATATACACTCCAATGATCATCTCTTAGTAGCCTATGTGAGTCACCTAACACATGTGGGAACCATCATTTGGCAACTAGCATGAAATATCTCATAAAATTACAAAAATATGAGTAATCATTCATGACTTATTTACATGAAAACAAAATTACATATCCTTTATATCTAATCCATACACCAACGACTAAAAACACCTACAAACACTTTCATTCTTCAATTTTCTTCATCTAATTGATCTCTCTCAAGTTCTATCTTCAAGTTCTAAGTGTTCTTCATAAATTCTACAAGTTCTAGTTTCATAAAATCAAGAATACTTTCAAGTTTGCTAGCTCACTTCCAATCTTGTAAAGTGATCATCCAACCTCAAGAAATCTTTGTTTATTACAGTAGGTTATCATTCTAATATAAGGTAATAATCATATTCAAACTTTGGTTCAATTTCTATAATTATAACAATCTTATTTCAAGTGATGATCTTACTTGAACTTGTTTTCGTGTCATGATTCTGCTTCAAGAACTTCGAGCCATCCAAGGATCCGTTGAAGCTAGATCCATTTTTCTCTTTTCCAGTAGGTTTATCCAAGGAACTTAAGGTAGTAATGATGTTCATAACATCATTCGATTCATACATAAAAAGCTATCATATTCGAAGTGGTAAACTAGTAATCACTAGAACATAATTTAGTTAATTCTAAACTTGTTCGCAAATAAAGTTAATCCTTCTAACTACACTCTTAAAATCAACTATACACATGATCTATATCTATATGATATGCTAACTTAATGATTTAAAACCCGAAAACACGATAAACACCATAAAACCGGATTTACGCCGTCGTAGTTACAACCGGGGGCTGTTTTGGTTTGGATAATTAAAAACTATAAAAAACTTTGATTTAAAAGCTATACTTCTGGTAAAATGATTTTTCTTATGAACATGAAACCATATCCAAAAATCATGGTTAAACTCAAAGTAAAATTATGTTTTTCAAAACAGTCATCAAGATGTCGTTCTTTCGACGGAAATGACTACCTCTTTAAAAAATGACTTGTAACTTATATTTCCCACTATAAACCTATACCTTTTCTATTTAGTTTCATAAATTCCAGTTCAATACGAAATCGTGGCCGCTTAAATCACTCAAAACGGATTAGAAACGAAGAAATGGCGAGCAAAACAAAATTGGTAAAAACTACTCATTTTAGCTACGTGAAAATTGGTAACAAATCTATTCCAACCATAACTTAATCAACTTGTATTGTATATTATGTAATCTTGAGATACCATAGACACGTATACAATGTTTCGACCTATCATGTCGACACATCTATATATATTTCGGAACAGCCATAGACACTCTATATGTGAATGTTGGAGTTAGCTATACAGGGTTGAGGTTGATTCCAAAATATATATAGTTTGAGTTGTGATCAATACTGAGATATGTATACACTGGGTCATGGATTGATTCAAGATAATATATATCGATTTATTTCTGTACATCTAAATGTGGACAACTAGTTGTAGGTTACTAACGAGGACAGCTGACTTAATAAACTTAAAACATCAAAATGTATTAAAAGTGTTGTAAATATATTTTGAACATACTTTGATATATATGTACATATTTGTTATAGGTTCGTGAATCGGCCAGTGGCCAAGTCTTACTTCCCGACGAAGTAAAAAAAATCTGTGAAAGTGAGTTATAGTCCCACTTTTAAAATCTAATATTTTTGGGATGAGAATACATGCAGGTTTTATAAATGATTTACAAAATATACACAAGTACGTGAAACTACATTCTATGGTTGAATTATCGAAATCGAATATGCCCCTTTTTATTAAGTCTGGTAATCTAAGAATTAGGGAACAGACACCCTAATTGACGCGAATCCTAAAGATAGATCTATTGGGCCTAACATACCCCATCCAAAGTATCGGATGCTTTAGTACTTCGAAATTTATATCATATCCGAAGGGTGTCCTGGAATGATGGGGATATTCTTATATATGCATATTGTTAATGTCGGTTACCAGGTGTTCACCATATGAATAAATTTTATCTCTATGTATGGGATGTATATTGAAATATGAAATCTTGTGGTCTATTATTATGATTTGATAATATATAGGTTAAACCTATAACTCTCCAACATTTTTGTTGACGTTTTAAGCATGTTTATTCTCAGGTGATTATTAAGAGCTTCCGCTGTTGCATACTAAAATAAGGACAAGATTTGGAGTCCATGCTTGTATGATATTATGTAAAAACTGCATTCAAGAAACTTATTTTTGATGTAATATATTCTTATTGTAAACCATTATGTAATGGTCGTGTGTAAATGGTATATTTTAGATTATCATTATTTGATAATCTACGTAATGCTTTTTAAACCTTTATAGATAAAATAAAGGTTATGGTTGTTTTAAAAATGAATTCAGTCTTTGAAAAATGTCTCATATAGAGGTCAAAACCTCGCGACGAAATCAATTTATATGGAACGTTTATAATCAATATGAACGGGACATTTCAGTTGGTATCCGAGCGTTGGTCTTAGAGAACCAGAATTTTGCATTAGTGTGTCTTATCGAGTTTGTTAGGATACATTAGTGAGTCTGGACTTCGACCGTGTTTACTTAAAAAATGATTGCTTAACAAATTTTGTTGGAAACTATATATTTTTAACATGTGAATATTATGTGATATATTAATATCTTAACGTGTTTGATATTATGTGATAGATGTCTACCTCTATAACAAGTCCCACTGACTCACCTAATAATAATGAAGAGTCAAATGTAAATTGGAATGATTCGTGGACTGATTCACAAGTTCCCGAAGAGGAACCGGAAGAAGAGTCGGAACCGGAAGAAGAATCGGAACCGGAAGAAGAATCGGAACCGGAAGAAGAAATAGAACCAGTGGGGAAAATAATAAAACAGTTAAGTAGAAGAAAATCCTCAACCAACCGACCAAAGTTAATTATGGTCAATGGTGTTTCCGCCAAGGAAGCAAAGTATTGGGAGGATTACCAATTCTCCGATGAATCGGATCCCGACAAGGATTCCGATGATGTTATAGAAATTACCCAACACAATTTAATAAGGCAAAAGAGAACAATAAGGGAAAGGTCATAAAAATAGAGAAATTTGATTCCAAACCCGATGAACTTTATATGTATCATCAACACCCGTATTTCTTAAGTTGTGACAATAACCCGGGAACCTCTAAACCACCAGGTTTTTCTAAACCAATGTAGAAAACGACGGCTCGTATTAGGGGAACATCATATATCCCTAGAAACTTGGCAAAATGAACCAAAACTGAAGAAGAAGAAATGAGCGAGTCGGAATAAGATAGTTGTATTCGTGTGGTGTAATATATGTAATATAGTGTGCTTATGCTTTATGATATATGTAAAAATTGCTTGTATTAATAAGTATTTTTTTATGAATCTAACTCTTGTCTATTTTACAGTATAAAAACACAAAATGGATAGACAACCCAATATTTTAAGAGACCTACCCGGAGACATGATTGATGAAATCTTGTCTAGAGTCGGTCAAAATTCCTCGGCACAACTATTTAAGGCGAGATCAGTTTGTAAGACATTCGAAGAACGTTCCAAGAATGCCTTGATTTATAAAAGGCTTTTGTTCGAAAGATGGGGGATATCACATTGGGAAATCCATAAGTTACGATGTGTTTACTTTGACGCATATATTGCGGGGAACCCAAATGCTATTTTACGCAACGGGTTAAGAAATTATTTTGACTCAATATATCCGAATATAGGACTTCGTGATTTAGAAAAAGCGGCTAACATGCAACATAAAGAAGCATGTTATGCTTACGGGTTAGTAATGTTCGCTTCTCACCAAAGTGAGAACAATAACATCGGGCTACAACTATTAAACAAAACGTTCCCACAAATGACGGAGTCGGTAATTGGGGTAAGAAATGAGGTTTTTAGGTTATTAGGAGACTCTTGGTCATTACGTAACCTTCATCCTTTTGACGACGTTACAACACGCTATCTTATCAACGGCCATAACGGTTATGTTCCACAAGACCAAGGATGGGAAGTAGTCCTAGTAAAACCAGAATGCATGACTTGTTTCTAGACGTATGAATTACGTGTTTTTATTGCCTTTGCTGAACGACTTGTGTACTAGCTAGAATTATCTTCACAACTATCTTGTATCAAAATTATTGTGTGCTATATTTCATGTTATATGTAAAATAAGCGATATTGTAAGTTTGTAAAATATTGTGAAAAAGTTTGAACGCGAAATATTATTATAATCAGTTTTTCATATAGAATTGTAGTAGTTGAATTGTATATTAGCTACTAAGTATGAACTTAACGGGTAGGTACTACCCGAATTTAAACTTATAAAATGCTAATATGAAGAAAAAGCTTTTATAAATGAGTTCATATTATGCTACGAGATACTATTGACTACTCTTAATATTCTGTATGATTAACTTGTTTCGTACCATTTATTATATTTTATAATATATATTAATAATGAATAAATATATTAATATTAATAATATTAATACTAATTAATTAATAATACTGATTTATAATAATAGATTCATTAAAAAAATACCAATATTAATAATAATAATAATAATAATAATAGAAATAATAATAATGATAATAATATCCATAAAAATAATAATTGTATTATTAATAATAATAATTAGTAGTGATCCTAACAATCATAAAATTGATAATTTTTAATAAGTTTACTAATAATAATCCAAATAAAATGATAATAATAATATTATTAATAATACTACTTATAATAATATTATTGTTAATAATAATATTAATAATTATAATAATATAACAACTTATACATATCGAATTTTCATATATATATATATATATATATATATATATATATATATATATATATATATATATATATATATATATTAGACATAGTGTTATTAATAATAATACAATTATTAATGTTACTATTAATAATAATAATGAAAGTAATGATCATAATATAACATTTATACCTTGACTTGTATTTACAGAAAATATATTAACTTTACGTTTTATTACTTATGCATTACTTATTCTATTTAATAATATATTTGGATATTTAATATTTATATATTACAATGTAATAATTTTTAATAGCAATCATATATACATGTATATATATTCATTTTAAATTATACTTAATTATTTTGTATCTTATCTTGCATAGCTAATTCAATTGTTTAAATTATATTTTATGTTTATTATCTACACTTACATTTATATTTATAAATACATATTTATTTACAAACAATTGTTCGTGAATCATCGGGAATGGTCGAAGGTCAAATGCATTCATAAAGAATCGTTCAAACAATTTATCGTTAAAACAATTTGGAACTCGGTTTAATAGACTTTGCTTATCATGTCGAAACCATATAAAGATTAAGTTTAAATTTGGTAAATTCCCGGGTCATCACAATATTACCATCAGCGTTTAATCATCTAAAAACACAATTCATTTGAAACCACCTCGAATTGACAACTGACGATTCAGTTTGATAAAAAGGAATGGAAGGTTGGAAAAACTCAATAGAAAATTTAGTACCGAAAAGCAGATTATGCGAAACTAGGAAGGAAGCCGTGAACAAATCACAAAGACTAAACCTGCCCTCAAAGAATCCAGATGATTCTGTTTCTGATGAAATCTTTAGCGAATACCTTACTCCTTAACCATTCTAAATCATCGTGACTGAATTTCTTCATCACAATTTGGTTCTAACATTCCAAGATATTATCGTATCACTCATTGTAAACATCCTCAATATTTCTGAAGATATCTTAATAAATATTATCGTCCGATATTAATTACCTCTCTGCGTTATCCGTATTATATCATAAAAGGAAACTGTTTTAGTTTCTATATTCTGCGAACCTTCGAATTTAAAATATGAATGTTTTTGAAGTAGTGTTGGGAGCTGAAGTATGAGTTAGTATAATATAATGACACTTGATCAACGTGATTATATTATAGTAATTCATGCTGAGTTTCTAATGAAACGTGATGATTCACAGTACCATCATCATGTGCCATGTTACACGACTCTTACATTCTACCTAATCTCCAAACATATCAAGAACATATCTTCCTGATAGTTCTATCTTTTCTCTTGAATTCTAGTAATTTAACCAACCAAGATCGTGCTATAACAATCTCTCTCGTAGAACATTAGTCATGTTCATTCGAAACTCCATACCTACGAATTCTGGACCATTACTTGTAGTACTTAGAGTCGAGAAGAGAATAAAAAGGCAAAGAGCTTCAAATTATAAAAGAAAATATAAAGCTCAACAACAACACATAAATTACAAACCGTGTATATCAATACGTATTGCCACGTAAAGGCACGGGAGAATGAAAAACACTATAATCCCAAGGTAATGGTAGAAGAAAGTAACTTCTTCCGGTGGTAGATGAAAAAGAAGAATGACAGATATAAAAATTAAGAGTATATCAAGAATCAGGACGGGATGGAGCATATTGACAAATACTTTAAAGTATGAGGCAAGAGAAATAGAATAGAAGGTGTGAGTTGTAAGGAAACGAAGGGGGTGGATTTATAGTAAAATATCCGACAGAGCAATCAAAACAGATGATCGCATTTAAAGCGGATCTAAATTTCCTAAATCGCCGAAGAACCAAATCTTATTACGAAGATTTTCACTAATTCCCTTGAACTCCGGAAATCAACCCTATCTATGTCAAAAGATTTGACGAATCTCTATTTTCTCATTTCACTCTTTTGCGATAGCTTCACTTATACTCTTCGCGTAATCAAATTGTTTTATCCATATTACTCAATGATGATAAAACCCTATGTATCAACTCATATTCATCATGAAAACATTTTTATTGTTAGCCATGACCACCTCACTTAAATTTCGGGATGAAATTTCTTTAACGGGTAGGTACTGTGATGATCCGAAAATTTTCGATCAAATTTAAACTTTAATCTTTATATGTTTCTGACACGATAAGCAAAATCTGTAATATTGAGTCTCGAAAACTTTGGAACTATGTTCATATGTTTAATTATCCTTGACTATTCCTGACGATTCACGAACAATTGTATGTAAATAAATTAATGTGTATATACAAATATAAATATAACAGTATATATTAATTTGAATTAACATAATACAATTTAATCATTTGATTTAATGATATAAAGTAATATACAAAAGAATTAAGATGTTATTAGAATGGATCTATTTATATATATATATATATATATATATATATATATATATATATATATATATATATATATATATATATATATATATATATATATAGATGTAACTGTTATACATAATTAATATGTATATTGTAATATATATAAATATATAAATGTTACATACTCACATATGTTATTATATAAAATAAGCATTACATAATTAATAAAATATAAGGTTAAAATATTATATGTAATCACAAGTTAAATTATAAATGTTATATTAATATTATATATATATGACATTTGATATATATATAAGTGTTATAGTATTATTAATTATATAATTATTATCATTAATAATATTAATATTATTATAATAATATTATTATCATTAATAATACTATTGTTATTATTATTAATATCATTATTGTAGTTATTCTCATTAATAACTACTAATGTTATTATTAATATTTTTATTAATTTTATTATTAATAAATATCATTGTTCTTGTTATTTATATTATTATTAATATTAAATACTATTAAAATTGATATCATTTTTTTTCCATTAGTATTATTTTGATTAGTATTGTTATTATTTTGTTATTGTATTTCAATATTAATAATAAATAATAATATTATTATTATTTGTGTTTAAATTATTATTAACATAATTATAATTATTAAGTTATTAATAATAATTATAAAAACTCATACGTACCAAAAATGGGAATCAAAGTCAGTTACACTGAACTTTCAAACTGTATCATAATTTGTTTTGGTGTCTATCATCTGGTACAAAACGATTCTATTTAGTCATTAACAAACAAAATTAGTACAGATTAAGATCAATTTATCTGACACATAACAAAATTTGATGAACGTCATCATATGCTTTATTTTCCTTGTTTGTTTCTCCTTGGCTAGAACATTGTTGTCGATTCCCTCAATTGTGTATAATAAACGATCATATCATCTTTGCTAGCTTCACTGAGGGGAATACTATCTCATCGGTTTCCTGTCTAATACTTTCTTTCACCACTCCACTAACACAACTGTCCACCAACGAGAACCCAATTTTAATTCTTCTTTTATCAAACACCAAAAATAACCCAACTTGAACAAACCACTTCTAATTATTTCTTGTTGATTAAACAAAACATCACACGCACATCATTGAGTTACCTTGTTTCTCTAATCAGCACAAGCCACAACTACAGCAAGTAATACTACTGACCACCTCTTTCTCTCTCATCCTCTCTCTCTTATTCGTGATCAAAAACCCTCCTGCTACAACACATTGCCACTAGTTTCTGTTACCAATCTATTACAAAACTGTCACTCTTATCCTGTTTCTTTAATCTTTTCAAAACAACCAATCAACTATAAAACCCATTTAATAGATGATAAGGATTAAAGAAGAAGATGAATAATAATAGAACGATTTTGGTACCTGCTGTGTTTTCTTTTTTTTCGACTTCCATCCATCTATCATCCGTTGCGGTTTGAACAAACCGCCACCACCTTTATGATTAAACACCCTCTTTGATGAACCCCATTAACAAATTCCTGTTTATATTTTGCCATTCAAAATGAAACCACAACCCACAACACCTGCAACTGCTCCGTATATTTTTTTTTCTTTTCTCGATCACCTTCACCCTAATCAACAACCACCTCTATATTTTTCTCTTGTAAACTATCACCACTTCCACTACATCACTAAAACCCAACATGTCATTTTATATTTGAAACTACAAACACCGAATAACTTTATCAATTAAAAGTTGATGTAGTATATTTCTTTATTTCCTTTTTGCCCGTACTCTAATATACGTTTGTTTCAATCTCAACCTACCCAAAAGCCAAACTTTCGGCTAATAGTTATATTGCATGTGGGTCAATAAACTAACAAGAAATCATGCAGTATTTTTTTTTGTGGACGACAAGAATAAACATATACAATCCCCACTTGTTATTAAAAATGATGAATTGTGTATAAGGAGTGGAAATCGTGGGAACCAGCTGGATCACTCAACCGATACATTTTGTTTCTTCCTCTTTTTTTGTCAACCACAAACAATCAAACAGATTCTTAGATTATTATGGGGTTTATTAAATATCAAGAAGGGGATTTAAGAAATTAAGTGAGGGGCTGCTTAATAAACTTTATGTGGGCCGTTGCTTCTATTATTTGCTGGGTCGAGGAAATTGGCCAGGAAAACGTTGTGCAATAATTCGATAAATGATAAATTTGATGGACGATGATCAAGGATGTAGGATAGAAGATGTGATGATACATGAAATAAGAAGAAAATAATAGAGATAATAATCATAACGCGATAATGATGATGAGTAATAGAAGAAGAAAATGAAACAAGCTGTGACGGGTTAAATAAAATTCGAATATGAAATATTTCAGAAAATAACAAATGGTTCAATGGTAAAAGGTGTTAATGCTGGTGAGCGAGAGGTTACGGGTTCGATCCCGGTCCAGGGCATTTATTTTTAGATAAAGCTTATTTGAGGTAGTTTTCACTTTTTAAATTTCTATTATTATTATTACTAATTATTATGATCATAATTGTTATTATTATTATAATCATGATTTTTAGTATTATCCCTAAATAAAATTAACATTGGTATCATTGGTATAAGTATTATAAGTAGTATTATTATTATTATAGTTATTATTATTATTAGTATTAACATGATTTTTAGATTATTATTAATAGTATCAATAATAGTATTAGTAATATCATTAAGAATATTATTAGTAGTATCATTATGACTAAAATTATTATTATTATTATTATTATTATTATTATTATTATTATTATTATTATTATTATTATTATTATTATTATTATTATTATTATTATTATTATTATTATTATTATTATTATTATTATTATTAATATCATTATTTTTATTATTATAAGTATCATTATTTTTAGTAATATCATTATTATCATTATTATTATTATTATTATTATTAATATTATCATTATTATATTTATCATTATTATTACTATTATTATATAAAGATACAACTTTCTATTATTATTTTACCAAACAAATATGAGTTATATAAAAGTTTATTTAATACATATAAGGTAAATATAGTTAATTAAATTATTAATGAAACATATAATTTACTAAAATAACAATTAATAATAATATATAAATTAAGATATAATAAATAAATTTGCTCGATTACGATTATGCGTATTAATAAAAAAACAAATGATATAGGTTCGTGAATCCGAGGCCAACCTTACACTTGTTCAATGATGTTATATGTATTTTTACTACGAAATACAGTATGGTGAGTTTCATTTGCCTTTTTACCCTTTACATTTTTTGGCTGAGAATACATGCGCAACTTTTATAACTGTTTTACGAAATAGACACAAGTACCTTAACTGCATTCTATGATAGAATTATCTGGGATTGGGGTTGATTATTATGACACGTATTAGCCCCCGGTTTCCGTTAGAGTGTATGAGCTCCCGAGCCGGGTGGATGGTTTATTATTTATGACATTTTGGCACCGGTTGTCCTATATTTTATAAACATGTGTTCAGCCGTGGGGTGTAAAGACCGGCACAGAGGTTCTATTTTTTGAAGGCACATGTATTCAGTCGTGGGGTGAAAGACCGGCACAGATGGTTACTATTATATTTTGAATCCTCACCAGGTGTTCTTCATATGAATGATATTTTTTTGTGCAGTTGGAATGGGACTTCTGCACGTTTTATAATATTTAAAAATCTTGTGGTCTATTAGAACGATGAAAATGAAATGATTACTATAAACTAATGAACTCACCAACCTTTTGGTTGACACTTTAAAGCATGTTTATTCTCAGGTATGAAAGAAATCTTCCGCTGTGCATTTACTCATTTTAGAGACATTACATGGAGTCGTTCAAGGCATATAGAGGTCCGTTCATCGCGATGGTACCATATGTTATTGTATTCGTTCAGAAGATTTTGGACGGGGTATGATAGTAAATAAGAGGATCCAATCGTTAAATGTAGAGTTACCATATCTCTGAACTAGTAAATCCCTAACCGGTTCGGCTAGGTTAACCGCTTCCAAAGGCTCCCAATCGATTACCCGAGGCATTTCAATATTTTTGTGGTAAAGAATGTGCATGTTCTTTTGAAATTTTGGGTATTCTGTCCAACAACGATCGAATATTAGGTTGAGATGTAACTGTTGGTCATCAATAAGTGGGTGTATAATCCTCGGGTGAGGCTGAAATTGACGATAATGAGTGTAAAACAGTGGTTCTGGCTCATGATATAGCATGTGTTGATCATAATGTTGTTGTTGTTCAGGTTGTGGTTTTGGTTGTGGTTCTTGATCAAGTTCTTGTTCAGGTTGTCTAGACGATGATGCACCGTCTGTATCTGTATTTCTCTGCAAAACACATTAAACACAAAATTTGTGCATCCAAATATGCATTAGTGTTAGCAAAGTAACAAATTAAAACAATTACAATAACATGTTTAATCCTTATTAAACTTATACTCATTTTCATATTTTTATCAATTCTATAATTTTTCAAATAAGCATATATGAAAATGCATACAAAGTTCATAAGCATTCAACTCAAATAACATATTAAAATAACCATTACTAGCAATTAAACAAGTTTCAAATGGCATTTATATCAAAATAATCAAGTTCATGAATTTTGGACTTAAAAAGTCCACTTTGATGCTCAAAAATCATGTTTAGGATCAAGGTTTGGATCATTTAGCAACCTAAAAATGTTACACTACTTAATTTAGCAATAATTCATAACAAAAATCGGCCATAACCTGTTTATATCAAAAAGCCCCAAATTGCTCAAGAACACAAACCCTAGATTTCTAAAAAAATTTGAAGTTTAAGGCTTCAAATCATGACAAATAGCATCAATCTAGGTTATATAAGCATAATATACTAACAATTTAACTCTAATTAAGCTAGAATTCATCAAAATTCAATTAGGTAAAATAGTTGTAATTATCACTAAAACTGAGAAATTAAAGAGTTTAGGGGTGAAATTTCTACCTTTTTGCTCTCCCATCTGAAGAAAGGCATGATTGGAACGGATTATAGCACGAAATTTGGTTGATTTTGGTTGAAGAATGATGAAATTTAAGAGTGTTTTGTGGGTGTGTTCGTGTATTTGTGTGTGTGAAAGTGGACAGAGCAGCTGCTCGTGTCCTTTTGTTTCTGATCAGTTTTGGGCCACCATGCGATCGCATGGTTTTCCAAGGCAAACCCCATGCGATCGCATGGGGTGTAATATTGTATTTTTTTATTTTTATTTTTAAAAAAAACTTTTATCTTGTAAAACAATAAATTAATTTATTTTTAAAATTTTGTTTCTTTTTAGATTAAGGGCGTTTCGGTATGTTTACCTAGTTCGTCCCTCGACAAAATTTTAAGATTTGTCATTTTACAATGTTGTTTTTAAAAGCAAAGATTTTTTGGGTTTTTTAATATTTTTGGCATACTTTAGATCAATAAAATTAAAAATAATGATAATAAAATTTCTCGTCCCGCCCTCGAGTAAAGCAATTTCGGTTCAACGACCTAGTCTTCAACTCACGACGAATTTTAGAAATCATTTTTTGTAACTTAATTAAATAAAGTACATTTTTGTTTTTAAATTCACACCAAACTTAAATTTAAAATGTGCATATTAATAAAAGTTCATATAAATATTATTATTTTTTTATATAAATTAATTTTACAATCTTATATTTAAAAATAATATAGTTATATATTAATTTTAAAAACAAGGTAAAAATAAAAATAAAAATCTTTTTGGTCTTTTATCCCACTTTAATCAATCAAATATTAACAAAAATATACGTCCCTCTTTTGGGTAAAGTAATTTCAGCTATATTACCTAATTTTACTCCTCACGAATTTCTGAAATATTTTGGATTGATTGATTAAAGATTTTTATACCTTATGAATAAATGGTAAATTTCGCAGTGATGAATTAAATTTTTGTATGATATCAATAATTTCGGTTTATTATACCTAATTTTATTGAATATCAATTTAATACTTTATAGCGAACGATTCAGCGTTTATTATCAAAAGGTTAAAAGCAATAAAATAAAATAAAAATAAAAACTGTACATACTTACCTATGAGATAAAATTCTCAGGGACCTGCTTTAGTCGACTCATAGGAGAGTCGTTTGATTTGGTTTTCCATAGCTACATAAGCGTAACCTCGAATTTTCAATAACTTTTCTTCTAAACATATGAATGGTCCTTCTCTGCATAGAGTAACGAATTCAGAATTGGAATGTGTTTGATTGTTCGAACATTTACCTTCGTGTGACCATTTTCCGCATTTATGACATCTTTCAAGGTGTCGTGCTCTTCTTTTTGTTGCGGATTTAGATTTTCCTTTACCAAAATGTGTCTTATTATGGTTCTTCCTGAGTTCTTTCCTCACTTCATCCATTTTGCCTTTTATGAATGATACCAGTTCACTCAGGAAGATGTTATTATTACGTTTAGTAATCATAGCATGTAGTAGTAGACCATGCTTCAGATTAAAGGAATTCTTCATCTCGTAAAACCTAAAAACATAAAAATTCAGAATGGAGGGAGAAGACTAGTTCTTTAGGGTCTGCTAGGGAAAGACCATTCGGATTCCATTTTCGAGAACTACTTGAAAACAGAAAATCTAACTCTAGACAGCATTATATTATCCTTTAAAATATTTGAATCTCCCCACACTTAGTTAGCTGTGGTATCGAAATTGTGACTAACTTCATTATTAATTTCAATTGGAACATCAACAACTTGCATATCTCTGACTTTTGCTTCAAGCCATTTGTTGATTTCCTCTGTAACATTCACAAATTCAATTAACATCGTATTTTCTTTAGGCGACAAATTGGATACTAATCGGTTACATAACTTAAAGTTCCCCTTAATCCTAGCATCTTGAATCCGTTTATAAAGTTTCTTCGTTGAACTGTTAAAAATGGGTCCATCTAATTTTGTATCAACAATGGGGTTCTTTGTTATCAGGTCATCATTGGGTGTTGCTTCATCTTCCCCACACTTAGGCGTTTTTATTGGTTCAACAGTTTTGGTTGGTGAAGATTGAAACTTTCGATTCACAAAGGTGACCGATTTATCACCATGCCCAAGTGTCATTCTACCTTCTCTTACATGAAAGAACGCCTCGGAGGTTTCTAAAAATGGGCGACCTAAAACTAGAGGAATATCAAGGTCTTCCTCCATATTAATAACTATGAAATCTGTAGCAAAGATCAAACTTTCCACTTTAACAAGTAAATTGTTGGCTATTCCAACCGGGTGTTTAATGGTTTGATCAAATAATTGAACACCTATTCTGGCTGGTCTTAATTTACCCACACCTAATCTTTTGTATAAGGAAAGAGGTATAAGGAAAGAGGCATAACGTTGCTTGAGATATGGGTGGTTCGGGATCTCACTTGATTGGTTACTATGATCGATATGTGTTTGCATTGCTTATTCGTCGTGGTTCTTGGTGGTATTATGTTTTCTTGTTCTCCCATCACTGTGTTAAGTCGTAGGGTCAGACTCTGGTATCACACTGGAATATCACAAGTATCGCCTTTAATTGCTCTGCGATGACTATTTCTTATGTTTCTCTAGCGCATTATTGCAAGAAGTTACGAGTAGACAATTATCTCAGTTAGTTTTTGTATTGTTCGATTAGATATGTGCCAATGGTATTAGATTTTTATCAATGTATCAATGCCTGACTCAATCGATGTTACAATTAGGTTGTTTCATAAAATCTATTGACTTAACCACGAAGTCTAGTTTCAAGTTTCCAAATAATATTATGACAAAATTATACGGATAGTCCATGTGATTTATACTAAATTGCTAGCATAGTCAAAAATGAATTTTTTTATGTGGATATTCTATATGGTTTGCACATATTGCACGTAGGGATGCCAATGAATGTTCCATTCGTGAATATTCACCTGAATGAATCCATTTATCGTGGATATGGGTGATGTAAATGGACGAATAATGGATATGGATATGGATGATCTAAATATTTCATGGATTGGATATGGATGACAATTTATCATCCATGGAAGTATCTACTACCACCCGAAATACATCTATATAGACAAATATATGTACTAATATATATACACATACATCTACATATCGATATACATATAGATATAACCTACGAATTCTTAAATTATCAACGGAAATAAGGGTTATGATAGTCACGATTATTAAATTGTTACTCACAATATTCGAGGCTACATATTTGGATTAGTAAAAAAGTATATTTACTTATATTATAAAATTTTTCTCTCAACTAAATTCATAATTGGCGACAAATTAGAATCAAAACTCGTAACAAATCAAAAATATAAACATTAGATATTTGCATTTGTGATAATCTATATTAAATTGTCAAATCTGTAGTGACCCGAACTTTTCCATGTTTATATATATTAAATGAAATTGTTATTTACATAATTAAGTGTTTCCAACATGTTAAGCAATCAAACTTGTTAAGACTTGATTAATTGAAATAGGTTTCATATAGACAATTGACCACCCAAGTTGACCGGTGATTCACGAACGTTAAAACTTGTAAAAACTATATGATGACATATATATGATTATATATATAGTTAACATGATATTATGATAAGCAAGTATCTCATTAGGTATTTTAACAATGAGTTATATACATAAAATTGAGTTTATTGAATTAAGAAACTCGAAACGATATATATAATGATTATCGTTATAACAACGTCTTACTAAATACAAATGAATCATATTAAGATATTGATACACTATGTTTAATCATGATAAATTATAAGTAAACATGTCATTAAGTGTATTAACAATGAACTTCATATGTAAAAACAAGACTACTAACTTAATGATTTCGAAACGAGACATATATGTAACGATTATCGTTGTAACGACATTTCACTGTATATATATCATACTAAGATATATTATATATCATAATATCATGATAATATAATAATTTAACATCTCTTTAGATATAATAAACAATGGGTTAATAACAATTAACAAGATCGTTAACCTAAAGGTTTCAAAACAACACTTACATGTAACGACTAACGATGACTTAACGACTCAGTTAAAATGTATTTACATGTAGTGTTTTAATATGTATTCATACATTTTTTAAAGACTTCAAGATACTTATCAAAATACTTCTACTTAACAAAAATGCTTACAATTACATCCTCGTTCAGTTTCATCAACAATTCTACTCGTATGCACCCGTATTCGTACTCGTACAATACACAGCTTTTAGATGTATGTATTATTGGTATATACACTCCAATGATCAGCTCTTAGCAGCCCATATGGGTCACCTAACACATGTGGGAACCATCATTTGGCAACTAGCATGAAATATCTCATAAAATTACAAAAAAAATGAGTAATCATTCATGACTTATTTACATGTAAACAAAATTACACATCCTTTATATCTAATCTATATGCCAACGACTAAATACACATACAAACACTTTCATTCTTCAATTTTCTTCATCTAATTGATCTCTCTCAAGTTCTATCTTCAAGTTCTAAGTTTTCTTCATAAATTCTATAAGTTCTAGTTTCATAAAATCAAGAATACTTCCAAGTTTGCTAGCTTACTTCCAATCTTGTAAAGTGATCATCCATCCTCAAGAAATCTTTCTTATTAACAGTAAGATATCTTTCTAATACAAGGTAATACTCATATTCAAACTTTGATTCAATTTCTATAACTATAACAATCTTATTTCGAGTGGAAATCTTACTTGAACTTGTTTTCGTGTCATGATTCTGCTTCAAGAACTTTCAAGCCATCCAAGGATCCTTTGAAGCTAGATCTATTTTTATCATTTCCAGTAGGTTTACCTACTAAAATTAAGGTAATGATGTTCATAACATCATTCGATTCATACATATAAAACTATCTTATTCGAAGATTTAAACTTGTAATCACTAGAACATAGTTTAGTTAATTCTAAACTTGTTCACAAATAAAGTTAATCCTTCTAACATGACTTTTAAAATCAACTAAACACATGTTCTATATCTATATGATATGCTAACTTAATGATTTAAAACCTGGAAACGCGAAAAACACCGTAAAACTGGACATACGCCGTCGTAGTAACACCGCGGGCTGTTTTGGGTTTGATAATTAAAAACTATGATAAACTTTGATTTAAAAGTTGTTCTTCTAGTAAAATGATTTTTCTTATCAACATGAAACTATATCCAAAAATCATGGTTAAACTCAAAGTGGAAGTATGTTTTCCAAAATGGTCATCAAGACCTCGTTCTCTCGACTGAAATGACTACCTCTTACAAAAACGACTTGTAACTTATATTTTTGACTATAAACCTATACTTTTTCTGCTTAGATTCATAAAATAGAGTTCAATATGAAACCATAGCAATTTGATTCACTCAAAACGGATTTAAAACGAAGAAGTTATGGGTAAAACAAGATTGGATATTTTTTGATTGTTGTAGCTACGGGAAATATTGTAACAATTCTATACAAATCATATCCTAGGTAACTTATATTGTATTATAAATGTATTCTAATATGTTATGTAATCTTGGGATACCATAGACACGTATGCAAATGTTTTGACATATCATATCGACCCATGTATATATATTATTTGGAACAACCATAGACACTCTATATGCAGTAATGTTGGAGTTAGCTATACAGGGTTGAGTTTGATTCCAAAAATATATATGCTTTGAGTTGTGATCTAGCCTGAGACGTGTATGCACAGGGTCATGGATTGATTCAAGATAATATATCGATTTATTTCTGTACATCTAACTGTGGACAACTAGTTGTAGGTTACTAACGAGGACAGCTGACTTAATAAACTTAAAATCATTATAACGTAATAAAAATATGTTGTAAATATATTTTGAACATACTTTGATATATATGTACATATTTGTTATAGGTTCGTAAATCGACCAGTGGCCAAGTCTTACTTCCCGACGAAGTAAAAATCTGTGAAAGTGAGTTATAGTCCCACTTTTAAAATCTAATATTTTTGGGATGAGAATACATGCAGCTTTATAAATGTTTTACAAAATAGACACAAGTACATGAAACTACTTTCTATGGTTGAACGATCGAAGCCGAATATGCCCCTTTTACTTGGTAACCTAAGAATTAGTAAACCAGTCTACTAATTGACGCGAATCCTAAAGATAGATTTATTGGGCCCAACAAACCCGATCCATTTTAGCGGATGCTTTAGTACTTCGATGTTATTTTATCATGTCCGATGGATGTCTCGGAATGATAGGGGATATTCTTATATGCATCTTGATAATGTCGGTTTCCAGGTGTTTACCATATGAATGAATTTTATCTCTATGTCTGGGATGTATATTGAAATATGAAATCTTGTGGTCTATTATTATGATTTGATAATATATAGGTTAAACCTATAACTCACCAACATTTTTGTTGACGTTTTAAGCATGTTTATTCTAAGGTGATTATTAAGAGCTTCCGCTGTTGCATACTAAAATAAGGACAAGATTTGGAGTCCATGCTTGTATGATATTGTGTAAAAACTGCATTCAAGAAACTTATTTTTGATGTAATATATATTCTTATTGTAAACCATTATGTAATGGTCGTGTGTAAACGGTATATTTTAGATTATCATTATTTGATAATCTACGTAATGCTTTTTAAACCTTTATCGATAAAATAAAGGTTATGGTTATTTTAAAAATGAATGCAGTCTTTGAAAAACGTCTCATATAGAGGTCAAAACCTCGCGACGAAATCAATTAATATGGAACGTTTATAATCAATATGAACGGGACATTTCAGTTGGTATCAGAGCGTTGGTCTTAGAGAACCAGAAAATTGCATTAGTGTGTCTTATCGAGTTTGTTAGGATACATTAGTGAGTCTGGACTTCGACCGTGTTTTTTTTTAAAACGATTGTTTAACACTTTTGTTGGAAACTATATATTATTAACATGTAAATATTATGTGATATATTAACCTCTTAATGTGTTTGATATTGTGTGATAGATGTCTACCACTAGTACAAATCCCATCGATTCACCTAATAATAATGAAGAGTCGAATATATTTTGGGAAGATTTACAAATTCTCGAAGAGGAACCGGAAGAAGAGGAACCGGAAGAAGAGGAATAAGAAGAGGAGGAACCGGAAGAGGAGGAACCGGAAGAAGAAGAGGTTCCGGAGGAAGAAAAATTGATACCTACAGTAAATTGATTAAATAAAAGAAAATCATCAACCAACGGACCAAAGTTAATAATGGTCAATGGTGTTTCCGCCGAGGAAGCAAAATATTGGGAAGATTACCAATTTTCTGATGAATCGGATCCCGATGAGGATTCCGATGATGTTATAGAAATTACCTCAACCCAATTTAATAAAGCAAAAGAAAATAATAAGGGAAAAGGTATAAAAATAGAGAAACCTGATTCCAACCCCGATGAACTTTATATGTATCGGCAACGTCAGTATTTCCTAAATTGTAACAATAACCCGGGAACCTCTAAACCACCAGGTTTTTCTAAACCATTGTGGAAAACGATGGCTCGTATTAGAGGAGCACCATATATCCCAAAAAAATTAGGAAAACGAACCAAGTCCGAAGAAGAAGAAATCAGCGATTCAGATTAGAGGGTTGTAATTATGTTGTGTATTATATGTATTGTAGTGTGCTTGTACTTTTATGTTCTATGTAAAAATTGCTTGTATTGTTTGTTAATTATCTTTTACGAATCTAATCCTTGTCTATTTTACAGTATAAAAACAAAATAGACGTTAAGGGTAGACAACCGAATATTTTAGAAGATCTACCAGAGGATATGATTGACGAAATCTTGTCTAGAGTCGGTCAGAATTCATCAGCACATTTAGTTATGGCGAAATTAACTTGTCAAACATTTGAAAGACTTTCCAGAAATTCCTTAGTTTATAAAAGGCTTTCCTTAGATAGGTGGGGTATATCACATTGGGGAGACCGTAAGTTACGCCATGTTTTCTTTAAAGCGTTAAATGCGGGGAACACAAATGCAATTTTACGCTACGGGTTAAGAACCTATTTTGACTCAACATATCCCAACATAGGATTTCGTGAATTAGAAAGAGCTTCTAACATGCAACATAAAGTAGCATGTTATGCTTACGGGTTAGTGATGTTCGCTTCTTACCAAAGTGAGAAAAAGAACATCGGATTGCAACTTTTAAATAAAACCTTCCCACAAGTGACGGATTCAGTAGTCGGGGTGAGAAACAAGGTTTTTAGATTATTATGAGACTGTTGGACATTACGAAACCCTCGTCCTTTTGACGACATTACAACATGCTACCTAGCCAATGGTCATAACGGTTATTTTCCACAAGACCAAGGATGGGAAGTCGTCTTAGTAAAACCAGAATGCATGACTTGTTTATGGACTTATGAATTACGTGTCTTTATTTCCTTTGCTGAACAACTTGCGTATTAACTAGATTTATCTTCAAAACTGTCATGTATCAAAGTGTACTATATTTCTTGTATATGTAATATAGCGATGTTGTAAGTTTGAAGAATATTTGTATGTGATATATTATTATAATCAGTTTTTCATATGGAATTGTAGTAGTTGAATTGTATATTAGCTACTAAGTATGAACTTAACGGGTAGGTAGTACCCGAATTTAAAATTATAAAATGCTAATATGAAGAAAAAGCTTTTATAAATGAGTTCATATTATGCTACAAAATACTATTGACTACTCTTAAATTCTATATGATTAACTCAATTCTTTTGGCTATTTTTTTTAAAGGAAATGGCACTGGCGACTCGTCAGAACTTGAACATGAGTGAGGAAGACTTCCGTGTTTTCCTTGCTGCGAACATAGCTGCTGTACAGGCTGCGATGCAAAATAACAATAACTCTGGATCTAGCAGTGGAACTAATTCCGCAAGAAATCGTGTAGGATGCTCCTACAAAGAATTCACTGCCTGCAAACCTTTGGAATTTGATGGAACCGAAGGACCAATTGGATTGAAACGGTGGACCGAGAAGGTCGAATCGGTGTTTGCCATAAGTAAGTGTACTGAAGAGGACAAAGTTAAGTACGCTACGCATACCTTCACAAGTACGACGTTAACATGGTGGAATACCTATCTCGAGCAGGTAGGACAAGATGCTGCTTACGCACTACCATGGTCATCATTCAAGCAATTGATGAACGAGTAGTATCGTCCCAGAAACGAGGTCAATAAGCTCAAGGTAGAGCTTAGAGGATTACGAACGCAAGGTTTCGATATCACCACGTACAAACGACGATTCACAGAATTGTGCCTATTGTGTCCCAGAACGTTCGAAGACGAAGAAGAGAAGATCGACGCATTTGTAAAAGGGTTACCAAAAAGAATTCAAGAAGATGTGAGTTCACACGAGCCCACGTCCATACAAAAGGCAAGTCGAATGGCTCACAAATTAGTGAACCAGATTGAAGGAAGGATTAAAGAGCAGGCGACCGAAGAGGCTAACATGAAACAAGTCAAGAGAAAGTGGGAAGAAACCAATGACAAGAGTCACCAATACAACAACAACAATCACAACCAGAATCGCAATAACTATCCCAATAACCGCAACATTAATCGCAACAACAACTTCAACAAACGTCCCAACAACAACTACAATAACCGTCTCAACAACAATAACAAAAACAACCACAACAGCAACAATAACAATTTCAACAACAATCCCAATAACAACAATGGCAACAAAAACCAAAAACAACCATGCCAAAGATGTGAAGAGAATCACCTGGGGTTCTGCACGACATTTTGCAACAGGTGTAAAAGAAATGGTCATAGCGCGAAGAAGTACGAAATCTACGGACCAATGCATAATAGAACTAAAGGGACAAATAATGTCGGAACCAATAACACCGCCATAGTTTGTTTTGGATGTGGAAAACCGGGCCACTTTAGTAGAAATTGACTGAATCAGGGAAATACTAATGAGCAGGGCCGCGGAAGAGTTTTCAATATTAATACGGCAGAAGCGCAGGAAGGCACGGAGCTTGTTACGGGTACGTTTCTCATTGACAATAAATCTGCTTATGTTTTATTTGATTCGGGTGCAGATAGAAGCTATATGAGTAGAGATTTTTGTGCTAAACTAAGTTATTCACCGACACCCTTGGATAATAAATTTTTACTTGAATTAGTAAACGGTAAATTAATTACAGCAGATAATATATGTCGGAATTGAGAAATTAAACTGGTTAGCGAAACATTTAAGATTGACTTGATACCAGTAGAGTTAGGGAGTTTTGATGTGATAATCGGTATGGACTGGTTGAAAGAAGTGAAAGCAGAGATCGTTTGTTACAAAAATGCAATTCACATTATACGAGAAAAAGGAAAACCCTTAATGGTGTACGGAGAAAAGAGCAACGTGAAGTTAAATCTTATTAGTAACCTGAAGGCACAAAAACTAATAAGAAAAGGTTGCTATGCTGTGCTAGCACACATCGAGAAAATCAATTCCGAAGAAAAAAACATCAATGATGTTCCCGTCGTAAAAGAATTTCCCGATGTATTTCTGAAAGAATTACCGGGACTACCTCCACACCGATCCGTTGAATTTCAAATAGACCTTGTACCGGGATCTGCATCAATAGCTCGTGCTCCATACAGACTCGCACCCAGCGAAATGAAGGAACTTCAGAGCCAATTACAAGAACTTTTAGAGCGTGGTTTCATTCGACCAAGCACATCACAGTGGGGAGCTCCTGTTTTATTTGTTAAGAAGAAGGATGGTACATTTAGGTTGTGCATCAACTACCGAGAGTTGAGAAAACTTACCATCAAGAACCGCTACCCACTACCGAGAATCGATGACTTATTTGATCAACTACAAGGCTCGTCACTTTATTCGAAGATTGATTTACGTTCTGGATATCATCAAATGCGGGTGAAGGAGGATGATATTCCAAAAACTGCTTTTAGGACGCGTTACGGTCATTACGAGTTTATGGTTATGCCGTTTGGATTAAAAAACGCACCAGCTGTGTTCATGGACCTCATGAACCGAGTGTGTGGGCCATATCTTGACAAGTTTGTCATTGTTTTCATCGATGACATACTTATTTACTCGAAGAATGATCAAGAGCACGAAGAACATTTGAGAAAAGTGCTAGAGTTGCTGAGAAAAGAAAAACTGTACGCTAAGTTTTCAAAGTGTGCATTTTGGTTGGAGGAAGTTCAATTCCTCGGTCATATAGTGAACAAAGAAGGTATTCAGGTGGATCCAGCAAAGATTGAAACCATTGAAAAGTGGGAAACCCCGAAAACTCCGAAACACATACGCCAATTTTTAGGGCTAGCTGGTTATTACAGGAGATTCATCCAAGATTTTTCCAAAATAGCAAAACCCTTGACTGCATTAACGCATAAAGGGAGGAAATTTGAATGGAAGGATGAACAAGAAAAAGTGTTTCAATTGTTGAAGAAAAAGTTAACTACGGCACCTATATTGTCATTACCTAAAGGGAATGATGATTTTGTGATATATTGTGATGCCTCAAAGCAAGGTCTCGGTTGTGTATTAATGCAACGAACGAAAGTAATTACTTATGCGTCTAGACAATTGAAGATTCACGAACAGAATTATACGACGCATGATTTGGAATTAGGCGTGGTTGTTTTTGCATTAAAGACTTAGAGGCACTACTTATATGGGGTCAAAAGTATTATATATACCGACCACAAAAGTCTTCAACACATATTTAATCAGAAACAACTGAACATGAGGCAGCGCAGATGGATTGAACTGTTGAATGATTACGACTTTAAGATTCGTTACCACCCGGGGAAGGCGAATGTGGTAGCTGACGCTTTGAGTAGAAAGGACAGAGAACCCATTCGAGTAAAAGCTATGAATATAATGAATCACAATAACCTTACTACTCAAATAAAGGAGGCGCAACAAGGAGTTTTAAAAGAGGGAAATTTAAAGGATGAAATACCCAAAGGATCGGAGAAACATCTTAATATTCGGGAAGACGGAACCCGGTATAGGGCTGAAAGAATTTGGGTACCAAAAGTTGGAGATATGAGAGAAATGGTACTTAGAGAAGCTCATAAAACCAGATACTCAATACATCCTGGAACAGGGAAGATGTACAAGGATCTTAAGAAACATTTTTGGTGGCCGGGTATGAAAGCCGATGTTGCTAAATACATAGGAGAATGTTTGACGTGTTCCAAGGTCAAAGCGGAGCATCAGAAACCATCAGGTCTACTTCAACAACCCGAAATCCCAGAATGGAAATGGGAGAACATTACCATGGATTTCATCACTAAATTGCCAAGGACTGCAAGTGGTTTTGATACTATTTGGGTAATAATTGATCGTCTCACCAAATCAGCACACTTTCTGCCAATAAGAGAAGATGACAAGATGGAGAAATTAGCACGATTGTATTTGAAGGAAGTCATCTCCAGACATGGAATGCCGATCTCTATTATCTCTGATAGGGATGGCAGATTTATTTCAAGATTCTGGCAGACATTACAGCAAGCATTAGGAACTCGTCTAGACATGAGTACTGCTTATCATCCACAAACTGATGGGCAGAGCGAAAGGACGATACAAACGCTTGAAGACATACTACGAGCATGTGTTATTGATTTCGGAAACAGTTGGGATCGACACCTTTCGTTAACAGAATTTTTCTACAACAATAGCTACCATTCAAGCATTGAGATGGCGCCGTTTGAAGCACTGTATGGTAGAAAGTGCAGGTCTCCGATTTGTTGGAGTGAAGTGGGGGATAGACAGATTACGGGTCCGGAGATAATACAAGAAACTATCGAGAAGATCATCCAAATTCAACAACGGTTGAAAACCGCCCAAAGTCGACAAAAGAGCTACGCTGACATTAAAAGAAAAGATATAGAATTCAAAATTGGAGAGATCGTCATGCTTAAAGTTGCACCTTGGAAAGGTGTTGTTCTATTTGGTAAACGAGGGAAATTAAATCCAAGGTATATTGGACCATTCAAGATTATTGATCGTGTCGGACCAGTAGCTTACCGACTTGAGTTACCTCAACAACTCGCGGCTGTACATAACACTTTCCACATCTCGAATTTGAAGAAATGTTTTACTAAAGAAGAACTCACTATTCCGTTAGACGAAATCCAAATCAACGAAAAACTTCAATTCATCGAAGAACCCGTCGAAATAATGGATCGTGAGATTAAAAGACTTAAGTAAAACAAGATACCAACTGTTAAGGTTTGATGGAATGCTCATAGAGGACCTGAGTTTACTTGGGAACGAGAAGATTAGATAAAAAAGAAATACCCGCACCTATTTCCAGAAGATACGTCAACACCTCCAACTGCTTAAAATTTCGGGACGAAATTTATTTAACGGGTAGGTACTGTAGTGACCCGAACTTTTCCATGTTTATATATATTAAATGAAATTTTTATTTACATGATTAAGTGTTTCCAACATGTTAAGCAATCAAACTTGTTAAGACTTGATTAATTGAAATAGGTTTCATATAGACAATTGACCACCCAAGTTGACCGGTGATTCACGAACGTTAAAACTTGTAAAAACTATATGATGACATATATATGATTATATATATAGTTAACATGATATTATGATAAGCAAGTATCTCATTAGGTATTTTAACAATGAGTTATACACATAAAATTGAGTTTATTGAATTAAGAAACTCGAAACGATATATATAACGATTATCGTTATAACAACGTCTTATAAATACAAATGAATCATATTAAGATATTGATACACTATTTTTAATCATGATAAATGATAAGTAAACATGTCATTAAGTGTATTAACAATGAACTTCATATGTAAAAACAAGACTACTAACTTAATGATTTCGAAACGAGACATATATGTAACGATTATCGTTGTAACGACATTTAACTGTATATATATCATACTAAGATATATTATATATCATAATATCATGATAATGTAATAATTTAACATCTCTTTAGATATAATAAACAATGGGTTAACAACAATTAACAAGATCCTTAACCTAAAGGTTTCAAAACAACACTTACATGTAACGACTAACGATGACTTAACGACTCAGTTAAAATGTATTTACATGTAGTGTTTTAATATGTATTCATACACTTTTGAAAGACTTCAAGACACTTATCAAAATACTTCTACTTAACAAAAATGCTTACAATTACATCCTCGTTCAGTTTCATCAACAATTCTACTCGTATGCACCCGTATTCGTACTCGTACAATACACAGCTTTTAGATGTATGTAATATTGGTATATATACTCTAATGATCAGCTCCTAGCAGCCCATGTGAGTCACCTAACACATGTGGGAACCATCATTTAGCAATTAGCATGAAATATCTCATAAAATTACAAAAAAAATGAGTAATCATTCATGACTTATTTACATGTAAACAAAATTACACATCCTTTATATCTAATCTATATACCAACGACTAAAAACACCTACAAACACTTTCATTCTTCAATTTTCTTCATCTAATTGATCTCTCTCAAGTTCTATCTTCAAGTTCTAAGTGTTCTTCATAAATTCTATAAGTTCTAGTTTCATAAAATCAAGAATACTTCCAAGTTTGCTAGCTTACTTCCAATCTTGTAAAGTGATCATCCATCCTCAAGAAATATTTCTTATTTACAGTAAGATATCTTTCTAATACAAGGTAATACTCATATTCAAACTTTGATTCAATTTCTATAACTATAACAATCTTATTTCGAGTGGAAATCTTACTTGAACTTGTTTTCGTGTCATGATTCTGCTTCAAGAACTTTCAAGCCATCCAAGGATCCTTTGAAGCTAGATCTATTTTTCTAATTTCCAGTAGGTTTAACTACTAAAATTAAGGTAATGATGTTCATAACATCATTCGATTCATACATATAAAACTATCTTATTCGAAGATTTAAACTTGTAATCACTAGAACATAGTTTAGTTAATTCTAAACTTGTTCACAAATAAAGTTAATCCTTCTAACTTGACTTTTAAAATCAACTAAACACATGTTCTATATCTATATGATATGCTAACTTAATGATTTAAAACTTGGAAACACGAAAAAAATACCGTAAAACTGGACATACGCCGTCGTAGTAACACCGCGGGCTGTTTTGGGTTTGATAATTAAAAACTATGATAAACTTTGATTTAAAAGTTGTTCTTCCGGGAAAATGATTTTTCTTATGAACATGAAACTATATCCAAAAATCATGGTTAAACTCAAAGTGGAAGTATGTTTTCTAAAATGGTCATCAAGACGTCGTTCTTTCGACTGAAATGACTACCTCTTACAAAAATGACTTGTAACTTATATTTCTGACTATAAACCTATACTTTTTATATTTAGATTCATAAATTAGAGTTCAATATGAAACCATAGCAATTTGATTCATTCAAAACGGATTTAAAACGAAGAAGTTATGGGTAAAACAAGATTGGATATTTTTTGATTGTTGTAACTACGGGAAATATTGTAACAATTCTATACAAATCATATCCTAGCTAACTTATATTGTATTATACATGTATTCTAATATATTATGTAATCTTGGGATACCATAGACACGTATGCAAATGTTTTGACATATCATATCGACCCATCTATATATATTATTTGGAACAACCATAGACACTCTATATGCAGTAATGTTAGAGTTAGCTATACAGGGTTGAGGTTGATTCTAAAAATATATATGCTTTGAGTTGTGATCTAGCCTGAGACGTGTATACACTGGGTCATGGATTGATTCAAGATAATATATCGATTTATTTCTGTACATCTAACTGTGGACAACTAGTTGTAGGTTACTAACGAGGACAGCTGACTTAATAAACTTAAAATCATTATAACGTAATAAAAATATGTTGTAAATATATTTTGAACATACTTTGATATATATGTACATATTTATTATAGGTTTGTGAATCGACCAGTGGCCAAGTCTTACTTCCCGACGAAGTAAAAATCTGTGAAAGTGAGTTATAGTCCCACTTTTAAAATCTAATATTTTTGAGATGAGAATACATGCAGCTTTATAAATGTTTTACAAAATAGACACAAGTACATGAAACTACTTTCTATGGTTGAACGATCGAAGCCGAATATGCCCCTTTTACTTGGTAACCTAAGAATTAGTAAACCAGTCTACTAATTGACGCGAATCCTAAAGATAGATCTATTTTGCCCAACAAACCCCATCCGTTGTTGCGGATGCTTTAGTACTTCGATGTTATTTTATCATGTTCGATGGATGTCCCGAAATGATAGGGGATATTCTTATATGCATCTTGTTAATGTCGGTTGCCAGGTGTTCACCATATGAATGAATTTTATCTCTATGTATGGGATGTATATTGAAATATGAAATCTTGTGGTCTATTATTATGATTTAATAATATATAGGTTAAACCTATAACTCACCAACATTTTTGTTAACTTTTTAAGCATGTTTATTCTCATGTGATTATTAAGAGCTTTCGCTGTTGCATACTAAAATAAGGACAAGATTTGGAGTCCATGCTTGTATGATATTGTGTAAAAACTGCATTCAAGAAACTTATTTTTGATGTAATATATTCTTATTGTAAACCATTATGTAATGGTCGTGTGTAAACGGTATATTTTAGATTATCATTATTTGATAATCTACGTAATGCTTTTTCAACCTTTATCGATAAAATAAAGGTTATGGTTATTTTAAAAATGAATGCAGTCTTTGAAAAACGTCTCATATAGAGGTCAAAACCTCGCGACGAAATCAATTAATATGGAATGTTTATAATCAATATGAACGGGACATTTCACAATTGTCGTTACATTAACATTTCATTTGATATCTAACTGATTCCTTATATTAACAACCCGCCAACAATAATTATTTCTTTAGCCATCGAAGCCTGAATACCTGTTAACGACTAATTTTTCCCCATGTGCCCGTACCCCACTGAAAACAACCAGCGAATTATAAAACTATACAATTTAACTTATCAAAGAACTAACACAGCAGAAAAAAGTAAAAATTATATGCTATTAGGTCAAAAATATAAATGATAAACAGAGAGAGAATGTGTGTGAGAGAGAGTGAGGGTGAGTGGATTCGAATTGAAAGGAAGAAGGGTGCACGCATGGATTCAACGAGAGATCGATTCGGGTACATGGAAAACAATGAGATTCGTTTGAGAGGGACAACCAAACCAAAGGTGACTTCATTCATGATATTCAACTTTCCCGATTCATGGACGGCGACAAATCTATGGTGGATGTTCAAAACACATGGTATCATCAGTGACGTCTTCATTCCTAAGAAGAAATTTGCAAGTGGATAACGGTCCGGATTCGCTAGATTTGAGCGTATTCTTGACGCTGAAATCTTCCTGTTGAAACTAAACAAGATTGCTTTTGAAGATGGGAGATTTCTAAGAGCATTCAAAGCACTAGAAAGGAAACCAAGAAATATCCAAGATAACCAAAACCATAATTACAACATAAATAACCATAACACAAATAACCAAAACCGGAACCAAAACCTCCAGAAAGAACTACAACACAATCCAAATCCTAATGAGAGAAAAGGTTTCTTCTCGAATGCAAGGGATGGCAGAAATTTTGAGGAAGTTGTTAGAGGAGTAAATCAGACTGACATGTGACAAGCAGTCAGAGTTAATAACCATGGTGAGGACATGGGGTTAGAAAGAACGGTACATATTGAGGATACCAATGATAACACAGAACTGCTTAATAGGACTCTAGTGGGTGAGGTTAAGAAATTTGAACTGTTAGATCAAACTAAACTCTTATGTGAAGCAGAAGGACTTTATGATCTTTCGGTCAAATATTTGGGCGGATTAGAGATGATGTTGGTTTGCAATACCTTCGAGGCAGCGAATGGAATTCTCGAAGACGAAAATCATGGAATTAAAAGATGGTTTTCTTCCCTAAAAAGGTGGGAGTATTCAGAGCTGAATCCAGGTAGACTTATTTGGGTAAAGGTAATTGGTGTTCCTGTAACATGTTGGTATGAAAATGCATTCAAAAAGATTGTCGAATGGTGGGGGCCGATTCTAGATACCAGGAACTGCAATCTAGAGGGTAACCAAAATCTTCTATATGGGAAGGTCCTTATCAAGATAAGATGCTCGGTGATAATTAATAATACTGTCAAGATCAAGCATAGAGGAATAATTTTTAGGGTGAAGGTAATCGAAGATCCAAACGATATGTTTAAAGTAAAGCTTGAAGACGAGAATGAAGATTCAAGCACATGGGTCTCGAAAAACTACTCTTCAGATTATGATTATGATAATTCTGTTAACGATGATTTAGACGAGGTGATAGAAATTATTCCAGATGATCCTCATGAAAACTCACCAAATCATAAATCGAAAAACAGACCGGAATTTAATGAGGAGGCGAGTGACAATTTTTCGGCAATGGGTGGCGTGGAACCGTTGATGGAACAAGGCTCGAGGCGCGTGGATACAGTCAAATCCTTCTCGACAATAGAGGAAACTCTTCAGATTCCAATAAATAGCAATAATGGCAGCATTGGAAATAACATGGGAAAAGAAGGCAAAAAGGCTGCAGATAATTGCTACGCCAATAACTTAAATCCAATCGACACATATAATGTTGAACCCAATAAGGCCCAACGTGATACTCAAGAATCCAGTAATGAGTATTATATTCAGCCCACCGTTGAGGTTACAAAGCCCAATTGTAAAGGGCCATGCTTCGATATGGATTCATTTATAATGGGCTTTCCCTAGAGGAATACAGAGATAATCTATTCGATGATGGATTCATAAGGCCCAACGACCTTCATGGACTTGCAGATCCAAATCGATTTAATGTATCGAATCATTCTCCACAGCCTGAGCCTGGTCCCTCTTCTGAAATTAATCGAGATTTACCTAATTCAGATAACCCTTCGTTGAACAAAGATTTCCCAGATCAAAAATCAAAAGCGAAATCGACTTCAATCTCTTCACAATCGAGCTCTTCTTGCACTTCGATCTGGAAGCGTATTTCAATTTGGAAAGGCTCTTTAAAACTCTTATTTGCCAAGTCCTGTGCAAGAAAGATCCACGCCTCTAAAGTCATCAAAAAGAAGAAAACACCAAGTACAAATCTGAAGAAGGAGCAAGAGAGCGAAGAAAGTACAATCTGATGTTGCTTCAAAAACCTCAAGTGATGAAAGTGTGAACATTTCGGATTTCAGGAAAAGGATCGGTATTCAAATTGATGAAGCTCCTCCTGCTTCCCATTAATTCTCAGGTTTCGTGTTTTGTCGTTCACTATTATGTTTTTTAATGAAGATTATGTTTGTCAATGTTCGAGGCTTTAAAAAAGATGGTAAGATTAGTTGGTTTAGGCAAATGAGGTTAGAAGAGAATCCGAAAATTGTGGCAATTCAGGAATCCAAATGTGGGGATGTCGATGAAGGATGGATTGAATAGATTTGGGGTTCGTCTAATTTCAACTTTATCCAATAATAGGCCAGAGGTAGGTAGGGAGGTATGCTACTAATTTGGGAGCCGAATTATTTTGGGGTAACTCAAGCGGTATAAGGGGAGTTTTTCCTTGCAATCAAAGGGCGTTGGAAAGGTGAGGTCAGCGAAATGATTATAGTTAACGTATATGGTCCACACAACTATATAAAGAAGAAAGAGATGTGGAATTCGTTAGAAAAATTACTCGAGTTTGACAACGATAATTGGGTACTGTGTGGAGATTTCAACGAGGTTAGGAATGAAGATGAACGGCGTAATTGTATTTTCAATGCTAGAAGAGCTACAATATTTAATACATTTATGAACAATTCGAAACTCATTGAGTTGCCATTAGAGGGTAAGAGATTTACTAGAATTTGGGATAACGGACGTAGGTTCAGCAAATTGGATCGGTTTCTAGTATCAGAACATTTTTTGCTTCGGTGGGGTGACTTATACGTTTCAGCTCTTAATCGCAAGGACACCGATCACTGCCCACTTGTATTGCGAAATAAATGGATTGATTTTGGTCCTAAGCGCACCAGGGTATTCGATGTCTGGCTTGACCATAAAGAGGCTGATAAAATCATATCCAAAACTTGGGATAAATCTGTAGAAGGCAATAGGGCGGACTTGATTTTCTGCAGGAAATTGAAAGCTACTAGATTTGCTTTACCGAGTAAATCTACTTTTGGTAAAATTGATTCAGAAAGTGAGGAATACAGAAAAGAAGCAGCTATATGGGAATCGAGAGCTGAATCTTCGGATTTAGAAGAGTCTGATCGGTCAAAGTGGATGGACGTGATGGGAAAAAGGTTGAAAAAGGAAGCTGAAAAACGGAATATGATGAAACAAAAGGCACGGGTCAAATGGGCAACCGACGGGGAAGAAAATTCCAAGTTTTTTCATGCTTATATTAGAAGACGCACCTGCAAAAATAATATTCATGGTTTGAATATCAATGGCAAATGGGAAGAAGATCCTGGTCAATCAAAGACGAGATCTTTCGTTACTATAAAGCTGTTTTCGAGGATAGAGACACTCATCCTGACTACATAATGGACTCACTTAACCATCGACTCTCAGACTTGGAGGCGTCCAATTTAGAGGTCCAGTTTAGTGATAAATAGATTTGGTGTGCTATTCACGGATGTGACAACTCGAAGGCCCCGGGACCTGACGGTTTCCCTTTCAAATTCTTCAAGAAATACTGGAATGTAATCAAAGGGGATTTGATTAATGTGATTATTTTTTTTTGGGATCAAGGTGAAACATCTCATGGATGCAACACCTCATTTGTTTCGTTAATTCCTAAAAAACAGGATTCGGTGGAGCTCGGAGATTATCGCCCGATAAGTTTAATAGGCGGATATTACAAGATTATTGCCAAACTTCTATCCAATCGCCTAAGAAAGGTTGTACCAAATCTGGTGGGAGACGAGCAAACAGCGTTTCTAAGAGGTAAATCAATTTTAGATGGAGTTTTAATTCTTAACGAGGCCGTTGATGAATCAAAAAGATGCAAGGCGAAGACTTTTCTTTTCAAAGCAGATTTCTCTAAAGCTTTTGACTCTCTTAAGTGGAAGTTCCTATTCGATATTATGCGTCTTATGGGTTTCGGGTCCCGGTGGATCAAATGGATCTTTTCTTGTTTACGATATGCCTCTATATCCGTTCTAGTGAATGGATCTCCTACAAAAGAGTTCAAATTGGAAAAGGGAGTTAGGCAGGGCGACCCGCTCTCGCCTTTTCTCTTTATACTTGCAAGTGAGGGGTTAAACATGATTATAAAGAATGCATCCAATGATGGGCTGTTCGAAGGAGTAGATATCGGCAAAGACAAAGTCCGTCTCACTCATCTTCAATACGCTGACGATACGATTTTTATTGGTGAGTGGAGAAGGAGAAATATTCATAATGTTATGCTTATTCTTAAAAGTTTTGAAGAATTGTCTGGGTTAGAATTAATGCCGCTAAATGCTGTCTATTCGGGTTGGGCGTCTCATCCTTAGAGTTGAAAAATGTAGCTAGTAGTATTAGATGTAAAGACGGTTGCTTTCCATTCGAATACTTGGGTCTCACTGTTGGTTCGAAAATGACTAAGGAATCAGATTGGTCTCCAATTATAGGAAAAACTGAAAAGAAACTTTCGAGTTGGAAATCTAAAACATTGTCATTTGGGGGGAGGTTAACTATTATCAGATTCTCTCAAGTTTACCTTTGTACTTCTTTTCGATCTTTTGGGCGCCTTCGCGTGTCATCAATCTGCTTGAACAACTCCACTGTAAGTTCTTTTGGGGTGGGGTTGGGGATCAGTCAAAATTACATTGGGTAAAGTGGGATGATATTCTTAAATCTTATGAATTGGGCGGGCTTGATATCGGGTCTTTAAAGGTAAAAAATAGAGCGTTAATTTGTAAATGGTGGTGGAGATTCCAAACTGAAAAGGACTCCCTTTGGGTCAAAATAATTCTAAGTATCTACGGGAGGGGTGGTGGTTTGGGTATTATTTCTCATTGTAATTGCAATTTTAGTGGCTCACTTTGCAGTTCAATTGTCAAAACTGGAAATGAGCTGTTAAATTTAATATTGATTTGCGGTTGTCTTGTAAGAAAGTCATTGGAACAGGGAATACTACGGGTCGGAGACCTTTGTTTCAAAGAAAAATATCCGAGAATCTTTAATCTCGAGTCGGATCAGGGTTGCTTCATTAATGACAGGATAGTTTGGAACGGATCAGACTGGGTTTTCAATTGGGCATGGAAACAAGAGCTGGCAGGTAGAAGTATAGACGAGCTGAAAAATTTAATTAGCCGGCTACCTTCTCAAGGGTTCACCAACAACAATCACGACACTTGGAAATGGAGACTTGATAATGCAGGCGTTTTTAAAACCAAAAGCTTTGCGGCCTTAATCGACAATGCTATCCTCGGGGTTAATCCTTCACACAACTCAACTTTGTTAAACAACTTCGTTCCCAAATCCTTAGGTATCTTGGCGTGGCGGGCTGCTCGGGGGAGGATTCATGTGAGGTTAGAACTAGACAAAAGAGGTATAGATCTTAACTCGGTACGATGCCCCGTTTGTGACAATGTTTTGGAATCGGTGGATCACATCATCATTGAATGTAGCTTGGCGAGTGACACTTGGCGTCGAGTCAGACAATGGTGGGGCAATTCTCCGGGTCAAAATGACCTCAACGTTGGCACACTGATGAATTTGGATAATGATAATCATAGATCGAGCGAGGGTCATAAAGTATGGCAGGCGGTTAAGTGGGTTTGCGGATATCTACTTTGGAAGAATCGTCATCAAAAAGTTTCAGCAACAAATGCAAAACAAGTGCGGACATCTTCAATGAAATTCAATTAAAAAGCAACGAGTGGATTTCGAGAAGGGCAAAAAAAATTAGCGGTAGAATGGCATCAATGGCTTATTAATTCGAGCTCCTACGGTGATTGCAACATAAGAAGAACGGGTGTTGGTTGATTAGTGTTAGACCTTTTCTCTTCGTTTGTTTGTTAATATGCCTAATTTCGTGTCTCTGATCACTTTAAAATGTGCATGGCAAAAGCAAATGTATATATAGCCATATCATTTTTGTATGTGTACGTGTACTTTCTGTAGTGACCCGAACTTTTCCATGTTTATATATATTAATTGAGATTGATATTTACATGATTAAATGTTTCCAACATGTTAAGCAATCAAACTTGTTAAGACTTGATTAATTGAAATAGGTTTCATATAGACAATTGACCACCCAAGTTGACCGGTGATTCACGAACGTTAAAACTTGTAAAAACTATATGATGACATATATATGGTTATATATATAGTTAACATTATATTATGATAAGTAAACATATCATTAAGTATATTAACAATGAACTACATATGTAAAAACAAGACTACTAACTTAATGATTTTGAAACGAGACATATATGTAACGATTATCGTTGTAACGACATTTAATGTATATATATCATATTAAGAGATATTCGTACATCATAATATCATGATAATATAATAATTTAAAATCTCTTTTGATATTATAAACATTGGGTTAACAACATTTAACAAGATCGTTAACCTAAAGGTTTCAAAACAACATTTACATGTAACGACTAACGATGACTTAACGACTCAGTTAAAATGTATATACATATAGTGTTTTAATATGTATTTATACACTTTTGAAAGACTTCAATACACTTATCAAAATACTTCTACTTAACAAAAATGCTTACAATTACATCCTCGTTCAGTTTCATCAACAATTCTACTCGTATGCACCCGTATTCGTACTCGTACAATACACAGCTTTTAGATGTATGTACTATTGGTATATACACTCCAATGATCAGCTCTTAGCAGCCCATGTGAGTCACCTAACACATGTGGGAACCATCATTTGGCAACTAGCATGAAATATCTCATAAAATTACAAAAATATGAGTAATCATTCATGACTTATTTACATGAAAACAAAATTACATATCCTTTATATCTAATCCATACACCAACGACCAAAAACACCTACAAACACTTTCATTCTTCAATTTTCTTCATCTAATTGATCTCTCTCAAGTTCTATCTTCAAGTTCTAAGTGTTCTTCATAAATTCCAAAAGTTCTAGTTTCATAAAATCAAGAATACTTTCAAGTTTGCTAGCTCACTTCCAATCTTGTAAGGTGATCATCCAACCTCAAGAAATCTTTGTTTCTTACAGTAGGTTATCATTCTAATACAAGGTAATAATCATATTCAAACTTTGGTTCAATTTCTATAACTATAACAATCTTATTTCAAGTGATGATCTTACTTGAACTTGTTTTCGTGTCATGATTCTGCTTCAAGAACTTCGAGCCATCCAAGGATCCATTGAAGCTAGATCCATTTTTCTCTCTTCCAGTAGGTTTATCCAAGGAAATTAAGGTAGTAATGATGTTCATAACATCATTCGATTCATACATATAAAGCTATTTTATTCGAAGGTTTAAACTTGTAATCACTAGAACATAGTTTAGTTAATTCTAAACTTGTTCGCAAACAAAAGTTAATCCTTCTAACTTGACTTTTAAAATCAACTAAACACATGTTCTATATCTATATGATATGCTAACTTAATGATTTAAAACCTGGAAACACGAAAAACACCGTAAAACCGGATTTACGCCGTCGTAGTAACACCGCGGGCTGTTTTGGGTTAGTTAATTAAAAACTATGATAAACTTTGATTTAAAAGTTGTTATTCTGAGAAAATGATTTTTATTATAAACATGAAACTATATCCAAAAATTATGGTTAAACTCAAAGTGGAAGTATGTTTTCTAAAATGGTCATCTAGACGTCGTTCTTTCGACTGAAATGACTACCTTTACAAAAACGACTTGTAACTTATTTTTCCGACTATAAACCTATACTTTTTCTGTTTAGATTCATAAAATATAGTTCAATATGAAACCATAGCAATTTGATTCACTCAAAACGGATTTAAAATGAAGAAGTTATGGGTAAAACAAGATTGGATAATTTTTCTCATTTTAGCTACGTGAAAATTGGTAACAAATCTATTCCAACCATAACTTAATAAACTTGTATTGTATATTATGTAATCTTGAGATACCATAGACACGTATACAATGTTTCGACCTATCATGTCGACACATCTATATATATTTCGGAACAACCATAGACACTCTATATGTGAATGTTGGAGTTAGCTATACAGGGTTGAGGTTGATTCCAAAATATATATAGTTTGAGTTGTGATCAATACTGAGATACGTATACACTGGGTCGTGGATTGATTCAAGATAATATTTATCGATTTATTTCTGTACATCTAACTGTGGACAACTAGTTGTAGGTTACTAACGAGGACAGCTGACTTAATAAACTTAAAACATCAAAATATATTAAAAGTGTTGTAAATATATTTTGAACATACTTTGATATATATGTATATATTGTTATAGGTTCGTGAATCAACCAGTGGCCAAGTCTTACTTCCCGACGAAGTAAAAATCTGTGAAAGTGAGTTATAGTCCCACTTTTAAAATCTAATATTTTTGGGATGAGAATACATGCAGGTTTTATAAATGATTTACAAAATTGTCACAAGTACGTGAAACTACATTCTATGGTTGAATTATCAAAATCGAATATGCCCCTTTTTATTAAGTCTGGTAATCTAAGAATTAGGGAACAGACACCCTAATTGACGCGAATCCTAAAGATAGATCTATTGGGCCTAACAAACCCCATCCAAAGTACCGGATGCTTTAGTACTTCGAAATTTATATCATATCCGAAGGGTGTCCCGGAATGATGGGGATATTCTTATATATGCATCTTGTTAATGTCGGTTACCAGGTGTTCACCATATGGATGATTTTTATCTCTATGTACGGGATGTGTATTGAAATATGAAATCTTGTGGTCTATTGTTACGATTTGATATATATAGGTTAAACCTATAACTCACCAACATTTTTGTTGACGTTTAAAGCATGTTTATTCTCAGGTGAATATTAAGAGCTTCCGCTGTTGCATACTAAAATAAGGACAAGATTTGGAGTCCATGTTTGTATGATATTGTGTAAAAACTGCATTCAAGAAACTGATTTCGATGTAACATATTTGTATTGTAAACCATTATGTAATGGTCGTGTGTAAACAGGATATTTTAGATTATCATTATTTGATAATCTACGTAAAGCTTTTTAAACCTTTATTTATGAAATAAAGGTTATGGTTTGTTTTAAAAATGAATGCAGTCTTTGAAAAACATCTCATATAGAGGTCAAAACCTCGCAACGAAATCAATTAATATGGAACGTTTTTAATCAATAAGAACGGGACATTTCAGTTGGTATCCGAGCGTTGGTCTTAGAGAACCAGAAAATTTGCATTAGTGTGTCTTATCGAGTTTGTTAGGATGCATTAGTGAGTCTGGACTTCGACCGTGTTTTCTTTAAAAATGATTGCTTAACATTTTTGTTGGAAACTATATATTTTTAACATATGAATATTACGTGATATATTAATCTCTTAACGTGTTTGATATTATGTGATAGATGTCTACCTCTAGAACAAGTCCCATTGACTCACCTAATAATAATGAAGAGTCAAATGTAAATTGGAATGATTCGTGGACTGATTCACAAGTTCCCGAAGAGGAACCGGAAGAAGAGTCGGAACCGGAAGAAGAATCGGAACCGGAAGAAGAATCGGAACCGGATGAAGAAATAGAACCGGTGGGGGAAATAATAAAACGGTTAAGTAAAAGAAAATCCTCAACCAACCGACCAAGGTTAATTATGGTCAATGGTGTTTCCGCCAAGGAAGCAAAATATTGGGAGGATTACCAATTCTCCGATGAATCGGATTCCGACGAGAATTCCGATGATGTTATAGAAATTACCCCAACTGAATTTAAAAAGGCAAAAGAAAATAATAAGGGAAAGGGCATAAAAATAGAGAAATCTAATTCCAACCCCGATGAACTTTATATGTATCGTCAACCCCCGAAGTCCTTAAGTTGTAACAATGACCCGGGAACCTCTAAACCACCAGGTTTTTCTAAACCAATGTGGAAAATTACGGCTCGTATTAGGGGAACATCATATATCCCTAGAAACTTGGCAAAACGAACCAAAACCGAAGAAGAAGAAACGAGCGAGTCGGAATAAGATAGTTGTATTCGTGTGGTGTAATATATGTAATATAGTGTACTTATGCTTTATGATATATGTAAAAATTGCTTGTATTAATAAGTATTTTTTTTATGAATCTAACTCTTGTCTATTTTACAGTTTAAAAAAACAAAATGGATAGACAACCCAATATTTTAAGAGACCTACCCGGAGACATGATTGATGAAATCTTGTCTAGAGTCGGTCAGAATTCCTCGGCACAACTATTTAAGGCGAGATCAGTTTGTAAGACATTCGAAGAACGTTCCAAGAATGTCTTGGTTTATAAGAGACTTTCGTTTGAAAGATGGGGGATATCACATTGGGAAACCCATAAGTTACGATGTGTTTACTTTGACGCATATATTGCGGGGAACCCAAATGCTATTTTACGCAACGGGTTAAGAAATTATTTTGACTCAATATATCCGAATATTGGACTTCGTGATTTAGAAAAAGCGGCTAACATGCAACATAAAGAAGCATGTTATGCTTACGGATTAGTAATGTTCGCTTCTCACCAAAGTGAGAACAAGAACATCGGGCTACAATTATTAAACAAAACGTTTCCACAAGTGACGGAGTCGGAAATTGGGGTAAGAAATGAGGTTTTTAGATTGTTACGGGACTGTTGGACATTACGTAACCCTCGTCCTTTTGACGATGTTATAACACGCTGTCTTATCAACGGCCATAACGGTTATGTTCCACAAGACCAAGGATGGGAAGTAATCCTAGTAAAACCAGAATGCATGACTTGTTTCTGGACGTATGAATTACGTGTCTTTATTGCCTTTGCTGAACGACTTGTGCACTAGCTAGAATTATCTTCACAACTATCTTGTATCAAAGTTATTGTGTGTTATATTTCATGCTTTATGTAAAATAAGCGGTATTGTAAGTTTGTAAAATATTGTATAAAAGTTTGAACGCGAAATATTATTATAATCAGTTTTTCATATAGAATTGTAGTAGTTGAATTGTATATTAGCTACTAAGTATGAACTTAACGGGTAGGTACTACCCGAATTTAAACTTATAAAACGCTAATATGAAGAAAAAGCTTTTATAAATGAGTTCATATTATGCTACGAAATACTATTAACTACTCTTAATATTCTGTATGATTAACTTGTTCCATTTGACTATTTTGAAGGCAATGGCACCGACTACTCGACACACCGTGAATATGAATGAAGAGGAATTCCGTACTTTTCTAGCTTCAAACATAGCCGCAGTACAGGCTGCGCTACATACCAACAATAACCTTGGATCTAGCAGTACAGGAAATCGTGTAGGATGCACCTACAAAGAATTCACTGCCTGCAAACCTTTGGAATTTGATGGAACCGAAGGACCGATCAGATTGAAACGGTGGACCGAGAAGGTCGAATCGGTGTTTGCCATAAGTAAGTGTACTGAAGAGGACAAAGTGAAGTACGCTACGCATACCTTCACAGGTTCTGCGTTAACATGGTGGAATACCTATCTAGAGCAAGTGGGACAAGACGATGCGTACGCACTACCGTGGTCAGCATTCAAGCACTTGATGAACGAGAAGTACCATCCCAGAACCGAGGTCAATAAGCTCAAGACAGAACTTAGAGGGTTACGAACCCAAGGATTTGATATTACCACGTACGAAAGCCGATTCACAGAATTGTGCCTATTGTGTCCGGGAGCATTCGAAGATGAGGAAGAGAAGATCGACGCGTTTGTGAAAGGATTACCGGAAAGAATCCAAGAAGATATAAGTTCACACGAGCCCGCCTCCATACAACAGGCATGTAGAATGGGTCACAAACTAGTGAATCAGATTGAAGAAAGAATTAAAGAACAGACTGCTGAAGAGGCCAATGTGAAGCAAGTCAAAAGAAAGTGGGATGAAAACGGTGATAAGAATCACCAATACAATTACAACAATAATCGCAACAATTATCCCAACAATCGCAACATCAATCGCAACTACAACAAACGGCCCAACAACAACAACAACAACAACAACAACAACAGCAACTACAACAATCATCCCAACAACAATAATAACCGCAACAATAACAACAATCAGAAGCAGCTATGCCAAAGGTGTGAAAAGAATCACTCGGGGTTCTGCACCAAATTTTGCAACAAGTGTAAAAGAAATGGTCATAGCGCGGCGAAGTGTGAGGTCTACGGACCAGGGGTTAATAGAACGAAAGGAACAAATGGTGTCGGAACGAGTAATGGCGGAGCAAGTAGTGTCGGAGCAAGTTATGCCAATGTAGTTTGTTATAAATGTGGAAAACCGGGCCACATTATTAGAAATTGCCCGAACCAGGAGAACACGAATGGACAAGGCCGTGGAAGAGTTTTCAATATTAATGCGGCAGAGGCACAAGAAGACCCGGAGCTTGTTACGGGTACGTTTCTTATTGACAATAAATCTGCTTACGTTTTATTTGATTCGGGTGCGGATAGAAGCTATATGAGTAGAGATTTTTGTGCTAAATTAAGTTGTCCATTGACTCCTTTGGATAGTAAATTTTTACTCGAATTAGCAAATGGTAAATTAATTTCAGCAGATAATATATGACGGAATCGAGAAATTAAACTGGTTAGCGAAACATTTAAGATTGATTTGATACCAGTAGAGTTAGGGAGTTTTGATGTGATAATCGGTATGGACTGGTTGAAAGAAGTGAAAGCAGAGATCGTTTGTTACAAAAATGCAATTCGCATTATACGAGAAAAAGGAAAACCCTTAATGGTGTACGGAGAAAAGGGCAACACGAAGCTACATCTTATTAGTAATTTGAAGGCACAAAAACTAATAAGAAAAGGTTGCTATGCTGTTCTAGCACACGTCGAGAAAGTACAAACTGAAGAAAAGAGCATCAATGATGTTCCCATTGCAAAAGAATTTCCCGATGTATTTCCGAAAGAATTACCGGGATTACCCCCACATCGATCCGTTGAATTTCAAATAGATCTTGTACCAGGAGCTGCACCAATAGCTCGTGCTCCTTACAGACTCGCACCCAGTGAGATGAAAGAACTACAAAGCCAATTACAAGAACTTTTAGAGCGTGGTTTCATTCGACCAAGCACATCACCGTGGGGAGCTCCTGTTTTGTTTGTCAAGAAGAAAGATGGTACATTCAGGTTGTGTATCGACTACCGAGAGTTGAACAAACTTACCATCAAGAACCGCTACCCACTACCGAGAATCGACGACTTATTTGATCAACTACAAGGCTCGTCTGTTTATTCAAAGATTGACTTACGTTCCGGGTATCATCAAATGCGGGTGAAAGAAGATGATATTCAAAAGACTGCTTTCAGAACACGTTACGGTCATTATGAGTTTATGGTCATGCCGTTTGGTTTAACTAATGCACCAGCTGTGTTCATGGACCTTATGAACCGAGTGTGTGGACCATACCTTGACAAGTTTGTCATTGTTTTCATTGATGACATACTTATTTACTCAAAGAATGACCAAGAACACGGTGAACATTTGAGAAAGGTGTTAGAAGTATTGAGGAAGGAAAAACTGTACGCTAAGTTTTCAAAGTGTGCATTTTGGTTAGAAGAAGTTCAATTCCTCGGTCACATAGTGAACAAAGAAGGTATTAAGGTGGATCCGGCAAAGATAGAAACTGTTGAAAAGTGGGAAACCCCGAAAACTCCGAAACACATACGCCAGTTTTTAGGACTAGCTGGTTACTACAGAAGGTTCATCCAAGACTTTTCCAGAATAGCAAAACCCTTGACTGCATTAACGCATAAAGGGAAGAAATTTGAATGGAATGATGAACAAGAGAAAGCGTTTCAGTTATTGAAGAAAAAGCTAACTACGGCACCTATATTGTCATTGCCTGAAGGGAATGATGATTTTGTGATTTATTGTGACGCATCAAAGCAAGGTCTCGGTTGTGTATTAATGCAACGAACGAAGGTGATTGCTTATGCGTCTAGACAATTGAAGATTCACGAACAAAATTATACGACGCATGATTTGGAATTAGGCGCGGTTGTTTTTGCATTAAAGACTTAGAGGCACTACTTATATGGGGTCAAAAGTATTATATATACCGACCATAAAAGTCTTCAACACATATTTAATCAGAAACAACTGAATATGAGGCAGCGTAGGTGGATTGAATTATTGAATGATTACGACTTTGAGATTCGTTACCACCCGGGGAAGGCAAATGTGGTAGCCGATGCCTTGAGTAGGAAGGACAGAGAACCCATTGGAGTAAAATCTATGAATATAATGATTCATAATAACCTTACTACTCAAATAAAGGAGGCGCAACAAGGAGTTTTAAAAGAGGGAAATTTAAAGGATGAAATACCCAAAGGATCGGAGAAGCATCTTAATATTCGGGAAGACGGAACCCGGTATAGGGCTGAAAGGATTTGGGTACCAAAATTTGGAGATATGAGAGAAATGGTACTTAGAGAAGCTCATAAAACCAGATACTCAATACATCCTAGAACGGGGAAGATGTACAAGGATCTCAAGAAACATTTTTGGTGGCCGGGTATGAAAGCCGATGTTGCTAAATACGTAGGAGAATGTTTGACGTGTTCTAAGGTCAAAGCTGAGCATCAGAAACCATCAGGTCTACTTCAACAACCCGAAATCCCGGAATGGAAATGGGAAAACATTACCATGGATTTCATCACTAAATTGCCAAGGACTGCAAGTGGTTTTGATACTATTTGGGTAATAGTTGATCGTCTCACCAAGTCAGCACACTTCCTGCCAATAAGAGAAGATGACAAGATGGAGAAGTTAGCACGACTGTATTTGAAGGAAGTCGTCTCCAGACATGGAATACCAATCTCTATTATCTCTGATAGGGATGGCAGATTTATTTCAAGATTCTGGCAGACATTACAGCAAGCATTAGGAACTCGTCTAGACATGAGTACTGCCTATCATCCACAAACTGATGGACAGAGCGAAAGGACGATACAAACGCTTGAAGACATGCTACGAGCATGTGTTATTGATTTCGGAAACAGTTGGGATCGACATCTACCGTTAGCAGAATTTTCCTACAACAACAGCTACCATTCAAGCATTGAGATGGCACCGTTTGAAGCACTTTATGGTAGAAAGTGCAGGTCTCCGATTTGTTGGAGTGAAGTGGGGGATAGACAGATTACGGGTCCGGAGATTATACAAGAAACTACCGAGAAGATCATCCAAATTCAACAACGGTTGAAAACTGCCCAAAGTCGACAAAAGAGCTACGCTGACATTAAAAGAAAAGATATAGAATTTGAAATTGGAGAGATGGTCATGCTTAAAGTTGCACCTTGGAAAGGCGTTGTTCGATTTGGTAAACGAGGGAAATTAAATCCAAGGTATATTGGACCATTCAAGATTATTGATCGTGTCGGACCAGTAGCTTACCGACTTGAGTTACCTCAACAACTCGCGGCTGTACATAACACTTTCCACATCTCTAATTTGAAGAAATGTTTTGCTAAAGAAGATCTCACTATTCCGTTAGATGAAATCCAAATCAACGAAAAACTCCAATTCATCGAAGAACCCGTCGAAATAATGGATCGTGAAGTTAAAAGACTTAAGCAAAACAAGATACCAATTGTTAAGGTTCGATGGAATGCTCGTAGAGGACCCGCGTTCACCTGGGAGCGTGAAGATCAGATGAAGAAGAAATACCCGCATCTATTTCCAGAAGATTCGTCAACACCTTCAACAGCTTAAAATTTCGGGACGAAATTTATTTAACGGGTAGGTACTGTAGTGACCCGAACTTTTCCATGTTTATATATATTAATTGAGATTGATATTTACATGATTAAATGTTTCCAACATGTTAAGCAATCAAACTTGTTAAGACTTGATTAATTGAAATAGGTTTCATATAGACAATTGACCACCCAAGTTGACCGGTGATTCACGAACGTTAAAACTTGTAAAAACTATATGATGACATATATATGGTTATATATATAGTTAACATTATATTATGATAAGTAAACATATCATTAAGTATATTAACAATGAACTACATATGTAAAAACAAGACTACTAACTTAATGATTTTGAAACGAGACATATATGTAACGATTATCGTTGTAACGACATTTAATGTATATATATCATATTAAGAGATATTCGTACATCATAATATCATGATAATATAATAATTTAAAATCTCTTTTGATATTATAAACATTGGGTTAACAACATTTAACAAGATCGTTAACCTAAAGGTTTCAAAACAACATTTACATGTAACGACTAACGATGACTTAACGACTCAGTTAAAATGTATATACATATAGTGTTTTAATATGTATTTATACACTTTTGAAATACTTCAATACACTTATCAAAATACTTCTACTTAACAAAAATTCTTACAATTACATCCTCGTTCAGTTTCATCAACAATTCTACTCGTATGCACCCGTATTCGTACTCGTACAATACACAGCTTTTAGATGTATGTACTATTGGTATATACACTCCAATGATCAGCTCTTAGCAGCCCATGTGAGTCACCTAACACATGTGGGAACCATCATTTGGCAACTAGCATGAAATATCTCATAAAATTACAAAAATATGAGTAATCATTCATGACTTATTTACATGAAAACAAAATTACATATCCTTTATATCTAATCCATACACCAACGACCAAAAACACCTACAAACACTTTCATTCTTCAATTTTATTCATCTAATTGATCTCTCTCAAGTTCTATCTTCAAGTTCTAAGTGTTCTTCATAAATTCCAAAAGTTCTAGTTTCATAAAATCAAGAATACTTTCAAGTTTGCTAGCTCACTTCCAATCTTGTAAGGTGATCATCCAACCTCAAGAAATCTTTGTTTCTTACAGTAGGTTATCATTCTAATACAAGGTAATAATCATATTCAAACTTTGGTTCAATTTCTATAACTATAACAATCTTATTTCAAGTGATGATCTTACTTGAACTTGTTTTCGTGTCATGATTCTGCTTCAAGAACTTCGAGCCATCCAAGGATCCATTGAAGCTAGATCCATTTTTCTCTCTTCCAGTAGGTTTATCCAAGGAAATTAAGGTAGTAATGATGTTCATAACATCATTCGATTCATACATATAAAGCTATTTTATTCGAAGGTTTAAACTTGTAATCACTAGAACATAGTTTAGTTAATTCTAAACTTGTTCGCAAACAAAAGTTAATCCTTCTAACTTGACTTTTAAAATCAACTAAACACATGTTCTATATCTATATGATATGCTAACTTAATGATTTAAAACCTGGAAACACGAAAAACACCGTAAAACCGGATTTACGCCGTCGTAGTAACACCGCGGGCTGTTTTGGGTTAGTTAATTAAAAACTATGATAAACTTTGATTTAAAAGTTGTTATTCTGAGAAAATGATTTTTATTATAAACATGAAACTATATCCAAAAATTATGGTTAAACTCAAAGTGGAAGTATGTTTTCTAAAATGGTCATCTAGACGTCGTTCTTTCGACTGAAATGACTACCTTTACAAAAACGACTTGTAACTTATTTTTCCGACTATAAACCTATACTTTTTCTGTTTAGATTCATAAAATATAGTTCAATATGAAACCATAGCAATTTGATTCACTCAAAACGGATTTAAAATGAAGAAGTTATGGGTAAAACAAGATTGGATAATTTTTCTCATTTTAGCTACGTGAAAATTGGTAACAAATCTATTCCAACCATAACTTAATAAACTTGTATTGTATATTATGTAATCTTGAGATACCATAGACACGTATACAATGTTTCGACCTATCATGTCGACACATCTATATATATTTCGGAACAACCATAGACACTCTATATGTGAATGTTGGAGTTAGCTATACAGGGTTGAGGTTGATTCCAAAATATATATAGTTTGAGTTGTGATCAATACTGAGATACGTATACACTGGGTCGTGGATTGATTCAAGATAATATTTATCGATTTATTTCTGTACATCTAACTGTGGACAACTAGTTGTAGGTTACTAACGAGGACAGCTGACTTAATAAACTTAAAACATCAAAATATATTAAAAGTGTTGTAAATATATTTTGAACATACTTTGATATATATGTATATATTGTTATAGGTTCGTGAATCAACCAGTGGCCAAGTCTTACTTCCCGACGAAGTAAAAATCTGTGAAAGTGAGTTATAGTCCCACTTTTAAAATCTAATATTTTTGGGATGAGAATACATGCAGGTTTTATAAATGATTTACAAAATTGTCACAAGTACGTGAAACTACATTCTATGGTTGAATTATCAAAATCGAATATGCCCCTTTTTATTAAGTCTGGTAATCTAAGAATTAGGGAACAGACACCCTAATTGACGCGAATCCTAAAGATAGATCTATTGGGCCTAACAAACCCCATCCAAAGTACCGGATGCTTTAGTACTTCGAAATTTATATCATATCCGAAGGGTGTCCCGGAATGATGGGGATATTCTTATATATGCATCTTTTTAATGTCGGTTACCAGGTGTTCACCATATGAATGATTTTTATCTCTATGTACGGGATGTGTATTGAAATATGAAATCTTGTGGTCTATTGTTACGATTTGATATATATAGGTTAAACCTATAACTCACCAACATTTTTGTTGACGTTTAAAGCATGTTTATTCTCAGGTGAATATTAAGAGCTTCCACTGTTGCATACTAAAATAAGGACAAGATTTGGAGTCCATGTTTGTATGATATTGTGTAAAAACTGCATTCAAGAAACTGATTTCGATGTAACATATTTGTATTGTAAACCATTATGTAATGGTCGTGTGTAAACAGGATATTTTAGATTATCATTATTTGATAATCTACGTAAAGCTTTTTAAACCTTTATTTATGAAATAAAGGTTATGGTTTGTTTTAAAAATGAATGCAGTCTTTGAAAAACATCTCATATAGAGGTCAAAACCTCGCAACGAAATCAATTAATATGGAACGTTTTTAATCAATAAGAACGGGACATTTCACTTTCGAGTGCGATTAATACACATTTTTGATTTTCAAAAAAAATAAAAAATAAATGATAATTTGAAAATAAACTATATGTATTGCTTTAACATGTATACCAGCGGATGTTCGAACGGGTTTTCAAGACCCGCCTTTGACCCATCAACTGAATAAAAATTTTATTTTACCCGTACTCATGTATAAGTTTTTTTCATATCTTAAAAATCAAGTATTATTCTAAATCCATACATTATTAATAAGTATATATTTAATAATTAGTAAATAATAATTAATATAAGTAATAATGATGATGATGATGATGATGATGATGATGATGATGATAATAATAATAATAATAATAATAATAATAATAACAATAATAATAATAATAATAATAATAATAATAATAATAATATAATAATAATAATAATAATAACAATAATCATAATAATAATAATAATGAACAAATGAATAGTTGCGAACATAATCAGTTAACTTATTGTATATTCTTTATTAAGATATATTATATATTATACTAGTTTTATGAGTCTGTGCGTTGCACGGCATATATATAAATTAGTTATCGATAACATTAATATTGATACTTATTAAATGTATAATGCAATTACAATAAAAAAGTCATTTATTACTGATGAAATTTATATCAAAAACATTTGCACTGAATATTAATGCATATATTATGAGGCCGTGCATTAGAATCATTATAACTTCAATTAATAAATAATTGATAAAACATCAAACATATGCCCCTATAAAGTTGTTTTAAAATTGATCGTTGAGAATAATATTATATATTTATATGTACATCTCTAATTGTATATGTTTCTAGTACAAACTAATTCCATTATGTCAAAATTTCAAACGAATCATAGCGGGCATACATCTAAATATCTATGAGGATTATCGAATAACTATTTCAACTTCAATTGATAACATGAGCCCATGTGTTTATATAATATTCTACAAATATTATACTCCCTCTGATCCACTACAACACTACAAGTGTCATCGCGGGTCGTGGGCGCGGATCCACTCATCCATCACCCGCATTCGCAGATTTTTTGATGATTCATTAGCCCGCGGATCTTGGTTAACAGATTTATATTTAGATCCATGCCCGTATTCACGGATATTCGTGGGTCGCGGGTTTACCCACAGATCTTATTCATGAAGTATATATGTAAATTAAAGTATTCAAAAATCAAAAATAAATATCATTACCTAATTCAAAGTGACATTAAAAACGCCATCCAATCATATACCCATATTTATGATATAATAAAATTAAAAAACATATATTTATTATACTTTTTTTGCTAATATATGTGAAGCTACAATGTTTAAAATTAATAATCAAAATTTAGTTGTTAAAACTAATCATACAGTAGGTTGACGAATTACTAAAGTGATAGATAAAAATTAGATTTATTATAATAGTCTAATAAACGAAACAAACAACAGCATGTTTTGATTATATAATACATGTAATGTGTAGGTGTAGGATGCTCTAGTTACTAAAAAATTCGATACCAAAATGATATAAGGAATGTAGAAACTTATACGGATTATATTATTACATATTGGCCATTTATTCATGGTGGTGATTTTCATCCATTTAGAACGGGTATATCAGTGGATTATTGTTGGTCCCTTGATTAACAACAGGAGTATTGTAGAGAGGGGGTGAATACAATTCTTTAGTTTATCATAACAGTTTAAGCTAATTAGTATTCATGCAAGTAAATTAAATAAGAGTCAAAGGTAATTTACAATGATTATTCTTTATTGATATAAATCACAAAGAATCACAACTATCCTTGGCAGAATGATAGTTGGTCGATACAGATTCACCTAAGTTATAGCTATTGAGGTTATCTAAAGTTATTACACGTTTGGACTCTTAATAAATAAAACACACACCACTAGTTGTTACAATAGTGAATTCATCAATTTATAGTAGTCCTATTAACCGTGTAAATATTCTATTGTCCACTGGCACGTAGGATGTCTGTACTTGTGGGGACAACTGCATAAGAGAGAGTGCTCTATTCTTTCCTCTTTGGTAGCTATTTGCAGGAACACCCCAATTCGGTTTGGCACCATTATTTGATTAAACAAATAGAATGTTGTGTTCCCTAGGCGTTGACAAAGAATAACACATGTCTGCACATGCGTTAAACTTCTGCATTCCTACGTGGTCTTGTAAGGTCACTTGTCAGCCGCCGACGCGTGTCCTTTTCTGTTCAACTTTGTCTTTGACTTCTGTTGAATAGTACAATTGATGTAGACCACTCAGGAAACTACTATGCTTGTAATGGAGCATAGCTGTCTTGTGTAGTAAGCTGCTTTCCAGTCATGCTGGTTCTTCTATGATGATGTAGTGACCCGAACTTTTTCGAACCTTTCTATGATTATATGTTTAATGAAAACTATATTTACATGATTAAATGTTTCCAACATGTTAAGCAATCAAACTTGTTAAGACTTGGTTAATTGAAACGGAAATTTTGTAAACGTGTGATTACCCAGTTTGACCAATGATTCACGAACGCTATAAGTTGTATATGACATGATGATACATAAATGAATAAATATATATGTTTAACATGATATAATGATCATCAAGTATCTCATTAAAAATAGTAACAATAAGTTATATACTTAAAAAGGAGACTATTGACGTATGAAACTCGAAACGATACATATAACGATTATCGTTATAACCACGTCTTACTAAATATATATGAAGCATATTAATACATTGTTATATTATATATAACATGATAATATGATAATTAAATATATCATTAAGTGTATTAATAATGAACTACATAAGTAAAAACAAGACTACTAACTTAAGGATTTCGAAACGAGACATATATATAACGATTATCGTTGTAACGATATTTAAATGTATATATCATATTAAGATATATTAATATATCATAATATCTTGATAATATAATAATTTAAAATCTCATTTGATATTATAAACATTGGGTTAACAACATTTAACAAGATCGTTAACCTAAAGGTTTCAAAACAACACTTACCTGTAACGACTAACGATGACTTAACGACTCAGTTAAAATGTATATACATGTAGTGTTTTAATATGTATTCATACACTTTTTAAAGACTTCAAGACACTTATCAAAATACTTCTACTTAACAAAAATGCTTACAATTACATCCTCGTTCAGTTTCATCAACAATTCTACTCGTATGCACCCGTATTCGTACTCGTACAATACACAGCTTTTAGATGTATGTACTATTGGTATATACACTCCAATGATCATCTCTTAGTAGCCTATGTGAGTCACCTAACACATGTGGGAACCATCATTTGGCAACTAGCATGAAATATCTCATAAAATTACAAAAATATGAGTAATCATTCATGACTTATTTACATGAAAACAAAATTACATATCCTTTATATCTAATCCATACACCAACGACTAAAAACACCTACAAACACTTTCATTCTTCAATTTTCTTCATCTAATTGATCTCTCTCAAGTTCTATCTTCAAGTTCTAAGTGTTCTTCATAAATTCTACAAGTTCTAGTTTCATAAAATCAAGAATACTTTCAAGTTTGCTAGCTCACTTCCAATCTTGTAAAGTGATCATCCAACCTCAATAAATCTTTGTTTATTACAGTAGGTTATCATTCTAATATAAGGTAATAATCATATTCAAACTTTGGTTCAATTTCTATAATTATAACAATCTTATTTCAAGTGATGATCTTACTTGAACTTGTTTTCGTGTCATGATTCTGCTTCAAGAACTTCGAGCCATCCAAGGATCCGTTGAAGCTAGATCCATTTTTCTCTTTTCCAGTAGGTTTATTCAAGGAACTTAAGGTAGTAATGATGTTCATAACATCATTCGATTCATACATAAAAAGCTATCATATTCGAAGTGGTAAACTAGTAATCACTAGAACATAATTTAGTTAATTCTAAACTTGTTCACAAATAAAGTTAATCCTTCTAACTACACTCTTAAAATCAACTATACACATGATCTATATCTATATGATATGCTAACTTAATGATTTAAAACCCGAAAATACGATAAACACCATAAAACCGGATTTACGCCGTCGTAGTTACAACCGGGGGCTGTTTTGGTTTGGATAATTAAAAACTATAAAAAACTTTGATTTAAAAGCTATACTTCTGGTAAAATGATTTTTATTATGAACATGAAACCATATCCAAAAATCATGGTTAAACTCAAAGTAAAATTATGTTTTTCAAAACAGTCATCAAGATGTCGTTCTTTCGACGGAAATGACTACCTCTTTAAAAAATGACTTGTAACTTATATTTCCCACTATAAACCTATAACTTTTCTATTTAGTTTCATAAATTCCAGTTCAATACGAAATCGTGGCCGCTTAAATCACTCAAAACGGATTAGAAACGAAGAAATGGCGAGCAAAACAAAATTGGTAAAAACTACTCATTTTAGCTACGTGAAAATTGGTAACAAATCTATTCCAACCATAACTTAATCAACTTGTATTGTATATTATGTAATCTTGAGATACCATAGACACGTATACAATGTTTCGACCTATCATGTCGACACATCTATATATATTTCGGAACAGCCATAGACACTCTATATGTGAATGTTGGAGTTAGCTATACAGGGTTGAGGTTGATTCCAAAATATATATAGTTTGAGTTGTGATCAATACTGAGATATGTATACACTGGGTCATGGATTGATTCAAGATAATATATATCGATTTATTTCTGTACATCTAAATGTGGACAACTAGTTGTAGGTTACTAACGAGGACAGCTGACTTAATAAACTTAAAACATCAAAATGTATTAAAAGTGTTGTAAATATATTTTGAACATACTTTGATATATATGTACATATTTGTTATAGGTTCGTGAATCGACCAGTGGCCAAGTCTTACTTCCCAACGAAGTAAAAAAAATCTGTGAAAGTGAGTTATAGTCCCACTTTTAAAATCTAATATTTTTGGGATGAGAATACATGCAGGTTTTATAAATGATTTACAAAATATACACAAGTACGTGAAACTACATTCTATGGTTGAATTATCGAAATCGAATATGCCCCTTTTTATTAAGTCTGGTAATCTAAGAATTAGGGAACAGACACCCTAATTGACGCGAATCCTAAAGATAGATCTATTGGGCCTAACATACCCCATCCAAAGTATCGGATGCTTTAGTACTTCGAAATTTATATCATATCCGAAGGGTGTCCTGGAATGATGGGGATATTCTTATATATGCATATTGTTAATGTCGGTTACCAGGTGTTCACCATATGAATAAATTTTATCTCTATGTATGGGATGTATATTGAAATATGAAATCTTGTGGTCTATTATTATGATTTGATAATATATAGGTTAAACCTATAACTCTCCAACATTTTTGTTGACGTTTTAAGCATGTTTATTCTCAGGTGATTATTAAGAGCTTCCGCTGTTGCATACTAAAATAAGGACAAGATTTGGAGTCCATGCTTGTATGATATTATGTAAAAACTGCATTCAAGAAACTTATTTTTGATGTAATATATTCTTATTGTAAACCATTATGTAATGGTCGTGTGTAAATGGTATATTTTAGATTATCATTATTTGATAATCTACGTAATGCTTTTTAAACCTTTATAGATAAAATAAAGGTTATGGTTGTTTTAAAAATGAATGCAGTCTTTGAAAAATGTCTCATATAGAGGTCAAAACCTCGCGACGAAATCAATTTATATGGAACGTTTATAATCAATATGAACGGGACATTTCAGTTGGTATCCGAGCGTTGGTCTTAGAGAACCAGAATTTTGCATTAGTGTGTCTTATCGAGTTTGTTAGGATACATTAGTGAGTCTGGACTTCGACCGTGTTTACTTAAAAAATGATTGCTTAACAAATTTTGTTGGAAACTATATATTTTTAACATGTGAATATTATGTGATATATTAATATCTTAACGTGTTTGATATTATGTGATAGATGTCTACCTCTATAACAAGTCCCATTGACTCACCTAATAATAATGAAGAGTCAAATGTAAATTGGAATGATTCGTGGACTGATTCACAAGTTCCCGAAGAGGAACCGGAAGAAGAGTCGGAACCGGAAGAAGAATCGGAACCGGAAGAAGAATCGGAACCGGAAGAAGAAATAGAACCAGTGGGGAAAATAATAAAACAGTTAAGTAGAAGAAAATCCTCAACCAACCGACCAAAGTTAATTATGGTCAATGGTGTTTCCGCCAAGGAAGCAAAGTATTGGGAGGATTACCAATTCTCCGATGAATCGGATCCCGACAAGGATTCCGATGATGTTATAGAAATTACCCCAACACAATTTAATAAGGCAAAAGAGAACAATAAGGGAAAGGTCATAAAAATAGAGAAATTTGATTCCAAACCCGATGAACTTTATATGTATCATCAACACCCGTATTTCTTAAGTTGTGACAATAACCCGGGAACCTCTAAACCACCAGGTTTTTCTAAACCAATGTAGAAAACGACGGCTCGTATTAGGGGAACATCATATATCCCTAGAAACTTGGCAAAATGAACCAAAACTGAAGAAGAAGAAATGAGCGAGTCGGAATAAGATAGTTGTATTCGTGTGGTGTAATATATGTAATATAGTGTGCTTATGCTTTATGATATATGTAAAAATTGCTTGTATTAATAAGTATTTTTTTATGAATCTAACTCTTGTCTATTTTACAGTATAAAAACACAAAATGGATAGACAACCCAATATTTTAAGAGACCTACCCGGAGACATGATTGATGAAATCTTGTCTAGAGTCGGTCAAAATTCCTCGGCACAACTATTTAAGGCGAGATCAGTTTGTAAGACATTCGAAGAACGTTCCAAGAATGCCTTGATTTATAAAAGGCTTTTGTTCGAAAGATGGGGGATATCACATTGGGAAATCCATAAGTTACGATGTGTTTACTTTGACGCATATATTGCGGGGAACCCAAATGCTATTTTACGCAACGGGTTAAGAAATTATTTTGACTCAATATATCCGAATATAGGACTTCGTGATTTAGAAAAAGCGGCTAACATGCAACATAAAGAAGCATGTTATGCTTACGGGTTAGTAATGTTCGCTTCTCACCAAAGTGAGAACAATAACATCGGGCTACAACTATTAAACAAAACGTTCCCACAAATGACGGAGTCGGTAATTGGGGTAAGAAATGAGGTTTTTAGGTTATTAGGAGACTCTTGGTCATTACGTAACCTTCATCCTTTTGACGACGTTACAACACGCTATCTTATCAACGGCCATAACGGTTATGTTCCACAAGACCAAGGATGGGAAGTAGTCCTAGTAAAACCAGAATGCATGACTTGTTTCTAGACGTATGAATTACGTGTTTTTATTGCCTTTGCTGAACGACTTGTGTACTAGCTAGAATTATCTTCACAACTATCTTGTATCAAAATTATTGTGTGCTATATTTCATGTTATATGTAAAATAAGCGATATTGTAAGTTTGTAAAATATTGTGAAAAAGTTTGAACGCGAAATATTATTATAATCAGTTTTTCATATAGAATTGTAGTAGTTGAATTGTATATTAGCTACTAAGTATGAACTTAACGGGTAGGTACTACCCGAATTTAAACTTATAAAATGCTAATATGAAGAAAAAGCTTTTATAAATGAGTTCATATTATGCTACGAGATACTATTGACTACTCTTAATATTCTGTATGATTAACTTGTTTCGTACCATTTATTATATTTTATAATATATATTAATAATGAATAAATATATTAATATTAATAATATTAATACTAATTAATTAATAATACTGATTTATAATAATAGATTCATTAAAAAAATACCAATATTAATAATAATAATAATAATAATAATAGAAATAATAATAATGATAATAATATCCATAAAAATAATAATTGTATTATTAATAATAATAATTAGTAGTGATCCTAACAATCATAAAATTGATAATTTTTAATAAGTTTACTAATAATAATCCAAATAAAATGATAATAATAATATTATTAATAATACTACTTATAATAATATTATTGTTAATAATAATATTAATAATTATAATAATATAACAACTTATACATATCGAATTTTCATATATATATATATATATATATATATATATATATATATATATATATATATATATATATATATATATATATATATATATATATATATATTAGACATAGTGTTATTAATAATAATACAATTATTAATGTTACTATTAATAATAATAATGAAAGTAATGATCATAATATAACATTTATACCTTGACTTGTATTTACAGAAAATATATTAACTTTACGTTTTATTACTTATGCATTACTTATTCTATTTAATAATATATTTGGATATTTAATATTTATATATTACAATGTAATAATTTTTAATAGCAATCATATATACATGTATATATATTCATTTTAAATTATACTTAATTATTTTGTATCTTATCTTGCATAGCTAATTCAATTGTTTAAATTATATTTTATGTTTATTATCTACACTTACATTTATATTTATAAATACATATTTATTTACAAACAATTGTTCGTGAATCATCGGGAATGGTCGAAGGTCAAATGCATTCATAAAGAATCGTTCAAACAATTTATCGTTAAAACAATTTGGAACTCGGTTTAATAGACTTTGCTTATCATGTCGAAACCATATAAAGATTAAGTTTAAATTTGGTAAATTCCCGGGTCATCACAATATTACCATCAGCGTTTAATCATCTAAAAACACAATTCATTTGAAACCACCTCGAATTGACAACCGACGATTCAGTTTGATAAAAAGGAATGGAAGGTTGGAAAAACTCAATAGAAAATTTAGTACCGAAAAGCAGATTATGCGAAACTAGGAAGGAAGCCGTGGACAAATCACAAAGACTAAACCTGCCCTCAAAGAATCCAGATGATTCTGTTTCTGATGAAATCTTTAGCGAATACCTTACTCCTTAACCATTCTAAATCATCGTGACTGAATTTCTTCATCACAATTTGGTTCTAACATTCCAAGATATTATCGTATCACTCATTGTAAACATCCTCAATATTTCTGAAGATATCTTAATAAATATTATCGTCCGATATTAATTACCTCTCTGCGTTATCCGTATTATATCATAAAAGGAAACTGTTTTAGTTTCTATATTCTGCGAACCTTCGAATTTAAAATATGAATGTTTTTGAAGTAGTGTTGGGAGCTGAAGTATGAGTTAGTATAATATAATGACACTTGATCAACGTGATTATATTATAGTAATTCATGCTGAGTTTCTAATGAAACGTGATGATTCACAGTACCATCATCATGTGCCATGTTACACGACTCTTACATTCTACCTAATCTCCAAACATATCAAGAACATATCTTCCTGATAGTTCTATCTTTTCTCTTGAATTCTAGTAATTTAACCAACCAAGATCGTGCTATAACAATCTCTCTCGTAGAACATTAGTCATGTTCATTCGAAACTCCATACCTACGAATTCTGGACCATTACTTGTAGTACTTAGAGTCAAGAAGAGAATAAAAAGGCAAAGAGCTTCAAATTATAAAAGAAAATATAAAGCTCAACAACAACACATAAATTACAAACCGTGTATATCAATACGTATTGCCACGTAAAGGCACGGGAGAATGAAAAACACTATAATCCCAAGGTAATGGTAGAAGAAAGTAACTTCTTCCGGTGGTAGATGAAAAAGAAGAATGACAGATATAAAAATTAAGAGTATATCAAGAATCAGGACGGGATGGAGCATATTGACAAATACTTTAAAGTATGAGGCAAGGGAAATAGAATAGAAGGTGTGAGTTGTAAGGAAACGAAGGGGGTGGATTTATAGTAAAATATCCGACAGAGCAATCAAAACAGATGATCGCATTTAAAGCGGATCTAAATTTCCTAAATCGCCGAAGAACCAAATCTTATTACGAAGATTTTCACTAATTCCCTTGAACTCCGGAAATCAACCCTATCTATGTCAAAAGATTTGACGAATCTCTATTTTCTCATTTCACTCTTTTGCGATAGCTTCACTTATACTCTTCGCGTAATCAAATTGTTTTATCCATATTACTCAATGATGATAAAACCCTATGTATCAACTCATATTCATCATGAAAACATTTTTATTGTTAGCCATGACCACCTCACTTAAATTTCGGGATGAAATTTCTTTAACGGGTAGGTACTGTGATGATCCGAAAATTTTCGATCAAATTTAAACTTTAATCTTTATATGTTTCTGACACGATAAGCAAAATCTGTAATATTGAGTCTCGAAAACTTTGGAACTATGTTCATATGTTTAATTATCCTTGACTATTCCTGACGATTCACGAACAATTGTATGTAAATAAATTAATGTGTATATACAAATATAAATATAACAGTATATATTAATTTGAATTAACATAATACAATTTAATCATTTGATTTAATGATATAAAGTAATATACAAAAGAATTAAGATGTTATTAGAATGGATCTATTTATATATATATATATATATATATATATATATATATATATATATATATATATATATATATATATATATATATATATATAGATGTAACTGTTATACATAATTAATATGTATATTGTAATATATATAAATATATAAATGTTACATACTCACATATGTTATTATATAAAATAAGCATTACATAATTAATAAAATATAAGGTTAAAATATTATATGTAATCACAAGTTAAATTATAAATGTTATATTAATATTATATATATATGACATTTGATATATATATAAGTGTTATAGTATTATTAATTATATAATTATTATCATTAATAATATTAATATTATTATAATAATATTATTATCATTAATAATACTATTGTTATTATTATTAATATCATTATTGTAGTTATTCTCATTAATAACTACTAATGTTATTATTAATATTTTTATTAATTTTATTATTAATAAATATCATTGTTCTTGTTATTTATATTATTATTAATATTAAATACTATTAAAATTGATATCATTTTTTTTCCATTAGTATTATTTTGATTAGTATTGTTATTATTTTGTTATTGTATTTCAATATTAATAATAAATAATAATATTATTATTATTTGTGTTTAAATTATTATTAACATAATTATAATTATTAAGTTATTAATAATAATTATAAAAACTCATACGTACCAAAAATGGGAATCAAAGTCAGTTACACTGAACTTTCAAACTGTATCATAATTTGTTTTGGTGTCTATCATCTGGTACAAAACGATTCTATTTAGTCATTAACAAACAAAATTAGTACAGATTAAGATCAATTTATCTGACACATAACAAAATTTGATGAACGTCATCATATGCTTTATTTTCCTTGTTTGTTTCTCCTTGGCTAGAACATTGTTGTCGATTCCCTCAATTGTGTATAATAAACGATCATATCATCTTTGCTAGCTTCACTGAGGGGAATACTATCTCATCGGTTTCCTGTCTAATACTTTCTTTCACCACTCCACTAACACAACTGTCCACCAACGAGAACCCAATTTTAATTCTTCTTTTATCAAACACCAAAAATAACCCAACTTGAACAAACCACTTCTAATTATTTCTTGTTGATTAAACAAAACATCACACGCACATCATTGAGTTACCTTGTTTCTCTAATCGGCACAAGCCACAACTACAGCAAGTAATACTACTGACCACCTCTTTCTCTCTCATCCTCTCTCTCTTATTCGTGATCAAAAACCCTCCTGCTACAACACATTGCCACTAGTTTCTGTTACCAATCTATTACAAAACTGTCACTCTTATCCTGTTTCTTTAATCTTTTCAAAACAACCAATCAACTATAAAACCCATTTAATAGATGATAAGGATTAAAGAAGAAGATGAATAATAATAGAACGATTTTGGTACCTGCTGTGTTTTCTTTTTTTTCGACTTCCATCCATCTATCATCCGTTGCGGTTTGAACAAACCGCCACCACCTTTATGATTAAACACCCTCTTTGATGAACCCCATTAACAAATTCCTGTTTATATTTTGCCATTCAAAATGAAACCACAACCCACAACACCTGCAACTGCTCCGTATATTTTTTTTTCTTTTCTCGATCACCTTCACCCTAATCAACAACCACCTCTATATTTTTCTCTTGTAAACTATCACCACTTCCACTACATCACTAAAACCCAACATGTCATTTTATATTTGAAACTACAAACACCGAATAACTTTATCAATTAAAAGTTGATGTAGTATATTTCTTTATTTCCTTTTTGCCCGTACTCTAATATACGTTTGTTTCAATCTCAACCTACCCAAAAGCCAAACTTTCGGCTAATAGTTATATTGCATGTGGGTCAATAAACTAACAAGAAATCATGCAGTATTTTTTTTTGTGGACGACAAGAATAAACATATACAATCCCCACTTGTTATTAAAAATGATGAATTGTGTATAAGGAGTGGAAATCGTGGGAACCAGCTGGATCACTCAACCGATACATTTTGTTTCTTCCTCTTTTTTTGTCAACCACAAACAATCAAACAGATTCTTAGATTATTATGGGGTTTATTAAATATCAAGAAGGGGATTTAAGAAATTAAGTGAGGGGCTGCTTAATAAACTTTATGTGGGCCGTTGCTTCTATTATTTGCTGGGTCGAGGAAATTGGCCAGGAAAACGTTGTGCAATAATTCGATAAATGATAAATTTGATGGACGATGATCAAGGATGTAGGATAGAAGATGTGATGATACATGAAATAAGAAGAAAATAATAGAGATAATAATCATAACGCGATAATGATGATGAGTAATAGAAGAAGAAAATGAAACAAGCTGTGACGGGTTAAATAAAATTCGAATATGAAATATTTCAGAAAATAACAAATGGTTCAATGGTAAAAGGTGTTAATGCTGGTGAGCGAGAGGTTACGGGTTCGATCCCGGTCCAGGGCATTTATTTTTAGATAAAGCTTATTTGAGGTAGTTTTCACTTTTTAAATTTCTATTATTATTATTACTAATTATTATGATCATAATTGTTATTATTATTATAATCATGATTTTTAGTATTATCCCTAAATAAAATTAACATTGGTATCATTGGTATAAGTATTATAAGTAGTATTATTATTATTATAGTTATTATTATTATTAGTATTAACATGATTTTTAGATTATTATTAATAGTATCAATAATAGTATTAGTAATATCATTAAGAATATTATTAGTAGTATCATTATGACTAAAATTATTATTATTATTATTATTATTATTATTATTATTATTATTATTATTAATATCATTATTTTTATTATTATAAGTATCATTATTTTTAGTAATATCATTATTATCATTATTATTATTATTATTATTATTAATATTATCATTATTATATTTATCATTATTATTACTATTATTATATAAAGATACAACTTTCTATTATTATTTTACCAAACAAATATGAGTTATATAAAAGTTTATTTAATACATATAAGGTAAATATAGTTAATTAAATTATTAATGAAACATATAATTTACTAAAATAACAATTAATAATAATATATAAATTAAGATATAATAAATAAATTTGCTCGATTACGATTATGCGTATTAATAAAAAACAAATGATATAGGTTCGTGAATCCGAGGCCAACCTTACACTTGTTCAATGATGTTATATGTATTTTTACTACGAAATACAGTATGGTGAGTTTCATTTGCCTTTTTACCCTTTACATTTTTGGGCTGAGAATACATGCGCAACTTTTATAACTGTTTTACGAAATAGACACAAGTACCTTAACTGCATTCTATGATAGAATTATCTGGGATTGGGGTTGATTATTATGACACGTATTAGCCCCCGGTTTCCGTTAGAGTGTATGAGCTCCCGAGCCGGGTGGATGGTTTATTATTTATGACATTTTGGCACCGGTTGTCCTATATTTTATAAACATGTGTTCAGCCGTGGGGTGTAAAGACCGGCACAGAGGTTCTATTTTTTGAAGGCACATGTATTCAGTCGTGGGGTGAAAGACCGGCACAGATGGTTACTATTATATTTTGAATCCTCACCAGGTGTTCTTCATATGAATGATATTTTTTTGTGCAGTTGGAATGGGACTTCTGCACGTTTTATAATATTTAAAAATCTTGTGGTCTATTAGAACGATGAAAATGAAATGATTACTATAAACTAATGAACTCACCAACCTTTTGGTTGACACTTTAAAGCATGTTTATTCTCAGGTATGAAAGAAATCTTCCGCTGTGCATTTACTCATTTTAGAGACATTACATGGAGTCGTTCAAGGCATATAGAGGTCCGTTCATCGCGATGGTACCATATGTTATTGTATTCGTTCAGAAGATTTTGGACGGGGTATGATAGTAAATAAGAGGATCCAATCGTTAAATGTAGAGTTACCATATCTCTGAACTAGTAAATCCCTAACCGGTTCGGCTAGGTTAACCGCTTCCAAAGGCTCCCAATCGATTACCCGAGGCATTTCAATATTTTTGTGGTAAAGAATGTGCATGTTCTTTTGAAATTTTGGGTATTCTGTCCAACAACGATCGAATATTAGGTTGAGATGTAACTGTTGGTCATCAATAAGTGGGTGTATAATCCTCGGGTGAGGCTGAAATTGACGATAATGAGTGTAAAACAGTGGTTCTGGCTCATGATATAGCATGTGTTGATCATAATGTTGTTGTTGTTCAGGTTGTGGTTTTGGTTGTGGTTCTTGATCAAGTTCTTGTTCAGGTTGTCTAGACGATGATGCACCGTCCGTATCTGTATTTCTCTGCAAAACACATTAAACACAAAATTTGTGCATCCAAATATGCATTAGTGTTAGCAAACTAACAAATTAAAACAATTACAATAACATGTTTAATCCTTATTAAACTTATACTCATTTTCATATTTTTATCAATTCTATAATTTTTCAAATAAGCATATATGAAAATGCATACAAAGTTCATAAGCATTCAACTCAAATAACATATTAAAATAACCATTACTAGCAATTAAACAAGTTTCAAATGGCATTTATATCAAAATAATCAAGTTCATGAATTTTAGACTTAAAAAGTCCACTTTGATGCTCAAAAATCATGTTTAGGATCAAGGTTTGGATCATTTAGCAACCTAAAAATGTTACACTACTTATTTAGCAATAATTCATAACAAAAATCGGCCATAACCTGTTTATATCAAAAAGCCCCAAATTGCTCAAGAACACAAACCCTAGATTTCTAAAAAAATTTGAAGTTTAAGGCTTCAAATCATGACAAATAGCATCAATCTAGGTTATATAAGCATAATATACTAACAATTTAACTCTAATTAAGCTAGAATTCATCAAAATTCAATTAGGTAAAATAGTTGTAATTATCACTAAAACTGAGAAATTAAAGAGTTTAGGGGTGAAATTTCTACCTTTTTGCTCTCCCATCTGAAGAAAGGCATGATTGGAACGGATTATAGCACGAAATTTGGTTGATTTTGGTTGAAGAATGATGAAATTTAAGAGTGTTTTGTGGGTGTGTTCGTGTATTTGTGTGTGTGAAAGTGGACAGAGCAGCTGCTCGTGTCCTTTTGTTTCTGATCAGTTTTGGGCCACCATGCGATCGCATGGTTTTCCAAGGCAAACCCCATGCGATCGCATGGGGTGTAATATTGTATTTTTTTATTTTTATTTTTAAAAAAAACTTTTATCTTGTAAAACAATAAATTAATTTATTTTTAAAATTTTGTTTCTTTTTAGATTAAGGGCGTTTCGGTATGTTTACCTAGTTCGTCCCTCGACAAAATTTTAAGATTTGTCATTTTACAATGTTGTTTTTAAAAGCAAAGATTTTTTGGGTTTTTTAATATTTTTGGCATACTTTAGATCAATAAAATTAAAAATAATGATAATAAAATTTCTCGTCCCGCCCTCGAGTAAAGCAATTTCGGTTCAACGACCTAGTCTTCAACTCACGACGAATTTTAGAAATCATTTTTTGTAACTTAATTAAATAAAGTACATTTTTGTTTTTAAATTCACACCAAACTTAAATTTAAAATGTGCATATTAATAAAAGTTCATATAAATATTATTATTTTTTTATATAAATTAATTTTACAATCTTATATTTAAAAATAATATAGTTATATATTAATTTTAAAAACAAGGTAAAAATAAAAATAAAAATCTTTTTGGTCTTTTATCCCACTTTAATCAATCAAATATTAACAAAAATATACGTCCCTCTTTTGGGTAAAGTAATTTCAGCTATATTACCTAATTTTACTCCTCACGAATTTCTGAAATATTTTGGATTGATTGATTAAAGATTTTTATACCTTATGAATAAACGGTAAATTTCGCAGTGATGAATTAAATTTTTGTATGATATCAATAATTTCGGTTTATTATACCTAATTTTATTGAATATCAATTTAATACTTTATAGCGAACGATTCAGCGTTTATTATCAAAAGGTTAAAAGCAATAAAATAAAATAAAAATAAAAACTGTACATACTTACCTATGAGATAAAATTCTCAGAGACCTGCTTTAGTCGACTCATAGGAGAGTCGTTTGATTTGGTTTTCCATAGCTACATAAGCGTAACCTCGAATTTTCAATAACTTTTCTTCTAAACATATGAATGGTCCTTCTCTGCATAGAGTAACGAATTCAGAATTGGAATGTGTTTGATTGTTCGAACATTTACCTTCGTGTGACCATTTTCCGCATTTATGACATCTTTCAAGGTGTCGTGCTCTTCTTTTTGTTGCGGATTTAGATTTTCCTTTATCAAAATGTGTCTTATTATGGTTCTTCCTGAGTTCTTTCCTCACTTCATCCATTTTGCCTTTTATGAATGATACCAGTTCACTCAGGAAGATGTTATTATTACGTTTAGTAATCATAGCATGTAGTAGTAGACCATGCTTCAGATTAAAGGAATTCTTCATCTCGTAAAACCTAAAAACGTAAAAATTCAGAATGGAGGGAGAAGACTAGTTCTTTAGGGTCTGCTAGGGAAAGACCATTCGGATTCCATTTTCGAGAACTACATGAAAACAGAAAATCTAACTCTAGACAGCATTATATTATCCTTTAAAATATTTGAATCTCCCCACACTTAGTTAGCTGTGGTATCGAAATTGTGACTAACTTCATTATTAATTTCAATTGGAACATCAACAACTTGCATATCTCTGACTTTTGCTTCAAGCCATTTGTTGATTTCCTCTGTAACATTCACAAATTCAATTAACATCGTCTTTTCTTTAGGCGACAAATTGGATACTAATCGGTTACATAACTTAAAGTTCCCCTTAATCCTAGCATCTTGAATCCGTTTATAAAGTTTCTTCGTTGAACTGTTAAAAATGGGTCCATCTAATTTTGTATCAACAATGGGGTTCTTTGTTATCAGGTCATCATTGGGTGTTGCTTCATCTTCCCCACACTTAGGCGTTTTTATTGGTTCAACAGTTTTGGTTGGTGAAGATTGAAACTTTCGATTCACAAAGGTGACCGATTTATCACCATGCCCAAGTGTCATTCTACCTTCTCTTACATGAAAGAACGCCTCGGAGGTTTCTAAAAATGGGCGACCTAAAACTAGAGGAATATCAAGGTCTTCCTCCATATTAATAACTATGAAATCTGTAGCAAAGATCAAACTTTCCACTTTAACAAGTAAATTGTTGGCTATTCCAACCGGGTGTTTAATGGTTTGATCAAATAATTGAACACCTATTCTGGCTGGTCTTAATTTACCCACACCTAATCTTTTGTATAAGGAAAGAGGCATAACACTTGCACTTGCTCCTAAATCTGCGAGCCCATTATACATAGCACCATCATTAAGCAAGCAAGAAATGATAAATTCACCTGGGTCTCCTACTTTAGTAAGTAGAGTTGGTTTGTTAACCTTTTCCGGGTGATCTTTTCTTGGTTCTTTCACTTCTACTTGAACTTCTTGTTCACATTTTTCTTCGTTTCTTGGAATGAGAGGTTTATATAGAAATTCTTCTTCATCACTCCAATTTGAAGCTTCTCCATCTTCCAATTTTGGTTTTTCATATGTTGTTGACAACATATTTATGTTTTCATTCTGAGGGTTTTCTTGGGTGGTGAAATTATGATTAACTTCATTATCAACTTCCATCGGACCATGTATGTAATGTTTAACTCTGTGACCATTAACTTTAAATTCAATCCCATTTGAATTTAATAACTCTACTGTTTCGTATGGGAAAACTCTTTTGACTATGAATGGTCCAGACCATCTTGATTTCAACTTTCCAGGAAATAGCTTGAATCGTGAATTGAAAAGAAGGACTCTGTCTCCTTTCTTAAATTCTTTTGAACTTCTGATTCTTTTATCATGCCATTTCTTCGTTCTTTCCTTATAGATTAACGAATTTTCATATGCATCATGTCTTAATTCTTCTAATTCGTTTAGTTGACTTAACCGTAGACGTCTGGCTTCATGTAAATCAAGATTATATGTCTTCAAAGCCCAAAATGATTTGTGCTCAATTTCTACTGGAAGGTGACATGCTTTTTCGTAAACAAGTTTAAAAGGTGTGGTTCCAATTGGAGTTTTGTAGGCTATTCTAAAAGCCCAGAGTGCATCCTCCAATTTCATGGACCATTCCTTCGGATTTGACCCTACAGTTTTCTCTAGAATACGTTTTAATGCTCGGTTGGTATTTTCAACTTGTCCACTTGTTTGTGGATGATAAGCGGTTGAGATTTTATGAGTTACTCCATATCTTTTGAGAACTTTCTCAAGTTGATTATTACAAAAATGAGTACCCCGATCACTTATTAAAGCTTTCGGTGTTCCGAACCTTGCAAAAAGACGTTTTAAGAAGTTGACTACAACTCGTGCATCGTTAGTTGGGAGAGCTTGTGCTTCCGCCCATTTAGATACATAATCAATGGCAACGAGAATGTGGAGATTATTATGAGATTTTGGAAATGGACCCATAAAGTCAATACCCCAAATGTCAAATACTTCACATACTTGAATGACATTTTGTGGCATTTCATCACGTTGACTTATTTTTTTGGCCCTTTGTCAAGCATCACAGGATTTACAAAGAAGGTGTGCGTCTTTGAAAATTGTAGGCTAATAGAATCCAGCGTCGCAAACTTTTCTTGCTGTGAGTTGAGGCCCATAATGCCCTCTTGTTGGTCCTGTGTGACAATGGTTTAAGATTTGACTAGCTTCATCCCCGAATACGCATCGGCGTATTATTCCATCGGGACAACTTTTGAATAAATGTGGATCTTCCCAAAAATAGTGTTTTATATCACTAACGAATTTCTTTCGTTTTTGGTACGACAACCCTTTTTCAAGGAATCCACATACTAAGTAGTTTGCAAAGTCTGCAAACCATGGAATTTCATTATAATCGATTTTCAAAAGATATTCATTAGGGAAGTTATCTTGTATGGCCGATTCGTTTAGAACTTCTAATTCAGGATTTTCAAGGCGAGAAAGATGATCAGCGGCGAGATTTTCTGCTCCCTTTTTGTCTCGGATTTCAATATCGAACTCTTGTAAGAGTAAGATCCAACGGATTAATCGTGGTTTGGCATCTTGTTTTGAAAATAGGTATCTAAGAGCAGAATGGTCGGTATAGACCACCATTTTTGCTAGAACGAGAAATGAACGAAATTTGTCAAAAGCAAAGACAATAGCAAGGAGTTCTTTTTCAGTATTTGTATAATTCGTTTGTGCTCCTTGTAATATCTTACTAGCGTAATAGATAGGTTGAAATCATTTTTCAATCCTTTGTCCTAAAACGGCTCCCATTGCAAAATCACTTGCATCGCACATGAGTTCAAATGGTAGATTCCAATTTGGAGTTATCATGATCGGCGCATTAGTGAGCTTTTCTTTAAGAATATTAAAAGATTTGATGCATTCATCCGAAAAGATGAATGGAGCATCCTTTTCAAGGAGTTTATTCATAGAAGTGGCTATTTTAGAAAAATCTTTTATGAAACGTCGGTAAAAACCGGCATGCCCTAGAAAACTCCTAACTCCTCTAACATTGGTGGGATGTGGAAGTTTAGCAATTACATCTACTTTAGCTCTATCCACTTCAATTCCTTCCTTTGAAATTTTATGACCAAGAACGATGCCTTCTTTAACCATGAAATGACATTTCTCCCAATTAAGAACTAGATTTGATTGTTCGCATCTAATAAGCATCCGTTCAAGATTAATTAGACATGTTTCAAAAGTATCACCGAAGACTGAAAAGTCATCCATAAAAACTTCCATGCATTCTTCTATCATGTCGTGAAAAATTGCCATCATGCACCTTTGAAAGGTTGCAGGGGCGTTGCAAAGTCCAAATGGCATGCGTTTATAAGCAAAAGTACCATAAGGGCACGTGAATGTGGTTTTCTCTTGGTCCTCGGGTGCTATTGGAATTTGAAAGTATCCAGAGAAACCGTCAAGAAAACAATAGTAACTATTCCCAGCTAACCTTTCCAACATTTGATCAATGAAAGGTAAGGGAAAGTGATCTTTTCTGGTGGCGTCATTTAGTTTTCTATAATCAATACAAACACGCCATCCTGTTACAGTCCTAGTAGGAATAAGCTCATCTTTTTCATTTGTGATGACAGTCATGCCACCCTTCTTAGGTACACATTGAACTGGACTTATCCATGGACTATCAGAGATTGAATAAATTAAATCTGCATCTAGCAGTTTAATAATTTCTTTCTTAACAACATCTTGCATATTAGGATTTAGTCTTCGTTGGCGTTGCACATAGGTTTTATGACCTTCTTCCATAAGGATTTTATGTGTGCAATACGAAGGACTTATGCCTTTAATGTCATGAATCTTCCATGCAATAGCTGGTTTATGAGCCTTTAGCACATAAATGAGTTGAGATTTTTCATTTTCAGTAAGAGAAGACGATATTATTACAGGTAATTCAGATTCACCATGTAAATAAGCGTATTCCAAATGGTTTAGAAGTGGCTTTAACTCTAATATCGGTGGTTCTTCTATCAATGATTTGTATCGATATCGGTCTTCCTCTTTTAGCATTTGAAGCTCTTCTGTTGTTGGTTCGTATTCATTAGCCATAAGTACGGCTAACATTTCAGCTTCATCAATTGGTTCAGTTCCTTCTCCTAAGGAACATTCTCCAGTTCCTTGTAATTCTGGAAATTCTTGTAACAATTCTGCATGTGAATCTATAGTTTGAATATAATAACATTTATCATCTGCAGATTGTGGTTGTTGCATGGCTCTATCAACAGAAAAGGTAACACTCTCGTCCTCTATACTTAGGGTCAGTTTCTTACCAAACACGTCTATTATTGCTTTAGCCGTGTTTAAGAATGGTCTTCCTAATATAAGAGGAACTCGAGAATCTTCTTCCATGTCCAGAATAACAAAATCTACTGGAAATACTAAAGTACCAACTTTAACTAGCATGTTCTCCATTATCCCTCTAGGATATTTTACTGATCGATCGGATAGTTGTATGCTTATTCGTGTTGGTTTCAATTCTACAAGGTCTAGTTTAACATATAGTGAATACGGCATTAAATTTATACTAGCACCTAAGTCTGCCAATGCTTCTATTGAATTAAGACTACCCAGAAAATATGGAATTGTGAAACTTCCTGGATCTGATAATTTTTCTGGTAGTTTATTCAACAGCACTGCAGAACAATAAGCATTCATTGTAACAGCCGAGAGTTCTTCCATTTTCTTTCTATTTGTGATTAGATCTTTCAAGAATTTAGCACATCTTGGCATTCCTGAAATCACATCAATGAAAGGAAGATTGACATTTATCTGTTTAAACATATCCAAGAATTTGGATTGCTCGGCTTCAAGTCTTTCTTTTCTCATTTTACTCGGGTAAGGAAGTGGTGGTTGGTATGGTTTAACATAAGGTTTTGCCTTAACTGTGTTATCTTCATTAACCTTTTCAACTACCGGTTCTGTTTCCTTCTCTTGCTCAGGCTGTGGTGCCTGTGTAGTAGGAATAGAGTCATCAGAAATTACAGGTATTTCAGGTGGTTTGAGTGTAATACCACTTCTTGTGGTAATGGCTTTAGCTGTTTTATTTCGGGGTTTAACATTTGTATTGCTAGGTAGACTCCCCGGTTTTCTTTCACCTATCAACCTTGCTAGGTTGCTCACTTCTTGTTCCAGATTTTGAATAGAAGCTTGTTGATTTCTAAATGCTTGAGCATTTTGTTCATTAGTTTGTTTCTGAGATGTGAAAAACTGCGTTTGAGAGTCAACTAGCTTCGATATCATATCTTCTAAATTTGGCTATTTATCATCGGGTTGTGGTGGTTTAATTGGAAAAATAGGTCTTTGCTGGTTGTAAGTATTATTAGATACTTGTTGATTGCTAGGACCTTGTTGATTGTTGTATGGAATATTTCGGTTATAATTTTGATTTTGATTGTAGTTTGGTCTTGGCGGTTGATAATTATTTTGATAATTATTTCCAGGCCTTTGGTTCATGTATGAAACATTCTCTCTTTGTTCCATTGTTTGTTCAATACTGAGACAATCTTTTGTCAAATGTGGTCCTTCACACTGCTCACAACTAATTCGTATTGCGTGAATATCTTTAGTCATCTTTTCCATTCGTCTCTCGAAAGCATCTATCTTTGTGGAAATGGAGTTAAAGTCATGCTAGAATCGGCTCTAGCCGCTTTAGATGATCTAACGATGTCTTTTTCTTGATGCCACTCATGTGAGTGGGAGGCTGTGTTATCAATAATTTTGCAAGCTTCAGTTGCGGTTTTCTTCATAATGGAACCACCAGCTGCTATGTCGATGTCTTTTCGTGTAGTAATGTCGCATCCTTGGTAGAATATTTGTACTATTTGATAAGTGTCTAAACTATGTTGAGGACATCCTCTCAACAACTTTCCAAATCTTGTCCACGCTTCATATAAATTTTCATTAGGCTTTTGTGTGAACGTAACAATTTCTCCTTGAAGTCTCACGGCTTTAGATACCGGAAAGAATCTTTTAAGAAATTTCTCAACTAAGACATCCCATGTGTCAATCGCCCCTTCAGGTAACGATTCTAACCAATCTTTGGCTTCTCCCTTTAAAGTCCAGGGAAATAACATGAGATATATCTGTTCATCCTCAACTTCCCTGATTTTAAATAAAGTACAGATCCTATTAAAGGTTCAAAGATGTTCGTTTGGATCTTCTTTTGGCATACCACTAAATTGGCATTGATTAGTTACCATGTGTAGGATTTGTCCTTTGATTTCATAATCCGGCGCATTAATGTATGGTTGAGTAATGGCATGACCTTGGCCAGTGCGTGTAGCCCTCATTCGATCTTCCATACTTAGAGGTTCCTGATTTTTCATGATTGAGTTTGTTGAATCTGAATCACTAGAGGATTTTAATTTAATGGTTTCTTCCTCGACAATCTCTGGTTGAATGATTTGTTGTTCCGGAGGAATGATTAGTGGTTCAGGATCTCAGAATTGTCCCTGAATATCTTCCGGGTTCTCAATTATGAGATCGGGTTCAAAAAAATGGATTATCGAAAATTTGAATTGGAGTACTTGGTCGACTAGATGATGATTCTAAAGAAAAATCAACGGCGATGATATTGGCTAGATGTCTTGATCGAGTTACAGGAGGTGAACGTATGAAAGGTGGTGAACGTTTTGCTCGGTGCATTCACTGAATATCCTATTATTTATAAAGATAAAAATTATATAAGTTATCAAATTAATAGACTTTTCTGATTTTGCCCACGTTTCGAATAGCCAATAGATGCAGCAGGTAGCCATGACCCTTTAAATCGGAAGCCCACAACTCGCCACTAACAAATCCAACTATTACTACGAACCAGAAAATTTTGGATGTCTATCAATTTAACCGCTTAAAATAATTTTTTCATCGAAATTTAAAGAAGATAAAAAGAAAATTCTATGTACTAAAAACTAGATCGTCGAAATGAGAAAGAAAATGCGCGTCGAAAAATAAGAGGTCGAAGAACAAAAAGTCGAAAAACAAACCGTCGAAAAATAATAAGAAGAAAGTAAAGCGTCGAAACTTAAAAGTCTAAAAACTAAATATTAAAAGTTGCGTCTAAAGGAATTAAAGCTTAAAAGGAATTCTATATCTAAAACGGCAATAACTTAATTAGGCACTAAAATCTATTTAAAACTAAAGCGATAAGCGACGTCGTAAAATTCTAAAGCACCTAAATCTTAATCTAAAGAAAAAGCACTTAAGGGATTTTACGGCAAAGCCTAAAAATCTAGAAATATAAATAACTATGGCAAAATACTAAGTTACGAGCTAATTACGAACGATAAAAATACAAATTACAAATTAAACGTTTATAAATAAAAATACAAAATACAAAAATAAACTAATTTGATAAAAATACAATTTTACAAAAATATTATTTTTATATTATTATTTTATAAAAGTATTAATTTTATATTTAATAAAACTAATTAAAACTTAATATTACAAATTAAATAATAAAACTAAAACTAATTATTATTAAATTAAACCCTAATTACTAATTAATTATAAATTAAACCTAACCCTAATTCGATTAAGTTAAGGATCAGACCTGTCAAGTCAGATCATGCGATCGCATGATCCGAAGTCTTAATATCCATGCGGTTGCATGGCTTCGAATACCAGGCCTTTGTTGTTGGGCTGCTACAGTTTCGGGCCCGAATACTTCTTTTCTTTATTTTTTTTTCTAGGTTTAATATTACAAAACTTATATTAATTAAAACTTAAAATATAAAAACTAAAAATAAAAATATGTATTTTTTCTGATTTATATTTATAGAAAGAAACTAATTTAAATACAACTTATATAAAAAAAATTATTTATTAGTTTTTTTTCTTTAAAACTTATATATATATATATATTTACAAAAATAGATTAAAAACTAATAATTTTTTTTATATATATATAGCGTTTCGCTTTCGGCTGATGTTCCCCGGCAGCGGCGCCAAAAATACTTGATGTGTGCGAGGTGTAGTACGAAATACTATTATTTTTGTTACGAAATAATATTAAATACGATACAATTTTACACAAGTTATTTATTTATTTATAGAATAGATATACCTAAACCTTGCTACAACTTATAGGCAGTATACCTAATCGTAGAGTAGTGTAGTTTTTAGTAAGTCCGGTTCGTTCCACAGGGATCTGACTAAGTTTAACGCTATATTTCTTTTAAACTATATTTGTATATATATATGTATGTATGTATATATATATATATATATATATATATATATATATATAAGCAGTATTATTATTATTATAAAAGGGGGTTTTTACCGTTTAATGACCGGTTTGTCGATTTTAAGTTCTAATGCAAAATATTAACTTAATTTAAAGCGTAAAGTAAATGACAATAAATAAAATTGTGATAAAATAAAAGTACGATAATTAAAAGTGCAATAATTTAAAGTACGATAAATAAAATGACAGTAAATAAAAATGCGATGAGATATAAAATAAAGGAATTATGCTTATTTAAACTTCCGTAATCATGATGTTTGACGTGTTGATTTTAATTTATTACCATGAGTTAATTGTCCTTTGTCCTGAATTATTCGATATGTCCATCTGGTTTTGTCCATAATAGTCCATCGGTCATAATTATAAAGTGCGAGAGTCATCGCCAAATTAACCTTATACCCGAAGTCAAATATTTTAACTAATTGGGGATTCGAACTGTAACAAGGTCTTAAAACTTTGTTTAATGAATAGACCAGGTTATCGACTGCGTGTAATCCAAGGTTTTAATACTTTGTTAACAATTACACAAATTACCCTTGAATGTAATCCACCCCTGTGTTTAATGAGTCCAGTGACTATTAATTCATCCCCGTGTCCGGTCAAATGAATAATTATTAGTATTTATAGATATCCCGCCCACCGTACCCAGTCAAGCGTATGTGGTTATATATAAACACGTCAAATTATAAATCTCTATATTAAATCAACGAGATATCATTTAATGAATATAAAGCCCATTAATAGCCCATAGTCCAATTTCCACAAGTGTCGGTCTTTTGTCCAAACCCCAATTATGGTGCAAAGCCCAATAACCCCGTCTTAATATTTAGCCCAACATTACAATTACTTCGGCTTAAATAAGCATAATAATAACTTAGCTACGAGACATTAATTTAAAAAGGTTGAACATAACTTACAATGAGTATTAATCGCGTAGTGTTACACGGACAGAGTTTCGACTTACAAACCTTAAAACATTCGCTACTATAACCATATTATTATTATTAACTTATAATTAAAATTAAAATTATAAATATAAATATATTGAGAGAGAGTAAGATATATGATATAGGTGTACATAAACTCGTCGAATTAGCTGCTATTTATAGGACTTGGCCATGTACAGTGATCCATGCGATCGCATGGATTTAAAGCCTCCAGGCCATGCGATCGCATGGCCGCCTTCCACTGGTCACCATGCATTAAAAACGTGGGATGCTCGTATTTTTTAATATATATAATATAATATATATAATTTAATATAATTATATATATATATATATATATATATATATTATATTATATTCTTGTGCATCGTTGACTTATAATTTTAGGTCCGTTGACTTGCGCGTTGACAGTTGGTTCATGTCCCGGTTCCGGATTTTCGAACGTCCTTTCGTACGATTTAATATCTTGTACTTTGCGTTTTGCGGCTCGTACTCTTGTAACTTTTAGACATTTCTCATCAATAAATTGAACCACTTGGATTGTACTTTGTACTTTTTAGCGTTTTGGTCATTTGCGTCTTCAAATCGTCGAATCTGTCTTTTGTCTTCACCTTTTATTATTTAAACGAATATCACTTGTAAATAGAACAATTGCAACCAAAAGCTTGTCTTTCTTGAAGGATAATGCTATGAAATATATGTTCGTTTTTAGCATTATCAATTCTCTTGTTTGTTACCATAGTTATTAAACAAACATGTCAATTTTTGACAAAACACACTTAACAAATTCACACATGTCTTAATATTTAATAGGTTATGATTTGGCCAAATATTAAAACAAAAAGGAATCAACCATACCATTGAGGATAAAACCTCGAGAACTTTAGTCATCGTTTCCCCATTTGTTCCTTTTCTACATCTCTTTAATAGTAGCATCAGCACCACCATCTTCGGGAATTGGTGTACTATGTACACTTACCACACTCATGCTAGTAAGAAAGAAGTGCATCTTCATCTTCCACCATCTCTGAAAATCCATTCCTTCAAACTTATCAAGTTTGGAGAAATTAGCACTCATATTCTTCATTATAGTCGCCAACGATTATATCAAAATAGTTACTTTCGATTGCTGGAGGTTTTGGAGTCTTCGGGTAGGGTAAATAATCGATGACCGGATAAATCACTGAATCGTGGTATCACTTTCCGAAAGTAACTATTCGACCCTTATTGCCCGGGTTACACGGATATCGCTTTGGGATAAGACATCGATAATGTTCTAACTTTTGGCACAAAGTAAGAACCCGTGTGCTAGAGAGTATTATGTGATTTGTTTGTTCATCATCTTCTCATGAATAATTTCTCATCCTTATATAGGCACCCAAAACATGGAAGACATTATGTAAATTAATGGCCAATTAATCCTTCATCCTTCATAAGTATATCCATCTCAAGAGTCACAAAGACCTTTGATCTTCAAGAAGGTTAAAAGTCTCATCATAATGATACTACCTCATGATTAGATCATTATTGCTTTTTAACCACAACCCTTTAGTCAGATTTCGTGATTACTAAGAAAACTTAGTATGAAAACACTTAGTCAACATTTTGTGCTTACTAAGAAGACCAAGCACGAAAACACTTAGTCATTTTCGTGCTCACTAAGAACACCAAGCACGAAAACACTTAGTCAAATTTCGTGGTGACTAAGAATACCTAGCACGAAAACATTTTGTGCTTACTAAGAAGACTAAGCACCACAACTCGTGCTTACTAAGAAGACTAAGCACGACATCTCGTGCTTACTAAGAAGACTAAGCACGAAAACACTTAGTCAAATTTCGAGCTGACTAAGTCATTATAGTGACTAAAGGAAAACCACTTTGGTCCGGGTAATCTATCACTTAATGGATATACACTCCGTACCTCCTAACCCTTTTACAAGTGTAGACTAAATCCCTCAATTACACTAAATTTCCAACAATATGGAGTAGTGTCGAGGCATAAGAGCAATGATACAAGGTGAAATCGTTTGATGGTGTAAATCCAACAAGAAAGATGCGGTTGTAGGTGGAGAAGTTGAAGGAGTGACCGAAAGGTATGCTTGGTATAGTAAACTGAGGAAACTCCAAACTTGAAAATTTAGTGATCGAAGGAGCTCGAAACTGACGTGTTATACAACGTCGTCCATTGAGGGTTCCCTTCAGACCATCCGTGAGATTCGGGTGCCAAAGGCGTGGGAATCGGCTTGAGACTACAAAACATATGGAGTGAACATGCTTGAATAGAATGTGTAATATCTTGGAGGAAAAATAAAAGGAAAGGCTTTTAAAGTGTTGAGAAAAATAAAGCTTCAAATTGACCTTTATAACCAAGGGTATAGTACATTTATTTATGACCAATGATATTTCGATCAAATTATCTTTGTTATGTCTTCACATATAATGCAATATGTAATTAGAACTATCATTGGCCTAGTTTAGTAATGTTTTAAATAGAAATATAAAATATATTTCTTGAGTATTTAATTAATAAAATATGTTGAAATACTTACAGATTAAGCTGCTTTCATTTACTTGAATATATTGTATCAATGCACATTGTTAGGCATTCTTTCAGGGATCTCCTAATTAATTTCGTTACTTGACGTGCGTATAACTAAAAAATTTATTGAATAATGCATTAACTGGTTTTTTCTCATTTATTTATGAAGCAAGCTGGTCAAGAAGATGATGATGAACATGAAAAGAACAATTGTGCTCATAGTTTTCGATAGGCCCAACAAGAAGTTTTACGTTAGCCCTGTTGATGTTTTGAATCCAGCCCTTTTAATCAGAGACTAACCCACTATTTTTTTTATCCAAGTTTCAACTCGAGATGTTAGAAGCGTACAACTAGACAAAATGGACAAAACTATTCAATCAAAGGGACGAGTCAAGTCGAATTAAAACTAATCTTTATCTTTATTCTTTATTACATATTATAACAAAACTTTTAACACTTCATTCAATTTCAATTTTAAAAAATCTTACTTGTCAAAATCTCAATCCTTAGATGCAAAATCTATCTTTATCTTAGCCATTCAAAAATTTTGATACGAATCTTTCAAGGATGAAACGTCACCAACAAAGTCAAATTACAATGTTCCTCTACTACCACTGATATAAAAGATACAATAAAACTGGACAAAGTTGACTATACATATATGATATATCTTTACACCCACCTGACCCGCCCATTTGGCTACCTATACGCAATAAAGTGAGTGACATGAGCAAAAGAGACAATGAGCTGTGAATGATTTCAATGCATGTACACTCTTATTTACATTTCCACATTCCATATGTTGCAAAATTATAACTGTAATAAAGCATACAATTAAAGAGTTTAAGTAGCATTAACAGTTACCTCAAATGATTTTGGTCAATTATAATGCAATGAGAATTCAGACATTATTTCTCCCTATTCGCAGACGATGAATTCGGGTTTACGCTGTATCAATGGACGTACCTCACTGGATTTTCATGTTCCGATTCAAATTCAACATTTTCCTGAAACATTATGTACATGAAAGAGTTTTAAGATTTATTTAACATGTGATGGAAATAAATTGCTATTTTACAATAAGTGGCAAAAGCTTCCTCAAGTCTGATAAAAACACAAACATTAACCACCTTACTTTGGTTGCCACATTGTTTGTGTTTGTCTTCCGGAATCAATAAAACTTCCCAAACGTTAAAACGTACCCAGTGTATCATATTACAAAAAACATTGAAGTAAACATGTAATATAATCATACACCTTACGTTTTGAATACGGTACGCGAATCGATTATAACGATATGAAGAAAACAAAAGTGAAGAAATTAGGGTCATTAACAAATCAATCAAACTCTAATTCCACCTACAACCAAAATCGTCGTATGTGAAACGTGATAATCGAAGGCTTTTAATGATTACAAAGGTGAAACTAACCGGCAATCAAACACACAAATAAATCGATCAGAATGACCTAACTACATAATCAAACGATTATGTGCTGAAAAATTACCGATTTAAGAATCGATTCACTTTAGGTTTTTTTTCGATTGAATCGGTTTAAAAACGGATTTAGGAGTTTAAGGTTTTGTAGCAGATCAATCTCATTGAATCGATCGATGTTTTTAGGTTTGTAGCGGATGAATTAGAGATTCCATGTATGGGAGGAACGATGATTATATGAAACGCAGGTTTACAGATGTATACTTTGGATTTCTTTGTTGATTTGAAGATTTTATTTGGAACCCTAGGTTTGAGGAAGAAAATACTGAAGAAACGTGATTACTGAAGAAAATGCTAAAAATCGGGTTCGACATGGCGTTTGAAACCGATTTAGGGTTAATGGATTTGAAATTTTGGCCACCTGTAATTTAATGTCATTAGCACTTATTATTATGAACTAATTAAAAATGTACATGTTGGATGCCACGTCAGCGATTAATGTGGAGGTGTCACATTGGATTTAATCCCTTGATTTATTAAGATGTATAGATAGATAGATTAGTCACCGTCCATCTCAATTAGTGAGTTAAATATTTTTACTTTCTACTTTTATTATTCACCGCCCATGTCAATCAATAAAATAACTTAAATATGGAGTACGATATTTAGAATGTTTTAGTAAATAGTAATTGATCGATATATCATTTTCTAATTGCCCTTATTTAGTGTTTATATCGTCTAACTTTGTCATTTGGCTTTTTAAATCTCAATTTTTTCACTTGTTAATTACTTTTCCGTTTATATGGTTTATTGGATTCATGCAATAAAATCTTCTCACTTTACACATACTTATACGGAATAATCAATTACTTTACGCAACAAGTGACTCTATAACCGATTATTTTTAGAACCCATAAAATATTTCCTCTTGGTTTCATAAGATTTTCCGATTCCCTAATTGTACTTTGTACTCGTACAACATTTAAAATTAAAAATCGTAAAACCAAAAAAGACGAATTGGATCTATAAATAAACAACTCTATTTTCTCAGCAGTCAGAATCCTTCAAATGTCGATTCCTATATCTTCTCAACCCTCTCCAAGAAAATCTAACAATGAAGATAATCAAGAAATGGCGAATCTGTCTCTCATTTTCGATAAATACAAAGATAAATTGATAACGCTGCCAAAAGAGAAAGGTTGGATATCCGAAAATCTATACTTGTACCAAGGCTTTTGGCATCAGTCTAAGCGTCGAATCTCAGCTGAGACCGTGATGGCTGTGCAAGATGGTTTTAAAGCTCGTCAAACCGATATCTACTTAGCCACATTACCAAAATCCGGGACAACTTGGCTCAAGGCGCTCGTTTTTGCTATAGTACGTAGAAATGAGTTACAAACCAACTGTGTTGCGTTAATGGCGAGCAGCTCAGTTGATAATGGGCGGGGGCATCTTGCCAACAAGAAAACAAGTTGTGTTTCAACTCACCCTCTGCTTAGTTCTAATCCTCATAAATGTGTACCCTTCGTTGAATCCGTAATTCTTAGAAACACACCAACTTATGATGATCAATATTCGCCACGTCTCTTTGCAACACATATACCTTACACTTCGTTACCTCAAACAATTCTTGATTCTGGTTGTCGCGTAGTTTATTTATGTAGGAACCCTAAAGACGTTTTGGTCTCTATGTTTCACTTTGCGAACATATTGAGAGACAAAACGCGTACTCTAATGACAATTGAAGAGGCCTTCGAGTTATTTAGTAAAGGGGTGATGCCATTAGGGCCATATTGGGACCATGTGAAAGGTTACCATAAGGCTAGTTTAGAACACAAACACAAGGTTATGTTTTTAACATATGAAGGTATGAAAATGGACACCATGAATAATGTTAAGCGACTCGCAATGTTCTTGGGATACCCTTTTACTGAGGAAGAAGAGGCTAAAGGTGCGGTGGAAGAAATTGTTAATCTATGTAGTTTTGACAACTTAAGTGAGGTTAATAAGGTTGGAAATTTACATGAAGGCATACCGAATAACGCGTTTTTTAGAGAAGGGAAAGTTGGGGATTGGAGTAATCATCTCAAGGATGAAATGAGCCAGATTTTAAACCAAATTACAAATGAAAAGTTCCTAGGTTTGGATATCTCTTTCTAGCGATGTTATGATGTTCGATCCCCCGAGTTCACTCTTATTCAGATGAATTATTCGAGTAGTAAACGTTGTTGAGGCGTATGCCAACAGTTCAATAAAGCGAGGCTATACGTTCGTTGCCATACTTGGCCAAATTTAATCTGCTATCGTTTAAAGTATGGAAAAGTATATGAAAATGCATTGAACTTTTACTAAATTTTTATTGTATGCATCTAACTTTCAGATCTCCTATTGTATGCATTCAACTTTCTAAATTGTCCTATTGTATGTATTTAACCTGCTATAATAGATAACCTTCTATTAGATATATTTACATTATTAGTCTCTCATGTTTGTAAATCCTAATTTCATTGGTTCCTCATCATCTTCCATTTATCTTCATCATCTTCCATTCATCTTCATCCCCATCTTTTAAACATAATCAAAACCAAAATTGTGATTATAAACATAAACAAAAAGTGTTTTAATCATCTTCATCATCCACATTCATTTTCAATCATCCAAAATCATGAATCCTAATATTTCTTCACCAAATTAATATTCCTATATTTATTTTACACAATCAAAATCAAAAACGTAACTAAAAATGAAACCCCCAAAAAAATTCAAAATCTCAAATTTTATGTACATCCTCAATTTTACCTTCTAAAAAAATAACCAACAAATGTATCTTTGTTATAATTTACTGCTATTTAAAAATTTAATCTATAGAATTCAAAATGTATCTTTGTTATAAGTAGCAGACTCCAACAAATCCCCTAATTTATCATTTATGTATTTGATTAATTAGGTGAATTCAGGTACACATCGATTCAATACCACAATCGATCTGAAACCTTTGATCCGATTATTGATGACGTCGTCTGAACCATAGTTCCATCAACAGGAACCACAATCACCGGCGGAACCACCATCAACAGTAACATTAACCCTCACTCCGGTGCTAATATCTTTTCCGATGACCTGTTATTTATAGATTATTTAATATCTTATTTCCAGATCTGAATTCGTAAACGAAGCACGCATTTGTAATTGATTTAGTGTCGGAATTCGTAATCGATTTGGTGCCGGAATAACGCATTCCGGCGGCGGCGCTGGTGCATAACGTATCACTTGTTGCTGCTATAAATTTTTGGTGTGGGTTTTTGGTGTGGGTTTATATAATTTTTGATAGATTTTGAAGTTTTTTATATTTGATGGTTTAAGTGGATCTGTTGCTGGTGCCATACAATTTGATTGTGGTTTAAAAGTAAGGATGAACTCTCAAATAGGGATGATTAAGGATGAACTCATTTAGGAATTACCCTAATAAGTTGCAGTTCTAAAAAAATTTGATAATGAATGTATGAAGATGAAGATGGACCAAGAAGGTAAAGAATTATGTTAAAAAAATTAGGATAATAAGTTACATGAGGGACTAATAAAATTAGGATTTATAAAAGTGAGGGACTAATAATGTAAATATCTAGAAGTGAAATTGAGGTAACCTGAAAGGTTACCTATTATAGCAGGTTAAATGCATACAATAGGACAATTTAGAATGTTAAATGCATACAATAGAAGATCTGAAAGTTGAATGCATACAATAGGAATTTATTAAAAGTTCAATGCATTTTCATATACTTTTCCCTTTAAAGTATTGTGTTTCTTTTTAAAAAGTACCGTCTTCAATAGGAAGTGTTTGCTATAGTTTGTAATGATATGTGCAATGTCTATGTTATTTTTTGCACAATATTTAATAATTAATAATTTAATAATATAATATATATATCAATTTTTTGATAGCACGAGTCGTCGGGTAATTGTGATTCCAATTCAATAGCTTAAGAAGCTTGATTGATAAAATGAAGATTATAAATTTTCTTCAACCATTTTACAAGATGATCGAGACATAATTATGCGACAGTCACTATTATTTGCTCATACTACAATCTCACACGCTAAACAATTTTTCTTGCGCAAAGAGTCATCGTAGTTTGTCAATCTTGCACGTAAAGTCCCTAAGATTAACGGACGCTATGAAAATTAAGTCACCTTACACGCATTGTACATGTGATGTGACTTAACGAAATTTTTTAACCTTCGTCATTCTTAGGGACTCTATATACAAACACACCACGAGAATTGTTCACGCAAGAAAAAAAAGTTTAGAGAGAGAATGCGTAATTTATACAAATCAAAGGGCTGTCTGCATAATTATGCCTACCAAATTTATGTGGATTTACGAAATTATCAATTAACATTTCTTGATTATGAGTTCAAAAAGTTTAAAATTTTTCTCATCATAAATCTCTTATTCACTTGAAATGACCAAAATATTTCTAACATCTTCATTTCCTTATGTTTTAAATAAACGTAATAATAAAATTTGGGTACCCCTGGATTGGCACCCTGTTTGGAGTGGGAATTGAACCTGGATTGACAATACCCCAAGTTGAATCACACCCCATATAACTCAAGTCAAGCTTCAGTGGTAAAAAATAGAAGTCTACTTAGTAGACTGAGCCAGTTGATAGACAACTTTTATATATCCGTGTAAGTCACATGAAATATGCACGGAGTTTGCAAAAATAATATAATAATCGTTCGTATATGTACTCACACACTATGGAAAAGACTAATCAGCTCGTTTATTTTATGGGTTTAACCGATGGTTCACTATCCCTTTAAGATATGTTAATATATATATTGAGATTTAAGTTTAAGAGCACTAGGAGTCGTGATACTGAGCTCAGTGTTAAATCTCAGTGTTATAAACTTAACATTGAGATTTAACAATGAGGCCAAAACAAGAGAAACCGTTCAATGTTCAATTTTAGTGTTAAATCTTATTTTTTTTTATTAATTATTTAGTTTAATTATATATTAAAAATATAAAAACATATACCAAATTAAATTTCATTAATAAAAAAAATACATTAATTAAATAAAAAAATACTTAAAAAAATACTTAAAAAAATGCATTACTTAATAAAAACACAATACTTAATTCGTCCCCGACATCTCACGATTAGCCCAAACATGTTCAACCAAATCCGATCCTAGGCCCTCATGCACTTCCCTATCTCGTAAATCTTTCGTCCTCCTCCTGTGAATTTCACACCTCTTGATCCAAGTTGTTTGCATATTACGAACGGGTTCGTAAACTCAATCATTTTCGGTTAGAGCAAAATCATTATCCTCAACAATTATATTGTGTAAGATGATGTGAGTATACATCATTTGTTTCATAACATTGATGCTATATGCCCTTGCTGGTTGTTGTAGTATATGCCAACTCCCTTGTAAAATACCAAAAGTCCTCTCAACATCCTTGTGTGCCGCTGCTCGTTTCTTCGAAAAGTACTTACGTTTTTCATCATTTGCACTTGAAAACGCCTTAACAAATGATGCCCACCCGGGATATATACCATCGGCTAGGTAATATCCTATTTTGTACTCAACCCCATTTACAGTAAAAGGAATGTCTTGTATTTCTTCATTAAGCATTGAGTTGAAGAGATTATCATCATTCAAGACGTTTAAGTCGTTGTTTGAACCCGCAACCCCAAAGAAAGCATGTCAAATCCAGTTATCATATGAGGCTACGACTTCTAGCATAATAGTTGGAACTTTGTGATCGCCTCGAGTAAATTGACATTTCCATGCAACGAGACATTTTTCCCACTCCCAATGCATACAATCTATGCTTTCCATCATTCCAGGTAAACCGTGAATATCTTCGTGAGCCCCATACAATCGTTTGATATCATTAGTGGTAGGCTCTCGCATATATTCATCTTTATATAAATCAATAATACACTTACAGAAGTTCATTAGCGATTCACGACATGTTCGTTCTGACATTTGCAAGTACTCGTCAAAAAGATCAGGTGTATCACCATAAGCTAATTGCCACAGAGCGGAAGTCATTTTTAAGTATGTACTAATACTCAACATGCCGCGCGCATCAACCCGTAAATGAAATTACCTAAAATATTCAGGTAGCGGATCTTTACAGTAGTTGAGAATATCTTCCATAATTCGGAGAAAAACGCGTCGCCGCATCCGAAACCTCCTTTTAATATTATCGTTGGAGTATTTGGAACCTGCAACAAAATAGTAGGTAATAAGACGTAAATGTGCGGCTTCATGTTCACGGTCTATGTAACGACGTTTGTTTGAACTTTCCGTCTCATTTTCACTTTCTAACGCCTCGTTGTCTATTATATCGAGCACTTCCATTAAATACTCTTCGTTAGACGATGATGTTGAAGACATTATGAAGGAGAGGAGTTAATTTAGAGAAGTATTTGTTTGAAGAAATATTGTGTTGTGTTTATGTATAAAATGTATTTGTATATATATAGAAGAAGAAAATATTAAAAAATTAATAAATAATTAAATAATATTTAATGAATATATCCGTTGAATAACGGATATATTATCAAACACCAACCCAAATCACACCATTACCAGCCTAACGCTGAGCCCCAACGCCGGCCTTTAACGGCGATTTAACGTCGGCGTGGTGTCGGGGATCCCACCGTCCCCACCGTTGAAAGGTCGTAACGTCGAAAAAAAAAGAATCGACTCCTGGTGCTCTAATATATCGTCAACAATATCTAAAATCTATCTAAAAGTTAATTAGTTTTTCGTGATGTAAGTAAGATCGTCAACCAATATTGTGTCAAATCATCTAACTAATGAAATGTGCATGATTTTGTATCAAATCACTAAAGAAACGTTTCATTTTCTTATAAAAGCAGAAAATGTTTTATTGATATATTATTATTTACAGTACACGAGTTTACAATTCTAAAAGCCTGCAATCGAAGTCCTGTGTAGCTACCCAGCGCAAGATCTCACTTGAAAACCAAGCTGGGAGGGCCAAAGATACAGTGCTGATCAAAACTCAGCAACAAAGTGTCATATGACCCACCCATTTAGATCCGCAATTACAAGAACTTCAACCTGTAGATATACAATACTCGAGAGATACATAATACCACGTAGGGGCTGCCCTATGCTATATATTAAACACGAGTACAGACCGAGGAATGAGTTTATTTAGCCTATTCCACTTCGGTACGCATAGGAACCATCAGACGAGAACGAATCATTTAGCCAGCGGTTCCAGTCCAAACATGAGTTCTTCAATCGATTTGAAATCCAATCATAACTTTTTATTTGAATTTCGTTTGACAAGAGAGCAACACCTTTTTTTGTTTTTGGAGAATACGACATTGTTTCTGTTTTGCCAAATGTGATAGCAAGCAATCCAAATAACCGTTTGCCATGTGCTTATTAACGATGAGGGACATAACGACCATCCCACCCCCGAAAGTAAGGTTTCCAGGGATAGATTTGGAGGTGTAACTTGATTCCACCAATTGAAGATTCGAGACCATATATCTTTGGCAAACGAGCACGAGAAAAGAGCATGTTCAACATCTTCAAGATCGTCATCTCAAACTGGACAACGGATGGAGTCTAGATCAATATCCCTTTTATTTAATTCAACGCGGACCGAGAGTCTCTTACGCCTAGCTCTCCAAATGAAGATTATTATTTTTATTGGCACTAGTTATTAGTCAAGAGTACTAATTGTCACATTATCTGGAAGTAATACTCATTGATCAATTATACATGTCAAATCCTTTACCAAGAAGCCACCATGCGATGTTAGATCCAGTGACGATTCTAGAATCAAAACCCAATGGAGTCCCCAAAATTTATTCGATAACTTTCTTGCATAAAATATTGAATGTGTCGGGTATTGTCTATACAGTTGTAATTTTACAATAGTAATTCTAACTCATGTCCAATAGTTTGGTAGTTATGAGTGATGAGATTAGGGATTCATATACACCAACTATTATAAATATATTAGTACATTGCACATTCTGGTGCAAGAATTTTAAATTGCGCGATATTATATTACGTTTATGTTTTCGTTATATATTTGAAAATATTTTAAGATTTCTTAAATATCTAATGGATATTCATTAATCAGCTTAATCCACTAGATATGGATGATAGATGAACTAAATTTAAATGGATATGAATATGGATATAGATATGAATATGGATAAAAAAAATTAAATGGATATGGATATGACCTTACGTCCTCACCCGATCCATTGTCATCCTTAGGATGAAGGATTGGAGATAGAACCGTTAGAAATTGTGATGTAGAAGAAAGTCAAAAAGAATTAGAATAGGAATTTGACAAGAGTTTGTTTATTTTTATATATAATATATTCAATGGCCCATACTATAAAATTATAAGTGGGCTAATTTCAAACACTTTAGTAGTCCAAACTATTAAACTATAATCTCTAAAAAATTTATGGGTGTTATAATTCAGTAGGCTTATAACTACCTTTAATGGTTATAAGAACAAGGAGAGAAAAAGAGAGAAGAAGGAGAGAAGAAATATTGATATTGATATTTCAAGAGAAATGGTACACATTAAATGGCTACCATACATGTCTATTTATAGCATAAAATATTACTATGCAAGAAATATAATAATAATAAAATTAACATCCAATCTAGATATTTTATAACACTCCCCCTTGGATGACAATTTTATTAGAGAATAACTAGTACTGCCTCGTTAAAAACCTTGCTAAAGAAAACTCATTGGGATAAAACTTTAGCTAAGGGAAAAAGAGTGCAGCATAGAGTTGACTCCCCCTCAAGTAGGCAACGTCTGAGTTGTTACATCTTCTGAACATGCCTCATGTCAATATTATGAACGTGTGTTCTGAAAATAGCAGTTGGCAGTGCTTTGGTATAAAGATCAGCAGAGTTGTTGATTGAACGTATCTCATTTTAATCTGGTTGTCTTTTACGAGATCTTGAGTATATGAGAAGAATCTGAGGTTTTCATCTGAAACTGTATCATCTAAATCTTTTATGTACAAGTTTAGTCCCTGTGATTTGTCTACAGTCTCCTTCATGGTTTGCTCAAACCCTTGTTTCAATTCCTATTCCCTTGTAGTTTTTTCTGAGCCTTACCAACATACCATTCTTTTCCATCAAACTTATGACCGTTAAGACCGTCTATGGCTTTGGCGCCTCGTCAGTATTTATATTTTGTTCAGTCACTTTTGATACTCTTCTTTCATTTGTATTATGCAAGCTGCATTATCTTCATATATAGTTGTTGGTGAAGATAGTTGTTAGTTTTTTATAGCGTTCTAGTCCACAAGAATCAATAATGATTTGTGTCATTGATCTCAACCAAACACATTTTCGAGTAGTTTCATATAATGCAATCACTTCGTCATGATTTGATGATGTTGCAACAAGTGTTTGTTTTAAGAACACCATGATTTTGTGGTACCTCCATTTAGGAATACATATCGAGTTTGAGATTTATCTTTATGAGGATTTGATGAATGACCTGCATATACATAATCAACCAAATCTTGTTTTGAAACGTTAGAATAAAATAATTTTAAATCAGCAGTTTCTCAAGGGTATCAAAATATGTGTTTGTCCCATTCCAATGTCTTTTTGTAAGGGCTGAGTTGAACATTGTCAACAAAATAACTGCAAAAGAAATGTCAGGTCTTGTATAATTTGTAAGATACATAACAGTCCCAATTGTACTAATATATGGAACTTCTGATCCGTTAATATCTTCATGATCTTCACGGGGATGAAATGGATCAGTGTCAATATTGAGTTATCTAACAACCAATTGATTTTATCTTTAAAAAAAATGTTTTAAAATCTTTTCAGTATAAGTTGTTTGATGTACAAGTAGACCATTAGGCATATGCTCAATTTTCAATCCAAGGTAATACTTGGTTTTTTCAAGATTTTTTATTTCAAAATAATTCTTTAGAAGTTGAATGATTTCATAGATTTCTTTATTTGTTCATATGATGTTAAGAACATTGACATAAACAACTACGATCACATATCCGAACATTGTTTTTATAAAACATACGTGCAAAATAAGTTTATATGTATACCCTTTTTTTTATCAAGTAGTCATTTAATCGGTAATACCACATACGTCCCATTTGTATAAACCCATTTAGAAATCTTTGTGATTTAATGGAATATATTCCCTTGGGTTTTACATTAGATGCTTATGATACCTTAACCCTTTAGGTATATTCATATATATCACTATTAAGTGATCCATACAGATAAGTAGTAACAACATTCATGAGATGCATTTAAATAACTACCAGGTTGATTAAGTGTCTAATAAGTAATTGTATCCATTACAGGAGGATAAGTTTTCCTCCTAATTCATTTCTGGTCTTTGTGGAAAATATTGAGTTACAAGTCTAGTTTTGCCTTGTAACTTCATTTGCACATTTCTTTTCGGATAAAAATTCATTTGTATCCCATACGTTTCACATCTTTAAAAGTGATAACGATTGATCCGAAAACTTTTCTTTTATCGAGCGATTCTAATTCAGCTCTTATTGCTCCTTTCCATTGAGCTCAATCATGTCCATTTTGTATATTCAATGACAGATTTTAGTTCCAGATCATCATCTTTATTCATGATGTCATTGTAACATTATATGAAAATATCTCATAGAGATTTTAGTTTCATTTCGGTTCCATAATATTGCATAATTTATCGCAATTTTAGTATTTACATTTATCAATATCCTCTGCAGAAGGAATATTGATTTGTGGTTCTTCTTGAACACTTTCTCTTACCTCATTATCAGTTGATTTTCTTTTTCGAGGATTTTTATCTTCGGAACCAATTGATCTTCCACGTTTGATGCGTGGCAAAGACTCAACAGTGACATTATTGCCAGCTTTTGGAATTTCAGTTCGAGCTGGAGCATTTATCGCTGGTATATATGATTTAGTCACTTTTTTATATCTGTAAATGCATAAAGTAATTAATTTGCAAGTTCTTGCATATGCATTATTTTTGAACTTTCGTTTCACATTCTTTTGTGCGAGTTCAATATACCTTAATTGATGTTCGCATCATGAAGCATCATTTTATTTTTTATTTTTATTTCTCCCCCTAATCTAGGGAACAATGTTTTATTAAAATGACAATCAGCAAAACGTGCTGTAAAAACATCACCCATCATGGGTTCAATATATCTTATGATTGAAGATGTTTTATATCCAAAATATATTATCATCTTTCTTTGAAGAACCATTTTATTGTGTTGTGGTGATACAATTGGAACATACACTGCACAACCAATGTTTTAAGGTAGAAAATATTTGGCTCTTGGCCAAAATCAAGTATTAAGTAAAAATATTTACGACTTCCAAATGGTATAATGCGAATTAATGTCGCAGCATGTAAATTTACATGTCCACATATAAATATTGAGAGATTTGTACTCATTATCAATTGTCTAGTTATTAGCTGTAAGCGTTTATCTATTGATCCAGCTAAACCAATTTTGTGTATGCACATGAGCAACTGGATGTTCAACAACAATCCCTGTAGATATATAATGATCATTAAATGCTTGAGATGTTAACTCACCAGCATTATCAAGTCTCATCCTTTTAATGGTGTAATCAGAATAATGTGTTCTCAATTTAATAATTTGTGCAAGAAACTTTGCAAATGCCATATTACGGCTTGATAACATACAAATATGAGACCATCCGCTAGATGCGTCTATTAGAACCATGAAATATCAAAATGGTTCACATGATGGATGAATTGGTTCATATATCTTACCTTGAATTCTTTCAAGAAATATTTGTGATTCTTTTTCACAATATACTTTTCATTAATCACCATATGTGTTTTCCATTAATCACCATATGTGTTTTCCATTAATCACCATATGTGTTTTTTTTTTTTTTTTTATAAATCACCATATGTGTTTTTTTATCATATATCCTTTTCACCATATACGCTTTTAATCATATGCGCTGTGTTTTTCACCATATGCGCTGTGTTTTTTACCATATGCGCTTTTAATCATATGCGCTTTTCATCATATGCGATGTGCTTTTCATCATATTCGCTTTTTATCATATACGCTGCGCTTTTCATCATATGCGGTTTTCATCATATGCGCTTTTATAATATGCGTTTTTTATGTGAATAGTAAATTAATTAATTTCGTTTTACTATTCATATGAATTAATTTCGATTTACTATTTTGTTAATTGAATAATATATATACATCATATACTTGTGACTCCGAAGGCTCAAATGAATTTGACCATATAGTTATATGTTGTACCTTGCACATTAATTTTCAGTAGAAGCTTTAGATGCATATTTTTTTTGATGAACTATTTGTTTCATATCTAGCTTAGGCAATTATTGTGAACATTTGATCCCTATAAGAGCATTTATCTTTTAGACTTTTAGTTGATTCGTACTTGTCACAATTAGGGATAGCACCCGCGGGTCGTGGATGCGGATCCATTGGATCCATCACCCGTACCCGTGGTTTTTTTTTTTTTTAAATCAAATAACTGGAAATTTGGATTTTTTTTTTTTAAGAGACATCCAATTGAACCCTTGTTCGTTGAAACAATTTGACTATTTTTTTTAACTCCCCATTTATTTAACTTCGTCTCTTGACCTTGCCACATCACCAAAAATTACATCACTTGCCTTTGATGTCACCATCACAGTTAGAAACAGTCTAATATAATGCTTATGGCTCTTTGTATACACATAAATAATTTATGTCCATTTTCATTTCCTTACTTATTTTTTCTATTTTTGAAAGACAATTACACTGAGCAATCTTTGTCTCATTCTTTGAAACAATCTTCGTCTCATTTTTAAGATTTGAACATTATCTTCAAGGTTAGAAGGTTTGGCTCTGTACCGCCAAATCAGAGTCCCTTTTATTAGACAAGTTAGTGTCCCTTTTATTATTAGACAACTAGGCATTAGAAAATAGTTTTACATTACTATGCTTTGTTTGTGTACCCTTTTTATTTGGTTTGTTTATAAGTATATATGCAGTGTTTCTTTTCTTTATACTTCTCTTTCATCTTAATTAACACATATAATCTCTCATCATAAAATAAATAGTGTGAATTCTTTTAAGAAAATGGATTATGTAAATCAAATTTGTTTAGATAGTGAACCAAATACCTATTGGAGTATGATACTAATTCAAAGCGAGCGGAAGCATTTTTTAAAACTTTATAAAATCATACTCTTCCACGGATCATTGTACAAAACTTTAGTAAACAAAACAAATTAACGAAATCGAACGAGAGAAGATTAGAATACAACCTTTGTAGCCTTTTGAAAATCGAATTTGAAAACTCAAAGAAGAGTTCCTCTAAACGGTAGACACCCAAAGTTCCAACTTTGCTTCGATCTATACCTTCTACTTAACAGATCTTTTCTTCTTCCTTATTTCCACCAAAACCGAACCCAATTATAGATTTCAAGTATTTTGGTTACTTGAAAATGAGAAAGAAAAATAGCATTTTGTGTATGTGTGTTTTGTATCTCTTTTTTTTAACTTTTAAGATTTACTTTTAATAAAAATACAAACTACTTTTTTTTTTATTTTAACTTTTAAGATTTACTTTTAATAAAAATACAAACTACTTTTTGTATTTTAACCTTTAAGATTTACTTTTAATAAAAGTACAAAATACTTTTTCTTATTTTAACTTTTAAGATTTACTTTTAATAAAAATACAAACTACTTTTTGTATTTTAACTTTTAAGATTTACTTTTAATAAAAGTACAAACTACTTTTTCTTATTTTAACTTTTAAGATTTACTTTTAATAAAAATACAAACTACCTTTTTATTTTATTTTAACTTTTAAGATTATAAATTTAAGAATAAACATTAGTATGCATGAAATAAATAATGATTAATTGCATAAGTAATCATAAATGTTAGATAACATATAAAGACCCTGTCGTATTCGTATTGATCGGAATTAATCTCGACCCATGGTACCGTGTTGTCAAATGACGTGTTGCGTACATAAAGTACCGTGTTGTCAAATGACGTGTTGCGTACAATCATGAGGTCTTATTAACATAAATATAAATGTTAGTGAAGTTAATAAGAGTTAGATTACAGAAAATATAATTCAGGTGGTATAACCGACCATATATAACTTAAATAACATAAATATAAATGTTTGTGAAGTTAGTAAAAGTTAGATTACAGAAATATAATTCAGGTGGTATAACCGACCATATATAACTTAAATAACATAAATATAAATGTTAGTGAAGTTAGTAAAAGTTAGATTACAGAAATATAATTCAGGTAGTATAACCGACCATATATAACTTTAATAACATAAATATAAATGTTAGTAGTCCAAAATTTGATATATTCGAGTCTGAAAATTATTAATAATTTCATACCTTGATTAGTGATTCGTGATCGTTTGAGATATCTTTTAATTACACTAAGCTTTTCGTGCTGATAACGTGTTATAATTCAGTAGGCTTATAACTACCTTTAATGGTTATAAGAACAAGGAGAGAAAAAGAGAGAAGAAGGAGAGAAGAAATATTGATATTGATATTTCAAGAGAAATGGTACACATTAAATGGCTACCATACATGTCTATTTATAGCATAAAATATTACTATGCAAGAAATATAATAATAATAAAATTAACATCCAATCTAGATATTTTATAACAATGGGGTCTTATTATTATATTTAATGGTGTCCTATACAAAAAAAAATATAAAAATTTTGTGATAAATTTCAAAAAACTACTGGTTTCACATGACCCCTTACCTCATCACTTAAAGTCGCCATTGGTTAGATCCCAGCACCACTCGTCATCCATCTTGCTACAAGGCACAAAACTAGATAGATCAATAGTGAGCTTGGTGAGGTCCCCTTGAAGTTTACTGGAGATTTCTTGAGACCAACACCAAAAAGTATTGACATTGTTATGATCCCACCGTACACGGTCATGTATGGTTGCGTTTTGGTTGAGGTCAAGTCTAAAGAGTCGATTGAATTTATCTTTAAGTTTGATGTTACCAAGACACATTTCGTTCCAAAAACTCATTGTTTTGGATATTTTATGTTAAATTTGATATACTCACGCTTTCTTGTAGTTTGGTCTAAAATCCATATATGGGTCTACATAGTGTTGCAATTTATTTAAAATATATAAAGGCGTCTTCAATTAAATTTGTGAGTTAGTTTTGTACGTTTGTAACTTGTTTCGTAATATAATAATTTGTAGCTTAAAGATACGAGTAAATTACAACATCCTAATTGTATGATGATCATACGCATAGTGATCTGTCTCAGAAAGGCACACTATTAACAAGCACGCCGGCTAGAATATTCTCGACATGAATCATCACGGGCAAGTAACATCTTCACGGCTCTACTTTAGTAGCCCGATCGAAGGTTGCTTGCGTATGTGTCCGGGAAGAAGCGTACCGGGCAAAGGCTAGCCGGAACGCTACATATAGCTTATCCTACCTGGACAAATGCGCAGGCTACCGGCACCATTTAGCCGGATACAAAAGCATTAAGAAGCCGAAACCATGTCATCGCATAAAAAGGCCTGCTGAACCATAGACGTCGGGCACCCAACAACCTTTATAAGAATATTCATAAACCGGCTACAATCTTGCCCGGTCATAACACTACCGTGAAGAAACACTTGGAATACACATCAGACAAAACCTTCTTGACTAGACAAGGCATTCATCCGTCACGACCTGGACGGATCTACCACACTCTCGGAACTACCACGTCTTTCAGGTTTAGATACCCTGGCCCGGTACAAGGACACCGTCCTGGAACAAGCACGTTGTCCCGGAACAGGCACTTCATCCCGAAATAAGTGCACTGTCCCAAAACGAGTACTTGATCCCGGAACAAATATACAAATAAGCTGCATGCCACGTCAGCTCACGAATCTAGAAAAGTTTGTTAGGATCTGCTGGTTATTCCCATGAAAGGGACAGGTGCCACGTCAATCCTTGGGATCAGCAAAGTTTGTCACAACCATGAAAGGGACATGTACCACGTCACCATTCCCTCACAACATCTATAAATACACGAACAAGATCATTTATTCAACAACACTGGATGCATTAATGTTACTCTGCCCAAATTAATTACGGTAACATCTCTCCACCTGATAATACAATTCCGATAAAGATTTCGGTCATTATCGGAGTTAATCCCCACTCTAAGATATTAAATTATTCAATTCCGATCGAATAAGGTTATTCCTGTCGATTGTTTTACGACCTTGAAATCCAAATTTCAAATCGGGGTTCGCACAATTATTGGAGTTAAAACATTCGATCTATTCTTTTACACCAACTAAGCACTCAAATCCGAAATCTGATTAACAATTACGATTTTGGTTTGACCAAATGGCGCCACCTAAAGGCACGAACAGCACAGTGAAACCAGGCAGCAAAACGGCAAGCAAGAAAGGAATGTCCGATGACGTTCAATCACCTTTGAACAAAGAAAGCTCGCCAACGGTGGACCCACCTCAACCCTAAAAACAATCAATTGCTCACATTCACTCTGGCGACGCATCAGGTGACGAGATGAATGTTTCTGATGGCGACGAGGACACAGGAGGACTCACCACCTGGCAGGAGAAGGTTGAATCTCGGCATCTCTGGTTTCAAAATTGGGGGTTCGAGTGGCATCAGATCATCTCGTGATGACACTGAAATGATCACCAAGATGATCTCAGCTGACGTCTAAAAGCAAGTAATCAAAAAACTAAAAGCCATGTTGAGCGACGGCACCAATCTAGTAGAAAGGCAAAAGTTGCAAAACATCGACACCCTGAAGACCAGTCCCTTACCAAACATTGGCACAGGAAGTGAAGGCATCACCAATGGTGCCGCGAATGCATGGCTAACTGAGCTCCTTTTGCAGGCTGCACCACAGGCGTACAAGCATTATCTGTCACAACCTGCCGTCCAGGGCACCGCGCTTTAGAATCTGTTCGCTCTGATCACCGATAATAAAGCAAAGAGGCCGGTTGAGATGTCGGCTACCAGCCAAAAGCTTTGCGAGCGAATCTCCGGCTGCATTCTTCCCGCTAACATCATCATACCGGTCACTTTGGGGGTGTATAATGGCACTACCAACTCGGATGATTTCCTGGAAATCTTTGAGGGCGCCATGAAAACCCAACATTGAAGTGATTAGGTGGCATGCCATCTCTTTCTGATTGTCCTGCAGTCTGCTGCCAGAGAGTGGTTCGCTAAACTGCCATCAAACGGCATCACATGCTTCGCAGACTTACGGGAGAAATTTCTCATGCAATATCAAAATCTTCACCGGCACACCTTTACACACCAGTATGCCCATGAGATACCAATGTATCGGGGGGAGAAAATCAAAAGCTTCATCACAAGATACATGCCGGAGTGCCAAAAATTCCCAGGGCTCCCGGAAACACAACAGATTTCCGCATTCATAACTTTCTTAGACAAAGAAGCACACCCGTCGCTTGTCTCCGAACTTCGATGGAATATCCCGAGTACATTCGCGGATGCTGTGATAATAGCAAGACAATACCAGCATTTCGGGAGGAAAAGGCAAGCCTGGTACCACCGAAACGAGAAAAAGCGAGACGATGAATGGAGAAGCGATAGCAGACACCGTCATGATGGAAGCCGACACACTGATACTCATCACAAAAGCCATAACAGCCACGACAAAAGCCATGACGGTCACAGGCATGACAAAAGCAACCGGAGACCATACGATAAGGGATCTTTGCTCGACAGCCTGACTAAAACCCCTAGAGAGATACTGCTAACGGAGTCGGTGAAAGCCAAGTTCACCCCTCCGGCACCATTGGAAAAACGGGAAGGTCAAAAATCTGAAAAATACTGTGAGTTCCACGAAGATATCAGCCACAATACTGATGAATGTAAAGCGTTAATGCGTGAGATCATTGCAAAAATAAAGGCCGGCGAACTCAATCACTTGCTAGAAGGTCGGAAGTTCAAAAAAACTGATCCAAACAAAACATTCAGCTAGCAAAAAGATGACGGAAAGAAGCGTGAGAAAACAAAAGACAAGGTTGTAATCAATATGATCAGCATTGAACAAGATGAGCTCGTTCCATGATTCTCCTGGAGAGATACCGCAATCACATTCCCAAAGCTATCGACACGATACTCTCGGGAGGAGCCTGTAGTGATTGACGGTTTGATAGACGGTTTCCGGGTCAATGAAATGAACACTGACATGGGGAGTGAGGTTGACGTTCTGTATGCTCATTGCCTTTCCCAACTCCCAAAATGTGTCGGTAGGAAAATGAGACAGTCCAACGCTGTCATCTCCCGGTTAATAGGCTCTACTTGTAACATCCTCAACCGGGCCTAGCTGTAAGATTACTATATTGCCCTTAAGTTAGTATTGTATTATTATATGCTTTTATTTTTATTCAATTTTTATTACTATTTAATGATGTGGTTAGTACCAGTTTGTGACAAGGGTCACAGAACAAGTTTTTTTATTTAATTTGGACCTTGTTTGGGTTGCTAAATAATGAACGAAAGATATCAGATAACTGATAAATACCCGTGTGTTGCACAGTGTGGGAAATTAAACCCATTTAGATGACTAGTGCTGTCTCTCTCTTGCATTTTTCCAGAACCATCTCACACACACCGTTCTTCATCTCTTCACCTAACCAAACCCTAGATTTTCAATCCTTATTCTAGAGCTCAAATCGTTCATATCTTTGTGTTCTCTACGATTTACTGATTCTTTTAAGGTAAGATTTGTAGCATTTCATGCTTTAATCTTTGAGAAATTTGAGTTTTTGTGTAAAGTTTTATAAAGTGTGTAATTTGGGTCAAAATGGTTAGATTTGATGTTATTTGAGTCTAAATTTAGTGGGTTTATGTTTCTACATGTTTAGTGTCTTCGATTTGGTCAGTTTTGAGGTCGTAATCGAGCTCTAGAGCAAGAATTGTATGAAATTGGGTGAAACCCATCACTTTGTCTTTAGCTTCTGCAGATAAACACAGTCGGTCGAGTGTCTCGAGACACTCGACCGACCGACTCGACCATCGACCGAGTGTGTATGACCTACGGCCGAGTGTGTCTGTGAAAGACCATCGACCGAGTGACTAGACACTCGTCCGAGTGAGTGTAGATAGTCGGTAGACAGCCTATGACAGTCGACCGAGTGTCTTTGGCAGTGAAATATTTACTAAGTGTTGATTTTTAGCCATTATGCTGCCCGTTTGTATTTTGATGATCAGGATGTAAATTTGAGCAAAAAATTTTAGCAGACGCTTTTTGATACAAAAATTTATGTACTGTGTTATTCGATGTTAATGGACAGTAACTAACTTGATTTGCCTTATGTTCAGGTGATAAGGATAAAGAAGCCACTCAGTAGTAGATTATCTGAGCTGGTTGCTGGTAATTGGTGAGTGGGACTAACTGGAGAACATAGTATAGAGTAGCATGTTATATTATGATTGCCATGCTTGTTAGATGTTATGGTTAGTTAGTACGTTGTGATGACTGCATGTTAGTTGATGCTTGTTTGCTGGAGCCCAGTGCGTCCCTATTGTGTGGTAGCCTTGGTAGGAGAGATTAACCTGCGGGTTGGGTTCCTCGTGTGGTAGGCTAGAAAATTGAGGTGTATATATATATATGTGAATGACGCGTCTGTCACGTGTTATATATATATATATATATATATATATATATATATATATACACACACACACACACACGGTGGTGGAGGAACTTCTAGTAAGCCCCAGTCCGATCAGCTGGTGGTTAATGGTTTGGCCGAGCCGCCAGAGTTTCTGTAGATGGCACTTGGGTGATGTTTGTGTGTTAGCCTATGTGACATGATTAGTATAATAGTTCTGTATACTATTGCCTGTAGTTAGTCGTACTCACTTAGCTTCATACTAATTCCCCTCTATCCTCTCCCTGCAGGTTGATAGCTTTTGTAAGTGATGCTTTTGGGGAAAAGACGGGCATAACAATATTATGTTTGACAGGAGTCAACTCTGATGTTGTCTTGCTTTGTTTAAACAATAATCTTTTGTAAACATATTGTAAATACGTGTTCTCCGTATAAACATGTATTTTGTAATGACACGTGACACTGGTTGTATTAACATTAGTTAACGTTTTTTGTAATTAATAAATAAAGGCTTCCGCCACGTATATTAAAAAAAAATTAAAAATTAGCGGTGTCATAAGTTGGTATCAGAGCTTGGTTTGGCAGCATGTGCATTGTGATCTAAATGTCATGTTCCCAAACTTAGTAGAGTCATGTCAAATATAGCATGCTGGGGATGGGTTAAGTGAGTATTAGGACAGGTTATGTGTTAGTTGTTAGTACTAACAGAGTTTATACTAAGCCTTGGTGTGAGTGTTGTGGTAGTGCAGTAATGGCAGATAATGAAGCAAACGCTACTGGCCCCACTGTCCCTGGAACTGGTATTTTTAGAGCTCCCGAGGAAGATGGACATGTGTTATCAGAAGAGCAAACCTCACAAGAAGTTATAAACCTTCAAAGTCGATTACTAGAAGCCCAAGAGAAAATTAAAGAATTAGAACAAGAACGGGCGCAATGGCACCCTAATACCACTGCGTTGAACACAACTTTTCCTTCAAACCTTTATACTCAAGCCGGTGGCAGTTCCTAGTCACAATTTCCACAGAATACCTATCAAAATATCCAAATGCCATTCCCGTTTAACCAGTCATTTCCAAACCAGATGATATACCCATTTCAAGTTCTCGAAACGAGAAAGAAGTGTTCATATAAACAGTTTCTGGATTGTAAACCGCCGGAGTACAGTGGTCACACAAACCCTACAATAACACTCAATTGGTTAGGAGAAGTAGAGCGAGCGTTGGAAGCATGTTTCTGTGAGCCTGAATCTATGGTACTGTTTGCTAGTAGACTTCTCAAAGGTGAAGAAATGAAATGGTGGGACTCTGTCACTGCGTATTTACCCAAAGAACAGATCATTCAAATAACATGGGAACAATTTGCTGCTAAAGTGTGTGAACAGTATTGCTCTGAGTATGAGATGGAAAGATTAAAAATGGAGTTTCTGAATATGAGAATGACAGAAAGTATGACAATTGATGAGGTTTTCAGAGACTTCACATCTAAGTTGAGGTTCGTTCAACAATGGGTACCGACTGAGAAGGATAAGATCCAGCATTTCATGTGGGTGATTAAGCCATAATACAGAACCGTTGTGAGATTTTCAACAACCTTGGCACAGGCTCATGAGATGGCTAAGGTTACTGAAGGTGATGTAATGGCTGCAAAAATAGAAAGTTCAAGAGGTGGATCTTTTGGGGGAAAATCAGAAGGTCAAACAGGTGGTCAGTCTACTCAACAGTCAAGTAACCAATCAGGATTTTGTGGTAAGAAGTCAGGTGGGTTTAAACAAAAGAGTAAATCTGGTATGAGCGGATCGGGTTCTAGTCAGTCCGGTTGGTGCAATGTTTGTAAATCGACCCATGTCGGTCCGTGTTCTCCAATGACTAGAAGGTGTTTGAAATGTGGAGTGTTAGGTCATGAATCAACAGCTTGTTCTTTTAATTCTAATGTTTGTTGGAGTTGCCATCAAGAGGGGCATAGATCTGCAAATTGTCCATCTGCGTCAAGAGCTTATTCTGGGGCAAGGTCAGGGGCGAGGTCAGTGACTTTTGGGGGATCTTCTGCTTCTACTGTCGAGCAGAAGAGAAAGAATCCTCCAACAACAGAGGCAAGGACATTTCAGATGACGGTAGACGCTGCAACCGCTACCGACGACGTAATTATCGGTATGTTCTTGGTTAATTCCTTGCCAGTTTGTGTGTTGTTTGATTCAGGAACGAATCATTCTTTTATGTCCTTAGGCTTCTGTGATAAGTTGAAGTTGCCTGTTAGGATGTTAGATGCGCCTTTGGGAATAGAAGTAGCTGATGGTAAGATGGTTCCATGCACATCATCTGTGTCTGGAATTACCATCGAAATCGACGGCCATTCCTTCCCTTTAACCTGTTTGTTGATGCCTATACCTAGCTTTGATGTAGTCATAGGCATGAATTGGTTAAGAGCTAATAGGGCTAAAATTAAGTGTGATAAGAATATGATTTCTTTCCATTTGGCCGATGGATCCCGAGTGATAGCTAGGGGAGAGCGCAGCGAATTTAACTTTCCTATGGTTTCGCTAATGAAATCTCAGAAGGCGATATCGAAAGGGTGTGATTCGTTCTTAGCTTATGTGATCGATGTTAAGAAAGAAAAGAAGCAGGTGACCGATATTCCCGTTGTGTCAGAATTTCCAGAAGTGTTTCCAGATGATTTACCAGGGTTACCTTCAGTACGTGAAGTAGAGTATAAAATCGATTTGGTTCCGGGTGCTACGCCAGTTGCAAAAGCTCCTTACAGTTTAGCTCCGTCAGAAATCTGAGAAACGATGTCTCAGATACAGGAATTGTTATATAAGTGGTTTATTCGACCAAGTTCTTCACCGTGGGGTGCTCCTGTGTTGTTTGTGAAAAAGAAAGATGGGTCGCTTCTTATGTGTATAGATTATCGTGATTTAAACAAAAGAACAATAAAGAATAAATATCCGATACCGAGAATAGATGATTTATTCGATCAGTTACAGGGTGCTTCCTACTTTTCAAAGATTGATTTACGTTCAGGATATCATCAGGTACGTGTTGCAGAGAACGATATACCGAAAACCGCATTCAAAACTAGATATGGTCATTATGAATTTTTAGTTATGCCATTCGGGTTAACAAACGCGCTAGCAGTGTTTATGGATTTAATGAACAGGGTATGTTGTCAGTATCTTGACAAATTTGTGATTGTCTTCATAGATAATATCTTGATATATTCGAAAACTGAGAAAGATCATGCTACGCATCTGAGGTTGGTGTTAGAACTTCTGAAACAGGAACAATTGTACGCTAAGTTTTCCAAGTGTGAATTTTGACTGCGGGAAGTACAGTTTCTGGGTCATGTGATTTGTGAACAGGGTATCAAAGTAGATCAGTCTAAGATAGAGGCCGTAATGAATTAGAACTCACCAAAAATGCCGATAGAAATTAAGAGTTTTCTGGGTTTAGCAGGTTATTACCGCAGATTTATTAAAGATTTTTCTAAAATAGCAGGTCCGTTGAATAAGTTAACCAGAAAAGATGTAGTCTTTCGATAGACTGATGAACAAGAAAAGGCTTTTCAGACTCTCAAACAGTTGTTATGTCAAGCGCCGGTTTTAGCATTACCAGAGGGGACAGAAGATTTTGTGGTTTACTACGATGCGTCACGCGCAGGTCTTGGTTGTGTTTTGATGCAGAGAAATAAAGTTATAGCGTATGCTTCACAACGGTTGAAAAATCATCAACGAAACTACCCTACTCATGATTTAGAGTTAACTGCAGTTGTGTTTTCTTTGAAGCTTTGGAGACACTATTTGTATGGTACACATTGTGAAATCTATACAGATCATAAGTGTCTTCAGTACATCTTTTCGCAAAAAGAATTAAATATGCGTCAACGTCAATGTCAAGAATTGATTAAAGACTATGACTGTGAGATTAAATACCACCCTGGAAAAGAAAATGTGGTCGCAAATGCTCTGAGTCGAAAGAAAACTGTCGAAAATGTTAGATTTATGAGAATTGAGATAGTTTCAGACTTGATCGATCGGTCGAAAACAGTTCAGTTAACAACATTGAATGATGAAAACCTAAAGACTGAGCAAATGACTAAAAGAAAATTTGACATATGCAATGATTCTAGAGGATTAAAGACCTATAAAGACCGAATTTGGGTGCCTATGCTTGGAGAATTGAGGGATCTAATCCTTACAAAAGCGCATAAATCAAGATTGACAGTACATCCGGGTAGTACTAAGATGTACGGAGATTTGAAAACATTGTATTGGTGGCCGACAATGAAGACAGATGTTGCAAATTTCGTCGAAAAATGTCATATATGTGCGCAAGTTAAACAGAATATCAGAAACCGTATGGATCTCTACGACAGTTAGAATTTCCTCAATGGAAATGGGATCATATAACGATGGATTTTGTAACCAAGTTACCCCGAACCCAGAAAGGACATGACATGATCTGGGTGATAGTGGATCGTTTAACAAAAAGTACTCAATTTTTAGCTACACGTGAAACCGCTTCATTGAGTGATTTGGCAGATTTAAACTTGAATGAGATCGTTAGTCGACATGGTGTACTGTTGTCCATAGTTTCCGACAGAGATACTAGGTTTGTATCGAACTTCTGGAACAGTTTACAACAGAATTTGGGTACACGTGTGAATCTGAGTACAGTATATCATCCACAGGATGGTCAAAGTGAACGTACAATTCAGACACTTGAAGATATGTTGAGAGTGTGTGTCTTAGAATACGGTGGTTCTTGGGATTCACATCTTCCACTGATAGAGTTTGCTTACAACAATTCATATCATTCGAGTATCAGAATGCCGCCATATGAAATGTTGTGTGGTCGTAAGTGTAGAACTCCGACATGTTGGTTAGAGGCGGGTGAGAAACAATTTGCAGGGCTCGAAATTGTTCAGATAACCGCATAAAAAGGTCAAAATTGCACGTGAGAAGTTAAAAGCAGCCAGAGACCAACAAACGATGTATGCTGATCCGCGCAGATGTCCGGTGATATTTAATGTAGGTGATCGTGTATATTTGAAAGTTTTGCCGTGGAAAGGGGTGATCAGATTTGGTAAACGTGGTAAGTTAGCACCGAGATTTATTGGACCATTTTCGATTAAAGAAATCTTCAATGATCAAACTGTAGTTTTAGACCTTCCTTCAGAGTTAGCAGGAATTTACAACACGTTCAATGTATGTTATTTAAGGAAGTGTAAAGTAGACGACGAAAGTTTGATTCTTCCGCTGAAGGATTTGAAAGTGGATTTAACTAAGAAATTAGTAGAAGAGTCAATTCGTATAGTGGACAAGAAAGTCACAAAGCTAAGAAAGAAACAGATTCCTATGGTGTTAGTGGAATGGCGACACAGTTTAGGTTCTAACTTGACGTGTGAAACTGAGGAGTTAATGAGGGTGCGCTATCCCCATTTGTTTGACCTTGACCAGATTCCGAGGACGAAATCTTCATAAGGGGGTAGATTTGTAACATCCTCAACCGGGCCTAGCTGTAAGATTACTATATTACCCTTAAGTTTGTATTGTGTTATTATATGCTTTTATTTTTATTCAGTTTTTATTACTATTTAATGATGTGGTTAGGACCAGTTTGTGACAAGGGTCACAGAACAGGTTTGTTTATTTAATTTAGACCTTTATGGGTTGCCAAATAATGAACGAAAGATAACAGATAACAGATAAATACCCGTGTGTTGCACAGTGTGGGAAATTAAACCCATTTAGATGACTAGTGCTGTCTCTCTCTTGCATTTTTCCAAAACCATCTCACACACACCGTTCTTCATCTCTTCATCTAACCAAACCCTAGATCTTCAATCCTTGTTCTAGAGCTCAAATCGTTCATATCTTTGTGTTCTCTACGATTTACTGATTCTTTTAAGGTAAGATTTGTAGCATTTCATGCTTTAATCTTTGCGAAATTTGAGTTTTTGTGTAAAGTTTTACAAAATGTGTAATTTGGGTCAAAATGGTTAGATTTGATGCTGTTTGAGTCTAAATTTAGTGGGTTTATGTTTCTATGTGTTTGGTGTCTTCGATTTGATTAGTTTTGAGGTTGTAATCGAGCTCTAGAGCAAGAATTGGATGAAATTGGGTGAAACCCGTCACTTTGTCTTAAGCTTCTGCAGATAAACACAGTCGACCTAGTGTCTCGAGACAGTCGACCGACCGACTCGACCATCGACCGAGTGTGTATGACCCACGACCGAGTGTGTCTGTGAAAGACCATCGACCGAGTGACTAGACACTCGGCCGAGTGAGTGTAGACAGTCGACCGACTGTCTATGATAGTCGATCGAGTGTCTTTGGCAGTGAAATATTTTACTAAGTGTTGATTTTTAGCCGTTATACTGCCCGTTTGTATTTTGATGATCATGATGTAAATTTGACAAAAAATTTTAGCGGATGCTTTTTGATAAAAAAATTTTTGTACTGTGTTATTTGATGTTAATGGACAGTAATTAACTTGATTTGCCTTATGTTCAGGTGATAAGGATAAAGAAGCCGCTCAGTAGTAGATTATCTGAGCTAGTTGCTGGTAATTGGTGAGTGGGACTAACTGGAGAACATAGTATAGAGTAGCATGTTATATTATGATTGTCATGCTTGTTAGATATACTTACTGTTATGGTTAGTTAGTACGTTGTGATGACTGCATGTTAGTTGATGCTTGTCTGCTAGAGCCCAGTGCATCCCTATTGTGTAGTAGCCTCGGTAGGAGAGATCAACCTGCGGTTTGGGTTCCTCATGTGGTAGCCTAGACAATCGTGGTGTATATATATGTGAATGACGCGTCTGTCGCATGTTATATATATATATATATATATATATATATATATATATATATATATATATATATATATATATATATATATATATATATATATATATATATATATATATATATATATGCACGGTGGTGGAGGAACTTCCGGTAAGCCCAGTCCGATCAGCTGGTGGTTAATAGTTTGGCCGATCCGCCAGAGTCTCTGTAGACGGCACTTGGGTGATGTTTGTATGTTAGCCTATGTGACATAATTAGTATAACAGTTCTATATACTATTGCATGTAGTTAGTCGTACTCATTTAGCTTCGTGCAAATTCCCCTCAATCCTCTCCCTACAGGTTGATAGCTTTTGTAAGTGATGCTTTTGGGGAGAAGACGGGCATGGTGATGTTATGTTTGACAGGAGTCAACTCTGATGTTGTCTTGCTTTGTTTAAACAATAATCTTTTGTAAACATATTGTAAATACGTATTCTCCATATAAACATGTATTTTGTAATTAATAAATAAAGGCTTCCACCACGTATATAAAAAAAAAATTAGCGGTGTCACACTACTGAAGAACCCATAGGAAGGCTCAAGGCAACAGTAACGGTAGGCACTCAGCCCTACCTCCGTATGAGATCATTGATTTCTATGTCGTCAAATCCGTGACCGCCACGAATGTGATATTGGGAGGAAAGTTCTTCAGGAAGTTTGGTGCAATAGCCTCCACCACTCAATGTTTGCTTATGTTTCCAACCCGGCAAGGCGTAGCAACAGTCGAATCCATCCGACACCCCTTCCCGGGAGAAGTGAACACTCAAGTTACGCGAAACACTGGAATAAGGAAGGCACCACACATTCCGGAAGAAAAACGTGTGTCAGTCCTTAAACGGCTAACTTACTTCTCTCCACCGACACACTCCACTAGAAAGAGCCCGATCAATACTTACAAGATTGGGTAGAGGAGCTCCGGATGGCACCATGAGCCGGAACAGAGGGAACAATTTATCAATACCTATAAAACAACTGAACACCGTAATTCGGAACTAAAATGTTCCAGGCCAGAAATTTGCGTAAGCTCCAACCGAGATGCAACACCGGCTAAGGAAAACAAAAGTGGCTAGATGTCACACTGAAATTTTGATGGATGTCATGGTTGAAACTGATCACTTCAAATCATGGTTATCTTGATATTTATGTCTCTTTTTTTTTCCAATAAAGAATCTATGTATGCCTTTCCTTTTTAGGAATGAATAAAAGAATTTTACCATTTACAATAACTTAGTCATTATGTTATTTACAACGTTGTTCACATAATAAAAATCGGCTAGCAGCAGATAGATTCCAGCATCTACATAAGTCCCATGCAAGTTATTTTATACCCCCTTAAGAGGTGATTGTCTAGCCCTCGTCGGTACAAGTTTATACTGATAAACGGCCAATGAGTAGATGGAATAAACACACGTGACTGCACGGTGTACACGTCAAAACTAATACAAATGTAGTCTAGACCTACATATGAAGACACGAACTAGTTCGACTGAAGAAAATTCATCACATAATACATGAAACTAAAATTTCATTAATGACACAAAAGTTTCATTACAAGATATATCAAAAATAAGCAACAACGTGCAGTACAACATACTAAAATTTAAAATCTAACAACTACTGCACGGTTGTAGCTTCATCAGCACAAAGATCCTCAAAACTGCCAAACCGGATCTCCACCAACGCCTGCTGGGCAGCCTGGAGCTCCTGCACGGCACCCAGGTTCACCTTATCGGCAATTTTCGGATGCAAAGGGCCAACCCCTCAGGCATGATGCTTTTGCATCAACCGAACAGCGTGAGTAAAGTTGGTCGTCCTAAAACTATGCAAATAAGCCTCAAAAGGCACCTTCACAGTACTAGAGTTGATGGCCTTCTTCAACACAGAAGGTAGGGCACCCTGCAACCGCTTACACTCAGCCATGGCTGCCTTCTTCACAAGGACGGTAGAGGATATCTCTTTATCATTATCCGCCACCACCCGGGCAAGCTCGTCCTTGGCAGCCTTCCACTGGCTCTCCACGTCGCTCATAGCTTCCCGGGCCTTTGCCACCCAAGCCAACTCATTGTTGGTAGCCTTTAGCTGACTCTCCAAGTCAGTCATTATCTGCCAGGCCGACGCCGCCTGCTCATCACTGTCAAAACCATCAGGCAGAAAAGTATTTAGTGCCACGATTGCTCGGGCACGGACAACCTTGGCATCATCCACAGGGAGGGCGGAAATCGTCTGGTGAAGAGTTGAGGATGATCCCTTCTCTCTGGCACTCATACAGCCAGGATAATCAATATCCAGCTGAGAGAAAGCACGGATGAGTTCATCACTCGCAGGAACATTGAAGTGAATGTATCAAAACTTTCCAGGGTAAAATGATCACCCTCCCCACCACCCATCTCTAGGGGCTCCGTAACGCTTTCCCCACCTCCAGCAGAAGACTCGACAGTAACTGCAAGAATCAAGAAAGTCAGGATAAATATAAGACTAGCTTATCGGAGCAAGAAGATTATCTTTGGCCTTCTTCGACCGTAGCTGAGAAGCGTATGGATCCTCCTCTTAACAACTGCCTGCTCCTCCATCACAGTCGGAGCAGGGAGGACCAAATCAGCCTCATCGCTAGTATTTTGCTCCAAGTCTTGTGGAGCAATATCTGGCTCACCAGCCGGATCCACCGGCACATTCTCAAATTTGATCTCCTCGAGATCACCAAACGCCATTGCAGTAGCAAACTCCATCGCTATTGTATAAAACTATAACAAGGTTAGCATGCAAGAAACCTAACTAAAATAACATAACAATTGGCTAGGATCAGTCTCTACCTGCTCCATTGTAACGAATGAAGGGTTTAGTGTTTGGATTCGGCCATTGGTGGCTAACCCCTCCCAACACAAGCATGGCCTCCGGGTATGGCCGTTGGGGAAGCCTAAACTCCTGAATGGCTAATATACATGCCTTCTCGGCAGCATTAAATCTTGGAACCCTATTGGCTCCCTTCTTCACATGGTCCACCCACTCACAAAGGCGAACGAACTAATCCAGTAATCCTTAAGTACTGACAAAAAAGAATGACTCCCACAATTCCTTTAAAAAGAATCCATATCATCGGTAAAATTGAAGAATCCTCTCCGCTTAATGGAAAAGCAACCAACCTCGGATCTCAAAACGGTAAAAAAATATTAGAACATGCGAAGAGTCTGAAGAATGTGGTAGTAGTTCACATACATCTCCCACATCACCAACTTCTGGTAAGCATGAGGGTGTATTTGGGCAGGAGCTACCCCATAGTGCGTAAAAAATTGATACATAAATCCGGAGTAGGGCAACCGGAAGTTGCCCACAGTAATGGCTGCACCATATATGGTCACCATGTAGGGTGGAGGTTTATGTGCTCGATGGGTGACATTAGGAACTCTCAAGATGTAATTGGTTAAAAAATGGATACTTATCTACTAATTCATTGAGGTACGCATCACACACTCGGCTCATTATCCTATCAATATTAACAACAGCCCTAGCAGAAGATTCAGCAACGTCTACACTAGTTGACGTGGAAGACTGATCCACCATATATATATATATAAGAAAAGGTAAAAACTAAAAACTGATAGGAGAAAGTTAGGAGATGAAAGAAAAAGAAAGGGTACCTTTTTTCGTGAAAAAATTGTTGGTTTTTTGAGGAAGAAACGATGGAAGAAAGAAGGTTGTAAAAAGTGAGAGGATTGGAAAAAGGTGGCTATTTATAGGTTTCAAAGAAGTTGATCCAACAGTTCAGATCAAAAGATGGAAACAAAAAGGTAATGATTAAAATTGCAAAGAGATGTCCCTTGAACGCCGTTCCAAAAAGTTGAAAAATGGAAAAAAACCCAAAAAGGGGGCGTGTCTGCAGAAACTGCCTTTTCAAAACTGTCAGGCATTTAATGCACATCCAATCAGGAAGGTGTGCTCGTTTTCAAGTTTGATAAAGGTAACCGTTCCTGCTACCATCATCAAACTGGGGGGACTTGATGATACACATAGTGATCCGTCTTAGAAAGGCACACTATTAACAAGCACGCAGGCTAGAATGTTCTCGACATGAATCATCACGGGTAAGTAACATATTCACGGCTCTACTTTAGTAGCCCGATCAGAAGATTGCTTGCGTATGTGTCTCAAAAGAAGCATACCGAGCAAAGGCTAGCCGGAACGCTACATATAGCTCATCCTACCTGGATAAATGCGCAGGCTACTTGCACCATTTAGCCGGGTACAAAAGTATTAAGAAGCCGGGAACCATGTCATCGCATAAAAAGGCCGGTTAAACCATAGACGTCGGGCACCCGACAACCATAAGAATATTCATAAACCGGCTATAATCTTGCCCGGTCATAACACCACCGTGAAGAAACACTTGCAATAAACATCAGATAAAACCTTCTTGACTAGATAAGGCATTCATCCATCACGACCTGGACGGATCTACCACACTCTCAGAACTACCACGTCTTCCAGGTTTAGATACCCTGGCCCGGCACAAGTACACCGTTCTAGAACAAGCACATTGTCCTGGAACAGGCACTTCATCCCGAAATAAGTTCACTGTCCCAGAACGAGTACTTGATCCCGGAATAAATATACAAATAAGCTGCACGCCACGTCAGCCCACGAATCTAGGAAGTTTGTTTGGATCTGCTCGTTATTCCCATGAAAGGGACAGGTGCCACGTCAATCCTTGGGATCAGCAAAGTTTGTTACAACCATGAAAGGGACATGTGTCACGTCACCATTCCCTCACAACACCTATAAATACACGAATAAGATCATTTATTCAACAACACTGGATGCATTAATTTTACTCTGCCCAAATTAATTACGGTAACATCTCTCCAGCTGATAATACAATTCCGATAAAGATTCCAGTCATTATCGGAGTTAATCCTGACTCTAAGATATTAACTTATTCGATTCCGATCGAATAAGGTTAATCCTGTCAATTGTTTTACGCCCTTGAAATCCAAATTTCAAATCGGGGTTCGTACAATTATTGTAGTTAAAACATTCGATCTATTCTTATACACCAACTAAGCTCTCAAATCCGAAATCTGATTAACAATTAAGATTTTGGTTTGATCATATGACGTCCACCATCCACTTTATTTAACTTTTTAATTAAACGAAAGTAGTGATCGATTAAGATCATAATTTAATGGGGTTCTAACTTTTTTTATGTGCTAATTATATTTGAAAATGTATTTTAGTAGTTGTTTACTTTTCAGAAACTTACAAATTCAAAAAAATATATGTTGTCCGAGTTGTTAAATTTAATGGTGCTCTATACAATTTAAAAGAAAAAGTATAAATTAAAAAAATATGGGGTCTTGTAGTAAAATTTAGTGACGTCTTATACAATTTAACGTGTATTTTCTACATAAAAATTTTAATTAGTGGTGTCCAGTGACTCCACAAGCTTTAAGCTAAACTTGCCACTAACCGGCAATGTTTTATTTTAGTTTATATTGTGGTTTAGGATAGTTGATTTGAAGGGTTTTTTTAGTCAATTATTGTTAGCGAGTTCTACTATTTTTATTCGTAGCCTTAGTTTGTTACTATTCTTAGGGTTTTGTTGGTGTTTGGTTGCCAACGTTGCTTGAGATATGGGTGGTTCGGGATCACTTGATTGGTTACTATGATCGATATGTGTTTGCATTGCTTATTCGTCGTGGTTCTTGGTGGGATTATGTTTTCTTGTTCTCCCATCACTGTGTTAAGTCGTAGGGTCAGACTCTGGTATCACACTGGAATATCACAAGTATCGCCTTTAATTGCTCTGCGATGACTATTTCTTATGTTTCTCTAGCGCATTATTGCAAGAAGTTACGAGTAGACAATTATCTCAGTTAGTTTTTGTATTGTTCGATTAGATATGTGCCAATGGTATTAGATTTTTATCAATGTATCAATGCCTGACTCAATCGATGTTACAATTAGGTTGTTTCATAAAATCTATTGACTTAACCACGAAGTCTAGTTTCAAGTTTCCAAATAATATTATGACAAAATTATACGGATAGTCCATGAGATTTATACTAAATTGCTAGCATAGTCAAAAATGAATTTTTTTATGTGGATATTCTATATGGTTTGCACATATTGCACGTAGGGATGGCAATGAATGTTCCATTCGTGAATATTCACCTGAATGAATCCAATTATCGTGGATATGGGTGATGTAAATGGACGAATAATGGATATGGATATGGATGATCTAAATATTTCATGGATTGGATATGGATGACAATTTATCATCCATGAAAGTATCTACTACCACCCGAAATACATCTATATAGACAAATATATGTACTAATATATATACACATACATCTACATATCGATATACATATAGATATAACCTACGAATTCTTAAATTATCAACGGAAATAAGGGTTATGATAGTCACGATTATTAAATTGTTACTCACAATATTCGAGGCTACATATTTGGATTAGTAAAAAAGTATATTTACTTATATTATAAAATTTTTCTCTCAACTAAATTCATAATTGGCGACAAATTAGAATCAAAACTCGTAACAAATCAAAAATATAAACATTAGATATTTGCATTTGTGATAATCTATATTAAATTGTCAAATCTGTAGTGACCCGAACTTTTCCATGTTTATATATATTAAATGAAATTGTTATTTACATAATTAAGTGTTTCCAACATGTTAAGCAATCAAACTTGTTAAGACTTGATTAATTGAAATAGGTTTCATATAGACAATTGACCACCCAAGTTGACCGGTGATTCACGAACGTTAAAACTTGTAAAAACTATATGATGACATATATATGATTATATATATAGTTAACATGATATTATGATAAGCAAGTATCTCATTAGGTATTTTAACAATGAGTTATATACATAAAATTGAGTTTATTGAATTAAGAAACTCGAAACGATATATATAATGATTATCGTTATAACAACGTCTTACTAAATACAAATGAATCATATTAAGATATTGATACACTATGTTTAATCATGATAAATTATAAGTAAACATGTCATTAAGTGTATTAACAATGAACTTCATATGTAAAAACAAGACTACTAACTTAATGATTTCGAAACGAGACATATATGTAACGATTATCGTTGTAACGACATTTCACTGTATATATATCATACTAAGATATATTATATATCATAATATCATGATAATATAATAATTTAACATCTCTTTAGATATAATAAACAATGGGTTAATAACAATTAACAAGATCGTTAACCTAAAGGTTTCAAAACAACACTTACATGTAACGACTAACGATGACTTAACGACTCAGTTAAAATGTATTTACATGTAGTGTTTTAATATGTATTCATACATTTTTTAAAGACTTCAAGACACTTATCAAAATACTTCTACTTAACAAAAATGCTTACAATTACATCCTCGTTCAGTTTCATCAACAATTCTACTCGTATGCACCCGTATTCGTACTCGTACAATACACAGCTTTTAGATGTATGTATTATTGGTATATACACTCCAATGATCAGCTCTTAGCAGCCCATATGGGTCACCTAACACATGTGGGAACCATCATTTGGCAACTAGCATGAAATATCTCATAAAATTACAAAAAAAATGAGTAATCATTCATGACTTATTTACATGTAAACAAAATTACACATCCTTTATATCTAATCTATATGCCAACGACTAAATACACATACAAACACTTTCATTCTTCAATTTTCTTCATCTAATTGATCTCTCTCAAGTTCTATCTTCAAGTTCTAAGTTTTCTTCATAAATTCTATAAGTTCTAGTTTCATAAAATCAAGAATACTTCCAAGTTTGCTAGCTTACTTCCAATCTTGTAAAGTGATCATCCATCCTCAAGAAATCTTTCTTATTAACAGTAAGATATCTTTCTAATACAAGGTAATACTCATATTCAAACTTTGATTCAATTTCTATAACTATAACAATCTTATTTCGAGTGGAAATCTTACTTGAACTTGTTTTCGTGTCATGATTCTGCTTCAAGAACTTTTAAGCCATCCAAGGATCCTTTGAAGCTAGATCTATTTTTATCATTTCCAGTAGGTTTACCTACTAAAATTAAGGTAATGATGTTCATAACATCATTCGATTCATACATATAAAACTATCTTATTCGAAGATTTAAACTTGTAATCACTAGAACATAGTTTAGTTAATTCTAAACTTGTTCACAAATAAAGTTAATCCTTCTAACATGACTTTTAAAATCAACTAAACACATGTTCTATATCTATATGATATGCTAACTTAATGATTTAAAACCTGGAAACGCGAAAAACACCGTAAAACTGGACATACGCCGTCGTAGTAACACCGCGGGCTGTTTTGGGTTTGATAATTAAAAACTATGATAAACTTTGATTTAAAAGTTGTTCTTCTAGGAAAATGATTTTTCTTATGAACATGAAACTATATCCAAAAATCATGGTTAAACTCAAAGTGGAAGTATGTTTTCCAAAATGGTCATCAAGACCTCGTTCTCTCGACTGAAATGACTACCTCTTACAAAAACGACTTGTAACTTATATTTTTGACTATAAACCTATACTTTTTCTGCTTATATTCATAAAATAGAGTTCAATATGAAACCATAGCAATTTGATTCACTCAAAACGGATTTAAAACGAAGAAGTTATGGGTAAAACAAGATTGGATATTTTTTGATTGTTGTAGCTACGGGAAATATTGTAACAATTCTATACAAATCATATCCTAGGTAACTTATATTGTATTATAAATGTATTCTAATATGTTATGTAATCTTGGGATACCATAGACACGTATGCAAATGTTTTGACATATCATATCGACCCATGTATATATATTATTTGGAACAACCATAGACACTCTATATGCAGTAATGTTGGAGTTAGCTATACAGGGTTGAGTTTGATTCCAAAAATATATATGCTTTGAGTTGTGATCTAGCCTGAGACGTGTATGCACAGGGTCATGGATTGATTCAAGATAATATATCGATTTATTTCTGTACATCTAACTGTGGACAACTAGTTGTAGGTTACTAACGAGGACAGCTGACTTAATAAACTTAAAATCATTATAACGTAATAAAAATATGTTGTAAATATATTTTGAACATACTTTGATATATATGTACATATTTGTTATAGGTTCGTAAATCGACCAGTGGCCAAGTCTTACTTCCCGACGAAGTAAAAATCTGTGAAAGTGAGTTATAGTCCCACTTTTAAAATCTAATATTTTTGGGATGAGAATACATGCAGCTTTATAAATGTTTTACAAAATAGACACAAGTACATGAAACTACTTTCTATGGTTGAACGATCGAAGCCGAATATGCCCCTTTTACTTGGTAACCTAAGAATTAGTAAACCAGTCTACTAATTGACGCGAATCCTAAAGATAGATTTATTGGGCCCAACAAACCCGATCCATTTTAGCGGATGCTTTAGTACTTCGATGTTATTTTATCATGTCCGATGGATGTCTCGGAATGATAGGGGATATTCTTATATGCATCTTGATAATGTCGGTTTCCAGGTGTTTACCATATGAATGAATTTTATCTCTATGTCTGGGATGTATATTGAAATATGAAATCTTGTGGTCTATTATTATGATTTGATAATATATAGGTTAAACCTATAACTCACCAACATTTTTGTTGACGTTTTAAGCATGTTTATTCTAAGGTGATTATTAAGAGCTTCCGCTGTTGCATACTAAAATAAGGACAAGATTTGGAGTCCATGCTTGTATGATATTGTGTAAAAACTGCATTCAAGAAACTTATTTTTGATGTAATATATATTCTTATTGTAAACCATTATGTAATGGTCGTGTGTAAACGGTATATTTTAGATTATCATTATTTGATAATCTACGTAATGCTTTTTAAACCTTTATCGATAAAATAAAGGTTATGGTTATTTTAAAAATGAATGCAGTCTTTGAAAAACGTCTCATATAGAGGTCAAAACCTCGCGACGAAATCAATTAATATGGAACGTTTATAATCAATATGAACGGGACATTTCAGTTGGTATCAGAGCGTTGGTCTTAGAGAACCAGAAAATTGCATTAGTGTGTCTTATCGAGTTTGTTAGGATACATTAGTGAGTCTGGACTTCGACCGTGTTTTTTTTTAAAACGATTGTTTAACACTTTTGTTGGAAACTATATATTATTAACATGTAAATATTATGTGATATATTAACCTCTTAATGTGTTTGATATTGTGTGATAGATGTCTACCACTAGTACAAATCCCATCGATTCACCTAATAATAATGAAGAGTCGAATATATTTTGGGAAGATTTACAAATTCTCGAAGAGGAACCGGAAGAAGAGGAACCGGAAGAAGAGGAATAAGAAGAGGAGGAACCGGAAGAGGAGGAACCGGAAGAAGAAGAGGTTCCGGAGGAAGAAAAATTGATACCTACAGTAAATTGATTAAATAAAAGAAAATCATCAACCAACGGACCAAAGTTAATAATGGTTAATGGTGTTTCCGCCGAGGAAGCAAAATATTGGGAAGATTACCAATTTTCTGATGAATCGGATCCCGATGAGGATTCCGATGATGTTATAGAAATTACCTCAACCCAATTTAATAAAGCAAAAGAAAATAATAAGGGAAAAGGTATAAAAATAGAGAAACCTGATTCCAACCCCGATGAACTTTATATGTATCGGCAACGTCAGTATTTCCTAAATTGTAACAATAACCCGGGAACCTCTAAACCACCAGGTTTTTCTAAACCATTGTGGAAAACGACGGCTCGTATTAGAGGAGCACCATATATCCCAAAAAAATTAGGAAAACGAACCAAGTCCGAAGAAGAAGAAATCAGCGATTCAGATTAGAGGGTTGTAATTATGTTGTGTATTATATGTATTGTAGTGTGCTTGTACTTTTATGTTCTATGTAAAAATTGCTTGTATTGTTTGTTAATTATCTTTTACGAATCTAATCCTTGTCTATTTTACAGTATAAAAACAAAATAGACGTTAAGGGTAGACAACCGAATATTTTAGAAGATCTACCAGAGGATATGATTGACGAAATCTTGTCTAGAGTCGGTCAGAATTCATCAGCACATTTAGTTATCGCGAAATTAACTTGTCAAACATTTGAAAGACTTTCCAGAAATTCCTTAGTTTATAAAAGGCTTTCCTTAGATAGGTGGGGTATATCACATTGGGGAGACCGTAAGTTACGCCATGTTTTCTTTAAAGCGTTAAATGCGGGGAACACAAATGCAATTTTACGCTACGGGTTAAGAACCTATTTTGACTCAACATATCCCAACATAGGATTTCGTGAATTAGAAAGAGCTTCTAACATGCAACATAAAGTAGCATGTTATGCTTACGGGTTAGTGATGTTCGCTTCTTACCAAAGTGAGAAAAAGAACATCGGATTGCAACTTTTAAATAAAACCTTCCCACAAGTGACGGATTCAGTAGTCGGGGTGAGAAACAAGGTTTTTAGATTATTATGAGACTGTTGGACATTACGAAACCCTCGTCCTTTTGACGACATTACAACATGCTACCTAGCCAATGGTCATAACGGTTATTTTCCACAAGACCAAGGATGGGAAGTCGTCTTAGTAAAATCAGAATGCATGACTTGTTTATGGACTTATGAATTACGTGTCTTTATTTCCTTTGCTGAACAACTTGCGTATTAACTAGATTTATCTTCAAAACTGTCATGTATCAAAGTGTACTATATTTCTTGTATATGTAATATAGCGATGTTGTAAGTTTGAAGAATATTTGTATGTGATATATTATTATAATCAGTTTTTCATATGGAATTGTAGTAGTTGAATTGTATATTAGCTACTAAGTATGAACTTAACGGGTAGGTAGTACCCGAATTTAAACTTATAAAATGCTAATATGAAGAAAAAGCTTTTATAAATGAGTTCATATTATGCTACAAAATACTATTGACTACTCTTAAATTCTATATGATTAACTCAATTCTTTTGGCTATTTTTTTTAAAGGAAATGGCACTGGCGACTCGTCAGAACTTGAACATGAGTGAGGAAGACTTTCGTGTTTTCCTTGCTGCGAACATAGCTGCTGTACAGGCTGCGATGCAAAATAACAATAACTCTGGATCTAGCAGTGGAACTAATTCCGCAAGAAATCGTGTAGGATGCTCCTACAAAGAATTCACTGCCTGCAAACCTTTGGAATTTGATGGAACCGAAGGACCAATTGGATTGAAACGGTGGACCGAGAAGGTCGAATCGGTGTTTGCCATAAGTAAGTGTACTGAAGAGGACAAAGTTAAGTACGCTACGCATACCTTCACAAGTACGACGTTAACATGGTGGAATACCTATCTCGAGCAGGTAGGACAAGATGCTGCTTACGCACTACCATGGTCATCATTCAAGCAATTGATGAACGAGTAGTATCGTCCCAGAAACGAGGTCAATAAGCTCAAGGTAGAGCTTAGAGGATTACGAACGCAAGGTTTCGATATCACCACGTACAAACGACGATTCACAGAATTGTGCCTATTGTGTCCCAGAACGTTCGAAGACGAAGAAGAGAAGATCGACGCATTTGTAAAAGGGTTACCAAAAAGAATTCAAGAAGATGTGAGTTCACACGAGCCCACATCCATACAAAAGGCAAGTCGAATGGCTCACAAATTAGTGAACCAGATTGAAGGAAGGATTAAAGAGCAGGCGACCGAAGAGGCTAACATGAAACAAGTCAAGAGAAAGTGGGAAGAAACCAATGACAAGAGTCACCAATACAACAACAACAATCACAACCAGAATCGCAATAACTATCCCAATAACCGCAACATTAATCGCAACAACAACTTCAACAAACGTCCCAACAACAACTACAATAACCGTCTCAACAACAATAACAAAAACAACCACAACAGCAACAATAACAATTTCAACAACAATCCCAATAACAACAATGGCAACAAAAACCAAAAACAACCATGCCAAAGATGTGAAGAGAATCACCTGGGGTTCTGCACGACATTTTGCAACAGGTGTAAAAGAAATGGTCATAGCGCGAAGAAGTACGAAATCTACGGACCAATGCATAATAGAACTAAAGGGACAAATAATGTCGGAACCAATAACACCGCCATAGTTTGTTTTGGATGTGGAAAACCGGGCCACTTTAGTAGAAATTGACTGAATCAGGGAAATACTAATGAGCAGGGCCGCGGAAGAGTTTTCAATATTAATACGGCAGAAGCGCAGGAAGGCACGGAGCTTGTTACGGGTACGTTTCTCATTGACAATAAATCTGCTTATGTTTTATTTGATTCGGGTGCAGATAGAAGCTATATGAGTAGAGATTTTTGTGCTAAACTAAGTTATTCACCGACACCCTTGGATAATAAATTTTTACTTGAATTAGTAAACGGTAAATTAATTACAGCAGATAATATATGTCAGAATTGAGAAATTAAACTGGTTAGCGAAACATTTAAGATTGACTTGATACCAGTAGAGTTAGGGAGTTTTGATGTGATAATCGGTATGGACTGGTTGAAAGAAGTGAAAGCAGAGATCGTTTGTTACAAAAATGCAATTCACATTATACGAGAAAAAGGAAAACCCTTAATGGTGTACGGAGAAAAGAGCAACGTGAAGTTAAATCTTATTAGTAACCTGAAGGCACAAAAACTAATAAGAAAAGGTTGCTATGCTGTGCTAGCACACATCGAGAAAATCAATTCCGAAGAAAAAAACATCAATGATGTTCCCGTCGTAAAAGAATTTCCCGATGTATTTCTGAAAGAATTACCGGGACTACCTCCACACCGATCCGTTGAATTTCAAATAGACCTTGTACCGGGATCTGCATCAATAGCTCGTGCTCCATACAGACTCGCACCCAGCGAAATGAAGGAACTTCAGAGCCAATTACAAGAACTTTTAGAGCGTGGTTTCATTCGACCAAGCACATCACCGTGGGGAGCTCCTGTTTTATTTGTTAAGAAGAAGGATGGTACATTTAGGTTGTGCATCAACTACCGAGAGTTGAGAAAACTTACCATCAAGAACCGCTACCCACTACCGAGAATCGATGACTTATTTGATCAACTACAAGGCTCGTCACTTTATTCGAAGATTGATTTACGTTCTGGATATCATCAAATGCGGGTGAAGGAGGATGATATTCCAAAAACTGCTTTTAGGACGCGTTACGGTCATTACGAGTTTATGGTTATGCCGTTTGGATTAAAAAACGCACCAGCTGTGTTCATGGACCTCATGAACCGAGTGTGTGGGCCATATCTTGACAAGTTTGTCATTGTTTTCATCGATGACATACTTATTTACTCGAAGAATGATCAAGAGCACGAAGAACATTTGAGAAAAGTGCTAGAGTTTCTGAGAAAAGAAAAACTGTACGCTAAGTTTTCAAAGTGTGCATTTTGGTTGGAGGAAGTTCAATTCCTCGGTCATATAGTGAACAAAGAAGGTATTCAGGTGGATCCAGCAAAGATTGAAACCATTGAAAAGTGGGAAACCCCGAAAACTCCGAAACACATACGCCAATTTTTAGGGCTAGCTGGTTATTACAGGAGATTCATCCAAGATTTTTCCAAAATAGCAAAACCCTTGACTGCATTAACGCATAAAGGGAGGAAATTTGAATGGAAGGATGAACAAGAAAAAGTGTTTCAATTGTTGAAGAAAAAGTTAACTACGGCACCTATATTGTCATTACCTAAAGGGAATGATGATTTTGTGATATATTGTGATGCCTCAAAGCAAGGTCTCGGTTGTGTATTAATGCAACGAACGAAAGTAATTACTTATGCGTATAGACAATTGAAGATTCACGAACATAATTATACGACGCATGATTTGGAATTAGGCGTGGTTGTTTTTGCATTAAAGACTTAGAGGCACTACTTATATGGGGTCAAAAGTATTATATATACCGACCACAAAAGTCTTCAACACATATTTAATCAGAAACAACTGAACATGAGGCAGCGCAGATGGATTGAACTGTTGAATGATTACGACTTTAAGATTCGTTACCACCCGGGGAAGGCGAATGTGGTAGCTGACGCTTTGAGTAGAAAGGACAGAGAACCCATTCGAGTAAAAGCTATGAATATAATGAATCACAATAACCTTACTACTCAAATAAAGGAGGCGCAACAAGGAGTTTTAAAAGAGGGAAATTTAAAGGATGAAATACCCAAAGGATCGGAGAAACATCTTAATATTCGGGAAGACGGAACCCGGTATAGGGCTGAAAGAATTTGGGTACCAAAATTTGGAGATATGAGAGAAATGGTACTTAGAGAAGCTCATAAAACCAGATACTCAATACATCCTGGAACAGGGAAGATGTACAAGGATCTTAAGAAACATTTTTGGTGGCCGGGTATGAAAGCCGATGTTGCTAAATACATAGGAGAATGTTTGACGTGTTCCAAGGTCAAAGCGGAGCATCAGAAACCATCAGGTCTACTTCAACAACCCGAAATCCCAGAATGGAAATGGGAGAACATTACCATGGATTTCATCACTAAATTGCCAAGGACTGCAAGTGGTTTTGATACTATTTGGGTAATAATTGATCGTCTCACCAAATCAGCACACTTTCTGCCAATAAGAGAAGATGACAAGATGGAGAAATTAGCACGATTGTATTTGAAGGAAGTCACCTCCAGACATGGAATGCCGATCTCTATTATCTCTGATAGGGATGGCAGATTTATTTCAAGATTCTGGCAGACATTACAGCAAGCATTAGGAACTCGTCTAGACATGAGTACTGCTTATCATCCACAAACTGATGGGCAGAGCGAAAGGACGATACAAACGCTTGAAGACATGCTACGAGCATGTGTTATTGATTTCGGAAACAGTTGGGATCGACACCTTTCGTTAACAGAATTTTTCTACAACAATAGCTACCATTCAAGCATTGAGATGGCGCCGTTTGAAGCACTGTATGGTAGAAAGTGCAGGTCTCCGATTTGTTGGAGTGAAGTGGGGGATAGACAGATTACGGGTCCGGAGATAATACAAGAAACTATCAAGAAGATCATCCAAATTCAACAACGGTTGAAAACCGCCCAAAGTCGACAAAAGAGCTACGCTGACATTAAAAGAAAAGATATAGAATTCAAAATTGGAGAGATCGTCATGCTTAAAGTTGCACCTTGGAAAGGTGTTGTTCTATTTGGTAAACGAGGGAAATTAAATCCAAGGTATATTGGACCATTCAAGATTATTGATCGTGTCGGACCAGTAGCTTACTGACTTGAGTTACCTCAACAACTCGCGGCTGTACATAACACTTTCCACATCTCGAATTTGAAGAAATGTTTTACTAAAGAAGAACTCACTATTCCGTTAGACAAAATCCAAATCAACGAAAAACTTCAATTCATCGAAGAACCCGTCGAAATAATGGATCGTGAGATTAAAAGACTTAAGTAAAACAAGATACCAATTGTTAAGGTTCGATGGAATGCTCATAGAGGACCTGAGTTTACTTGGGAACGAGAAGATTAGATAAAAAAGAAATACCCGCACCTATTTCCAGAAGATACGTCAACACCTCCAACTGCTTAAAATTTCGGGATGAAATTTATTTAACGGGTAGGTACTGTAGTGACCCGAACTTTTCCATGTTTATATATATTAAATGAAATTTTTATTTACATGATTAAGTGTTTCCAACATGTTAAGCAATCAAACTTGTTAAGACTTGATTAATTGAAATAGGTTTCATATAGACAATTGACCACCCAAGTTGACCGATGATTCACGAACGTTAAAACTTGTAAAAACTATATGATGACATATATATGATTATATATATAGTTAACATGATATTATGATAAGCAAGTATCTCATTAGGTATTTTAACAATGAGTTATACACATAAAATTGAGTTTATTGAATTAAGAAACTCGAAACGATATATATAACGATTATCGTTATAACAACGTCTTACTAAATACAAATGAATCATATTAAGATATTGATACACTATTTTTAATCATGATAAATGATAAGTAAACATGTCATTAAGTGTATTAACAATGAACTTCATATGTAAAAACAAGACTACTAACTTAATGATTTCGAAACGAGACATATATGTAACGATTATCGTTGTAACGACATTTAACTGTATATATATCATACTAAGATATATTATATATCATAATATCATGATAATGTAATAATTTAACATCTCTTTAGATATAATAAACAATGGGTTAACAACAATTAACAAGATCCTTAACCTAAAGGTTTCAAAACAACACTTACATGTAACGACTAACGATGACTTAACGACTCAGTTAAAATGTATTTACATGTAGTGTTTTAATATGTATTCATACACTTTTGAAAGACTTCAAGACACTTATCAAAATACTTCTACTTAACAAAAATGCTTACAATTACATCCTCGTTCAGTTTCATCAACAATTCTACTCGTATGCACCCGTATTCGTACTCGTACAATACACAGCTTTTAGATGTATGTAATATTGGTATATATACTCTAATGATCAGCTCCTAGCAGCCCATGTGAGTCACCTAACACATGTGGGAACCATCATTTAGCAATTAGCATGAAATATCTCATAAAATTACAAAAAAAATGAGTAATCATTCATGACTTATTTACATGTAAACAAAATTACACATCCTTTATATCTAATCTATATACCAACGACTAAAAACACCTACAAACACTTTCATTCTTCAATTTTCTTCATCTAATTGATCTCTCTCAAGTTCTATCTTCATGTTCTAAGTGTTCTTCATAAATTCTATAAGTTCTAGTTTCATAAAATCAAGAATACTTCCAAGTTTGCTAGCTTACTTCCAATCTTGTAAAGTGATCATCCATCCTCAAGAAATCTTTCTTATTTACAGTAAGATATCTTTCTAATACAAGGTAATACTCATATTCAAACTTTGATTCAATTTCTATAACTATAACAATCTTATTTCGAGTGGAAATCTTACTTGAACTTGTTTTCGTGTCATGATTCTGCTTCAAGAACTTTCAAGCCATCCAAGGATCCTTTGAAGCTAGATCTATTTTTCTCATTTCCAGTAGGTTTAACTACTAAAATTAAGGTAATGATGTTCATAACATCATTCGATTCATACATATAAAACTATCTTATTCGAAGATTTAAACTTGTAATCACTAGAACATAGTTTAGTTAATTCTAAACTTGTTCACAAATAAAGTTAATCCTTCTAACTTGACTTTTAAAATCAACTAAACACATGTTCTATATCTATATGATATGCTAACTTAATGATTTAAAACTTGGAAACACGAAAAAAATACCGTAAAACCGGACATACGCCGTCGTAGTAACACCGCGGGCTGTTTTGGGTTTGATAATTAAAAACTATGATAAACTTTGATTTAAAAGTTGTTCTTCCGGGAAAATGATTTTTCTTATGAACATGAAACTATATCCAAAAATCATGGTTAAACTCAAAGTGGAAGTATGTTTTCTAAAATGGTCATCAAGACGTCGTTCTTTCGACTGAAATGACTACCTCTTACAAAAATGACTTGTAACATATATTTCTGACTATAAACCTATACTTTTTATATTTAGATTCATAAAATAGAGTTCAATATGAAACCATAGCAATTTGATTCATTCAAAACGGATTTAAAACGAAGAAGTTATGGGTAAAACAAGATTGGATATTTTTTGATTGTTGTAACTACGGGAAATATTGTAACAATTCTATACAAATCATATCCTAGCTAACTTATATTGTATTATACATGTATTCTAATATATTATGTAATCTTGGGATACCATAGACACGTATGCAAATGTTTTGACATATCATATCGACCCATCTATATATATTATTTGGAACAACCATAGACACTCTATATGCAGTAATGTTAGAGTTAGCTATACAGGGTTGAGGTTGATTCTAAAAATATATATGCTTTGAGTTGTGATCTAGCCTGAGACGTGTATACACTGGGTCATGGATTGATTCAAGATAATATATCGATTTATTTCTGTACATCTAACTGTGGACAACTAGTTGTAGGTTACTAACGAGGACAGCTGACTTAATAAACTTAAAATCATTATAACGTAATAAAAATATGTTGTAAATATATTTTGAACATACTTTGATATATATGTACATATTTATTATAGGTTCGTGAATCGACCAGTGGCCAAGTCTTACTTTCCGACGAAGTAAAAATCTGTGAAAGTGAGTTATAGTCCCACTTTTAAAATCTAATATTTTTGAGATGAGAATACATGCAGCTTTATAAATGTTTTACAAAATAGACACAAGTACATGAAACTACTTTCTATGGTTGAACGATCGAAGCCGAATATGCCCCTTTTACTTGGTAACCTAAGAATTAGTAAACCAGTCTACTAATTGACGCGAATCCTAAAGATAGATCTATTTTGCCCAACAAACCCCATCCGTTGTTGCGGATGCTTTAGTACTTCGATGTTATTTTATCATGTTCGATGGATGTCCCGAAATGATAGGGGATATTCTTATATGCATCTTGTTAATGTCGGTTGCCAGGTGTTCACCATATGAATGAATTTTATATCTATGTATGGGATGTATATTGAAATATGAAATCTTGTGGTCTATTATTATGATTTAATAATATATAGGTTAAACCTATAACTCACCAACATTTTTGTTAACTTTTTAAGCATGTTTATTCTCATGTGATTATTAAGAGCTTTCGCTGTTGCATACTAAAATAAGGACAAGATTTGGAGTCCATGCTTGTATGATATTGTGTAAAAACTGCATTCAAGAAACTTATTTTTGATGTAATATATTCTTATTGTAAACCATTATGTAATGGTCGTGTGTAAACGGTATATTTTAGATTATCATTATTTGATAATCTACGTAATGCTTTTTAAACCTTTATCGATAAAATAAAGGTTATGGTTATTTTAAAAATGAATGCAGTCTTTGAAAAACGTCTCATATAGAGGTCAAAACCTCGCGACGAAATCAATTAATATGGAACGTTTATAATCAATATGAACGGGACATTTCACAATTGTCGTTACATTAACATTTCATTTGATATCTAACTGATTCCTTATATTAACAACCCGCCAACAATAATTATTTCTTTAGCCATCGAAGCCTGAATACCTGTTAACGACTAATTTTTCCCCATGTGCCCGTACCCCACTGAAAACAACCAGCGAATTATAAAACTATACAATTTAACTTATCAAAGAACTAACACAGCAGAAAAAAGTAAAAACTATATGCTATTAGGTCAAAAATATAAATGATAAACAGAGAGAGAATGTGTGTGAGAGAGAGTGAGGGTGAGTGGATTCGAATTGAAAGGAAGAAGGGTGCACGCATGGATTCAACGAGAGATCGATTCGGGTACATGGAAAACAATGAGATTCGTTTGAGAGGGACAACCAAACCAAAGGTGACTTCATTCATGATATTCAACTTTCCCGATTCATGGACGGTGACAAATCTATGGTGGATGTTCAAAACACATGGTATCATCAGTGACGTCTTCATTCCTAAGAAGAAATTTGCAAGTGGATAACGGTCCGGATTCGCTAGATTTGAGCGTATTCTTGACGCTGAAATCTTCCTGTTGAAACTAAACAAGATTGCTTTTGAAGATGGGAGATTTCTAAGAGCATTCAAAGCACTAGAAAGGAAACCAAGAAATATCCAAGATAACCAAAACCATAATTACAACATAAATAACCATAACACAAATAACCAAAACCGGAACCAAAACCTCCAGAAAGAACTACAACACAATCCAAATCCTAATGAGAGAAAAGGTTTCTTCTCGAATGCAAGGGATGGCAGAAATTTTGAGGAAGTTGTTAGAGGAGTAAATCAGACTGACATGTGACAAGCAGTCAGAGTTAATAACCATGGTGAGGACATGGGGTTAGAAAGAACGGTACATATTGAGGATACCAATGATAACACAGAACTGCTTAATAGGACTCTAGTGGGTGAGGTTAAGAAATTTGAACTGTTAGATCAAATTAAACTCTTATGTGAAGCAGAAGGACTTTATGATCTTTCGGTCAAATATTTGGGCGGATTAGAGATGATGTTGGTTTGCAATACCTTCGAGGCAGCGAATGGCATTCTCGAAGACGAAAATCATGGAATTAAAAGATGGTTTTCTTCCCTAAAAAGGTGGGAGTATTCAGAGCTGAATCTAGGTAGACTTATTTGGGTAAAGGTAATTGGTGTTCCTGTAACATGTTGGTATGAAAATGCATTCAAAAAGATTGTCGAATGGTGGGGGCCGATTCTAGATACCAGGAACTGCAATCTAGAGGGTAACCAAAATCTTCTATATGGGAAGGTCCTTATCAAGATAAGATGCTCGGTGATAATTAATAATACTGTCAAGATCAAGCATAGAGGAATAATTTTTAGGGTGAAGGTAATCGAAGATCCAAACGATATGTTTAAAGTAAAGCTTGAAGACGAGAATGAAGATTCAAGCACATGGGTCTCGAAAAACTACTCTTCAGATTATGATTATGATAATTCTGTTAACGATGATTTAGACGAGGTGATAGAAATTATTCCAGATGATCCTCATGAAAACTCACCAAATCATAAATCGAAAAACAGACCGGAATTTAATGAGGAGGCGAGTGACAATTTTTCGGCAATGGGTGGCGTGGAACCGTTGATGGAACAAGGCTCGAGGCGCGTGGATACAGTCAAATCCTTCTCGACAATAGAGGAAACTCTTCAGATTCCAATAAATAGCAATAATGGAAGCATTGGAAATAACATGGGAAAAGAAGGCAAAAAGGCTGCAGATAATTGCTACGCCAATAACTTAAATCCAATCGACACATATAATGTTGAACCCAATAAGGCCCAACGTGATACTCAAGAATCCAGTAATGAGTATTATATTCGGCCCACCGTTGAGGTTACAAAGCCCAATTGTAAAGGGCCATGCTTCGATATGGATTCATTTATAATGGGCTTTCCCTAGAGGAATACAGAGATAATCTATTCGATGATGGATTCATAAGGCCCAACGACCTTCATGGACTTGCAGATCCAAATCGATTTAATGTATCGAATCATTCTCCACAGCCTGAGCCTGGTCCCTCTTCTGAAATTAATCGAGATTTACCTAATTCAGATAACCCTTCGTTGAACAAAGATTTCCCAGATCAAAAATCAAAAGCGAAATCGACTTCAATCTCTTCACAATCGAGCTCTTCTTACACTTCGATCTGGAAGCGTATTTCAATTTGGAAAGGCTCTTTAAAACTCTTATTTGCCAAGTCCTGTGCAAGAAAGATCCACGCCTCTAAAGTCATCAAAAAGAAGAAAACACCAAGTACAAATCTGAAGAAGGAGCAAGAGAGCGAAGAAAGTACAATCTGATGTTGCTTCAAAAACCTCAAGTGATGAAAGTGTGAACATTTCGGATTTCAGGAAAAGGATCGGTATTCAAATTGATGAAGCTCCTCCTGCTTCCCATTAATTCTCAGGTTTCGTGTTTTGTCGTTCACTATTATGTTTTTTAATGAAGATTATGTTTGTCAATGTTCGAGGCTTTAAAAAAGATGGTAAGATTAGTTGGTTTAGGCAAATGAGGTTAGAAGAGAATCCGAAAATTGTGGCAATTCAGGAATCCAAATGTGGGGATGTCGATGAAGGATGGATTGAATAGATTTGGGGGTCGTCTAATTTCAACTTTATCCAATAATAGGACAGAGGTAGGTAGGGAGGTATGCTACTAATTTGGGAGCCGAATTATTTTGGGGTAACTCAAGCGGTATAAGGGGAGTTTTTCCTTGCAATCAAAGGGCGTTGGAAAGGTGAGGTCAGCGAAATGATTATAGTTAACGTATATGGTCCACACAACTATATAAAGAAGAAAGAGATGTGGAATTCGTTAGAAAAATTACTCGAGTTTGACAACGATAATTGGGTACTGTGTGGAGATTTCAACGAGGTTAGGAATGAAGATGAACGGCGTAATTGTATTTTCAATGCTAGAAGAGCTACAATATTTAATACATTTATGAACAATTCGAAACTCATTGAGGTGCCATTAGAGGGTAAGAGATTTACTAGAATTTGGGATAACGGACGTAGGTTCAGCAAATTGGATCGGTTTCTAGTATCAGAACATTTTTTGCTTCGGTGGGGTGACTTATACGTTTCAGCTCTTAATCGCAAGGACACCGATCACTGCCCACTTGTATTGCGAAATAAATGGATTGATTTTGGTCCTAAGCGCACCAGGGTATTCGATGTCTGGCTTGACCATAAAGAGGCTGATAAAATCATATCCAAAACTTGGGATAAATCTGTAGAAGGCAATAGGGCGGACTTGATTTTCTGCAGGAAATTGAAAGCTACTAGATTTGCTTTACCGAGTAAATCTACTTTTGGTAAAATTGATTCAGAAAGTGAGGAATACAGAAAAGAAGCAGCTATATGGGAATCGAGAGCTGAATCTTCGGATTTAGAAGAGTCTGATCGGTCAAAGTGGATGGACGTGATGGGAAAAAGGTTGAAAAAGGAAGCTGAAAAACGGAATATGATGAAACAAAAGGCACGGGTCAAATGGGCAACCGACGGGGAAGAAAATTCCAAGTTTTTTCATGCTTATATTAGAAGACGCACCTGCAAAAATAATATTCATGGTTTGAATATCAATGGCAAATGGGAAGAAGATCCTGGTCAATCAAAGACGAGATCTTTCGTTACTATAAAGCTGTTTTCGAGGATAGAGACACTCATCCTGACTACATAATGGACTCACTTAACCATCGACTCTCAGACTTGGAGGCGTCCAATTTAGAGGTCCAGTTTAGTGATAAATAGATTTGGTGTGCTATTCACGGATGTGACAACTCGAAGGCCCCGGGACCTGACGGTTTCCCTTTCAAATTCTTCAAGAAATACTGGAATGTAATCAAAGGGGATTTGATTAATGTGATTATTTTTTTTTGGGATCAAGGTGAAACATCTCATGGATGCAACACCTCATTTGTTTCGTTAATTCCTAAAAAACAGGATTCGGTGGAGCTCGGAGATTATCGCCCGATAAGTTTAATAGGCGGATATTACAAGATTATTGCCAAACTTCTATCCAATCGCCTAAGAAAGGTTGTACCAAATCTGGTGGGAGACGAGCAAACAGCATTTCTAAGAGGTAAATCAATTTTAGATGGAGTTTTAATTCTTAACGAGGCCGTTGATGAATCAAAAAGATGCAAGGCGAAGACTTTTCTTTTCAAAGCAGATTTCTCTAAAGCTTTTGACTCTCTTAAGTGGAAGTTCCTATTCGATATTATGCGTCTTATGGGTTTCGGGTCCCGGTGGATCAAATGGATCTTTTCTTGTTTACGATATGCCTCTATATCCGTTCTAGTGAATGGATCTCCTACAAAAGAGTTCAAATTGGAAAAGGGAGTTAGGCAGGGCGACCCGCTCTCGCCTTTTCTCTTTATACTTGCAAGTGAGGGGTTAAACATGATTATAAAGAATGCATCCAATGATGGGCTGTTCGAAGGAGTAGATATCGGCAAAGACAAAGTCCGTCTCACTCATCTTCAATACGCGGACGATACGATTTTTATTGGTGAGTGGAGAAGGAGAAATATTCATAATGTTATGCTTATTCTTAAAAGTTTTGAAGAATTGTCTGGGTTAGAATTAATGCCGCTAAATGCTGTCTATTCGGGTTGGGCGTCTCATCCTTAGAGTTGAAAAATGTAGCTAGTAGTATTAGATGTAAAGACGGTTGCTTTCCATTCGAATACTTGGGTCTCACTGTTGGTTCGAAAATGACTAAGGAATCAGATTGGTCTCCAATTATAGGAAAAACTGAAAAGAAACTTTCGAGTTGGAAATCTAAAACATTGTCATTTGGGGGGAGGTTAACTATTATCAGATTCTCTCAAGTTTACCTTTGTACTTCTTTTCGATCTTTTGGGCGCCTTCGCGTGTCATCAATCTGCTTGAACAACTCCACTGTAAGTTCTTTTGGGGTGGGGTTGGGGATCAGTCAAAATTACATTGGGTAAAGTGGGATGATATTCTTAAATCTTATGAATTGGGCGGGCTTGATATCGGGTCTTTAAAGGTAAAAAATAGAGCGTTAATTTGTAAATGGTGGTGGAGATTCCAAACTGAAAAGGACTCCCTTTGGGTCAAAATAATTCTAAGTATCTACGGGAGGGGTGGTGGTTTGGGTATTATTTCTCATTGTAATTGCAATTTTAGTGGCTCACTTTGCAGTTCAATTGTCAAAACTGGAAATGAGCTGTTAAATTTAATATTGATTTGCGGTTGTCTTGTAAGAAAGTCATTGGAACAGGGAATACTACGGGTCGGAGACCTTTGTTTCAAAGAAAAATATCCGAGAATCTTTAATCTCGAGTCGGATCAGGGTTGCTTCATTAATGACAGGATAGTTTGGAACGGATCAGACTGGGTTTTCAATTGGGCATGGAAACGAGAGCTGGCAGGTAGAAGTATAGACGAGCTGAAAAATTTAATTAGCCGGCTACCTTCTCAAGGGTTCACCAACAACAATCACGACACTTGGAAATGGAGACTTGATAATGCAGGCGTTTTTAAAACCAAAAGCTTTGCGGCCTTAATCGACAATGCTATCCTCGGGGTTAATCCTTCACACAACTCAACTTTGTTAAACAACTTCGTTCCCAAATCCTTAGGTATCTTGGCGTGGCGGGCTGCTCGGGGGAGGATTCATGTGAGGTTAGAACTAGACAAAAGAGGTATAGATCTTAACTCGGTACGATGCCCCGTTTGTGACAATGTTTTGGAATCGGTGGATCACATCATCATTGAATGTAGCTTGGCGAGTGACACTTGGCGTCGAGTCAGACAATGGTGGGGCAATTCTCCGGGTGAAAATGACCTCAACGTTGGCACACTGATGAATTTGGATAATGATAATCATAGATCGAGCGAGGGTCATAAAGTATGGCAGGCGGTTAAGTGGGTTTGCGGATATCTACTTTGGAAGAATCGTCATCAAAAAGTTTCAGCAACAAATGCAAAACAAGTGCGGACATCTTCAATGAAATTCAATTAAAAAGCAACGAGTGGATTTCGAGAAGGGCAAAAAAATTAGCGGTAGAATGGCATCAATGGCTTATTAATCCGAGCTCCCACGGTGATTGCAACATAAGAAGAACGGGTGTTGGTTGATTAGTGTTAGACCTTTTCTCTTCGTTTGTTTGTTAATATGCCTAATTTCGTGTCTCTGATCACTTTAAAATGTGCATGGCAAAAGCAAATGTATATATAGCCATATCATTTTTGTATGTGTACGTGTACTTTCGAGTGCGATTAATACACATTTTTGCTTTTCAAAAAAAATAAAAAATAAATGATAATTTGAAAATAAACTATATGTATTGCTTTAACATGTATACCAGCGGATGTTCGAACGGGTTTTCAAGACCCGCCTTTGACCCATCAACTGAATAAAAATTTTATTTTACCCGTACTCATGTATAAGTTTTTTTCATATCTTAAAAATCAAGTATTATTCTAAATCCATACATTATTAATAAGTATATATTTAATAATTAGTAAATAATAATTAATATAAGTAATAATAATGATGATGATGATGATGATGATGATGATAATAATAATAATAATAATAATAATAATAATAATAATAACAATAATAATAATAATAATAATAATAATAATAATAATAATAATAATAATAATAATAATAATAATATAATAATAATAATAATAACAATAATCATAATAATAATAATAATGAACAAATGAATAGTTGCGAACATAATCAGTTAACTTATTGTATATTCTTTATTAAGATATATTATATATTATACTAGTTTTATGAGTCTGTGCGTTGCACGGCATATATATAAATTAGTTATCGATAACATTAATATTGATACTTATTAAATGTATAATGCAATTACAATAAAAAAGTCATTTATTACTGATGAAATTTATATCAAAAACATTTGCACTGAATATTAATGCATATATTATGAGGCCGTGCATTAGAATCATTATAACTTCAATTAATAAATAATTGATAAAACATCAAACATATGCCCCTATAAAGTTGTTTTAAAATTGATCGTTGAGAATAATATTATATATTTATATGTACATCTCTAATTGTATATGTTTCTAGTACAAACTAATTCCATTATGTCAAAATTTCAAACGAATCATAGCGGGCATACATCTAAATATCTATGAGGATTATCGAATAACTATTTCAACTTCAATTGATAACATGAGCCCATGTGTTTATATAATATTCTACAAATATTATACTCCCTCTGATCCACTACAACACTACAAGTGTCATCGCGGGTCGTGGGCGCGGATCCACTCATCCATCACCCGCATCCGCAGATTTTTTGATGATTCATTAGCCCGCGGATCTTGGTTAACAGATTTATATTTAGATCCATGCCCGTATTCACGGATATTCGTGGGTCGCGGGTTTACCCACAGATCTTATTCATGAAGTATATATGTAAATTAAAGTATTCAAAAATCAAAAATAAATATCATTACCTAATTCAAAGTGACATTAAAAACGCCATCCAATCATATACCCATATTTATGATATAATAAAATTAAAAAACATATATTTATTATACTTTTTTTGCTAATATATGTGAAGCTACAATGTTTAAAATTAATAATCAAAATTTAGTTGTTAAAACTAATCATACAGTAGGTTGACGAATTACTAAAGTGATAGATAAAAATTAGATTTATTATAATAGTCTAATAAACGAAACAAACAACAGCATGTTTTGATTATATAATACATGTAATGTGTAGGTGTAGGATGCTCTAGTTACTAAAAAATTCGATACCAAAATGATATAAGGAATGTAGAAACTTATACGGATTATATTATTACATATTGGCCATTTATTCATGGTGGTGATTTTCATCCATTTAGAACGGGTATATCAGTGGATTATTGTTGGTCCCTTGATTAACAACAGGAGTATTGTAGAGAGGGGGTGAATACAATTCTTTAGTTTATCATAACAGTTTAAGCTAATTAGTATTCATGCAAGTAAATTAAATAAGAGTCAAAGGTAATTTACAATGATTATTCTTTATTGATATAAATCACAAAGAATCACAACTATCCTTGGCAGAATGATAGTTGGTCGATACAGATTCACCTAAGTTATAGCTATTGAGGTTATCTAAAGTTATTACACGTTTGGACTCTTAATAAATAAAACACACACCACTAGTTGTTACAATAGTGAATTCATCAATTTATAGTAGTCCTATTAACCGTGTAAATATTCTATTGTCCACTGGCACGTAGGATGTCTGTACTTGTGGGGACAACTGCATAAGAGAGAGTGCTCTATTCTTTCCTCTTTGGTAGCTATTTGCAGGAACACCCCAATTCGGTTTGGCACCATTATTTGATTAAACAAATAGAATGTTGTGTTCCCTAGGCGTTGACAAAGAATAACACATGTCTGCACATGCGTTAAACTTCTGCATTCCTACGTGGTCTTGTAAGGTCACTTGTCAGCCGCCGACGCGTGTCCTTTTCTGTTCAACTTTGTCTTTGACTTCTGTTGAATAGTACAATTGATGTAGACCACTCAGGAAACCACTATGCTTGTAATGGAGCATAGCTGTCTTGTGTAGTAAGCTGCTTTCCAGTCATGCTGGTTCTTCTATGATGATGTAGTGACCCGAACTTTTTCGAACCTTTCTATGATTATATGTTTAATGAAAACTATATTTACATGATTAAATGTTTCCAACATGTTAAGCAATCAAACTTGTTAAGACTTGGTTAATTGAAACGGAAATTTTGTAAACGTGTGATTACCCAGTTTGACCAATGATTCACGAACGCTATAAGTTGTATATGACATGATGATACATAAATGAATAAATATATATGTTTAACATGATATAATGATCATCAAGTATCTCATTAAAAATAGTAACAATAAGTTATATACTTAAAAAGGAGACTATTGACGTATGAAACTCGAAACGATACATATAACGATTATCGTTATAACCACGTCTTACTAAATATATATGAAGCATATTAATACATTGTTATATTATATATAACATGATAATATGATAATTAAATATATCATTAAGTGTATTAATAATGAACTACATAAGTAAAAACAAGACTACTAACTTAAGGATTTCGAAACGAGACATATATATAACGATTATCGTTGTAACGATATTTAAATGTATATATCATATTAAGATATATTAATATATCATAATATCATGATAATATAATAATTTAAAATCTCATTTGATATTATAAACATTGGGTTAACAACATTTAACAAGATCGTTAACCTAAAGGTTTCAAAACAACACTTACATGTAACGACTAACGATGACTTAACGACTCAGTTAAAATGTATATACATGTAGTGTTTTAATATGTATTCATACAGTTTTTAAAGACTTCAAGACACTTATCAAAATACTTCTACTTAACAAAAATGCTTACAATTACATCCTCGTTCAGTTTCATCAACAATTCTACTCGTATGCACCCGTATTCGTACTCGTACAATACACAGCTTTTAGATGTATGTACTATTGGTATATACACTCCAATGATCATCTCTTAGTAGCCTATGTGAGTCACCTAACACATGTGGGAACCATCATTTGGCAACTAGCATGAAATATCTCATAAAATTACAAAAATATGAGTAATCATTCATGACTTATTTACATGAAAACAAAATTACATATCCTTTATATCTAATCCATACACCAACGACTAAAAACACCTACAAACACTTTCATTCTTCAATTTTCTTCATCTAATTGATCTCTCTCAAGTTCTATCTTCAAGTTCTAAGTGTTCTTCATAAATTCTACAAGTTCTAGTTTCATAAAATCAAGAATACTTTCAAGTTTGCTAGCTCACTTCCAATCTTGTAAAGTGATCATCCAACCTCAAGAAATCTTTGTTTATTACAGTAGGTTATCATTCTAATATAAGGTAATAATCATATTCAAACTTTGGTTCAATTTCTATAATTATAACAATCTTATTTCAAGTGATGATCTTACTTGAACTTGTTTTCGTGTCATGATTCTGCTTCAAGAACTTCGAGCCATCCAAGGATCCGTTGAAGCTAGATCCATTTTTCTCTTTTCCAGTAGGTTTATCCAAGGAACTTAAGGTAGTAATGATGTTCATAACATCATTCGATTCATACATAAAAAGCTATCATATTCGAAGTGGTAAACTAGTAATCACTAGAACATAATTTAGTTAATTCTAAACTTGTTCGCAAATAAAGTTAATCCTTCTAACTACACTCTTAAAATCAACTATACACATGATCTATATCTATATGATATGCTAACTTAATGATTTAAAACCCGAAAACACGATAAACACCATAAAACCGGATTTACGCCGTCGTAGTTACAACCGGGGGCTGTTTTGGTTTGGATAATTAAAAACTATAAAAAAACTTTGATTTAAAAGCTATACTTCTGGTAAAATGATTTTTCTTATGAACATGAAACCATATCCAAAAATCATGGTTAAACTCAAAGTAAAATTATGTTTTTCAAAACAGTCATCAAGATGTCGTTCTTTCGACGGAAATGACTACCTCTTTAAAAAATGACTTGTAACTTATATTTCCCACTATAAACCTATACCTTTTCTATTTAGTTTCATAAATTCCAGTTCAATACGAAATCGTGGCCGCTTAAATCACTCAAAACGGATTAGAAACGAAGAAATGGCGAGCAAAACAAAATTGGTAAAAACTACTCATTTTAGCTACGTGAAAATTGGTAACAAATCTATTCCAACCATAACTTAATCAACTTGTATTGTATATAATGTAATCTTGAGATACCATAGACACGTATACAATGTTTCGACCTATCATGTCGACACATCTATATATATTTCGGAACAGCCATAGACACTCTATATGTGAATGTTGGAGTTAGCTATACAGGGTTGAGGTTGATTCCAAAATATATATAGTTTGAGTTGTGATCAATACTGAGATATGTATACACTGGGTCATGGATTGATTCAAGATAATATATATCGATTTATTTCTGTACATCTAAATGTGGACAACTAGTTGTAGGTTACTAACGAGGACAGCTGACTTAATAAACTTAAAACATCAAAATGTATTAAAAGTGTTGTAAATATATTTTGAACATACTGTGATATATATGTACATATTTGTTATAGGTTCGTGAATCGACCAGTGGCCAAGTCTTACTTCCCGACGAAGTAAAAAAAATCTGTGAAAGTGAGTTATAGTCCCACTTTTAAAATCTAATATTTTTGGGATGAGAATACATGCAGGTTTTATAAATGATTTACAAAATATACACAAGTACGTGAAACTACATTCTATGGTTGAATTATCGAAATCGAATATGCCCCTTTTTATTAAGTCTGGTAATCTAAGAATTAGGGAACAGACACCCTAATTGACGCGAATCCTAAAGATAGATCTATTGGGCCTAACATACCCCATCCAAAGTATCGGATGCTTTAGTACTTCGAAATTTATATCATATCCGAAGGGTGTCCTGGAATGATGGGGATATTCTTATATATGCATATTGTTAATGTCGGTTACCAGGTGTTCACCATATGAATAAATTTTATCTCTATGTATGGGATGTATATTGAAATATGAAATCTTGTGGTCTATTATTATGATTTGATAATATATAGGTTAAACCTATAACTCTCCAACATTTTTGTTGACGTTTTAAGCATGTTTATTCTCAGGTGATTATTAAGAGCTTCCGCTGTTGCATACTAAAATAAGGACAAGATTTGGAGTCCATGCTTGTATGATATTATGTAAAAACTGCATTCAAGAAACTTATTTTTGATGTAATATATTCTTATTGTAAACCATTATGTAATGGTCGTGTGTAAATGGTATATTTTAGATTATCATTATTTGATAATCTACGTAATGCTTTTTAAACCTTTATAGATAAAATAAAGGTTATGGTTGTTTTAAAAATGAATGCAGTCTTTGAAAAATGTCTCATATAGAGGTCAAAACCTCGTGACGAAATCAATTTATATGGAACGTTTATAATCAATATGAACGGGACATTTCAGTTGGTATCCGAGCGTTGGTCTTAGAGAACCAGAATTTTGCATTAGTGTGTCTTATCGAGTTTGTTAGGATACATTAGTGAGTCTGGACTTCGACCGTGTTTACTTAAAAAATGATTGCTTAACAAATTTTGTTGGAAACTATATATTTTTAACATGTGAATATTATGTGATATATTAATATCTTAACGTGTTTGATATTATGTGATAGATGTCTACCTCTATAACAAGTCCCATTGACTCACCTAATAATAATGAAGAGTCAAATGTAAATTGGAATGATTCGTGGACTGATTCACAAGTTCCCGAAGAGGAACCGGAAGAAGAGTCGGAACCGGAAGAAGAATCGGAACCGGAAGAAGAATCGGAACCGGAAGAAGAAATAGAACCAGTGGGGAAAATAATAAAACAGTTAAGTAGAAGAAAATCCTCAACCAACCGACCAAAGTTAATTATGGTCAATGGTGTTTCCGCCAAGGAAGCAAAGTATTGGGAGGATTACCAATTCTCCGATGAATCGGATCCCGACAAGGATTCCGATGATGTTATAGAAATTACCCCAACACAATTTAATAAGGCAAAAGAGAACAATAAGGGAAAGGTCATAAAAATTGAGAAATTTGATTCCAAACCCGATGAACTTTATATGTATCATCAACACCCGTATTTCTTAAGTTGTGACAATAACCCGGGAACCTCTAAACCACCAGGTTTTTCTAAACCAATGTAGAAAACGACGGCTCGTATTAGGGGAACATCATATATCCCTAGAAACTTGGCAAAATGAACCAAAACTGAAGAAGAAGAAATGAGCGAGTCGGAATAAGATAGTTGTATTCGTGTGGTGTAATATATGTAATATAGTGTGCTTATGCTTTATGATATATGTAAAAATTGCTTGTATTAATAAGTATTTTTTTATGAATCTAACTCTTGTCTATTTTACAGTATAAAAACACAAAATGGATAGACAACCCAATATTTTAAGAGACCTACCCGGAGACATGATTGATGAAATCTTGTCTAGAGTCGGTCAAAATTCCTCGGCACAACTATTTAAGGCGAGATCAGTTTGTAAGACATTCGAAGAACGTTCCAAGAATGCCTTGATTTATAAAAGGCTTTTGTTCGAAAGATGGGGGATATCACATTGGGAAATCCATAAGTTACGATGTGTTTACTTTGACGCATATATTGCGGGGAACCCAAATGCTATTTTACGCAACGGGTTAAGAAATTATTTTGACTCAATATATCCGAATATAGGACTTCGTGATTTAGAAAAAGCGGCTAACATGCAACATAAAGAAGCATGTTATGCTTACGGGTTAGTAATGTTCGCTTCTCACCAAAGTGAGAACAATAACATCGGGCTACAACTATTAAACAAAACGTTCCCACAAATGACGGAGTCGGTAATTGGGGTAAGAAATGAGGTTTTTAGGTTATTACGAGACTCTTGGTCATTACGTAACCTTCATCCTTTTGACGACGTTACAACACGCTATCTTATCAACGGCCATAACGGTTATGTTCCACAAGACCAAGGATGGGAAGTAGTCCTAGTAAAACCAGAATGCATGACTTGTTTCTAGACGTATGAATTACGTGTTTTTATTGCCTTTGCTGAACGACTTGTGTACTAGCTAGAATTATCTTCACAACTATCTTGTATCAAAATTATTGTGTGCTATATTTCATGTTATATGTAAAATAAGCGATATTGTAAGTTTGTAAAATATTGTGAAAAAGTTTGAACGCGAAATATTATTATAATCAGTTTTTCATATAGAATTGTAGTAGTTGAATTGTATATTAGCTACTAAGTATGAACTTAACGGGTAGGTACTACCCGAATTTAAACTTATAAAATGCTAATATGAAGAAAAAGCTTTTATAAATGAGTTCATATTATGCTACGAGATACTATTGACTACTCTTAATATTCTGTATGATTAACTTGTTTCGTACCATTTATTATATTTTATAATATATATTAATAATGAATAAATATATTAATATTAATAATATTAATACTAATTAATTAATAATACTGATTTATAATAATAGATTCATTAAAAAAATACCATTATTAATAATAATAATAATAATAATAGAAATAATAATAATGATAATAATATCCATAAAAATAATAATTGTATTATTAATAATAATAATTAGTAGTGATCCTAACAATCATAAAATTGATAATTTTTAATAAGTTTACTAATAATAATCCAAATAAAATGATAATAATAATATTATTAATAATACTACTTATAATAATATTATTGTTAATAATAATATTAATAATTATAATAATATAACAACTTATACATATCGAATTTTCATATATATATATATATATATATATATATATATATATATATATATATATATATATATATATATATATATATATATATATATATATATATATTAGACATAGTGTTATTAATAATAATACAATTATTAATGTTACTATTAATAATAATAATGAAAGTAATGATCATAATATAACATTTATACCTTGACTTGTATTTACAGAAAATATATTAACTTTACGTTTTATTACTTATGCATTACTTATTCTATTTAATAATATATTTGGATATTTAATATTTATATATTACAATGTAATAATTTTTAATAGCAATCATATATACATGTATATATATTCATTTTAAATTATACTTAATTATTTTGTATCTTATCTTGCATAGCTAATTCAATTGTTTAAATTATATTTTATGTTTATTATCTACACTTACATTTATATTTATAAATACATATTTATTTACAAACAATTGTTCGTGAATCATCGGGAATGGTCGAAGGTCAAATGCATTCATAAAGAATCGTTCAAACAATTTATCGTTAAAACAATTTGGAACTCGGTTTAATAGACTTTGCTTATCATGTCGAAACCATATAAAGATTAAGTTTAAATTTGGTAAATTCCCGGGTCATCACAATATTACCATCAGCGTTTAATCATCTAAAAACACAATTCATTTGAAACCACCTCGAATTGACAACTGACGATTCAGTTTGATAAAAAGGAATGGAAGGTTGGAAAAACTCAATAGAAAATTTAGTACCGAAAAGCAGATTATGCGAAACTAGGAAGGAAGCCGTGGACAAATCACAAAGACTAAACCTGCCCTCAAAGAATCCAGATGATTCTGTTTCTGATGAAATCTTTAGCGAATACCTTACTCCTTAACCATTCTAAATCATCGTGACTGAATTTCTTCATCACAATTTGGTTCTAACATTCCAAGATATTATCGTATCACTCATTGTAAACATCCTCAATATTTCTGAAGATATCTTAATAAATATTATCGTCCGATATTAATTACCTCTCTGCGTTATCCGTATTATATCATAAAAGGAAACTGTTTTAGTTTCTATATTCTGCGAACCTTCGAATTTAAAATATGAATGTTTTTGAAGTAGTGTTGGGAGCTGAAGTATGAGTTAGTATAATATAATGATACTTGATCAACGTGATTATATTATAGTAATTCATGCTGAGTTTCTAATGAAACGTGATGATTCACAGTACCATCATCATGTGCCATGTTACACGACTCTTACATTCTACCTAATCTCCAAACATATCAAGAACATATCTTCCTGATAGTTCTATCTTTTCTCTTGAATTCTAGTAATTTAACCAACCAAGATCGTGCTATAACAATCTCTCTCGTAGAACATTAGTCATGTTCATTCGAAACTCCATACCTACGAATTCTGGACCATTACTTGTAGTACTTAGAGTCGAGAAGAGAATAAAAAGGCAAAGAGCTTCAAATTATAAAAGAAAATATAAAGCTCAACAACAACACATAAATTACAAACCGTGTATATCAATACGTATTGCCACGTAAAGGCACGGGAGAATGAAAAACACTATAATCCCAAGGTAATGGTAGAAGAAAGTAACTTCTTCCGGTGGTAGATGAAAAAGAAGAATGACAGATATAAAAATTAAGAGTATATCAAGAATCAGGACGGGATGGAGCATATTGACAAATACTTTAAAGTATGAGGCAAGGGAAATAGAATAGAAGGTGTGAGTTGTAAGGAAACGAAGGGGGTGGATTTATAGTAAAATATCCGACAGAGCAATCAAAACAGATGATCGCATTTAAAGCGGATCTAAATTTCCTAAATCGCCGAAGAACCAAATCTTATTACGAAGATTTTCACTAATTCCCTTGAACTCCGGAAATCAACCCTATCTATGTCAAAAGATTTGACGAATCTCTATTTTCTCATTTCACTCTTTTGCGATAGCTTCACTTATACTCTTCGCGTAATCAAAATGTTTTATCCATATTACTCAATGATGATAAAACCCTATGTATCAACTCATATTCATCATGAAAACATTTTTATTGTTAGCCATGACCACCTCACTTAAATTTCGGGATGAAATTTCTTTAACGGGTAGGTAATGTGATGATCCGAAAATTTTCGATCAAATTTAAACTTTAATCTTTATATGTTTCTGACACGATAAGCAAAATCTGTAATATTGAGTCTCGAAAACTTTGGAACTATGTTCATATGTTTAATTATCCTTGACTATTCCTGACGATTCACGAACAATTGTATGTAAATAAATTAATGTGTATATACAAATATAAATATAACAGTATATATTAATTTGAATTAACATAATACAATTTAATCATTTGATTTAATGATATAAAGTAATATACAAAAGAATTAAGATGTTATTAGAATGGATCTATTTATATATATATATATATATATATATATATATATATATATATATATATATATATATATATATATATATATATATATAGATGTAACTGTTATACATAATTAATATGTATATTGTAATATATATAAATATATAAATGTTACATACTCACATATGTTATTATATAAAATAAGCATTACATAATTAATAAAATATAAGGTTAAAATATTATATGTAATCACAAGTTAAATTATAAATGTTATATTAATATTATATATATATGACATTTGATATATATATAAGTGTTATAGTATTATTAATTATATAATTATTATCATTAATAATATTAATATTATTATAATAATATTATTATCATTAATAATACTATTGTTATTATTATTAATATCATTATTGTAGTTATTCTCATTAATAACTACTAATGTTATTATTAATATTTTTATTAATTTTATTATTAATAAATATCATTGTTCTTGTTATTTATATTATTATTAATATTAAATACTATTAAAATTGATATCATTTTTTTTCCATTAGTATTATTTTGATTAGTATTGTTATTATTTTGTTATTGTATTTCAATATTAATAATAAATAATAATATTATTATTATTTGTGTTTAAATTATTATTAACATAATTATAATTATTAAGTTATTAATAATAATTATAAAAACTCATACGTACCAAAAATGGGAATCAAAGTCAGTTACACTGAACTTTCAAACTGTATCATAATTTGTTTTGGTGTCTATCATCTGGTACAAAACGATTCTATTTAGTCATTAACAAACAAAATTAGTACAGATTAAGATCAATTTATCTGACACATAACAAAATTTGATGAACGTCATCATATGCTTTATTTTCCTTGTTTGTTTCTCCTTGGCTAGAACATTGTTGTCGATTCCCTCAATTGTGTATAATAAACGATCATATCATCTTTGCTAGCTTCACTGAGGGGAATACTATCTCATCGGTTTCCTGTCTAATACTTTCTTTCACCACTCCACTAACACAACTGTCCACCAACGAGAACCCAATTTTAATTCTTCTTTTATCAAACACCAAAAATAACCCAACTTGAACAAACCACTTCTAATTATTTCTTGTTGATTAAACAAAACATCACACGCACATCATTGAGTTACCTTGTTTCTCTAATCGGCACAAGCCACAACTACAGCAAGTAATACTACTGACCACCTCTTTCTCTCTCATCCTCTCTCTCTTATTCGTGATCAAAAACCCTCCTGCTACAACACATTGCCACTAGTTTCTGTTACCAATCTATTACAAAACTGTCACTCTTATCCTGTTTCTTTAATCTTTTCAAAACAACCAATCAACTATAAAACCCATTTAATAGATGATAAGGATTAAAGAAGAAGATGAATAATAATAGAACGATTTTGGTACCTGCTGTGTTTTCTTTTTTTTCGACTTCCATCCATCTATCATCCGTTGCGGTTTGAACAAACCCCCACCACCTTTATGATTAAACACCCTCTTTGATGAACCCCATTAACAAATTCCTGTTTATATTTTGCCATTCAAAATGAAACCACAACCCACAACACCTGCAACTGCTCCGTATATTTTTTTTTCTTTTCTCGATCACCTTCACCCTAATCAACAACCACCTCTATATTTTTCTCTTGTAAACTATCACCACTTCCACTACATCACTAAAACCCAACATGTCATTTTATATTTGAAACTACAAACACCGAATAACTTTATCAATTAAAAGTTGATGTAGTATATTTCTTTATTTCCTTTTTGCCCGTACTCTAATATACGTTTGTTTCAATCTCAACCTACCCAAAAGCCAAACTTTCGGCTAATAGTTATATTGCATGTGGGTCAATAAACTAACAAGAAATCATGCAGTATTTTTTTTTGTGGACGACAAGAATAAACATATACAATCCCCACTTGTTATTAAAAATGATGAATTGTGTATAAGGAGTGGAAATCGTGGGAACCAGCTGGATCACTCAACCGATACATTTTGTTTCTTCCTCTTTTTTTGTCAACCACAAACAATCAAACATATTCTTAGATTATTATGGGGTTTATTAAATATCAAGAAGGGGATTTAAGAAATTAAGTGAGGGGCTGCTTAATAAACTTTATGTGGGCCGTTGCTTCTATTATTTGCTGGGTCGAGGAAATTGGCCAGGAAAACGTTGTGCAATAATTCGATAAATGATAAATTTGATGGACGATGATCAAGGATGTAGGATAGAAGATGTGATGATACATGAAATAAGAAGAAAATAATAGAGATAATAATCATAACGCGATAATGATGATGAGTAATAGAAGAAGAAAATGAAACAAGCTGTGACGGGTTAAATAAAATTCGAATATGAAATATTTCAGAAAATAACAAATGGTTCAATGGTAAAAGGTGTTAATGCTGGTGAGCGAGAGGTTACGGGTTCGATCCCGGTCCAGGGCATTTATTTTTAGATAAAGCTTATTTGAGGTAGTTTTCACTTTTTAAATTTCTATTATTATTATTACTAATTATTATGATCATAATTGTTATTATTATTATAATCATGATTTTTAGTATTATCCCTAAATAAAATTAACATTGGTATCATTGGTATAAGTATTATAAGTAGTATTATTATTATTATAGTTATTATTATTATTAGTATTAACATGATTTTTAGATTATTATTAATAGTATCAATAATAGTATTAGTAATATCATTAAGAATATTATTAGTAGTATCATTATGACTAAAATTATTATTATTATTATTATTATTATTATTATTATTATTATTATTATTATTATTATTATTATTATTATTATTATTATTATTATTATTATTAATATCATTATTTTTATTATTATAAGTATCATTATTTTTAGTAATATCATTATTATCATTATTATTATTATTATTATTATTATTATTATTATCATTATTATATTTATCATTATTATTACTATTATTATATAAAGATACAACTTTCTATTATTATTTTACCAAACAAATATGAGTTATATAAAAGTTTATTTAATACATATAAGGTAAATATAGTTAATTAAATTATTAATGAAACATATAATTTACTAAAATAACAATTAATAATAATATATAAATTAAGATATAATAAATAAATTTGCTCGATTACGATTATGCGTATTAATAAAAAAACAAATGATATAGGTTCGTGAATCCGAGGCCAACCTTACACTTGTTCAATGATGTTATATGTATTTTTACTACGAAATACAGTATGGTGAGTTTCATTTGCCTTTTTACCCTTTACATTTTTGGGCTGAGAATACATGCGCAACTTTTATAACTGTTTTACGAAATAGACACAAGTACCTTAACTGCATTCTATGATAGAATTATCTGGGATTGGGGTTGATTATTATGACACGTATTAGCCCCCGGTTTCCGTTAGAGTGTATGAGCTCCCGAGCCGGGTGGATGGTTTATTATTTATGACATTTTGGCACCGGTTGTCCTATATTTTATAAACATGTGTTCAGCCGTGGGGTGTAAAGACCGGCACAGAGGTTCTATTTTTTGAAGGCACATGTATTCAGTCGTGGGGTGAAAGACCGGCACAGATGGTTACTATTATATTTTGAATCCTCACCAGGTGTTCTTCATATGAATGATATTTTTTTGTGCAGTTGGAATGGGACTTCTGCACGTTTTATAATATTTAAAAATCTTGTGGTCTATTAGAACGATGAAAATGAAATGATTACTATAAACTAATGAACTCACCAACCTTTTGGTTGACACTTTAAAGCATGTTTATTCTCAGGTATGAAAGAAATCTTCCGCTGTGCATTTAATCATTTTAGAGACATTACATGGAGTCGTTCAAGGCATATAGAGGTCCGTTCATCGCGATGGTACCATATGTTATTGTATTCGTTCAGAAGATTTTGGACGGGGTATGATAGTAAATAAGAGGATCCAATCGTTAAATGTAGAGTTACCATATCTCTGAACTAGTAAATCCCTAACCGGTTCGGCTAGGTTAACCGCTTCCAAAGACTCCCAATCGATTACCCGAGGCATTTCAATATTTTTGTGGTAAAGAATGTGCATGTTCTTTTGAAATTTTGGGTATTCTGTCCAACAACGATCAAATATTAGGTTGAGATGTAACTGTTGGTCATCAATAAGTGGGTGTATAATCCTCGGGTGAGGCTGAAATTGACGATAATGAGTGTAAAACAGTGGTTCTGGCTCATGATATAGCATGTGTTGATCATAATGTTGTTGTTGTTCAGGTTGTGGTTTTGGTTGTGGTTCTTGATCAAGTTCTTGTTCAGGTTGTCTAGACGATGATGCACCGTCCGTATCTGTATTTCTCTGCAAAACACATTAAACACAAAATTTGTGCATCCAAATATGCATTAGTGTTAGCAAACTAACAAATTAAAACAATTACAATAACATGTTTAATCCTTATTAAACTTATACTCATTTTCATATTTTTATCAATTCTATAATTTTTCAAATAAGCATATATGAAAATGCATACAAAGTTCATAAGCATTCAACTCAAATAACATATTAAAATAACCATTACTAGCAATTAAACAAGTTTCAAATGACATTTATATCAAAATAATCAAGTTCATGAATTTTAGACTTAAAAAGTCCACTTTGATGCTCAAAAATCATGTTTAGGATCAAGGTTTGGATCATTTAGCAACCTAAAAATGTTACACTACTTAATTTAGCAATAATTCATAACAAAAATCGGCCATAACCTGTTTATATCAAAAAGCCCCAAATTGCTCAAGAACACAAACCCTAGATTTCTAAAAAAATTTGAAGTTTAAGGCTTCAAATCATGACAAATAGCATCAATCTAGGTTATATAAGCATAATATACTAACAATTTAACTCTAATTAAGCTAGAATTCATCAAAATTCAATTAGGTAAAATAGTTGTAATTATCACTAAAACTGAGAAATTAAAGAGTTTAGGGGTGAAATTTCTACCTTTTTGCTCTCCCATCTGAAGAAAGGCATGATTGGAACGGATTATAGCACGAAATTTGGTTGATTTTGGTTGAAGAAAGATGAAATTTAAGAGTGTTTTGTGGGTGTGTTCGTGTATTTGTGTGTGTGAAAGTGGACAGAGCAGCTGCTCGTGTCCTTTTGTTTCTGATCAGTTTTGGGCCACCATGCGATCGCATGGTTTTCCAAGGCAAACCCCATGCGATCGCATGGGGTGTAATATTGTATTTTTTTATTTTTATTTTTAAAAAAAACTTTTATCTTGTAAAACAATAAATTAATTTATTTTTAAAATTTTGTTTCTTTTTAGATTAAGGGCGTTTCGGTATGTTTACCTAGTTCGTCCCTCGACAAAATTTTAAGATTTGTCATTTTACAATGTTGTTTTTAAAAGCAAAGATTTTTTGGGTTTTTTAATATTTTTGGCATACTTTAGATCAATAAAATTAAAAATAATGATAATAAAATTTCTCGTCCCGCCCTCGAGTAAAGCAATTTCGGTTCAACGACCTAGTCTTCAACTCACGACGAATTTTAGAAATCATTTTTTGTAACTTAATTAAATAAAGTACATTTTTGTTTTTAAATTCACACCAAACTTAAATTTAAAATGTGCATATTAATAAAAGTTCATATAAATATTATTATTTTTTTATATAAATTAATTTTACAATCTTATATTTAAAAATAATATAGTTATATATTAATTTTAAAAACAAGGTAAAAATAAAAATAAAAATCTTTTTGGTCTTTTATCCCACTTTAATCAATCAAATATTAACAAAAATATACGTCCCTCTTTTGGGTAAAGTAATTTCAGCTATATTACCTAATTTTACTCCTCACGAATTTCTGAAATATTTTGGATTGATTGATTAAAGATTTTTATACCTTATGAATAAACGGTAAATTTCGCAGTGATGAATTAAATTTTTGTATGATATCAATAATTTCGGTTTATTATACCTAATTTTATTGAATATCAATTTAATACTTTATAGCGAACGATTCAGCGTTTATTATCAAAAGGTTAAAAGCAATAAAATAAAATAAAAATAAAAACTGTACATACTTACCTATGAGATAAAATTCTCAGAGACCTGCTTTAGTCGACTCATAGGAGAGTCGTTTGATTTGGTTTTCCATAGCTACATAAGCGTAACCTCGAATTTTCAATAACTTTTCTTCTAAACATATGAATGGTCCTTCTCTGCATAGAGTAACGAATTCAGAATTGGAATGTGTTTGATTGTTCGAACATTTACCTTCGTGTGACCATTTTCCGCATTTATGACATCTTTCAAGGTGTCGTGCTCTTCTTTTTGTTGCGGATTTAGATTTTCCTTTACCAAAATGTGTCTTATTATGGTTCTTCCTGAGTTCTTTCCTCACTTCATCCATTTTGCCTTTTATGAATGATACCAGTTCACTCAGGAAGATGTTATTATTACGTTTAGTAATCATAGCATGTAGTAGTAGACCATGCTTCAGATTAAAGGAATTCTTCATCTCGTAAAACCTAAAAACATAAAAATTCAGAATGGAGGGAGAAGACTAGTTCTTTAGGGTCTGCTAGGGAAAGACCATTCGGATTCCATTTTCGAGAACTACATGAAAACAGAAAATCTAACTCTAGACAGCATTATATTATCCTTTAAAATATTTGAATCTCCCCACACTTAGTTAGCTGTGGTATCGAAATTGTGACTAACTTCATTATTAATTTCAATTGGAACATCAACAACTTGCATATCTCTGACTTTTGCTTCAAGCCATTTGTTGATTTCCTCTGTAACATTCACAAATTCAATTAACATCGTCTTTTCTTTAGGCGACAAATTGGATACTAATCGGTTACATAACTTAAAGTTCCCCTTAATCCTAGCATCTTGAATCCGTTTATAAAGTTTCTTCGTTGAACTGTTAAAAATGGGTCCATCTAATTTTGTATCAACAATGGGGTTCTTTGTTATCAGGTCATCATTGGGTGTTGCTTCATCTTCCCCACACTTAGACGTTTTTATTGGTTCAACAGTTTTGGTTGGTGAAGATTGAAACTTTCGATTCACAAAGGTGACCGATTTATCACCATGCCCAAGTGTCATTCTACCTTCTCTTACATGAAAGAACGCCTCGGAGGTTTCTAAAAATGGGCGACCTAAAACTAGAGGAATATCAAGGTCTTCCTCCATATTAATAACTATGAAATCTGTAGCAAAGATCAAACTTTCCACTTTAACAAGTAAATTGTTGGCTATTCCAACCGGGTGTTTAATGGTTTGATCAAATAATTGAACACCTATTCTGGCTGGTCTTAATTTACCCACACCTAATCTTTTGTATAAGGAAAGAGGTATAAGGAAAGAGGCATAACGTTGCTTGAGATATAGGTGGTTCGGGATCTCACTTGATTGGTTACTATGATCGATATGTGTTTGCATTGCTTATTCGTCGTGGTTCTTGGTGGGATTATGTTTTCTTGTTCTCCCATCACTGTGTTAAGTCGTAGGGTCAGACTCTGGTATCACACTGGAATATCACAAGTATCGCCTTTAATTGCTCTGCGATGACTATTTCTTATGTTTCTCTAGCGCATTATTGCAAGAAGTTACGAGTAGACAATTATCTCAGTTAGTTTTTGTATTGTTCGATTAGATATGTGCCAATGGTATTAGATTTTTATCAATGTATCAATGCCTGACTCAATCGATGTTACAATTAGGTTGTTTCATAAAATCTATTGACTTAACCACGAAGTCTAGTTTCAAGTTTCCAAATAATATTATGACAAAATTATACGGATAGTCCATGTGATTTATACTAAATTGCTAGCATAGTCAAAAATGAATTTTTTTATGTGGATATTCTATATGGTTTGCACATATTGCACGTAGGGATGGCAATGAATGTTCCATTCGTGAATATTCACCTGAATGAATCCATTTATCGTGGATATGGGTGATGTAAATGGACGAATAATGGATATGGATATGGATGATCTAAATATTTCATGGATTGGATATGGATGACAATTTATCATCCATGGAAGTATCTACTACCACCCGAAATACATCTATATAGACAAATATATGTACTAATATATATACACATACATCTACATATCGATATACATATAGATATAACCTACGAATTCTTAAATTATCAACGGAAATAAGGGTTATGATAGTCACGATTATTAAATTGTTACTCACAATATTCGAGGCTACATATTTGGATTAGTAAAAAAGTATATTTACTTATATTATAAAATTTTTCTCTCAACTAAATTCATAATTGGCGACAAATTAGAATCAAAACTCGTAACAAATCAAAAATATAAACATTAGATATTTGCATTTGTGATAATCTATATTAAATTGTCAAATCTGTAGTGACCCGAACTTTTCCATGTTTATATATATTAAATGAAATTGTTATTTACATAATTAAGTGTTTCCAACATGTTAAGCAATCAAACTTGTTAAGACTTGATTAATTGAAATAGGTTTCATATAGACAATTGACCACCCAAGTTGACCGGTGATTCACGAACGTTAAAACTTGTAAAAACTATATGATGACATATATATGATTATATATATAGTTAACATGATATTATGATAAGCAAGTATCTCATTAGGTATTTTAACAATGAGTTATATACATAAAATTGAGTTTATTGAATTAAGAAACTCGAAACGATATATATAATGATTATCGTTATAACAACGTCTTACTAAATACAAATGAATCATATTAAGATATTGATACACTATGTTTAATCATGATAAATTATAAGTAAACATGTCATTAAGTGTATTAACAATGAACTTCATATGTAAAAACAAGACTACTAACTTAATGATTTCGAAACGAGACATATATGTAACGATTATCGTTGTAACGACATTTCACTGTATATATATCATACTAAGATATATTATATATCATAATATCATGATAATATAATAATTTAACATCTCTTTAGATATAATAAACAATGGGTTAATAACAATTAACAAGATCGTTAACCTAAAGGTTTCAAAACAACACTTACATGTAACGACTAACGATGACTTAACGACTCAGTTAAAATGTATTTACATGTAGTGTTTTAATATGTATTCATACATTTTTTAAAGACTTCAAGACACTTATCAAAATACTTCTACTTAACAAAAATGCTTACAATTACATCCTCGTTCAGTTTCATCAACAATTCTACTCGTATGCACCCGTATTCGTACTCGTACAATACACAGCTTTTAGATGTATGTATTATTGGTATATACACTCCAATGATCAGCTCTTAGCAGCCCATATGGGTCACCTAACACATGTGGGAACCATCATTTGGCAACTAGCATGAAATATCTCATAAAATTACAAAAAAAATGAGTAATCATTCATGACTTATTTACATGTAAACAAAATTACACATCCTTTATATCTAATCTATATGCCAACGACTAAATACACATACAAACACTTTCATTCTTCAATTTTCTTCATCTAATTGATCTCTCTCAAGTTCTATCTTCAAGTTCTAAGTTTTCTTCATAAATTCTATAAGTTCTAGTTTCATAAAATCAAGAATACTTCCAAGTTTGCTAGCTTACTTCCAATCTTGTAAAGTGATCATCCATCCTCAAGAAATCTTTCTTATTAACAGTAAGATATCTTTCTAATACAAGGTAATACTCATATTCAAACTTTGATTCAATTTCTATAACTATAACAATCTTATTTCGAGTGGAAATCTTACTTGAACTTGTTTTCGTGTCATGATTCTGCTTCAAGAACTTTCAAGCCATCCAAGGATCCTTTGAAGCTAGATCTATTTTTATCATTTCCAGTAGGTTTACCTACTAAAATTAAGGTAATGATGTTCATAACATCATTCGATTCATACATATAAAACTATCTTATTCGAAGATTTAAACTTGTAATCACTAGAACATAGTTTAGTTAATTCTAAACTTGTTCACAAATAAAGTTAATCCTTCTAACATGACTTTTAAAATCAACTAAACACATGTTCTATATCTATATGATATGCTAACTTAATGATTTAAAACCTGGAAACGCGAAAAACACCGTAAAACTGGACATACGCCGTCGTAGTAACACCGCGGGCTGTTTTGGGTTTGATAATTAAAAACTATGATAAACTTTGATTTAAAAGTTGTTCTTCTAGGAAAATGATTTTTCTTATGAACATGAAACTATATCCAAAAATCATGGTTAAACTCAAAGTGGAAGTATGTTTTCCAAAATGGTCATCAAGACCTCGTTCTCTCGACTGAAATGACTACCTCTTACAAAAACGACTTGTAACTTATATTTTTGACTATAAACCTATACTTTTTCTGCTTATATTCATAAAATAGAGTTCAATATGAAACCATAGCAATTTGATTCACTCAAAACGGATTTAAAACGAAGAAGTTATGGGTAAAACAAGATTGGATATTTTTTGATTGTTGTAGCTACGGGAAATATTGTAACAATTCTATACAAATCATATCCTAGGTAACTTATATTGTATTATAAATGTATTCTAATATGTTATGTAATCTTGGGATACCATAGACACGTATGCAAATGTTTTGACATATCATATCGACCCATGTATATATATTATTTGGAACAACCATAGACACTCTATATGCAGTAATGTTGGAGTTAGCTATACAGGGTTGAGTTTGATTCCAAAAATATATATGCTTTGAGTTGTGATCTAGCCTGAGACGTGTATGCACAGGGTCATGGATTGATTCAAGATAATATATCGATTTATTTCTGTACATCTAACTGTGGACAACTAGTTGTAGGTTACTAACGAGGACAGCTGACTTAATAAACTTAAAATCATTATAACGTAATAAAAATATGTTGTAAATATATTTTGAACATACTTTGATATATATGTACATATTTGTTATAGGTTCGTAAATCGACCAGTGGCCAAGTCTTACTTCCCGACGAAGTAAAAATCTGTGAAAGTGAGTTATAGTCCCACTTTTAAAATCTAATATTTTTGGGATGAGAATACATGCAGCTTTATAAATGTTTTACAAAATAGACACAAGTACATGAAACTACTTTCTATGGTTGAACGATCGAAGCCGAATATGCCCCTTTTACTTGGTAACCTAAGAATTAGTAAACCAGTCTACTAATTGACGCGAATCCTAAAGATAGATTTATTGGGCCCAACAAACCCGATCCATTTTAGCGGATGCTTTAGTACTTCGATGTTATTTTATCATGTCCGATGGATGTCTCGGAATGATAGGGGATATTCTTATATGCATCTTGATAATGTCGGTTTCCAGGTGTTTACCATATGAATGAATTTTATCTCTATGTCTGGGATGTATATTGAAATATGAAATCTTGTGGTCTATTATTATGATTTGATAATATATAGGTTAAACCTATAACTCACCAACATTTTTGTTGACGTTTTAAGCATGTTTATTCTAAGGTGATTATTAAGAGCTTCCGATGTTGCATACTAAAATAAGGACAAGATTTGGAGTCCATGCTTGTATGATATTGTGTAAAAACTGCATTCAAGAAACTTATTTTTGATGTAATATATATTCTTATTGTAAACCATTATGTAATGGTCGTGTGTAAACGGTATATTTTAGATTATCATTATTTGATAATCTACGTAATGCTTTTTAAACCTTTATCGATAAAATAAAGGTTATGGTTATTTTAAAAATGAATGCAGTCTTTGAAAAACGTCTCATATAGAGGTCAAAACCTCGCGACGAAATCAATTAATATGGAACGTTTATAATCAATATGAACGGTGAAATGTCCCGTTCTTATTGATTAAAAACGTTCCATATTAATTGATTTCGTTGCGAGGTTTTGACCTCTATATGAGACGTTTTTCAAAGACTGCATTCATTTTTAAAACAAACCATAACCTTTATTTCATAAATAAAGGTTTAAAAAGCTTTACGTAGATTATCAAATAATGATAATCTAAAATATCCTGTTTACACACGACCATTACATAATGGTTTACAATACAAATATGTTACATTGAAATCAGTTTCTTGAATGCAGTTTTTACACAATATCATACAAACATGGACTCCAAATCTTGTCCTTATTTTAGTATGCAACAGCGGAAGCTCTTAATATTCACCTGAGAATAAACATGCTTTAAACGTCAACAAAAATGTTGGTGAGTTATAGGTTTAACCTATATATATCAAATCGTAACAATAGACCACAAGATTTCATATTTCAATACACATCCCATACATAGAGATAAAAATCATTCATATGGTGAACACCTGGTAACCGACAATAACAAGATGCATATATAAGAATATCCCCATCATTCCGGGACACCCTTCGGATATGATATAAATTTCGAAGTACTAAAGCATCCGGTACTTTGGATGGGGTTTGTTAGGCCCAATAGATCTATCTTTAGGATTCGCGTCAATTAGGGTGTCTGTTCCCTAATTCTTAGATTACCAGACTTAATAAAAAGGGGCATATTCGATTTCGATAATTCAACCATAGAATGTAGTTTCACGTACTTGTGTCTATTTTGTAAATCATTTATAAAACCTGCATGTATTCTCATCCCAAAAATATTAGATTTTAAAAGTGGGACTATAACTCACTTTCACAGATTTTTACTTCGTCGGGAAGTAAGACTTGGCCACTGTTGATTCACGAACCTATAACAATATATACATATATATTAAAGTATGTTCAAAATATATTTACAACACTTTTAATATATTTTGATGTTTTAAGTTTATTAAGTCAGCTGTCCTCGTTAGTAACCTATAACTAGTTGTCCACAGTTAGATGTACAGAAATAAATCGATAAATATTATCTTGAATCAATCCACGACCCAGTGTATACGTATCTCAGTATTGATCACAACTCAAACTATATATATTTTGGAATAAACCTCAACCCTGTATAGCTAACTCCAACATTCACATATAGAGTGTCTATGGTTGTTCCGAAATATATATAGATGTGTCGACATGATAGGTCGAAACATTGTATACGTGTCTATGGTATCTCAAGATTATATAATATACAATACAAGTTGATTAAGTTATGGTTGGAATAGATTTGTTACCAATTTTCACGTAGCTAAAATGAGAAAAATTATCCAATCTTGTTTTACCCATAACTTCTTCATTTTAAATCCGTTTTGAGTGAATCAAATTGCTATGGTTTCATATTGAACTCTATTTTATGAATCTAAATAGAAAAAGTATAGGTTTATAGTCGGAAAAATAAGTTACAAGTCGTTTTTGTAAAGGTAGTCATTTCAGTCGAAAGAACGACGTCTAGATGACCATTTTAGAAAACATACTTCCACTTTGAGTTTAACCATAATTTTTGGATATAGTTTCATGTTCATAATAAAAATCATTTTCTCAGAATAACAACTTTTAAATCAAAGTTTATCATAGTTTTTAATTAACTAACCCAAAACAGCCCGCGGTGTTACTACGACGGCGTAAATCCGGTTTTACGGTGTTTTTCGTGTTTCTAGGTTTTAAATCATTAAGTTAGCATATCATATAGATATAGAACATGTGTTTAGTTGATTTTAAAAGTCAAGTTAGAAGGATTAACTTTTGTTTGCGAACAAGTTTAGAATTAACTAAACTATGTTCTAGTGATTACAAGTTTAAACCTTCGAATAAGATAGCTTTATATGTATGAATCGAATGATGTTATGAACATCATTACTACCTTAATTTCCTTGGATAAACCTACTGGAAAAGAGAAAAATGGATCTAGCTTCAATGGATCCTTGGATGGCTCGAAGTTCTTGAAGCAAAATCATGACACGAAAACAAGTTCAAGTAAGATCATCACTTGAAATAAGATTGTTATAGTTATAGAAATTGAACCAAAGTTTGAATATGATTATTACCTTGTATTAGAATGATAACCTACTGTAAGAAACAAAGATTTCTTGAGGTTGGATGATCACCTTACAAGATTGGAAGTGAGCTAGCAAACTTGAAAGTATTCTTGATTTTATGAAACTAGAACTTTTGGAATTTATGAAGAACACTTAGAACTTGAAGATAGAACTTGAGAGAGATCAATTAGATGAATAAAATTGAAGAATGAAAGTGTTTGTAGGTGTTTTTGGTCGTTGGTGTATGGATTAGATATAAAGGATATGTAATTTTGTTTTCATGTAAATAAGTCATGAATGATTACTCATATTTTTGTAATTTTATGAGATATTTCATGCTAGTTGCCAAATGATGGTTCCCACATGTGTTAGGTGACTCACATGGGCTGCTAAGAGCTGATCATTGGAGTGTATATACCAATAGTACATACATCTAAAAGCTGTGTATTGTACGAGTACGAATACGGGTGCATACGAGTAGAATTGTTGATGAAACTGAACGAGGATGTAATTGTAAGCATTTTTGTTAAGTAGAAGTATTTTGATAAGTGTATTGAAGTCTTTCAAAAGTGTATAAATACATATTAAAACACTACATGTATATACATTTTAACTGAGTCGTTAAGTCATCGTTAGTCGTTACATGTAAGTGTTGTTTTGAAACCTTTAGGTTAACGATCTTGTTAAATGTTGTTAACCCAATGTTTATAATATCAAAAGAGATTTTAAATTATTATATTATCATGATATTATGATGTACGAATATCTCTTAATATGATATATATACATTAAATGTCGTTACAACGATAAACGTTACATATATGTCTCGTTTCAAAATCATTAAGTTAGTAGTCTTGTTTTTACATATGTAGTTCATTGTTAATATAATTAATGATATGTTTACTTATCATAATATCATGTTAACTATATATATAACCATATATATGTCATCATATAGTTTTTTTTACAAGTTTTAACGTTCGTGAATCACCGGTCAACTTGGGTGGTCAATTGTCTATATGAAACCTATTTCAATTAATCAAGTCTTAACAAGTTTGATTGCTTAACATGTTGGAAACATTTAATCATGTAAACATCAATCTCAATTAATATATATAAACATGGAAAAGTTCGGGTCACTACAGTACCTACCCGTTAAATAAATTTCGTCCCGAAATTTTAAGCTGTTGAAGGTGTTGACGAATCTTCTGGAAATAGATGCGGGTATTTCTTCTTCATCTGATCTTCACGCTCCCACGTGAACTCGGGTCCTCTACGAGCATTCCATCGAACCTTAACAATTGGTATCTTGTTTTGCTTAAGTCTTTTAACCTCACGATCCATTATTTCGACGGGTTCTTCGATGAATTGGAGTTTTTCGTTGATTTGGATTTCATCTAACGGAATAGTGAGATCTTCTTTAGCAAAACATTTCTTCAAATTCGAGACGTGGAAAGTGTTATGTACAGCCGCGAGTTGTTGAGGTAACTCAAGTCGGTAAGCTACTGGTCCGACACGATCAATAATCTTGAATGGTCCAATATACCTTGGATTTAATTTCCCTCGTTTACCAAATCGAACAACGCCTTTCCAAGGTGAAACTTTAAGCATGACCATCTCTCCAATTTCAAATTCTATATCTTTTCTTTTAATGTCAGCGTAGCTCTTTTGTCGACTTTGGGCGGTTTTCAACCGTTGTTGAATTTGGATGATCTTCTCGGTAGTTTCTTGTATAATCTCCGGACCCGTAATCTGTCTATCCCCCACCTCACTCCAACAAATCGGAGACCTGCACTTTCTACCATAAAGTGCTTCAAATGGCGCCATCTCAATGCTTGAATGGTAGCTGTTGTTGTAGGAAAATTCTGCTAACGGTAGATGTCGATCCCAACTGTTTCCGAAATCAATAACACATGCTCGTAGCATGTCTTCAAGCGTTTGTATCGTCCTTTCGCTCTGCCCATCAGTTTGTGGATGATAGGCAGTACTCATGTCTAGACGAGTTCCTAATGCTTGCTGTAATGTCTGCCAGAATCTTGAAATAAATCTGCCATCCCTATCAGAGATAATAGAGATTGGTATTCCATGTCTGGAGACGACTTCCTTCAAATACAGTCGTGCTAACTTCTCCATCTTGTCATCTTCTCTTATTGGTAGGAAGTGTGCTGATTTGGTGAGACGATCAACTATTACCCAAATAGTATCAAAACCACTTGCAGTCCTTGGCAATTTAGTGATGAAATCCATGGTAATGTTTTCCCATTTCCATTCCGGGATTTCGGGTTGTTGAAGTAGACCTGATGGTTTCTGATGCTCAGCTTTGACCTTAGAACACATCAAACATTCTCCTACGTATTTAGCAACATCGGCTTTCATACCCGGCCACCAAAAATGTTTCTTGAGATCCTTGTACATCTTCCCCGTTCCAGGATGTATTGAGTATCTGGTTTTATGAGCTTCTCTAAGTACCATTTCTCTCATATCTCCAAATTTTGGTACCCAAATCCTTTCAGCCCTATACCGGGTTCCGTCTTCCCGAATATTAAGATGCTTCTCCGATCCTTTGGGTATTTCATCCTTTAAATTTCCCTCTTTTAAAACTCCTTGTTGCGCCTCCTTTATTTGAGTAGTAATGTTATTATGAATCATTATATTCATAGATTTTACTCGAATGGGTTCTCTGTCCTTCCTGCTCAAGGCATCGGCTACCACATTTGCCTTCCCCGGGTGGTAACGAATCTCAAAATCGTAATCATTCAATAATTCAATCCACCTACGCTGCCTCATATTCAGTTGTTTCTGATTAAATATGTGTTGAAGACTTTTGTGGTCGGTATATATAATACTTTTGACCCCATATAAGTAGTGCCTCCAAGTCTTTAATGCAAAAACAACCGCGCCTAATTCTAAATCATGCGTCGTATAATTTTGTTCGTGAATCTTCAATTGTCTAGACGCATAAGCAATCACCTTCGTTCGTTGCATTAATACACAACCGAGACCTTGCTTTGATGCGTCACAATAAATCACAAAATCATCATTCCCTTCAGGCAATGACAATATAGGTGCCGTAGTTAGCTTTTTCTTCAATAACTGAAACGCTTTCTCTTGTTCATCATTCCATTCAAATTTCTTCCCTTTATGCGTTAATGCAGTCAAGGGTTTTGCTATTCTGGAAAAGTCTTGGATGAACCTTCTGTAGTAACCAGCTAGTCCTAAAAACTGGCGCATGTGTTTCGGAGTTTTCGGGGTTTCCCACTTTTCAACAGTTTCTATCTTTGCCGGATCCACCTTAATACCTTCTTTGTTCACTATGTGACCGAGGAATTGAACTTCTTCCAACCAAAATGCACACTTTGAAAACTTAGCGTACAATTCTTCCTTCCTCAATACTTCTAACACCTTTCTCAAATGTTCACCGTGTTCTTGGTCATTCTTTGAGTAAATAAGTATGTCATCAATGAAAACAATGACAAACTTGTCAAGGTATGGTCCACACACTCGGTTCATAAGGTCCATGAACACAGCTGGTGCATTAGTTAAACCAAACGGCATGACCATAAACTCGTAATGACCGTAACGTGTTCTGAAAGCAGTCTTTGGAATATCATCTTCTTTCACCCGCATTTGATGATACCCGGAACGTAAGTCAATCTTTGAATAAACAGACGAGCCTTGTAGTTGATCAAATAAGTCGTCGATTCTCGGTAGTGGGTAGCGGTTCTTGATGGTAAGTTTGTTCAACTCTCGGTAGTCGATACACAACCTGAATGTACCATCTTTCTTCTTGACAAACAAAACAGGAGCTCCCCACGGTGATGTGCTTGGTCGAATGAAACCACGCTCTAAAAGTTCTTGTAATTGGCTTTGCAGTTCTTTCATCTCGCTGGGTGTGAGTCTGTAAGGAGCACGAGCTATTGGTGCAGCTCCTGGTACAAGATCTATTTGAAATTCAACGGATCGATGTGGGGGTAATCCCGGTAATTCTTTCGGAAATACATCGGGAAATTCTTTTGCAATGGGAACATCATTGATGCTCTTTTCTTCAGTTTGTACTTTCTCGACGTGTGCTAGAACAGCATAGCAACCTTTTCTTATTAGTTTTTGTGCCTTCAAATTACTAATAAGATGTAGCTTCGTGTTGCCCTTTTCTCCGTACACCATTAAGGGTTTTCCTTTTTCTCGTATAATGCGAATTGCATTTTTGTAACAAACGATCTCCGCTTTCACTTCTTTCAACCAGTCCATACCGATTATCACATCAAAACCCCCTAACTCTACTGGTATCAAATCAATCTTAAATGTTTCGCTAACCAGTTTAATTTCTCGATTCCGACATATATTATCTGCTGAAATTAATTTACCATTTGCTAATTCGAGTAAAAATTTACTATCCAAAGGCGTCAATGGACAACTTAATTTAGCACAAAAATCTCTACTCATATAGCTTCTATCCGCACCCGAATCAAATAAAACGTAAGCAGATTTATTGTCAATAAGAAACGTACCCGTAACAAGCTCCGGGTCTTCCTGTGCCTCTACCGCATTAATATTGAAAACTCTTCCACGGCCTTGTCCATTCGTGTTCTCCTGGTTCGGGCAATTTCTAATAATGTGGCCTGGTTTTCCACATTTATAACAAACTACATTGGCATAACTTGCTCCGACACTACTTGCTCCGCCATTACTCGTTCCAACACCATTTGTTCCTTTCGTTCTATTAACCCCTGGTCCGTAGACCTCACACTTCGCCGCGCTATGACCATTTCTTTTACACTTGTTGCAAAATTTGGTGCAGAACCCCGAGTGATTCTTTTCACACCTTTGGCATAGCTGCTTCTGATTGTTGTTGTTGTTGCGGTTATTATTGTTGTTGGGATGATTGTTGTAGTTGCTGTTGTTGTTGTTGTTGTTGGGCCGTTTGTTGTAGTTGCGATTGATGTTGCGATTGTTGGGATAATTGTTGCGATTATTGTTGTAATTGCTGTTGTTGTTGTATTGGTGATTCTTATCACCGTTTTCCTCCCACTTTCTTTTGACTTGCTTCACATTGGCCTCTTCAGCAGTCTGTTCTTTAATTCTTTCTTCAATCTGGTTCACTAGTTTGTGAGCCATTCTACATGCCTGTTGTATGGAGGCGGGCTCGTGTGAACTTATATCTTCTTGGATTCTTTCCGGTAATCCTTTCACAAACGCGTCGATCTTCTCTTCCTCATCTTCGAATGCTCCCGGACACAATAGGCACAATTCTGTGAATCGTCTTTCGTACGTGGTAATATCAAATCCTTGGGTTCGTAACCCTCTAAGTTCTGTCTTGAGCTTATTGACCTCGGTTCTGGGACGGTACTTCTCGTTCATCAAGTGCTTGAATGCTGACCACGGTAGTGCGTACGCATCATCTTGTCCCACTTGCTCTAGATAGGTATTCCACCATGTTAACGCAGAACCTGTGAAGGTATGCGTAGCGTACTTCACTTTGTCCTCTTCAGTACACTTACTTATGGCAAACACCGATTCAACCTTCTCGGTCCACCGTTTCAATCCGATCGGTCCTTCGGTTCCATCAAATTCCAAAGGTTTGCAGGCAGTGAATTCTTTGTAGGTGCATCCTACACGATTTCCTGTACTGCTAGATCCAAGGTTATTGTTGGTATGTAGCGCAGCCTGTACTGCGGCTATGTTTGAAGCTAGAAAAGTACGGAATTCCTCTTCATTCATATTCACGGTGTGTCGAGTAGTCGGTGCCATTTCCTTCAAAATAGTTAAATGGAACAAGTTAATCATACAGAATATTAAGAGTAGTTAATAGTATTTCGTAGCATAATATGAACTCATTTATAAAAGCTTTTTCTTCATATTAGCGTTTTATAAGTTTAAATTCGGGTAGTACCTACCCGTTAAGTTCATACTTAGTAGCTAATATACAATTCAACTACTACAATTCTATATGAAAAACTGATTATAATAATATTTCGCGTTCAAACTTTTATACAATATTTTACAAACTTACAATACCGCTTATTTTACATAAAGCATGAAATATAGCACACAATAACTTTGATACAAGATAGTTGTGAAGACAATTCTAGCTAGTACACAAGTCGTTCAGCAAAGGCAATAAAGACACGTAATTCATACGTCCAAAAACAAGTCATGCATTCTGGTTTTACTAGGACTACTTCCCATCCTTGGTCTTGTGCAACATAACCGTTATGGCCGTTGATAAGACAACGTGTTGTAACGTCATCAAAGGGACGAGGGTTACGTAATGTCCAACAGTCCCGTAATAATCTAAAAACCTCATTTCTTACCCCAATTACCGACTCCGTCACTTGTGGAAACGTTTTGTTTAATAGTTGTAGCCCGATGTTCTTGTTCTCACTTTGGTGAGAAGCGAACATTACTAATCCGTAAGCATAACATGCTTCTTTATGTTGCATGTTAGCCACTTTTTCTAAATCACGAAGTCCAATATTCGGATATATTGAGTCAAAATAATTTCTTAACCCGTTGCGTAAAATAGCATTTGGGTTCCCCGCAATATATGCGTCAAAGTAAACACATCGTAACTTATGGGTTTCCCAATGTGATATCCCCCATCTTTCAAACGAAAGTCTCTTATAAACCAAGACATTCTTGGAACGTTCTTCGAATGTCTTACAAACTGATCTCGCCTTAAATAGTTGTGCCGAAGAATTCTGGCCGACTCTAGACAAGATTTCATCAATCATGTCTCCGGGTAGGTCTCTTAAAATATTGGGTTGTCTATCCATTTTGTGTTTTTAAACTGTAAAATAGACAAGAGTTAGATTCATAAAAAAATACTTATTAATACAAGCAATTTTTACATATATCATAAAGCATAAGAACAATATATTACATATATTACACCACACGAATACAACTATCTTATTCCGACTCGCTCGTTTCTTCTTCTTCGGTTTTGGTTCGTTTTGCCAAGTTTCTAGGGATATATGATGTTCCCCTAATACGAGCCGTCGTTGTCCACATTGGTTTAGAAAAACCTGGTGGTTTAGAGGTTCCCGGGTCATTGTTACAACTTAAGGACTTCGGGGGTTGACGATACATATAAAGTTCATCGGGGTTGGAATTAGATTTCTCTATTTTTATGCCCTTTCCCTTATTATTTTCTTTTGCCTTTTTAAATTCAGTTGGGGTAATTTCTATAACATCATCGGAATTCTCGTCGGAATCCGATTCATCGGAGAATTGGTAATCCTCCCAATATTTTGCTTCCTTGGCGGAAACACCATTGACCATAATTAACTTTGGTCGGTTGGTTGAGGATTTTCTTTTACTTAACCGTTTTATTATTTCCCCCACCGGTTCTATTTCTTCATCCGGTTCCGATTCTTCTTCCGGTTCCGACTCTTCTTCCGGTTCCTCTTCGGGAACTTGTGAATCAGTCCACAAATCATTCCAATTTACATTTGACTCTTCATTATTATTAAGTGAGTCAATGGGACTTGTTCTAGAGGTAGACATCTATCACATAATATCAAACACGTTAAGAGATTAATATATCACATAATATTCATATGTTAAAAATATATAGTTTCCAACAAAAATGTTAAGCAATCATTTTTAAAGAAAACACGGTCGAAGTCCAGACTCACTAATGCATCCTAACAAACTCGATAAGACACACTAATGCAAATTTTCTGGTTCTCTAAGACCAACGCTCGGATACCAACTGAAATGTCCCGTTCTTATTGATTAAAAACGTTCCATATTAATTGATTTCGTTGCGAGGTTTTGACCTCTATATGAGACGTTTTTCAAAGACTGCATTCATTTTTAAAACAAACCATAACCTTTATTTCATAAATAAAGGTTTAAAAAGCTTTACGTAGATTATCAAATAATGATAATCTAAAATATCCTGTTTACACACGACCATTACATAATGGTTTACAATACAAATATGTTACATTGAAATCAGTTTCTTGAATGCAGTTTTTACACAATATCATACAAACATGGACTCCAAATCTTGTCCTTATTTTAGTATGCAACAGCGGAAGCTCTTAATATTCACCTGAGAATAAACATGCTTTAAACGTCAACAAAAATGTTGGTGAGTTATAGGTTTAACCTATATATATCAAATCGTAACAATAGACCACAAGATTTCATATTTCAATACACATCCCATACATAGAGATAAAAATCATTCATATGGTGAACACCTGGTAACCGACAATAACAAGATGCATATATAAGAATATCCCCATCATTCCGGGACACCCTTCGGATATGATATAAATTTCGAAGTACTAAAGCATCCGGTACTTTGGATGGGGTTTGTTAGGCCCAATAGATCTATCTTTAGGATTCGCGTCAATTAGGGTGTCTGTTCCCTAATTCTTAGATTACCAGACTTAATAAAAAGGGGCATATTCGATTTCGATAATTCAACCATAGAATGTAGTTTCACGTACTTGTGTCTATTTTGTAAATCATTTATAAAACCTGCATGTATTCTCATCCCAAAAATATTAGATTTTAAAAGTGGGACTATAACTCACTTTCACAGATTTTTACTTCGTCGGGAAGTAAGACTTGGCCACTGTTGATTCACGAACCTATAACAATATATACATATATATTAAAGTATGTTCAAAATATATTTACAACACTTTTAATATATTTTGATGTTTTAAGTTTATTAAGTCAGCTGTCCTCGTTAGTAACCTATAACTAGTTGTCCACAGTTAGATGTACAGAAATAAATCGATAAATATTATCTTGAATCAATCCACGACCCAGTGTATACGTATCTCAGTATTGATCACAACTCAAACTATATATATTTTGGAATAAACCTCAACCCTGTATAGCTAACTCCAACATTCACATATAGAGTGTCTATGGTTGTTCCGAAATATATATAGATGTGTCGACATGATAGGTCGAAACATTGTATACGTGTCTATGGTATCTCAAGATTATATAATATACAATACAAGTTGATTAAGTTATGGTTGGAATAGATTTGTTACCAATTTTCACGTAGCTAAAATGAGAAAAATTATCCAATCTTGTTTTACCCATAACTTCTTCATTTTAAATCCGTTTTGAGTGAATCAAATTGCTATGGTTTCATATTGAACTCTATTTTATGAATCTAAATAGAAAAAGTATAGGTTTATAGTCGGAAAAATAAGTTACAAGTCGTTTTTGTAAAGGTAGTCATTTCAGTCGAAAGAACGACGTCTAGATGACCATTTTAGAAAACATACTTCCACTTTGAGTTTAACCATAATTTTTGGATATAGTTTCATGTTCATAATAAAAATCATTTTCTCAGAATAACAACTTTTAAATCAAAGTTTATCATAGTTTTTAATTAACTAACCCAAAACAGCCCGCGGTGTTACTACGACGGCGTAAATCCGGTTTTACGGTGTTTTTCGTGTTTCTAGGTTTTAAATCATTAAGTTAGCATATCATATAGATATAGAACATGTGTTTAGTTGATTTTAAAAGTCAAGTTAGAAGGATTAACTTTTGTTTGCGAACAAGTTTAGAATTAACTAAACTATGTTCTAGTGATTACAAGTTTAAACCTTCGAATAAGATAGCTTTATATGTATGAATCGAATGATGTTATGAACATCATTACTACCTTAATTTCCTTGGATAAACCTACTGGAAAAGAGAAAAATGGATCTAGCTTCAATGGATCCTTGGATGGCTCGAAGTTCTTGAAGCAAAATCATGACACGAAAACAAGTTCAAGTAAGATCATCACTTGAAATAAGATTGTTATAGTTATAGAAATTGAACCAAAGTTTGAATATGATTATTACCTTGTATTAGAATGATAACCTACTGTAAGAAACAAAGATTTCTTGAGGTTGGATGATCACCTTACAAGATTGGAAGTGAGCTAGCAAACTTGAAAGTATTCTTGATTTTATGAAACTAGAACTTTTGGAATTTATGAAGAACACTTAGAACTTGAAGATAGAACTTGAGAGAGATCAATTAGATGAATAAAATTGAAGAATGAAAGTGTTTGTAGGTGTTTTTGGTCGTTGGTGTATGGATTAGATATAAAGGATATGTAATTTTGTTTTCATGTAAATAAGTCATGAATGATTACTCATATTTTTGTAATTTTATGAGATATTTCATGCTAGTTGCCAAATGATGGTTCCCACATGTGTTAGGTGACTCACATGGGCTGCTAAGAGCTGATCATTGGAGTGTATATACCAATAGTACATACATCTAAAAGCTGTGTATTGTACGAGTACGAATACGGGTGCATACGAGTAGAATTGTTGATGAAACTGAACGAGGATGTAATTGTAAGCATTTTTGTTAAGTAGAAGTATTTTGATAAGTGTATTGAAGTCTTTCAAAAGTGTATAAATACATATTAAAACACTACATGTATATACATTTTAACTGAGTCGTTAAGTCATCGTTAGTCGTTACATGTAAGTGTTGTTTTGAAACCTTTAGGTTAACGATCTTGTTAAATGTTGTTAACCCAATGTTTATAATATCAAAAGAGATTTTAAATTATTATATTATCATGATATTATGATGTACGAATATCTCTTAATATGATATATATACATTAAATGTCGTTACAACGATAAACGTTACATATATGTCTCGTTTCAAAATCATTAAGTTAGTAGTCTTGTTTTTACATATGTAGTTCATTGTTAATATAATTAATGATATGTTTACTTATCATAATATCATGTTAACTATATATATAACCATATATATGTCATCATATAGTTTTTTTTACAAGTTTTAACGTTCGTGAATCACCGGTCAACTTGGGTGGTCAATTGTCTATATGAAACCTATTTCAATTAATCAAGTCTTAACAAGTTTGATTGCTTAACATGTTGGAAACATTTAATCATGTAAACATCAATCTCAATTAATATATATAAACATGGAAAAGTTCGGGTCACTACAAACGGGACATTTCAGTTGGTATCAGAGCGTTGGTCTTAGAGAACCAGAAAATTGCATTAGTGTGTCTTATCGAGTTTGTTAGGATACATTAGTGAGTCTGGACTTCGACCGTGTTTTTTTTTAAAACGATTGTTTAACACTTTTGTTGGAAACTATATATTATTAACATGTAAATATTATGTGATATATTAACCTCTTAATGTGTTTGATATTGTGTGATAGATGTCTACCACTAGTACAAATCCCATCGATTCACCTAATAATAATGAAGAGTCGAATATATTTTGGGAAGATTTACAAATTCTCGAAGAGGAACCGGAAGAAGAGGAACCGGAAGAAGAGGAATAAGAAGAGGAGGAACCGGAAGAGGAGGAACCGGAAGAAGAAGAGGTTCCGGAGGAAGAAAAATTGATACCTACAGTAAATTGATTAAATAAAAGAAAATCATCAACCAACGGACCAAAGTTAATAATGGTCAATGGTGTTTCCGCCGAGGAAGCAAAATATTGGGAAGATTACCAATTTTCTGATGAATCGGATCCCGATGAGGATTCCGATGATGTTATAGAAATTACCTCAACCCAATTTAATAAAGCAAAAGAAAATAATAAGGGAAAAGGTATAAAAATAGAGAAACCTGATTCCAACCCCGATGAACTTTATATGTATCGGCAACGTCAGTATTTCCTAAATTGTAACAATAACCCGGGAACCTCTAAACCACCAGGTTTTTCTAAACCATTGTGGAAAACGACGGCTCGTATTAGAGGAGCACCATATATCCCAAAAAAATTAGGAAAACGAACCAAGTCCGAAGAAGAAGAAATCAGCGATTCAGATTAGAGGGTTGTAATTATGTTGTGTATTATATGTATTGTAGTGTGCTTGTACTTTTATGTTCTATGTAAAAATTGCTTGTATTGTTTGTTAATTATCTTTTACGAATCTAATCCTTGTCTATTTTACAGTATAAAAACAAAATAGACGTTAAGGGTAGACAACCGAATATTTTAGAAGATCTACCAGAGGATATGATTGACGAAATCTTGTCTAGAGTCGGTCAGAATTCATCAGCACATTTAGTTATGGCGAAATTAACTTGTCAAACATTTGAAAGACTTTCCAGAAATTCCTTAGTTTATAAAAGGCTTTCCTTAGATAGGTGGGGTATATCACATTGGGGAGACCGTAAGTTACGCCATGTTTTCTTTAAAGCGTTAAATGCGGGGAACACAAATGCAATTTTACGCTACGGGTTAAGAACCTATTTTGACTCAACATATCCCAACATAGGATTTCGTGAATTAGAAAGAGCTTCTAACATGCAACATAAAGTAGCATGTTATGCTTACGGGTTAGTGATGTTCGCTTCTTACCAAAGTGAGAAAAAGAACATCGGATTGCAACTTTTAAATAAAACCTTCCCACAAGTGACGGATTCAGTAGTCGGGGTGAGAAACAAGGTTTTTAGATTATTATGAGACTGTTGGACATTACGAAACCCTCGTCCTTTTGACGACATTACAACATGCTACCTAGCCAATGGTCATAACGGTTATTTTCCACAAGACCAAGGATGGGAAGTCGTCTTAGTAAAACCAGAATGCATGACTTGTTTATGGACTTATGAATTACGTGTCTTTATTTCCTTTGCTGAACAACTTGCGTATTAACTAGATTTATCTTCAAAACTGTCATGTATCAAAGTGTACTATATTTCTTGTATATGTAATATAGCGATGTTGTAAGTTTGAAGAATATTTGTATGTGATATATTATTATAATCAGTTTTTCATATGGAATTGTAGTAGTTGAATTGTATATTAGCTACTAAGTATGAACTTAACGGGTAGGTAGTACCCGAATTTAAACTTATAAAATGCTAATATGAAGAAAAAGCTTTTATAAATGAGTTCATATTATGCTACAAAATACTATTGACTACTCTTAAATTCTATATGATTAACTCAATTCTTTTGGCTATTTTTTTAAAGGAAATGGCACTGGCGACTCGTCAGAACTTGAACATGAGTGAGGAAGACTTCCGTGTTTTCCTTGCTGCGAACATAGCTGCTGTACAGGCTGCGATGCAAAATAACAATAACTCTGGATCTAGCAGTGGAACTAATTCCGCAAGAAATCGTGTAGGATGCTCCTACAAAGAATTCACTGCCTGCAAACCTTTGGAATTTGATGGAACCGAAGGACCAATTGGATTGAAACGGTGGACCGAGAAGGTCGAATCGGTGTTTGCCATAAGTAAGTGTACTGAAGAGGACAAAGTTAAGTACGCTACGCATACCTTCACAAGTACGACGTTAACATGGTGGAATACCTATCTCGAGCAGGTAGGACAAGATGCTGCTTACGCACTACCATGGTCATCATTCAAGCAATTGATGAACGAGTAGTATCGTCCCAGAAACGAGGTCAATAAGCTCAAGGTAGAGCTTAGAGGATTACGAACGCAAGGTTTCGATATCACCACGTACAAACGACGATTCACAGAATTGTGCCTATTGTGTCCCAGAACGTTCGAAGACAAAGAAGAGAAGATCGACGCATTTGTAAAAGGGTTACCAAAAAGAATTCAAGAAGATGTGAGTTCACACGAGCCCACGTCCATACAAAAGGCAAGTCGAATGGCTCACAAATTAGTGAACCAGATTGAAGGAAGGATTAAAGAGCAGGCGACCGAAGAGGCTAACATGAAACAAGTCAAGAGAAAGTGGGAAGAAACCAATGACAAGAGTCACCAATACAACAACAACAATCACAACCAGAATCGCAATAACTATCCCAATAACCGCAACATTAATCGCAACAACAACTTCAACAAACGTCCCAACAACAACTACAATAACCGTCTCAACAACAATAACAAAAACAACCACAACAGCAACAATAACAATTTCAACAACAATCCCAATAACAACAATGGCAACAAAAACCAAAAACAACCATGCCAAAGATGTGAAGAGAATCACCTGGGGTTCTGCACGACATTTTGCAACAGGTGTAAAAGAAATGGTCATAGCGCGAAGAAGTACGAAATCTACGGACCAATGCATAATAGAACTAAAGGGACAAATAATGTCGGAACCAATAACACCGCCATAGTTTGTTTTGGATGTGGAAAACCGGGCCACTTTAGTAGAAATTGACTGAATCAGGGAAATACTAATGAGCAGGGCCGCGGAAGAGTTTTCAATATTAATACGGCAGAAGCGCAGGAAGGCACGGAGCTTGTTACGGGTACGTTTCTCATTGACAATAAATCTGCTTATGTTTTATTTGATTCGGGTGCAGATAGAAGCTATATGAGTAGAGATTTTTGTGCTAAACTAAGTTATTCACCGACACCCTTGGATAATAAATTTTTACTTGAATTAGTAAACGGTAAATTAATTACAGCAGATAATATATGTCGGAATTGAGAAATTAAACTGGTTAGCGAAACATTTAAGATTGACTTGATACCAGTAGAGTTAGGGAGTTTTGATGTGATAATCGGTATGGACTGGTTGAAAGAAGTGAAAGCAGAGATCGTTTGTTACAAAAATGCAATTCACATTATACGAGAAAAAGGAAAACCCTTAATGGTGTACGGAGAAAAGAGCAACGTGAAGTTAAATCTTATTAGTAACCTGAAGGCACAAAAACTAATAAGAAAAGGTTGCTATGCTGTGCTAGCACACATCGAGAAAATCAATTCCGAAGAAAAAAACATCAATGATGTTCCCGTCGTAAAAGAATTTCCCGATGTATTTCTGAAAGAATTACCGGGACTACCTCCACACCGATCCATTGAATTTCAAATAGACCTTGTACCGGGATCTGCATCAATAGCTCGTGCTCCATACAGACTCGCACCCAGCGAAATGAAGGAACTTCAGAGCCAATTACAAGAACTTTTAGAGCGTGGTTTCATTCGACCAAGCACATCACCGTGGGGAGCTCCTGTTTTATTTGTTAAGAAGAAGGATGGTACATTTAGGTTGTGCATCAACTACCGAGAGTTGAGAAAACTTACCATCAAGAACCGCTACCCACTACCGAGAATCGATGACTTATTTGATCAACTACAAGGCTCGTCACTTTATTCGAAGATTGATTTACGTTCTGGATATCATCAAATGCGGGTGAAGGAGGATGATATTCCAAAAACTGCTTTTAGGACGCGTTACGGTCATTACGAGTTTATGGTTATGCCGTTTGGATTAAAAAACGCACCAGCTGTGTTCATGGACCTCATGAACCGAGTGTGTGGGCCATATCTTGACAAGTTTGTCATTGTTTTCATCGATGACATACTTATTTACTCGAAGAATGATCAAGAGCACGAAGAACATTTGAGAAAAGTGCTAGAGTTGCTGAGAAAAGAAAAACTGTACGCTAAGTTTTCAAAGTGTGCATTTTGGTTGGAGGAAGTTCAATTCCTCGGTCATATAGTGAACAAAGAAGGTATTCAGGTGGATCCAGCAAAGATTGAAACCATTGAAAAGTGGGAAACCCCGAAAACTCCGAAACACATACGCCAATTTTTAGGGCTAGCTGGTTATTACAGGAGATTCATCCAAGATTTTTCCAAAATAGCAAAACCCTTGACTGCATTAACGCATAAAGGGAGGAAATTTGAATGGAAGGATGAACAAGAAAAAGTGTTTCAATTGTTGAAGAAAAAGTTAACTACGGCACCTATATTGTCATTACCTAAAGGGAATGATGATTTTGTGATATATTGTGATGCCTCAAAGCAAGGTCTCGGTTGTGTATTAATGCAACGAACGAAAGTAATTACTTATGCGTCTAGACAATTGAAGATTCACGAACAGAATTATACGACGCATGATTTGGAATTAGGCGTGGTTGTTTTTGCATTAAAGACTTAGAGGCACTACTTATATGGGGTCAAAAGTATTATATATACCGACCACAAAAGTCTTCAACACATATTTAATCAGAAACAACTGAACATGAGGCAGCGCAGATGGATTGAACTGTTGAATGATTACGACTTTAAGATTCGTTACCACCCGGGGAAGGCGAATGTGGTAGCTGACGCTTTGAGTAGAAAGGACAGAGAACCCATTCGAGTAAAAGCTATGAATATAATGAATCACAATAACCTTACTACTCAAATAAAGGAGGCGCAACAAGGAGTTTTAAAAGAGGGAAATTTAAAGGATGAAATACCCAAAGGATCGGAGAAACATCTTAATATTCGGGAAGACGGAACCCGGTATAGGGCTGAAAGAATTTGGGTACCAAAATTTGGAGATATGAGAGAAATGGTACTTAGAGAAGCTCATAAAACCAGATACTCAATACATCCTGGAACAGGGAAGATGTACAAGGATCTTAAGAAACATTTTTGGTGGCTGGGTATGAAAGCCGATGTTGCTAAATACATAGGAGAATGTTTGACGTGTTCCAAGGTCAAAGCGGAGCATCAGAAACCATCAGGTCTACTTCAACAACCCGAAATCCCAGAATGGAAATGGGAGAACATTACCATGGATTTCATCACTAAATTGCCAAGGACTGCAAGTGGTTTTGATACTATTTGGGTAATAATTGATCGTCTCACCAAATCAGCACACTTTCTGCCAATAAGAGAAGATGACAAGATGGAGAAATTAGCACGATTGTATTTGAAGGAAGTCATCTCCAGACATGGAATGCCGATCTCTATTATCTCTGATAGGGATGGCAGATTTATTTCAAGATTCTGGCAGACATTACAGCAAGCATTAGGAACTCGTCTAGACATGAGTACTGCTTATCATCCACAAACTGATGGGCAGAGCGAAAGGACGATACAAACGCTTGAAGACATGCTACGAGCATGTGTTATTGATTTCGGAAACAGTTGGGATCGACACCTTTCGTTAACAGAATTTTTATACAACAATAGCTACCATTCAAGCATTGAGATGGCGCCGTTTGAAGCACTGTATGGTAGAAAGTGCAGGTCTCCGATTTGTTGGAGTGAAGTGGGGGATAGACAGATTACGGGTCCGGAGATAATACAAGAAACTATCGAGAAGATCATCCAAATTCAACAACGGTTGAAAACCGCCCAAAGTCGACAAAAGAGCTACGCTGACATTAAAAGAAAAGATATAGAATTCAAAATTGGAGAGATCGTCATGCTTAAAGTTGCACCTTGGAAAGGTGTTGTTCTATTTGGTAAACGAGGGAAATTAAATCCAAGGTATATTGGACCATTCAAGATTATTGATCGTGTCGGACCAGTAGCTTACCGACTTGAGTTACCTCAACAACTCGCGGCTGTACATAACACTTTCCACATCTCGAATTTGAAGAAATGTTTTACTAAAGAAGAACTCACTATTCCGTTAGACGAAATCCAAATCAACGAAAAACTTCAATTCATCGAAGAACCCGTCGAAATAATGGATCGTGAGATTAAAAGACTTAAGTAAAACAAGATACCAATTGTTAAGGTTCGATGGAATGCTCATAGAGGACCTGAGTTTACTTGGGAACGAGAAGATTAGATAAAAAAGAAATACCCGCACCTATTTCCAGAAGATACGTCAACACCTCCAACTGCTTAAAATTTTGGGACGAAATTTATTTAACGGGTAGGTACTGTAGTGACCCGAACTTTTCCATGTTTATATATATTAAATGAAATTTTTATTTACATGATTAAGTGTTTCCAACATGTTAAGCAATCAAACTTGTTAAGACTTGATTAATTGAAATAGGTTTCATATAGACAATTGACCACCCAAGTTGACCGGTGATTCACGAACGTTAAAACTTGTAAAAACTATATGATGACATATATATGATTATATATATAGTTAACATGATATTATGATAAGCAAGTATCTCATTAGGTATTTTAACAATGAGTTATACACATAAAATTGAGTTTATTGAATTAAGAAACTCGAAACGATATATATAACGATTATCGTTATAACAACGTCTTACTAAATACAAATGAATCATATTAAGATATTGATACACTATTTTTAATCATGATAAATGATAAGTAAACATGTCATTAAGTGTATTAACAATGAACTTCATATGTAAAAACAAGACTACTAACTTAATGATTTCGAAACGAGACATATATGTAACGATTATCGTTGTAACGACATTTAACTGTATATATATCATACTAAGATATATTATATATCATAATATCATGATAATGTAATAATTTAACATCTCTTTAGATATAATAAACAATGGGTTAACAACAATTAACAAGATCCTTAACCTAAAGGTTTCAAAACAACACTTACATGTAACGACTAACGATGACTTAACGACTCAGTTAAAATGTATTTACATGTAGTGTTTTAATATGTATTCATACACTTTTGAAAGACTTCAAGACACTTATCAAAATACTTCTACTTAACAAAAATGCTTACAATTACATCCTCGTTCAGTTTCATCAACAATTCTACTCGTATGCACCCGTATTCGTACTCGTACAATACACAGCTTTTAGATGTATGTAATATTGGTATATATACTCTAATGATCAGCTCCTAGCAGCTCATGTGAGTCACCTAACACATGTGGGAACCATCATTTAGCAATTAGCATGAAATATCTCATAAAATTACAAAAAAAATGAGTAATCATTCATGACTTATTTACATGTAAACAAAATTACACATCCTTTATATCTAATCTATATACCAACGACTAAAAACACCTACAAACACTTTCATTCTTCAATTTTCTTCATCTAATTGATCTCTCTCAAGTTCTATCTTCAAGTTCTAAGTGTTCTTCATAAATTCTATAAGTTCTAGTTTCATAAAATCAAGAATACTTCCAAGTTTGCTAGCTTACTTCCAATCTTGTAAAGTGATCATCCATCCTCAAGAAATCTTTCTTATTTACAGTAAGATATCTTTCTAATACAAGGTAATACTCATATTCAAACTTTGATTCAATTTCTATAACTATAACAATCTTATTTCGAGTGGAAATCTTACTTGAACTTGTTTTCGTGTCATGATTCTGCTTCAAGAACTTTCAAGCCATCCAAGGATCCTTTGAAGCTAGATCTATTTTTCTCATTTCCAGTAGGTTTAACTACTAAAATTAAGGTAATGATGTTCATAACATCATTCGATTCATACATATAAAATTATCTTATTCGAAGATTTAAACTTGTAATCACTAGAACATAGTTTAGTTAATTCTAAACTTGTTCACAAATAAAGTTAATCCTTCTAACTTGACTTTTAAAATCAACTAAACACATGTTCTATATCTATATGATATGCTAACTTAATGATTTAAAACTTGGAAACACGAAAAAAATACCGTAAAACCGGACATACGCCGTCGTAGTAACACCGCGGGCTGTTTTGGGTTTGATAATTAAAAACTATGATAAACTTTGATTTAAAAGTTGTTCTTCCGGGAAAATGATTTTTCTTATGAACATGAAACTATATCCAAAAATCATGGTTAAACTCAAAGTGGAAGTATGTTTTCTAAAATGGTCATCAAGACGTCGTTCTTTCGACTGAAATGACTACCTCTTACAAAAATGACTTGTAACTTATATTTCTGACTATAAACCTATACTTTTTATATTTAGATTCATAAAATAGAGTTCAATATGAAACCATAGCAATTTGATTCATTCAAAACGGATTTAAAACGAAGAAGTTATGGGTAAAACAAGATTGGATATTTTTTGATTGTTGTAACTACGGGAAATATTGTAACAATTCTATACAAATCATATCCTAGATAACTTATATTGTATTATACATGTATTCTAATATATTATGTAATCTTGGGATACCATAGACACGTATGCAAATGTTTTGACATATCATATCGACCCATCTATATATATTATTTGGAACAACCATAGACACTCTATATGCAGTAATGTTAGAGTTAGCTATACAGGGTTGAGGTTGATTCTAAAAATATATATGCTTTGAGTTGTGATCTAGCCTGAGACGTGTATACACTGGGTCATGGATTGATTCAAGATAATATATCGATTTATTTCTGTACATCTAACTGTGGACAACTAGTTGTAGGTTACTAACGAGGACAGCTGACTTAATAAACTTAAAATCATTATAACGTAATAAAAATATGTTGTAAATATATTTTGAACATACTTTGATATATATGTACATATTTATTATAGGTTCGTGAATCGACCAGTGGCCAAGTCTTACTTCCCGACGAAGTAAAAATCTGTGAAAGTGAGTTATAGTCCCACTTTTAAAATCTAATATTTTTGAGATGAGAATACATGCAGCTTTATAAATGTTTTACAAAATAGACACAAGTACATGAAACTACTTTCTATGGTTGAACGATCGAAGCCGAATATGCCCCTTTTACTTGGTAACCTAAGAATTAGTAAACCAGTCTACTAATTGACGCGAATCCTAAAGATAGATCTATTTTGCCCAACAAACCCCATCCGTTGTTGCGGATGCTTTAGTACTTCGATGTTATTTTATCATGTTCGATGGATGTCCCGAAATGATAGGGGATATTCTTATATGCATCTTGTTAATGTCGGTTGCCAGGTGTTCACCATATGAATGAATTTTATCTCTATGTATGGGATGTATATTGAAATATGAAATCTTGTGGTCTATTATTATGATTTAATAATATATAGGTTAAACCTATAACTCACCAACATTTTTGTTAACTTTTTAAGCATGTTTATTCTCATGTGATTATTAAGAGCTTTCGCTGTTGCATACTAAAATAAGGACAAGATTTGGAGTCCATGCTTGTATGATATTGTGTAAAAACTGCATTCAAGAAACTTATTTTTGATGTAATATATTCTTATTGTAAACCATTATGTAATGGTCGTGTGTAAACGGTATATTTTAGATTATCATTATTTGATAATCTACGTAATGCTTTTTAAACCTTTATCGATAAAATAAAGGTTATGGTTATTTTAAAAATGAATGCAGTCTTTGAAAAACGTCTCATATAGAGGTCAAAACCTCGCGACGAAATCAATTAATATGGAACGTTTATAATCAATATGAACGGGACATTTCACAATTGTCGTTACATTAACATTTCATTTGATATCTAACTGATTCCTTATATTAACAACCAGCCAACAATAATTATTTCTTTAGCCATCGAAGCCTGAATACCTGTTAACGACTAATTTTTCCCCATGTGCCCGTACCCCACTGAAAACAACCAGCGAATTATAAAACTATACAATTTAACTTATCAAAGAACTAACACAGCAGAAAAAAGTAAAAACTATATGCTATTAGGTCAAAAATATAAATGATAAACAGAGAGAGAATGTGTGTGAGAGAGAGTGAGGGTGAGTGGATTCGAATTGAAAGGAAGAAGGGTGCACGCATGGATTCAACGAGAGATCGATTCGGGTACATGGAAAACAATGAGATTCGTTTGAGAGGGACAACCAAACCAAAGGTGACTTCATTCATGATATTCAACTTTCCCGATTCATGGACGGTGACAAATCTATGGTGGATGTTCAAAACACATGGTATCATCAGTGACGTCTTCATTCCTAAGAAGAAATTTGCAAGTGGATAACGGTCCGGATTCGCTAGATTTGAGCGTATTCTTGACGCTGAAATCTTCCTGTTGAAACTAAACAAGATTGCTTTTGAAGATGGGAGATTTCTAAGAGCATTCAAAGCACTAGAAAGGAAACCAAGAAATATCCAAGATGTCATAACCCGTCCTTAACCATAAGAACGTGTTAGATAACGTATGATTTCATTGCGAGGTATTGACCTCTATATGCGACATTTTTTTTTAAAGAAAAACTGCATATATTATACATTACAAACCATGATCCTTATTTTTGATACAAGCTTTGGACAAAATAAAGATGATTATCGTTTAGCGATAATCTTCGACTTACAAACTTTACAAATGATAATAACAACCCGATTTCTAGCATATTTTACAACACAAGTTCTTGGATATGCAGTCTTATTTTTGACACAAATATGCGTACGCAAGATCCTGCTTAGATTCAACATGATGTAGCGGAAGCTTCTATTTATCACCTGAGAATAGACATGTTTAAAACGTCAACATAAAGTTGGTGAGATATAGGTTTAATGCCGGCAGCGATATAAATATAGACCACAAGATTTCATATATAAACATTTTAATAAAAATATTCTAAGTGGTTGAGCACTTGGTAACCATACTTAACATTTAATCACGTCGCATATTCCCTTTATTATGAAATCTTACTACACCGTACCAAGTGTAGTCACAAAACGAAGTACTGTGCAACCGTTGAATACTGGTCGTCCAGTCCGGTTGGGGTTGTCAGGCCCGATAGATCTATCAACAGGATTCGCGTTTACAATACCGCTGTAAATAACAGTTACCAAGCTACAGGGAAGTATGCCAGTGGTACAACTCAACGTAGAATATATTTTTCAGTTACTTGTGTCCATAACGTAAAACATAAAATACATGTATTCTCATCCCGAAATACTTAGAGTTTAAAAGTGGGACTATATACTCACTTTCGTCTTGAAGATATGTAATTTCGACTTGGTCTCCGATTGATATCACGAACCTATCCATATATAGTTTATCAATATATTTCTATTTTAAACAATCGTCACATATATATACTTTTTATACTTTTAATAGTTTTAATAATTTCTTAGTCCGTAGTTAGCAGTCCGATGTTAGTAATTCAATTTTAATGGTTCATTTTTAGGTGTTTAATAAACCCCCAATGAAATAAATAAAAACCCCCATCGTATATGTATTGGTCGAGATTAATCTTGACCCATGGTACCGGTGTTGTCAAATGACGTGTTGCGTACATAAAGTACCGGTGTTGTCAAATGACGTGTTGCGTACAATCATGGGATCTTATGATTAATCTTCTCGTATTGTTTACGGGTGATCCTGAACCATATAAAATTAAATTATGAGTACATATATATAAAATATCATGTTATTTTAAAAAGATGTGATTTATTTAATTTTTTCCCAATTATTTTCGTGGCTAAACTAGTCTTGGATATCCGATTTTGTTTCGGTCATAGTTTCTTCGTTACAACTCCGTTTTCGTTGATTCAACTTGCCATCTCCTTGGATCGAGTCCCTCTTTAAGACTATGAACTGTAAATACCTTAGTTTGTATTCAAAATCACACGGCATAGGTCAAACTTTAGTGAAACTTATGAAGTTAATCATTTTCCATCATGTAAACAACCTCAAATGATTATTTTTCTAAAAATACTTATACTTTGAGTTAAATCATGAAATTTTTATGTGTTATCATATTCATAGTAAAAATCATTTTTCCAGAAAATAAACCTCCAATTCAAAGTTTAAGATGGTTTTTAATTATCCAACCCAAAACAGCCCCCGGTTGCACTCCGACGTCGTAAATTCAGTTTTTAAGGTGTTCTTTGAAAAACCAAGTTATACCTTGTTAAGTTAGCATATAATTAAGATATGTTACAGGTCTTGAAGTATTTTAAAAGTTAAGTTAGAAGGATCTATTTAGTTTGCGAACAAGTTTGAAATCATTCAAACTATGTTCTAGTTTATAAACTCTTATATATATAGCTTTAAATATATGAATTGAAAAAGAGTTGAAGTAGAGTTTTTACCTCAAGTTTAAAATGTAAAGTTGCTGGAAAGAAGTAGTAAAATAAAAGTTGAGAGAGTTCTTGCAAGTGTGTGTGAAAATTGGAAGTAAAATTTGGAAAATGAATGTGTAAAAATGAGTTAGAAATGGTGCTTATTTATAGGCTTGAAAATTTGGTTTTTAGTGAAAATATCTAAGATAAGTTAAAATTTATTATGTCATGAATGACATATTATTCCAATAATTGAAGATTTCTATTGGTATATACCAATAGTAAATACTTCTAGAAGCTGTGTATAGTACCCTAGATATACGTATAGGATTATTGAGGAAACGGAATGAGAATTCAAATATAACTATCTTTTGTAAATATACTTATATTGTTTTATGTATAAAAGCCCTTTAAAAATGATTAAATACATTACTTATATGATATATGTATAAACATTATAAATCATCAGTATTTATGTCAAATAACGTTACGTATGGTTATTGTTTTGAAAACTTAAGTTAGTAGTTTCAAAATATACTTATGACTTTTTGTTATTAATACAAAATGAGATATTAAAACATCCTTAGATCATGTTAAATATGTATGTATAATTATCATATATTGTATAGTTCGTGATATCATCGGTCAAACTAGACGGTCAAACGTTGTGTAAAACTCTTTTCAAAAACATAAATCTTAACAATTTGGATTGCTTACCATGTTGGTAAGGTTTAATTTATATAAATATTAATCTTATAAGTATAGAACGATCGAAAAAGTGCGGGTCATTACAGTACCTACCCGTTAAATAAATTTCGTCCCGAAATTTTAAAATTGTACCTATTTTGCGTCATCGGAAAACAAGTGTGGATATTTTTGTTTCATTTGATCCTCTCGTTCCCAAGTAAACTCGGGACCCCTTCGAGCATTCCAACGAACCTTAACGATCGGTATGTTGCTCTGCTTGAGCCGTTTAACTTCACGATCCATGATTTCGATTGGTTCTTCGATGAATTGTAGTTTCTCGTCGACATGGATTTCTTCAAGAGGAATGGTGAGGTCTTCCTTTGCAAGACACTTCTTAAGGTTTGAGACGTGAAAGGTATTATGTACTCCGGCGAGTTGTTGCGGTAACTCGAGTCGATAAGCTACCGGTCCAATGCGTTCGATGATCTTGAACGGGCCTACATACCTTGGGTTTAGTTTACCCCTTTTTCCAAAACGTATTACACCTTTCCAAGGTGGCACCTTTAACATAACCATGTCACCGATCTGAAACTCTAATGGTTTCCTTCGAACATCGGCGTAGCTCTTTTGGCGACTACGGGCTGTTTTCAATCTCTCCTTGATTTGTACTATCTTCTCAGTCGTTTCGTGTATGATCTCGGGACCAGTTAATTGTCGATCTCCTACTTCATTCCAACAAATAGGAGATCTACACTTCCTTCCGTACAATGCTTCGAATGGCGCAGCTTTAATGCTCGCATGATAACTATTATTATACGAGAATTCTGCTAATGGTAGATATTTATCCCATCCGTTTCCAAAATCGATCACACATGCCCTGAGCATGTCTTCAAGAGTCTGAATCGTTCTTTCACTCTGCCCGTCGGTTTGCGGATGATACGCGGTACTCATATCCAAACGAGTTCCTAGGGCCTCCTGTAGTGATTGCCAGAACTTTGATGTAAATCTACTATCACGATCGGATATAATGGAAATAGGTATTCCATGCCTTGAAACAACTTCCTTTATATACAATCGTAATAGTTTCTCCATTCTATCCGTTTCCTTTATAGGCAAGAAGTGTGCAGACTTGGTGAGACGATCAACAATCACCCAAATGGTGTCGTATCCCCAGGCAGTCTTTGGTAACTTCGTGATGAAATCCATGGTAATACCATCCCATTTCCATTCTGGGATTTCTGGTTGTTGAAGTAACCCTGACGGCTTTTGGTGTTCAGCTTTGACTTTGGAACAAGTTAAACATTCCCCAACATATGTTGCAACGTCTGTCTTTAAATTAGGCCACCAATAATGTGTCTTAAGATCTTGATACATCTTTCCAACTCCAGGATGTATCGAGTATCTTGTCTTATGTGCCTCGTTCAATATCAACTTCCTTAATCCACCCAACTTCGGTACCCAAATACGATTTGCAAAATATCGAATTCCATCTTCCCGCATAATGAGTTGCTTCTCATACTTCTTCATTATTTCATTTCCTATATTTTCTTTAGTAAGTGCTTCTCGTTGAACTTCTTTGATTTGTGAGTTGAGATTCATGCGAATTTTTATGTTCATCGCTCGTACTCGAATTGGTTCTCGTTCCTTTCTGCTTAGAGCGTCGGCCACCACGTTTGCTTTCCCGGGATGATAACGAATTTCACAATCATAGTCATTTATTAACTCGACCCACCTACGTTGCCTCATGTTCAATTGTTTCTGATCAAAAATATGTTGAAGGCTTTTATGATCAGTAAACACAGTGCATTTAACTCCATATAAATAGTATCTCCATATCTTCAATGCAAACACTACTGCCCCCAATTCTAGATCATGCGTCGTATAATTCCGCTCGTGAATCTTCAATTGTCGGGATGCATATGCATTAACTTTCTTTCGTTGCATAAGGACGCAACCAAAACCTTGTCGCGAAGCGTCACAATATATTTCAAAATCATCGTTCCCTTCAGGTAACGATAAAATAGGCGCCGTAGTTAACTTCTTCTTCAGTAATTGAAATGCATTCTCCTGCTCCGAGGTCCATTCGTATTTCTTCCCTTTTTGCGTTAATGCTGTCAACGGCTTAGCTATTCGGGAAAAATCTTGAATAAACCTTCTATAATAACCGGCTAAACCCAAAAATTGACGTATCTGCGTTGGTGTCTTAGGAGTCTCCCATTTTTCAATGGCTTCAGTTTTTGCTGGATCAACCTGAATTCCTTTGCTACTAACAACGTGGCCAAGAAATTGAACTTCTTTCAACCAAAAAGCACACTTAGAAAATTTAGCATATAGTTGTTCTTTTCTCAACAACTCTAATATCAACCTTAAATGCTCTTCATGCTCTTGCTCACTCTTGGAATAGATAAGAATATCATCAATGAAAACGATAACAAACTTATCTAAATACGGACTACAAACTCGATTCATGAGGTCCATGAATACAGCTGGCGCATTCGTCAATCCAAACGGCATAACCAAAAATTCGTAATGACCATAACGTGTCCGAAAAGCAGTTTTCGGTATATCTTCTTCTTTGACACGTAGTTGATGATAGCCCGATCTTAGGTCGATTTTTGAATAAACACATGATCCTTGCAGTTGATCAAATAAGTCATCAATTCTCGGTAGTGGATATCGATTCTTGATAGTTAACTTATTTAATTCACGATAATCTATACACATCCTAAAGGATCCATCTTTCTTTTTAACAAATAGAATCGGAGCTCCCCACGGTGAAGTACTTGGTCGTATGAATCCACGGTCCAGTAATTCTTTTAACTGACTTTGAAGTTCTTTTAACTCGGACGGTGCAAGTCTATATGGCGCACGAGGCACTGGTGCAGCTCCTGGTACTAAATCTATTTGAAATTCTACAGATCTAAATGGAGGTAATCCCGGCAACTCTTCCGGAAAAACTTCAGGAAAATCTCTTGCCATAGGCACGTCATTGATACACTTCTCTTTCTTTTCGACTTTATTAACATGTGCTAGAATAGCATAACATCCCTTTTCTAAACACTTCTTGGCTTTCAAACAGCTAATGAGTTTTAGCTTTGAGTTACCCTTCTCTCCATAAATCATTACTGGCGTTTTATCCTTACGAGGAATGCGAATTGCCTTCTTGGCGCACACAACTTCAGCTCCTATTTTGGACATCCAGTCCATGCCGACTATTACATCAAAACTTCCTAATTCTACGGGTATCAAGTCAATTTTAAACGTTTCTCCGGCTAAATTTATTTTACAATCACGGCAAATTTTATCGGCTTTAATTAGTTTACCATTAGCTAACTCAATCATGTACTTAGCATCTAGAGGTAATGATGAACAATTCAATTTAGCGTAAAAGCCTCTACTCACGTAACTTCTATCGGCACCAGTATCAAATATAATAGATGCGGATAAGTTATTAATGGTAAACGTACCCGTAACAAGCTCCGGGTCTTCACACGCCTCTCTAGCATTAATAACAAATGCTCTTCCACGTGCAGATCCATTATTGTTCTCTGGATTCGGACACTGGCTCTTATAGTGACCTTGTTTTCCACACCCATAACAAGTAATGGTAGCCAAAGCAGTTCTATTTGCATTAGTGGCAGGAGTCTTGGCACCATTTGTATTCGTAACTAGAGCCCTACAATCTTCAGCAAGATGACCCTGTCGATTACATTTGTTGCATACCACACTACAGTAACCAAAGTGATGTTTGTGACATCGGTTGCATAAAGGACTTTGTCCTTTGTAACCAAAACCTGAACCACTACCCGCACCTTTCGGGGTTTCTTGTTTCTTAAAAGTTTGTTGTTGATTACCTCGATCATAGCTTCCATTCCACTTTCTCTTGTTACCTGATACCTTCACATCAGTATTGAATGCTTTCTTATCCAAAATGACCTGATCCATTAGCTCGTTTGCCATGGTTATAGCTTCATGAATTGTCTTAGGTTTCGATGCTGTAACATTTGCCTTGACCTTTTTGGGCAAACCATCTTTGTACATTTCAATCTTCCGTTCTTCGGTTGGAACCAATTCAGGACATAGCAAAACTAATTCCATGAATCGCTGATTGTAGTTGGTGATTTCAGTACCAATAACCTTCAGACTTCGTAACTCATCTTCCAACTTCCTAACCTCGTTCCTTGGACAATATTCATTGATTAACATTGTTTTGAATTCTTCCCACGGAGTATCATAAGCTACATCTCCTCCTACAGCCTTCACATAATTTTTCCACCACGTGAGTGCACTATCTTGTAAAGTGCACGATGCGTATTTGGTCATGTCCTTTTCAACACAACCACTGATTTTGAACACAGTTTCCATCTTTTCTATCCACCGGGTTAAACCGATCGGTCCTTCTGTTCCACTGAATGATGAGGGCTTGCAAGCTTGAAAAGTCTTGTAGGTGCATCCTACACGAGGATTTGGGTTAACTGCAGTAGCTCTTGCAGCCTCAACCCATAACATTCTGTCGTTCACTCGCTGGTTGATGAGTTCCTCGAGTTCTTGTTCCGTCATTCGATTCAATCGCGCCATTTCCTAATGAAAGAAAATAATTATTCACATGGAATACTATAGATGTAGTGTGTATTTATAGTACATTTATAGCTTATTAATAATATGAACCAGGTATTATTATAAAAGCCTTTTCTTCTTATTAGCGTTTTATAATTATATCTAGGGTAGTACCTACCCGTTAATGTCCATACTTAATAGCTTAGTACAGAATCAATTACTACCATCTAAATAATACTTAACCATGGAAAATTATTGCATTTCACACTTGACTATTTTACATATGCTTATCTTATATCGAACATTAAGCAAACCACACTAATAATATTATACAAAACATTATATGATCCCATGGTTTAATACGGCAGCGCATCGTTTGGTCTATTTTCTAGGACGTTTAGTTCCAATGAATGGCCTAACGCTTATCCTAGCTGTCTGCCTATATTTTAGCGGTGGGGCTGAAGAACTAGATGCCGGGACAACACGAATAGGAATAGCGGGAATAGGGGTGGTAGTGTCTAGTGGAGTTGGTGCCACATCATCCTTACTAAACTCGGGATTTGAATTTTCTAATTCATTAGCCTTTCGTTTCTTTCCTAGTTCGAACTCGTCTTTTGTAATTTCCTGTATTTCTTCCTCGGGTTCACTTTCCTCCTCGGGTTCACTTTCCTCCTCGGGTTCACTTTCCTCCTCGGGTTCACTTTCCGGGTTCTCTATAGTCGGTTCATCCGGAATTTGTGAGTCTTCCCCAAAGATATTATTTTCGTCATCGGATAGGTTAATGACTGGAACACCATCTGAAGATTCTGGTTCGGAGTCGCTGAATGTGATAACAAGTTTTGAGCCCGACATCTATCATACAACAACTAACCCATTAGTACTACATAATATTTACATATAAATTTTAACCAACAATGATAAGCAATGGTTTTTAAATCAGACCCGGTCAAAGTCCAGACTTACTAATGTATCCTAACGACTTATCGGTTAGACACACTAATGCAAACCTGGTTCGCTAAGACCACCGCTCTGATACCACATGTCATAACCCGTCCTTAACCATAAGAACGTGTTAGATAACGTATGATTTCATTGCGAGGTATTGACCTCTATATGCGACATTTTTTTTTAAAGAAAAACTGCATATATTATACATTACAAACCATGATCCTTATTTTTGATACAAGCTTTGGACAAAATAAAGATGATTATCGTTTAGCGATAATCTTCGACTTACAAACTTTACAAATGATAATAACAACCCGATTTCTAGCATATTTTACAACACAAGTTCTTGGATATGCAGTCTTATTTTTGACACAAATATGCGTACGCAAGATCCTGCTTAGATTCAACATGATGTAGCGGAAGCTTCTATTTATCACCTGAGAATAGACATGTTTAAAACGTCAACATAAAGTTGGTGAGATATAGGTTTAATGCCGGCAGCGATATAAATATAGACCACAAGATTTCATATATAAACATTTTAATAAAAATATTCTAAGTGGTTGAGCACTTGGTAACCATACTTAACATTTAATCACGTCGCATATTCCCTTTATTATGAAATCTTACTACACCGTACCAAGTGTAGTCACAAAACGAAGTACTGTGCAACCGTTGAATACTGGTCGTCCAGTCCGGTTGGGGTTGTCAGGCCCGATAGATCTATCAACAGGATTCGCGTTTACAATACCGCTGTAAATAACAGTTACCAAGCTACAGGGAAGTATGCCAGTGGTACAACTCAACGTAGAATATATTTTTCAGTTACTTGTGTCCATAACGTAAAACATAAAATACATGTATTCTCATCCCGAAATACTTAGAGTTTAAAAGTGGGACTATATACTCACTTTCGTCTTGAAGATATGTAATTTCGACTTGGTCTCCGATTGATATCACGAACCTATCCATATATAGTTTATCAATATATTTCTATTTTAAACAATCGTCACATATATATACTTTTTATACTTTTAATAGTTTTAATAATTTCTTAGTCCGTAGTTAGCAGTCCGATGTTAGTAATTCAATTTTAATGGTTCATTTTTAGGTGTTTAATAAACCCCCAATGAAATAAATAAAAACCCCCATCGTATATGTATTGGTCGAGATTAATCTTGACCCATGGTACCGGTGTTGTCAAATGACGTGTTGCGTACATAAAGTACCGGTGTTGTCAAATGACGTGTTGCGTACAATCATGGGATCTTATGATTAATCTTCTCGTATTGTTTACGGGTGATCCTGAACCATATAAAATTAAATTATGAGTACATATATATAAAATATCATGTTATTTTAAAAAGATGTGATTTATTTAATTTTTTCCCAATTATTTTCGTGGCTAAACTAGTCTTGGATATCCGATTTTGTTTCGGTCATAGTTTCTTCGTTACAACTCCGTTTTCGTTGATTCAACTTGCCATCTCCTTGGATCGAGTCCCTCTTTAAGACTATGAACTGTAAATACCTTAGTTTGTATTCAAAATCACACGGCATAGGTCAAACTTTAGTGAAACTTATGAAGTTAATCATTTTCCATCATGTAAACAACCTCAAATGATTATTTTTCTAAAAATACTTATACTTTGAGTTAAATCATGAAATTTTTATGTGTTATCATATTCATAGTAAAAATCATTTTTCCAGAAAATAAACCTCCAATTCAAAGTTTAAGATGGTTTTTAATTATCCAACCCAAAACAGCCCCCGGTTGCACTCCGACGTCGTAAATTCAGTTTTTAAGGTGTTCTTTGAAAAACCAAGTTATACCTTGTTAAGTTAGCATATAATTAAGATATGTTACAGGTCTTGAAGTATTTTAAAAGTTAAGTTAGAAGGATCTATTTAGTTTGCGAACAAGTTTGAAATCATTCAAACTATGTTCTAGTTTATAAACTCTTATATATATAGCTTTAAATATATGAATTGAAAAAGAGTTGAAGTAGAGTTTTTACCTCAAGTTTAAAATGTAAAGTTGCTGGAAAGAAGTAGTAAAATAAAAGTTGAGAGAGTTCTTGCAAGTGTGTGTGAAAATTGGAAGTAAAATTTGGAAAATGAATGTGTAAAAATGAGTTAGAAATGGTGCTTATTTATAGGCTTGAAAATTTGGTTTTTAGTGAAAATATCTAAGATAAGTTAAAATTTATTATGTCATGAATGACATATTATTCCAATAATTGAAGATTTCTATTGGTATATACCAATAGTAAATACTTCTAGAAGCTGTGTATAGTACCCTAGATATACGTATAGGATTATTGAGGAAACGGAATGAGAATTCAAATATAACTATCTTTTGTAAATATACTTATATTGTTTTATGTATAAAAGCCCTTTAAAAATGATTAAATACATTACTTATACGATATATGTATAAACATTATAAATCATCAGTATTTATGTCAAATAACGTTACGTATGGTTATTGTTTTGAAAACTTAAGTTAGTAGTTTCAAAATATACTTATGACTTTTTGTTATTAATACAAAATGAGATATTAAAACATCCTTAGATCATGTTAAATATGTATGTATAATTATCATATATTGTATAGTTCGTGATATCATCGGTCAAACTAGACGGTCAAACGTTGTGTAAAACTCTTTTCAAAAACATAAATCTTAACAATTTGGATTGCTTACCATGTTGGTAAGGTTTAATTTATATAAATATTAATCTTATAAGTATAGAACGATCGAAAAAGTGCGGGTCATTACACAAGATAACCAAAACCATAATTACAACATAAATAACCATAACACAAATAACCAAAACCGGAACCAAAACCTCCAGAAAGAACTACAACACAATCCAAATCCTAATGAGAGAAAAGGTTTCTTCTCGAATGCAAGGGATGGCAGAAATTTTGAGGAAGTTGTTAGAGGAGTAAATCAGACTGACATGTGACAGGCAGTCAGAGTTAATAACCATGGTGAGGACATGGGGTTAGAAAGAACGGTACATATTGAGGATACCAATGATAACACAGAACTGCTTAATAGGACTCTAGTGGGTGAGGTTAAGAAATTTGAACTGTTAGATCAAATTAAACTCTTATGTGAAGCAGAAGGACTTTATGATCTTTCGGTCAAATATTTGGGCGGATTAGAGATGATGTTGGTTTGCAATACCTTCGAGGCAGCGAATGGCATTCTCGAAGACGAAAATCATGGAATTAAAAGATGGTTTTCTTCCCTAAAAAGGTGGGAGTATTCAGAGCTGAATCCAGGTAGACTTATTTGGGTAAAGGTAATTGGTGTTCCTGTAACATGTTGGTATGAAAATGCATTCAAAAAGATTGTCGAATGGTGGGGGCCGATTCTAGATACCAGGAACTGCAATCTAGAGGGTAACCAAAATCTTCTATATGGGAAGGTCCTTATCAAGATAAGATGCTCGGTGATAATTAATAATACTGTCAAGATCAAGCATAGAGGAATAATTTTTAGGGTGAAGGTAATCGAAGATCCAAACGATATGTTTAAAGTAAAGCTTGAAGACGAGAATGAAGATTCAAGCACATGGGTCTCGAAAAACTACTCTTCAGATTATGATTATGATAATTCTGTTAACGATGATTTAGACGAGGTGATAGAAATTATTCCAGATGATCCTCATGAAAACTCACCAAATCATAAATCGAAAAACAGACCGGAATTTAATGAGGAGGCGAGTGACAATTTTTCGGCAATGGGTGGCGTGGAACCGTTGATGGAACAAGGCTCGAGGCGCGTGGATACAGTCAAATCCTTCTCGACAATAGAGGAAACTCTTCAGATTCCAATAAATAGCAATAATGGCAGCATTGGAAATAACATGGGAAAAGAAGGCAAAAAGGCTGCAGATAATTGCTACGCCAATAACTTAAATCCAATCGACACATATAATGTTGAACCCAATAAGGCCCAACGTGATACTCAAGAATCCAGTAATGAGTATTATATTCGGCCCACCGTTGAGGTTACAAAGCCCAATTGTAAAGGGCCATGCTTCGATATGGATTCATTTATAATGGGCTTTCCCTAGAGGAATACAGAGATAATCTATTCGATGATGGATTCATAAGGCCCAACGACCTTCATGGACTTGCAGATCCAAATCGATTTAATGTATCGAATCATTCTCCACAGCCTGAGCCTGGTCCCTCTTCTGAAATTAATCGAGATTTACCTAATTCAGATAACCCTTCGTTGAACAAAGATTTCCCAGATCAAAAATCAAAAGCGAAATCGACTTCAATCTCTTCACAATCGAGCTCTTCTTGCACTTCGATCTGGAAGCGTATTTCAATTTGGAAAGGCTCTTTAAAACTCTTATTTGCCAAGTCCTGTGCAAGAAAGATCCACGCCTCTAAAGTCATCAAAAAGAAGAAAACACCAAGTACAAATCTGAAGAAGGAGCAAGAGAGCGAAGAAAGTACAATCTGATGTTGCTTCAAAAACCTCAAGTGATGAAAGTGTGAACATTTCGGATTTCAGGAAAAGGATCGGTATTCAAATTGATGAAGCTCCTCCTGCTTCCCATTAATTCTCAGGTTTCGTGTTTTGTCGTTCACTATTATGTTTTTTAATGAAGATTATGTTTGTCAATGTTCGAGGCTTTAAAAAAGATGGTAAGATTAGTTGGTTTAGGCAAATGAGGTTAGAAGAGAATCCGAAAATTGTGGCAATTCAGGAATCCAAATGTGGGGATGTCGATGAAGGATGGATTGAATAGATTTGGGGGTCGTCTAATTTCAACTTTATCCAATAATAGGCCAGAGGTAGGTAGGGAGGTATGCTACTAATTTGGGAGCCGAATTATTTTGGGGTAACTCAAGCGGTATAAGGGGAGTTTTTCCTTGCAATCAAAGGGCGTTGGAAAGGTGAGGTCAGCGAAATGATTATAGTTAACGTATATGGTCCACACAACTATATAAAGAAGAAAGAGATGTGGAATTCGTTAGAAAAATTACTCGAGTTTGACAACGATAATTGGGTACTGTGTGGAGATTTCAACGAGGTTAGGAATGAAGATGAACGGTGTAATTGTATTTTCAATGCTAGAAGAGCTACAATATTTAATACATTTATGAACAATTCGAAACTCATTGAGGTGCCATTAGAGGGTAAGAGATTTACTAGAATTTGGGATAACGGACGTAGGTTCAGCAAATTGGATCGGTTTCTAGTATCAGAACATTTTTTGCTTCGGTGGGGTGACTTATACGTTTCAGCTCTTAATCGCAAGGACACCGATCACTGCCCACTTGTATTGCGAAATAAATGGATTGATTTTGGTCCTAAGCGCACCAGGGTATTCGATGTCTGGCTTGACCATAAAGAGGCTGATAAAATCATATCCAAAACTTGGGATAAATCTGTAGAAGGCAATAGGGCGGACTTGATTTTCTGCAGGAAATTGAAAGCTACTAGATTTGCTTTACCGAGTAAATCTACTTTTGGTAAAATTGATTCAGAAAGTGAGGAATACAGAAAAGAAGCAGCTATATGGGAATCGAGAGCTGAATCTTCGGATTTAGAAGAGTCTGATCGGTCAAAGTGGATGGACGTGATGGGAAAAAGGTTGAAAAAGGAAGCTGAAAAACGGAATATGATGAAACAAAAGGCACGGGTCAAATGGGCAACCGACGGGGAAGAAAATTCCAAGTTTTTTCATGCTTATATTAGAAGACGCACCTGCAAAAATAATATTCATGGTTTGAATATCAATGGCAAATGGGAAGAAGATCCTGGTCAATCAAAGACGAGATCTTTCGTTACTATAAAGCTGTTTTCGAGGATAGAGACACTCATCCTGACTACATAATGGACTCACTTAACCATCGACTCTCAGACTTGGAGGCGTCCAATTTAGAGGTCCAGTTTAGTGATAAATAGATTTGGTGTGCTATTCACGGATGTGACAACTCGAAGGCCCCGGGACCTGACGGTTTCCCTTTCAAATTCTTCAAGAAATATTGGAATGTAATCAAAGGGGATTTGATTAATGTGATTATTTTTTTTTGGGATCAAGGTGAAACATCTCATGGATGCAACACCTCATTTGTTTCGTTAATTCCTAAAAAACAGGATTCGGTGGAGCTCGGAGATTATCGCCCGATAAGTTTAATAGGCGGATATTACAAGATTATTGCCAAACTTCTATCCAATCGCCTAAGAAAGGTTGTACCAAATCTGGTGGGAGACGAGCAAACAGCGTTTCTAAGAGGTAAATCAATTTTAGATGGAGTTTTAATTCTTAACGAGGCCGTTGATGAATCAAAAAGATGCAAGGCGAAGACTTTTCTTTTCAAAGTAGATTTCTCTAAAGCTTTTGACTCTCTTAAGTGGAAGTTCCTATTCGATATTATGCGTCTTATGGGTTTCGGGTCCCGGTGGATCAAATGGATCTTTTCTTGTTTACGATATGCCTCTATATCCGTTCTAGTGAATGGATCTCCTACAAAAGAGTTCAAATTGGAAAAGGGAGTTAGGCAGGGCGACCCGCTCTCGCCTTTTCTCTTTATACTTGCAAGTGAGGGGTTAAACATGATTATAAAGAATGCATCCAATGATGGGCTGTTCGAAGGAGTAGATATCGGCAAAGACAAAGTCCGTCTCACTCATCTTCAATACGCGGACGATACGATTTTTATTGGTGAGTGGAGAAGGAGAAATATTCATAATGTTATGCTTATTCTTAAAAGTTTTGAAGAATTGTCTGGGTTAGAATTAATGCCGCTAAATGCTGTCTATTCGGGTTGGGCGTCTCATCCTTAGAGTTGAAAAATGTAGCTAGTAGTATTAGATGTAAAGACGGTTGCTTTCCATTCGAATACTTGGGTCTCACTGTTGGTTCGAAAATGACTAAGGAATCAGATTGGTCTCCAATTATAGGAAAAACTGAAAAGGAACTTTCGAGTTGGAAATCTAAAACATTGTCATTTGGGGGGAGGTTAACTATTATCAGATTCTCTCAAGTTTACCTTTGTACTTCTTTTCGATCTTTTGGGCGCCTTCGCGTGTCATCAATCTGCTTGAACAACTCCACTGTAAGTTCTTTTGGGGTGGGGTTGGGGATCAGTCAAAATTACATTGGGTAAAGTGGGATGATATTCTTAAATCTTATGAATTGGGCGGGCTTGATATCGGGTCTTTAAAGGTAAAAAATAGAGCGTTAATTTGTAAATGGTGGTGGAGATTCCAAACTGAAAAGGACTCCCTTTGGGTCAAAATAATTCTAAGTATCTACGGGAGGGGTGGTGGTTTGGGTATTATTTCTCATTGTAATTGCAATTTTAGTGGCTCACTTTGCAGTTCAATTGTCAAAACTGGAAATGAGCTGTTAAATTTAATATTGATTTGCGGTTGTCTTGTAAGAAAGTCATTGGAACAGGGAATACTACGGGTCGGAGACCTTTGTTTCAAAGAAAAATATCCGAGAATCTTTAATCTCGAGTCGGATCAGGGTTGCTTCATTAATGACAGGATAGTTTGGAACGGATCAGACTGGGTTTTCAATTGGGCATGGAAACGAGAGCTGGCAGGTAGAAGTATAGACGAGCTGAAAAATTTAATTAGCCGGCTACCTTCTCAAGGGTTCACCAACAACAATCACGACACTTGGAAATGGAGACTTGATAATGCAGGCGTTTTTAAAACCAAAAGCTTTGCGGCCTTAATCGACAATGCTATCCTCGGGGTTAATCCTTCACACAACTCAACTTTGTTAAACAACTTCGTTCCCAAATCCTTAGGTATCTTGGCGTGGCGGGCTGCTCGGGGGAGGATTCATGTGAGGTTAGAACTAGACAAAAGAGGTATAGATCTTAACTCGGTACGATGCCCCGTTTGTGACAATGTTTTGGAATCGGTGGATCACATCATCATTGAATGTAGCTTGGCGAGTGACACTTGGCGTCGAGTCAGACAATGGTGGGGCAATTCTCCGGGTCAAAATGACCTCAACGTTGGCACACTGATGAATTTGGATAATGATAATCATAGATCGAGCGAGGGTCATAAAGTATGGCAGGCGGTTAAGTGGGTTTGCGGATATCTACTTTGGAAGAATCGTCATCAAAAAGTTTCAGCAACAAATGCAAAACAAGTGCGGACATCTTCAATGAAATTCAATTAAAAAGCAACGAGTGGATTTCGAGAAGGGCAAAAAAAATTAGCGGTAGAATGGCATCAATGGCTTATTAATCCTAGCTCCTACGGTGATTGCAACATAAGAAGAACGGGTGTTGGTTGATTAGTGTTAGACCTTTTCTCTTCGTTTGTTTGTTAATATGCCTAATTTCGTGTCTCTGATCACTTTAAAATGTGCATGGCAAAAGCAAATGTATATATAGCCATATCATTTTTGTATGTGTACGTGTACTTTCGAGTGCGATTAATACACATTTTTGCTTTTCAAAAAAAATAAAAAATAAATGATAATTTGAAAATAAACTATATGTATTGCTTTAACATGTATACCAGCGGATGTTCGAACGGGTTTTCAAGACCCGCCTTTGACCCATCAACTGAATAAAAATTTTATTTTACCCGTACTCATGTATAAGTTTTTTTCATATCTTAAAAATCAAGTATTATTCTAAATCCATACATTATTAATAAGTATATATTTAATAATTAGTAAATAATAATTAATATAAGTAATAATGATGATGATGATGATGATGATGATGATGATGATAATAATAATAATAATAATAATAATAATAATAATAACAATAATAATAATAATAATAATAATAATAATAATAATAATAACAATAATCATAATAATAATAATAATGAACAAATGAATAGTTGCGAACATAATCAGTTAACTTATTGTATATTCTTTATTAAGATATATTATATATTATACTTGTTTTATGAGTCTGTGCGTTGCACGGCATATATATAAATTAGTTATCGATAACATTAATATTGATACTTATTAAATGTATAATGCAATTACAATAAAAAAGTCATTTATTACTGATGAAATTTATATCAAAAACATTTGCACTGAATATTAATGCATATATTATGAGGCCGTGCATTAGAATCATTATAACTTCAATTAATAAATAATTGATAAAACATCAAACATATGCCCCTATAAAGTTGTTTTAAAATTGATCGTTGAGAATAATATTATATATTTATATGTACATCTCTAATTGTATATGTTTCTAGTACAAACTAATTCCATTATGTCAAAATTTCAAATGAATCATAGCGGGCATACATCTAAATATCTATGAGGATTATCGAATAACTATTTCAACTTCAATTGATAACATGAGCCCATGTGTTTATATAATATTCTACAAATATTATACTCCCTCTGATCCACTACAACACTACAAGTGTCATCGCGGGTCGTGGGCGCGGATCCACTCATCCATCACCCGCATCCGCAGATTTTTTGATGATTCATTAGCCCGCGGATCTTGGTTAACAGATTTATATTTAGATCCATGCCCGTATTCACGGATATTCGTGGGTCGCGGGTTTACCCACAGATCTTATTCATGAAGTATATATGTAAATTAAAGTATTCAAAAATCAAAAATAAATATCATTACCTAATTCAAAGTGACATTAAAAACGCCATCCAATCATATACCCATATTTATGATATAATAAAATTAAAAAACATATATTTATTATACTTTTTTTGCTAATATATGTGAAGCTACAATGTTTAAAATTAATAATCAAAATTTAGTTGTTAAAACTAATCATACAGTAGGTTGACGAATTACTAAAGTGATAGATAAAAATTAGATTTATTATAAGAGTCTAATAAACGAAACAAACAACAGCATGTTTTGATTATATAATACATGTAATGTGTAGGTGTAGGATGCTCTAGTTACTAAAAAATTCGATACCAAAATGATATAAGGAATGTAGAAACTTATACGGATTATATTATTACATATTGGCCATTTATTCATGGTGGTGATTTTCATCCATTTAGAACGGGTATATCAGTGGATTATTGTTGGTCCCTTGATTAACAACAGGAGTATTGTAGAGAGGGGGTGAATACAATTCTTTAGTTTATCATAACAGTTTAAGCTAATTAGTATTCATGCAAGTAAATTAAATAAGAGTCAAAGGTAATTTACAATGATTATTCTTTATTGATATAAATCACAAAGAATCACAACTATCCTTGGCAGAATGATAGTTGGTCGATACAGATTCACCTAAGTTATAGCTATTGAGGTTATCTAAAGTTATTACACGTTTGGACTCTTAATAAATAAAACACACACCACTAGTTGTTACAATAGTGAATTCATCAATTTATAGTAGTCCTATTAACCGTGTAAATATTCTATTGTCCACTGGCACGTAGGATGTCTGTACTTGTGGGGACAACTGCATAAGAGAGAGTGCTCTATTCTTTCCTCTTTGGTAGCTATTTGCAGGAACACCCCAATTCGGTTTGGCACCATTATTTGATTAAACAAATAGAATGTTGTGTTCCCTAGGCGTTGACAAAGAATAACACATGTCTGCACATGCGTTAAACTTCTGCATTCCTACGTGGTCTTGTAAGGTCACTTGTCAGCCGCCGACGCGTGTCCTTTTCTGTTCAACTTTGTCTTTGACTTCTGTTGAATAGTACAATTGATGTAGACCACTCAGGAAACCACTATGCTTGTAATGGAGCATAGCTGTCTTGTGTAGTAAGCTGCTTTCCAGTCATGCTGGTTCTTCTATGATGATGTAGTGACCCGAACTTTTTCGAACCTTTCTATGATTATATGTTTAATGAAAACTATATTTACATGATTAAATGTTTCCAACATGTTAAGCAATCAAACTTGTTAAGACTTGGTTAATTGAAACGGAAATTTTGTAAACGTGTGATTACCCAGTTTGACCAATGATTCACGAACGCTATAAGTTGTATATGACATGATGATACATAAATGAATAAATATATATGTTTAACATGATATAATGATCATCAAGTATCTCATTAAAAATAGTAACAATAAGTTATATACTTAAAAAGGAGACTATTGACGTATGAAACTCGAAACGATACATATAACGATTATCGTTATAACCACGTCTTACTAAATATATATGAAGCATATTAATACATTGTTATATTATATATAACATGATAATATGATAATTAAATATATCATTAAGTGTATTAATAATGAACTACATAAGTAAAAACAAGACTACTAACTTAAGGATTTCGAAACGAGACATATATATAACGATTATCGTTGTAACGATATTTAAATGTATATATCATATTAAGATATATTAATATATCATAATATCATGATAATATAATAATTTAAAATCTCATTTGATATTATAAACATTGGGTTAACAACATTTAACAAGATCGTTAACCTAAAGGTTTCAAAACAACACTTACATGTAACGACTAACGATGACTTAACGACTCAGTTAAAATGTATATACATGTAGTGTTTTAATATGTATTCATACACTTTTTAAAGACTTCAAGACACTTATCAAAATACTTCTACTTAACAAAAATGCTTACAATTACATCCTCGTTCAGTTTCATCAACAATTCTACTCATATGCACCCGTATTCGTACTCGTACAATACACAGCTTTTAGATGTATGTACTATTGGTATATACACTCCAATGATCATCTCTTAGTAGCCTATGTGAGTCACCTAACACATGTGGGAACCATCATTTGGCAACTAGCATGAAATATCTCATAAAATTACAAAAATATGAGTAATCATTCATGACTTATTTACATGAAAACAAAATTACATATCCTTTATTTCTAATCCATACACCAACGACTAAAAACACCTACAAACACTTTCATTCTTCAATTTTCTTCATCTAATTGATCTCTCTCAAGTTCTATCTTCAAGTTCTAAGTGTTCTTCATAAATTCTACAAGTTCTAGTTTCATAAAATCAAGAATACTTTCAAGTTTGCTAGCTCACTTCCAATCTTGTAAAGTGATCATCCAACCTCAAGAAATCTTTGTTTATTACAGTAGGTTATCATTCTAATATAAGGTAATAATCATATTCAAACTTTGGTTCAATTTCTATAATTATAACAATCTTATTTCAAGTGATGATCTTACTTGAACTTGTTTTCGTGTCATGATTCTGCTTCAAGAACTTCGAGCCATCCAAGGATCCGTTGAAGCTAGATCCATTTTTCTCTTTTCCAGTAGGTTTATCCAAGGAACTTAAGGTAGTAATGATGTTCATAACATCATTCGATTCATACATAAAAAGCTATCATATTCGAAGTGGTAAACTAGTAATCACTAGAACATAATTTAGTTAATTCTAAACTTGTTCGCAAATAAAGTTAATCCTTCTAACTACACTCTTAAAATCAACTATACACATGATCTATATCTATATGATATGCTAACTTAATGATTTAAAACCCGAAAACACGATAAACACCATAAAACCGGATTTACGCCGTCGTAGTTACAACCGGGGGCTGTTTTGGTTTGGATAATTAAAAACTATAAAAAACTTTGATTTAAAAGCTATACTTCTGGTAAAATGATTTTTCTTATGAACATGAAACCATATCCAAAAATCATGGTTAAACTCAAAGTAAAATTATGTTTTTCAAAACAGTCATCAAGATGTCGTTCTTTCGACGGAAATGACTACCTCTTTAAAAAATGACTTGTAACTTATATTTCCCACTATAAACCTATACCTTTTCTATTTAGTTTCATAAATTCCAGTTCAATACGAAATCGTGGCAGCTTAAATCACTCAAAACGGATTAGAAACGAAGAAATGGCGAGCAAAACAAAATTGGTAAAAACTACTCATTTTAGCTACGTGAAAATTGGTAACAAATCTATTCCAACCATAACTTAATCAACTTGTATTGTATATTATGTAATCTTGAGATACCATAGACACGTATACAATGTTTCGACCTATCATGTCGACACATCTATATATATTTCGGAACAGCCATAGACACTCTATATGTGAATGTTGGAGTTAGCTATACAGGGTTGAGGTTGATTCCAAAATATATATAGTTTGAGTTGTGATCAATACTGAGATATGTATACACTGGGTCATGGATTGATTCAAGATAATATATATCGATTTATTTCTGTACATCTAAATGTGGACAACTAGTTGTAGGTTACTAACGAGGACAGCTGACTTAATAAACTTAAAACATCAAAATGTATTAAAAGTGTTGTAAATATATTTTGAACATACTTTGATATATATGTACATATTTGTTATAGGTTCGTGAATCGACCAGTGGCCAAGTCTTACTTCCCGACTAAGTAAAAAAAATCTGTGAAAGTGAGTTATAGTCCCACTTTTAAAATCTAATATTTTTGGGATGAGAATACATGCAGGTTTTATAAATGATTTACAAAATATACACAAGTACGTGAAACTACATTCTATGGTTGAATTATCGAAATCGAATATGCCCCTTTTTATTAAGTCTGGTAATCTAAGAATTAGGGAACAGACACCCTAATTGACGCGAATCCTAAAGATAGATCTATTGGGCCTAACATACCCCATCCAAAGTATCGGATGCTTTAGTACTTCGAAATTTATATCATATCCGAAGGGTGTCCTGGAATGATGGGGATATTCTTATATATGCATATTGTTAATGTCGGTTACCAGGTGTTCACCATATGAATAAATTTTATCTCTATGTATGGGATGTATATTGAAATATGAAATCTTGTGGTCTATTATTATGATTTGATAATATATAGGTTAAACCTATAACTCTCCAACATTTTTGTTGACGTTTTAAGCATGTTTATTCTCAGGTGATTATTAAGAGCTTCCGCTGTTGCATACTAAAATAAGGACAAGATTTGGAGTCCATGCTTGTATGATATTATGTAAAAACTGCATTCAAGAAACTTATTTTTGATGTAATATATTCTTATTGTAAACCATTATGTAATGGTCGTGTGTAAATGGTATATTTTAGATTATCATTATTTGATAATCTACGTAATGCTTTTTAAACCTTTATAGATAAAATAAAGGTTATGGTTGTTTTAAAAATGAATGCAGTCTTTGAAAAATGTCTCATATAGAGGTCAAAACCTCGCGACGAAATCAATTTATATGGAACGTTTATAATCAATATGAACGGGACATTTCAGTTGGTATCCGAGCGTTGGTCTTAGAGAACCAGAATTTTGCATTAGTGTGTCTTATCGAGTTTGTTAGGATACATTAGTGAGTCTGGACTTCGACCGTGTTTACTTAAAAAATGATTGCTTAACAAATTTTGTTGGAAACTATATATTTTTAACATGTGAATATTATGTGATATATTAATATCTTAACGTGTTTGATATTATGTGATAGATGTCTACCTCTATAACAAGTCCCATTGACTCATCTAATAATAATGAAGAGTCAAATGTAAATTGGAATGATTCGTGGACTGATTCACAAGTTCCCGAAGAGGAACCGGAAGAAGAGTCGGAACCGGAAGAAGAATCGGAACCGGAAGAAGAATCGGAACCGGAAGAAGAAATAGAACCAGTGGGGAAAATAATAAAACAGTTAAGTAGAAGAAAATCCTCAACCAACCGACCAAAGTTAATTATGGTCAATGGTGTTTCCGCCAAGGAAGCAAAGTATTGGGAGGATTACCAATTCTCCGATGAATCGGATCCCGACAAGGATTCCGATGATGTTATAGAAATTACCCCAACACAATTTAATAAGGCAAAAGAGAACAATAAGGGAAAGGTCATAAAAATAGAGAAATTTGATTCCAAACCCGATGAACTTTATATGTATCATCAACACCCGTATTTCTTAAGTTGTGACAATAACCCGGGAACCTCTAAACCACCAGGTTTTTCTAAACCAATGTAGAAAACGACGGCTCGTATTAGGGGAACATCATATATCCCTAGAAACTTGGCAAAATGAACCAAAACTGAAGAAGAAGAAATGAGCGAGTCGGAATAAGATAGTTGTATTCGTGTGGTGTAATATATGTAATATAGTGTGCTTATGCTTTATGATATATGTAAAAATTGCTTGTATTAATAAGTATTTTTTTATGAATTTAACTCTTGTCTATTTTACAGTATAAAACACAAAATGGATAGACAACCCAATATTTTAAGAGACCTACCCGGAGACATGATTGATGAAATCTTGTCTAGAGTCGGTCAAAATTCCTCGGCACAACTATTTAAGGCGAGATCAGTTTGTAAGACATTCGAAGAACGTTCCAAGAATGCCTTGATTTATAAAAGGCTTTTGTTCGAAAGATGGGGGATATCACATTGGGAAATCCATAAGTTACGATGTGTTTACTTTGACGCATATATTGCGGGGAACCCAAATGCTATTTTACGCAACGGGTTAAGAAATTATTTTGACTCAATATATCCGAATATAGGACTTCGTGATTTAGAAAAAGCGGCTAACATGCAACATAAAGAAGCATGTTATGCTTACGGGTTAGTAATGTTCGCTTCTCACCAAAGTGAGAACAATAACATCGGGCTACAACTATTAAACAAAACGTTCCCACAAATGACGGAGTCGGTAATTGGGGTAAGAAATGAGGTTTTTAGGTTATTACGAGACTCTTGGTCATTACGTAACCTTCATCCTTTTGACGACGTTACAACACGCTATCTTATCAACGGCCATAACGGTTATGTTCCACAAGACCAAGGATGGGAAGTAGTCCTAGTAAAACCAGAATGCATGACTTGTTTCTAGACGTATGAATTACGTGTTTTTATTGCCTTTGCTGAACGACTTGTGTACTAGCTAGAATTATCTTCACAACTATCTTGTATCAAAATTATTGTGTGCTATATTTCATGTTATATGTAAAATAAGCGATATTGTAAGTTTGTAAAATATTGTGAAAAAGTTTGAACGCGAAATATTATTATAATCAGTTTTTCATATAGAATTGTAGTAGTTGAATTGTATATTAGCTACTAAGTATGAACTTAACGGGTAGGTACTACCCGAATTTAAACTTATAAAATGCTAATATGAAGAAAAAGCTTTTATAAATGAGTTCATATTATGCTACGAGATACTATTGACTACTCTTAATATTCTGTATGATTAACTTGTTTCGTACCATTTATTATATTTTATAATATATATTAATAATGAATAAATATATTAATATTAATAATATTAATACTAATTAATTAATAATACTGATTTATAATAATAGATTCATTAAAAAAATACCAATATTAATAATAATAATAATAATAATAGAAATAATAATAATGATAATAATATCCATAAAAATAATAATTGTATTATTAATAATAATAATAATTAGTAGTGATCCTAACAATCATAAAATTGATAATTTTTAATAAGTTTACTAATAATAATCCAAATAAAATGATAATAATAATATTATTAATAATACTACTTATAATAATATTATTGTTAATAATAATATTAATAATTATAATAATATAACAACTTATACATATCGAATTTTCATATATATATATATATATATATATATATATATATATATATATATATATATTAGACATAGTGTTATTAATAATAATACAATTATTAATGTTACTATTAATAATAATAATGAAAGTAATGATCATAATATAACATTTATACCTTGACTTGTATTTACAGAAAATATATTAACTTTACGTTTTATTACTTATGCATTACTTATTCTATTTAATAATATATTTGGATATTTAATATTTATATATTACAATGTAATAATTTTTAATAGCAATCATATATACATGTATATATATTCATTTTAAATTATACTTAATTATTTTGTATCTTATCTTGCATAGCTAATTCAATTGTTTAAATTATATTTTATGTTTATTATCTACACTTACATTTATATTTATAAATACATATTTATTTACAAACAATTGTTCGTGAATCATTGGGAATGGTCGAAGGTCAAATGCATTCATAAAGAATCGTTCAAACAATTTATCGTTAAAACAATTTGGAACTCTGTTTAATAGACTTTGCTTATCATGTCGAAACCATATAAAGATTAAGTTTAAATTTGGTAAATTCCCGGGTCATCACAATATTACCATCAGCGTTTAATCATCTAAAAACACAATTCATTTGAAACCACCTCGAATTGACAACCGACGATTCAGTTTGATAAAAAGGAATGGAAGGTTGGAAAAACTCAATAGAAAATTTAGTACCGAAAAGCAGATTATGCGAAACTAGGAAGGAAGCCGTGGACAAATCACAAAGACTAAACCTGCCCTCAAAGAATCCAGATGATTCTGTTTCTGATGAAATCTTTAGCGAATACCTTACTCCTTAACCATTCTAAATCATCGTGACTGAATTTCTTCATCACAATTTGGTTCTAACATTCCAAGATATTATCGTATCACTCATTGTAAACATCCTCAATATTTCTGAAGATATCTTAATAAATATTATCGTCCGATATTAATTACCTCTCTGCGTTATCCGTATTATATCATAAAAGGAAACTGTTTTAGTTTCTATATTCTGCGAACCTTCGAATTTAAAATATGAATGTTTTTGAAGTAGTGTTGGGAGCTGAAGTATGAGTTAGTATAATATAATGACACTTGATCAACGTGATTATATTATAGTAATTCATGCTGAGTTTCTAATGAAACGTGATGATTCACAGTACCATCATCATGTGCCATGTTACACGACTCTTACATTCTACCTAATCTCCAAACATATCAAGAACATATCTTCCTGATAGTTCTATCTTTTCTCTTGAATTCTAGTAATTTAACCAACCAAGATCGTGCTATAACAATCTCTCTCGTAGAACATTAGTCATGTTCATTCGAAACTCCATACCTACGAATTCTGGACCATTACTTGTAGTACTTAGAGTCGAGAAGAGAATAAAAAGGCAAAGAGCTTCAAATTATAAAAGAAAATATAAAGCTCAACAACAACACATAAATTACAAACCGTGTATATCAATACGTATTGCCACGTAAAGGCACGGGAGAATGAAAAACACTATAATCCCAAGGTAATGGTAGAAGAAAGTAACTTCTTCCGGTGGTAGATGAAAAAGAAGAATGACAGATATAAAAATTAAGAGTATATCAAGAATCAGGACGGGATGGAGCATATTGACAAATACTTTAAAGTATGAGGCAAGGGAAATAGAATAGAAGGTGTGAGTTGTAAGGAAACGAAGGGGGTGGATTTATAGTAAAATATCCGACAGAGCAATCAAAACAGATGATCGCATTTAAAGCGGATCTAAATTTCCTAAATCGCCGAAGAACCAAATCTTATTACGAAGATTTTCACTAATTCCCTTGAACTCCGGAAATCAACCCTATCTATGTCAAAAGATTTGACGAATCTCTATTTTCTCATTTCACTCTTTTGCGATAGCTTCACTTATACTCTTCGCGTAATCAAATTGTTTTATCCATATTACTCAATGATGATAAAACCCTATGTATCAACTCATATTCATCATGAAAACATTTTTATTGTTAGCCATGACCACCTCACTTAAATTTCGGGATGAAATTTCTTTAATGGGTAGGTACTGTGATGATCCGAAAATTTTCGATCAAATTTAAACTTTAATCTTTATATGTTTCTGACACGATAAGCAAAATCTGTAATATTGAGTCTCGAAAACTTTGGAACTATGTTCATATGTTTAATTATCCTTGACTATTCCTGACGATTCACGAACAATTGTATGTAAATAAATTAATGTGTATATACAAATATAAATATAACAGTATATATTAATTTGAATTAACATAATACAATTTAATCATTTGATTTAATGATATAAAGTAATATACAAAAGAATTAAGATGTTATTAGAATGGATCTATTTATATATATATATATATATATATATATATATATATATATATATATATATATATATATATATATATATATATATATATATATATATATATATATATATATATATATATATATATATATATATATATATATATATATATATATATATATATATATATATATATATATATATATATATATATATATATATATATATATATATATATATATATAGATGTAACTGTTATACATAATTAATATGTATATTGTAATATATATAAATATATAAATGTTACATACTCACATATGTTATTATATAAAATAAGCATTACATAATTAATAAAATATAAGGTTAAAATATTATATGTAATCACAAGTTAAATTATAAATGTTATATTAATATTATATATATATGACATTTGATATATATATAAGTGTTATAGTATTATTAATTATATAATTATTATCATTAATAATATTAATATTATTATAATAATATTATTATCATTAATAATACTATTGTTATTATTATTAATATCATTATTGTAGTTATTCTCATTAATAACTACTAATGTTATTATTAATATTTTTATTAATTTTATTATTAATAAATATCATTGTTCTTGTTATTTATATTATTATTAATATTAAATACTATTAAAATTGATATCATTTTTTTTCCATTAGTATTATTTTGATTAGTATTGTTATTATTTTGTTATTGTATTTCAATATTAATAATAAATAATAATATTATTATTATTTGTGTTTAAATTATTATTAACATAATTATAATTATTAAGTTATTAATAATAATTATAAAAACTCATACGTACCAAAAATGGGAATCAAAGTCAGTTACACTGAACTTTCAAACTGTATCATAATTTGTTTTGGTGTCTATCATCTGGTACAAAACGATTCTATTTAGTCATTAACAAACAAAATTAGTACAGATTAAGATCAATTTATCTGACACATAACAAAATTTGATGAACGTCATCATATGCTTTATTTTCCTTGTTTGTTTCTCCTTGGCTAGAACATTGTTGTCGATTCCCTCAATTGTGTATAATAAACGATCATATCATCTTTGCTAGCTTCACTGAGGGGAATACTATCTCATCGGTTTCCTGTCTAATACTTTCTTTCACCACTCCACTAACACAATTGTCCACCAACGAGAACCCAATTTTAATTCTTCTTTTATCAAACACCAAAAATAACCCAACTTGAACAAACCACTTCTAATTATTTCTTGTTGATTAAACAAAACATCACACGCACATCATTGAGTTACCTTGTTTCTCTAATCGGTACAAGCCACAACTACAGCAAGTAATACTACTGACCACCTCTTTCTCTCTCATCCTCTCTCTCTTATTCGTGATCAAAAACCCTCCTGCTACAACACATTGCCACTAGTTTCTGTTACCAATCTATTACAAAACTGTCACTCTTATCCTGTTTCTTTAATCTTTTCAAAACAACCAATCAACTATAAAACCCATTTAATAGATGATAAGGATTAAAGAAGAAGATGAATAATAATAGAACGATTTTGGTACCTGCTGTGTTTTCTTTTTTTTCGACTTCCATCCATCTATCATCCGTTGCGGTTTGAACAAACCGCCACCACCTTTATGATTAAACACCCTCTTTGATGAACCCCATTAACAAATTCCTGTTTATATTTTGCCATTCAAAATGAAACCACAACCCACAACACCTGCAACTGCTCCGTATATTTTTTTTTCTTTTCTCGATCACCTTCACCCTAATCAACAACCACCTCTATATTTTTCTCTTGTAAACTATCACCACTTCCACTACATCACTAAAACCCAACATGTCATTTTATATTTGAAACTACAAACACCGAATAACTTTATCAATTAAAAGTTGATGTAGTATATTTCTTTATTTCCTTTTTGCCCGTACTCTAATATACGTTTGTTTCAATCTCAACCTACCCAAAAGCCAAACTTTCGGCTAATAGTTATATTGCATGTGGGTCAATAAACTAACAAGAAATCATGCAGTATTTTTTTTTGTGGATGACAAGAATAAACATATACAATCCCCACTTGTTATTAAAAATGATGAATTGTGTATAAGGAGTGGAAATCGTGGGAACCAGCTGGATCACTCAACCGATACATTTTGTTTCTTCCTCTTTTTTTGTCAACCACAAACAATCAAACAGATTCTTAGATTATTATGGGGTTTATTAAATATCAAGAAGGGGATTTAAGAAATTAAGTGAGGGGCTGCTTAATAAACTTTATGTGGGCCGTTGCTTCTATTATTTGCTGGGTCGAGGAAATTGGCCAGGAAAACGTTGTGCAATAATTCGATAAATGATAAATTTGATGGACGATGATCAAGGATGTAGGATAGAAGATGTGATGATACATGAAATAAGAAGAAAATAATAGAGATAATAATCATAACGCGATAATGATGATGAGTAATAGAAGAAGAAAATGAAACAAGCTGTGACGGGTTAAATAAAATTCGAATATGAAATATTTCAGAAAATAACAAATGGTTCAATGGTAAAAGGTGTTAATGCTGGTGAGCGAGAGGTTACGGGTTCGATCCCGGTCCAGGGCATTTATTTTTAGATAAAGCTTATTTGAGGTAGTTTTCACTTTTTAAATTTCTATTATTATTATTACTAATTATTATGATCATAATTGTTATTATTATTATAATCATGATTTTTAGTATTATCCCTAAATAAAATTAACATTGGTATCATTGGTATAAGTATTATAAGTAGTATTATTATTATTATAGTTATTATTATTATTAGTATTAACATGATTTTTAGATTATTATTAATAGTATCAATAATAGTATTAGTAATATCATTAAGAATATTATTAGTAGTATCATTATGACTAAAATTATTATTATTATTATTATTATTATTATTATTATTATTATTAATATCATTATTTTTATTATTATAAGTATCATTATTTTTAGTAATATCATTATTATCATTATTATTATTATTATTATTATTAATATCATCATTATTATATTTATCATTATTATTACTATTATTATATAAAGATACAACTTTCTATTATTATTTTACCAAACAAATATGAGTTATATAAAAGTTTATTTAATACATATAAGGTAAATATAGTTAATTAAATTATTAATGAAACATATAATTTACTAAAATAACAATTAATAATAATATATAAATTAAGATATAATAAATAAATTTGCTCGATTACGATTATGCGTATTAATAAAAAAACAAATGATATAGGTTCGTGAATCCGAGGCCAACCTTACACTTGTTCAATGATGTTATATGTATTTTTACTACGAAATACAGTATGGTGAGTTTCATTTGCCTTTTTACCCTTTACATTTTTGGGCTGAGAATACATGCGCAACTTTTATAACTGTTTTACGAAATAGACACAAGTACCTTAACTGCATTCTATGATAGAATTATCTGGGATTGGGGTTGATTATTATGACACGTATTAGCCCCCGGTTTCCGTTAGAGTGTATGAGCTCCCGAGCCGGGTGGATGGTTTATTATTTATGACATTTTGGCACCGGTTGTCCTATATTTTATAAACATGTGTTCAGCCGTGGGGTGTAAAGACCGGCACAGAGGTTCTATTTTTTGAAGGCACATGTATTCAGTCGTGGGGTGAAAGACCGGCACAGATGGTTACTATTATATTTTGAATCCTCACCAGGTGTTCTTCATATGAATGATATTTTTTTGTGCAGTTGGAATGGGACTTCTGCACGTTTTATAATATTTAAAAATCTTGTGGTCTATTAGAACGATGAAAATGAAATGATTACTATAAACTAATGAACTCACCAACCTTTTGGTTGACACTTTAAAGCATGTTTATTCTCAGGTATGAAAGAAATCTTCCGCTGTGCATTTACTCATTTTAGAGACATTACATGGAGTCGTTCAAGGCATATAGAGGTTCGTTCATCGCGATGGTACCATATGTTATTGTATTCGTTCAGAAGATTTTGGACGGGGTATGATAGTAAATAAGAGGATCCAATCGTTAAATGTAGAGTTACCATATCTCTGAACTAGTAAATCCCTAACCGGTTCGGCTAGGTTAACCGCTTCCAAAGGCTCCCAATCGATTATCCGAGGCATTTCAATATTTTTGTGGTAAAGAATGTGCATGTTCTTTTGAAATTTTGGGTATTCTGTCCAACAACGATCGAATATTAGGTTGAGATGTAACTGTTGGTCATCAATAAGTGGGTGTATAATCCTCGGGTGAGGCTGAAATTGACGATAATGAGTGTAAAACAGTGGTTCTGGCTCATGATATAGCATGTGTTGATCATAATGTTGTTGTTGTTCAGGTTGTGGTTTTGGTTGTGGTTCTTGATCAAGTTCTTGTTCAGGTTGTCTAGACGATGATGCACCGTCCGTATCTGTATTTCTCTGCAAAACACATTAAACACAAAATTTGTGCATCCAAATATGCATTAGTGTTAGCAAACTAACAAATTAAAACAATTACAATAACATGTTTAATCCTTATTAAACTTATACTCATTTTCATATTTTTATCAATTCTATAATTTTTCAAATAAGCATATATGAAAATGCATACAAAGTTCATAAGCATTCAACTCAAATAACATATTAAAATAACCATTACTAGCAATTAAACAAGTTTCAAATGGCATTTATATCAAAATAATCAAGTTCATGAATTTTAGACTTAAAAAGTCCACTTTGATGCTCAAAAATCATGTTTAGGATCAAGGTTTGGATCATTTAGCAACCTAAAAATGTTACACTACTTAATTTAGCAATAATTCATAACAAAAATCGGCCATAACCTGTTTATATCAAAAAGCCCCAAATTGCTCAAGAACACAAACCCTAGATTTCTAAAAAAAATTGAAGTTTAAGGCTTCAAATCATGACAAATAGCATCAATCTTGGTTATATAAGCATAATATACTAACAATTTAACTCTAATTAAGCTAGAATTCATCAAAATTCAATTAGGTAAAATAGTTGTAATTATCACTAAAACTGAGAAATTAAAGAGTTTAGGGGTGAAATTTCTACCTTTTTGCTCTCCCATCTGAAGAAAGGCATGATTGGAACGGATTATAGCACGAAATTTGGTTGATTTTGGTTGAAGAATGATGAAATTTAAGAGTGTTTTGTGGGTGTGTTCGTGTATTTGTGTGTGTGAAAGTGGACAGAGCAGCTGCTCGTGTCCTTTTGTTTCTGATCAGTTTTGGGCCACCATGCGATCGCATGGTTTTCCAAGGCAAACCCCATGCGATCGCATGGGGTGTAATATTGTATTTTTTTATTTTTATTTTTAAAAAAAACTTTTATCTTGTAAAACAATAAATTAATTTATTTTTAAAATTTTGTTTCTTTTTAGATTAAGGGCGTTTCGGTATGTTTACCTAGTTCGTCCCTCGACAAAATTTTAAGATTTGTCATTTTACAATGTTGTTTTTAAAAGCAAAGATTTTTTGGGTTTTTTAATATTTTTGGCATACTTTAGATCAATAAAATTAAAAATAATGATAATAAAATTTCTCGTCCCGCCCTCGAGTAAAGCAATTTCGGTTCAACGACTAGTCTTCAACTCACGACGAATTTTAGAAATCATTTTTTGTAACTTAATTAAATAAAGTACATTTTTGTTTTTAAATTCACACCAAACTTAAATTTAAAATGTGCATATTAATAAAAGTTCATATAAATATTATTATTTTTTTATATAAATTAATTTTACAATCTTATATTTAAAAATAATATAGTTATATATTAATTTTAAAAACAAGGTAAAAATAAAAATAAAAATCTTTTTGGTCTTTTATCCCACTTTAATCAATCAAATATTAACAAAAATATACGTCCCTCTTTTGGGTAAAGTAATTTCAGCTATATTACCTAATTTTACTCCTCACGAATTTCTGAAATATTTTGGATTGATTGATTAAAGATTTTTATACCTTATGAATAAACGGTAAATTTCGCAGTGATGAATTAAATTTTTGTATGATATCAATAATTTCGGTTTATTATACCTAATTTTATTGAATATCAATTTAATACTTTATAGCGAACGATTCAGCGTTTATTATCAAAAGGTTAAAAGCAATAAAATAAAATAAAAATAAAAACTGTACATACTTACCTATGAGATAAAATTCTCAGAGACCTGCTTTAGTCGACTCATAGGAGAGTCGTTTGATTTGGTTTTCCATAGCTACATAAGCGTAACCTCGAATTTTCAATAACTTTTCTTCTAAACATATGAATGGTCCTTCTCTGCATAGAGTAACGAATTCAGAATTGGAATGTGTTTGATTGTTCGAACATTTACCTTCGTGTGACCATTTTCCGCATTTATGACATCTTTCAAGGTGTCGTGCTCTTCTTTTTGTTGCGGATTTAGATTTTCCTTTACCAAAATGTGTCTTATTATGGTTCTTCCTGAGTTCTTTCCTCACTTCATCCATTTTGCCTTTTATGAATGATACCAGTTCACTCAGGAAGATGTTATTATTACGTTTAGTAATCATAGCATGTAGTAGTAGACCATGCTTCAGATTAAAGGAATTCTTCATCTCGTAAAACCTAAAAACATAAAAATTCAGAATGGAGGGAGAAGACTAGTTCTTTAGGGTCTGCTAGGGAAAGACCATTCGGATTCCATTTTCGAGAACTACATGAAAACAGAAAATCTAACTCTAGACAGCATTATATTATCCTTTAAAATATTTGAATCTCCCCACACTTAGTTAGCTGTGGTATCGAAATTGTGACTAACTTCATTATTAATTTCAATTGGAACATCAACAACTTGCATATCTCTGACTTTTGCTTCAAGCCATTTGTTGATTTCCTCTGTAACATTCACAAATTCAATTAACATCGTCTTTTCTTTAGGCGACAAATTGGATACTAATCGGTTACATAACTTAAAGTTCCCCTTAATCCTAGCATCTTGAATCCGTTTATAAAGTTTCTTCGTTGAACTGTTAAAAATGGGTCCATCTAATTTTGTATCAACAATGGGGTTCTTTGTTATCAGGTCATCATTGGGTGTTGCTTCATCTTCCCCACACTTAGGCTTTTTTATTGGTTCAACAGTTTTGGTTGGTGAAGATTGAAACTTTCGATTCACAAAGGTGACCGATTTATCACCATGCCCAAGTGTCATTCTACCTTCTCTTACATGAAAGAACGCCTCGGAGGTTTCTAAAAATGGGCGACCTAAAACTAGAGGAATATCAAGGTCTTCCTCCATATTAATAACTATGAAATCTGTAGCAAAGATCAAACTTTCCACTTTAACAAGTAAATTGTTGGCTATTCCAACCGGGTGTTTAATGGTTTGATCAAATAATTGAACACCTATTCTGGCTGGTCTTAATTTACCCACACCTAATCTTTTGTATAAGGAAAGAGGCATAACACTTGCACTTGCTCCTAAATCTGCGAGCCCATTATACATAGCACCATCATTAAGCAAGCAAGAAATGATAAATTCACCTGGGTCTCCTACTTTAGTAAGTAGAGTTGGTTTGTTAACCTTTTCCGGGTGATCTTTTCTTGGTTCTTTCACTTCTACTTGAACTTCTTGTTCACATTTTTCTTCGTTTCTTGGAATGAGAGGTTTATATAGAAATTCTTCTTCATCACTCCAATTTGAAGCTTCTCCATCTTCCAATTTTGGTTTTTCATATGTTGTTGACAACATATTTATGTTTTCATTCTGAGGGTTTTCTTGGGTGGTGAAATTATGATTAACTTCATTATCAACTTCCATCGGACCATGTATGTAATGTTTAACTCTGTGACCATTAACTTTAAATTCAATCCCATTTGAATTTAATAACTCTACTGTTTCGTATGGGAAAACTCTTTTGACTATGAATGGTCCAGACCATCTTGATTTCAACTTTCCAGGAAATAGCTTGAATCGAGAATTGAAAAGAAGGACTCTGTCTCCTTCCTTAAATTCTTTTGAACTTCTGATTCTTTTATCATGCCATTTCTTCGTTCTTTCCTTATAGATTAACGAATTTTCATATGCATCATGTCTTAATTCTTCTAATTCGTTTAGTTGACTTAACCGTAGACATCTGGCTTCATGTAAATCAAGATTATATGTCTTCAAAGCCCAAAATGATTTGTGCTCAATTTCTACTGGAAGGTGACATGCTTTTTCGTAAACAAGTTTAAAAGGTGTGGTTCCAATTGGAGTTTTGTAGGCTATTCTAAAAGCCCAGAGTGCATCCTCCAATTTCATGGACCATTCCTTCGGATTTGACCCTACAGTTTTCTCTAGAATATGTTTTAATGCTCGGTTGGTATTTTCAACTTGTCCACTTGTTTGTGGATGATAAGCGGTTGAGATTTTATGAGTTACTCCATATCTTTTGAGAACTTTCTCAAGTTGATTATTACAAAAATGAGTACCCCGATCACTTATTAAAGCTTTCGGTGTTCCGAACCTTGTAAAAAGACGTTTTAAGAAGTTGACTACAACTCGTGCATCGTTAGTTGGGAGAGCTTGTGCTTCCGCCCATTTAGATACATAATCAATGGCAACGAGAATGTGGAGATTATTATGAGATTTTGGAAATGGACCCATAAAGTCAATACCCCAAATGTCAAATACTTCACATACTTGAATGACATTTTGTGGCATTTCATCACGTTGACTTATTTTTTTGGCCCTTTGTCAAGCATCACAGGATTTACAAAGAAGGTGTGCGTCTTTGAAAATTGTAGGCTAATAGAATCCAGCGTCGCAAACTTTTCTTGCTGTGAGTTGAGGCCCATAATGCCCTCTTGTTGGTCCTGTGTGACAATGGTTTAAGATTTGACTAGCTTCATCCCCGAATACGCATCGGCGTATTATTCCATCGGGACAACTTTTGAATAAATGTGGATCTTCCCAAAAATAGTGTTTTATATCACTAACGAATTTCTTTCGTTTTTGGTACGACAACCCTTTTTCAAGGAATCCACATACTAAGTAGTTTGCAAAGTCTGCAAACCATGGAATTTCATTATAATCGATTTTCAAAAGATATTCATTAGGGAAGTTATCTTGTATGGCCGATTCGTTTAGAACTTCTAATTCAGGATTTTCAAGGCGAGAAAGATGATCAGCGGCGAGATTTTCTGCTCCCTTTTTGTCTCGGATTTCAATATCGAACTCTTGTAAGAGTAAGATCCAACGGATTAATCGTGGTTTGGCATCTTGTTTTGAAAATAGGTATCTAAGAGCAGAATGGTCGGTATAGACCACCATTTTTGCTAGAACGAGAAATGAACGAAATTTGTCAAAAGCAAAGACAATAGCAAGGAGTTCTTTTTCAGTATTTGTATAATTCGTTTGTGCTCCTTGTAATATCTTACTAGCGTAATAGATAGGTTGAAATCATTTTTCAATCCTTTGTCCTAAAACGGCTCCCATTGCAAAATCACTTGCATCGCACATGAGTTCAAATGGTAGATTCCAATTTGGAGTTATCATGATCGGCGCATTAGTGAGCTTTTCTTTAAGAATATTAAAAGATTTGATGCATTCATCCGAAAAGATGAATGGAGCATCCTTTTCAAGGAGTTTATTCATAGAAGTGGCTATTTTAGAAAAATCTTTTATGAAACGTCGGTAAAAACCGGCATGCCCTAGAAAACTCCTAACTCCTCTAACATTGGTGGGATGTGGAAGTTTAGCAATTACATCTACTTTAGCTCTATCCACTTCAATTCCTTCCTTTGAAATTTTATGACCAAGAACGATGCCTTCTTTAACCATGAAATGACATTTCTCCCAATTAAGAACTAGATTTGATTGTTCGCATCTAATAAGCATCCGTTCAAGATTAATTAGACATGTTTCAAAAGTATCACCGAAGACTGAAAAGTCATCCATAAAAACTTCCATGCATTCTTCTATCATGTCGTGAAAAATTGCCATCATGCACCTTTGAAAGGTTGCAGGGGATGTTGCAAAGTCCAAATGGCATGCGTTTATAAGCAAAAGTACCATAAGGGCACGTGAATGTGGTTTTCTCTTGGTCCTCGGGTGCTATTGGAATTTGAAAGTATCCAGAGAAACCGTCAAGAAAACAATAGTAACTATTCCCAGCTAACCTTTCCAACATTTGATCAATGAAAGGTAAGGGAAAGTGATCTTTTCTGGTGGCGTCATTTAGTTTTCTATAATCAATACAAACACACCATCCTGTTACAGTCCTAGTAGGAATAAGCTCATCTTTTTCATTTGTGATGACAGTCATGCCACCCTTCTTAGGTACACATTGAACTGGACTTATCCATGGACTATCAGAGATTGAATAAATTAAATCTGCATCTAGCAGTTTAATAATTTCTTTCTTAACAACATCTTGCATATTAGGATTTAGTCTTCGTTGGCGTTGCACATAGGTTTTATGACCTTCTTCCATAAGGATTTTATGTGTGCAATACGAAGGACTTATGCCTTTAATGTCATGAATCTTCCATGCAATAGCTGGTTTATGAGCCTTTAGCACATAAATGAGTTGAGATTTTTCATTTTCAGTAAGAGAAGACGATATTATTACAGGTAATTCAGATTCACCATGTAAATAAGCGTATTCCAAATGGTTTAGAAGTGGCTTTAACTCTAATATCGGTGGTTCTTCTATCAATGATTTGTATCGATATCGGTCTTCCTCTTTTAGCATTTGAAGCTCTTCTGTTGTTGGTTCGTATTCATTAGCCATAAGTACGGCTAACATTTCAGCTTCATCAATTGGTTCAGTTCCTTCTCCTAAGGAACATTCTCCAGTTCCTTGTAATTCTGGAAATTCTTGTAACAATTCTGCATGTGAATCTATAGTTTGAATATAATAACATTTATCATCTGCAGATTGTGGTTGTTGCATGGCTCTATCAACAGAAAAGGTAACACTCTCGTCCTCTATACTTAGGGTCAGTTTCTTACCAAACACGTCTATTATTGCTTTAGCCGTGTTTAAGAATGGTCTTCCTAATATAAGAGGAACTCGAGAATCTTCTTCCATGTCCAGAATAACAAAATCTACTGGAAATACTAAAGTACCAACTTTAACTAGCATGTTCTCCATTATCCCTCTAGGATATTTTACTGATCGATCGGATAGTTGTATGCTTATTCGTGTTGGTTTCAATTCTACAAGGTCTAGTTTAACATATAGTGAATACGGCATTAAATTTATACTAGCACCTAAGTCTGCCAATGCTTCTATTGAATTAAGACTACCCAGAAAATATGGAATTGTGAAACTTCCTGGATCTGATAATTTTTCTGGTAGTTTATTCAACAGCACTGCAGAACAATAAGCATTCATTGTAACAGCCGAGAGTTCTTCCATTTTCTTTCTATTTGTGATTAGATCTTTCAAGAATTTAGCACATCTTGGCATTCCTGAAATCACATCAATGAAAGGAAGATTGACATTTATCTGTTTAAACATATCCAAGAATTTGGATTGCTCGGCTTCAAGTCTTTCTTTTCTCATTTTACTCGGGTAAGGAAGTGGTGGTTGGTATGGTTTAACATAAGGTTTTGCCTTAACTGTGTTATCTTCATTAACCTTTTCAACTACCGGTTCTGTTTCCTTCTCTTGCTCAGGCTGTGGTGCCTGTGTAGTAGGAATAGAGTCATCAGAAATTACAGGTATTTCAGGTGGTTTGAGTGTAATACCACTTCTTGTGGTAATGGCTTTAGCTGTTTTATTTCGGGGTTTAGCATTTGTATTGCTAGGTAGACTCCCCGGTTTTCTTTCACCTATCAACCTTGCTAGGTTGCTCACTTCTTGTTCCAGATTTTGAATAGAAGCTTGTTGATTTCTAAATGCTTGAGCATTTTGTTCATTAGTTTGTTTCTGAGATGTGAAAAACTGCGTTTGAGAGTCAACTAGCTTCGATATCATATCTTCTAAATTTGGCTATTTATCATCGGGTTGTGGTGGTTTAATTGGAAAAATAGGTCTTTGCTGGTTGTAAGTATTATTAGATACTTGTTGATTGCTAGGACCTTGTTGATTGTTGTATGGAATATTTCGGTTATAATTTTGATTTTGATTGTAGTTTGGTCTTGGCGGTTGATAATTATTTTGATAATTATTTCCAGGCCTTTGGTTCATGTATGAAACATTCTCTCTTTGTTCCATTGTTTGTTCAATACTGAGACAATCTTTTGTCAAATGTGGTCCTTCACACTGCTCACAACTAATTCGTATTGCGTGAATATCTTTAGTCATCTTTTCCATTCGTCTCTCGAAAGCATCTATCTTTGTGGAAATGGAGTTAAAGTCATGCTAGAATCGGCTCTAGCCGCTTTAGATGATCTAACGATGTCTTTTTCTTGATGCCACTCATGTGAGTGGGAGGCTGTGTTATCAATAATTTTGCAAGCTTCAGTTGCGGTTTTCTTCATAATGGAACCACCAGCTGCTATGTCGATGTCTTTTCGTGTAGTAATGTCGCATCCTTGGTAGAATATTTGTACTATTTGATAAGTGTCTAAACTATGTTGAGGACATCCTCTCAACAACTTTCCAAATCTTGTCCACGCTTCATATAAATTTTCATTAGGCTTTTGTGTGAACGTAACAATTTTTCCTTGAAGTCTCACGGCTTTAGATACCGGAAAGAATCTTTTAAGAAATTTCTCAACTAAGACATCCCATGTGTCAATCGCCCCTTCAGGTAACGATTCTAACCAATCTTTGGCTTCTCCCTTTAAAGTCCAGGGAAATAACATGAGATATATCTGTTCATCCTCAACTTCCCTGATTTTAAATAAAGTACAGATCCTATTAAAGGTTCAAAGATGTTCGTTTGGATCTTCTTTTGGCATACCACTAAATTGGCATTGATTAGTTACCATGTGTAGGATTTGTCCTTTGATTTCATAATCCGGCGCATTAATGTATGGTTGAGTAATGGCATGACCTTGGCCAGTGCGTGTAGCCCTCATTCGATCTTCCATACTTAGAGGTTCCTGATTTTTCATGATTGAGTTTGTTGAATCTGAATCACTAGAGGATTTTAATTTAATGGTTTCTTCCTCGACAATCTCTGGTTGAATGATTTGTTGTTCCGGAGGAATGATTAGTGGTTCAGGATCTCAGAATTGTCCCTGAATATCTTCCGGGTTCTCAATTATGAGATCGGGTTCAAAAAATGGATTATCGAAAATTTGAATTGGAGTACTTGGTCGACTAGATGATGATTCTAAAGAAAAATCAACGGCGATGATATTGGCTAAATGTCTTGATCGAGTTACAGGAGGTGAACGTATGAAAGGTGGTGAACGTTTTGCTCGGTGCATTCACTGAATATCCTATTATTTATAAAGATAAAAATTATATAAGTTATCAAATTAATAGACTTTTCTGATTTTGCCCACGTTTCGAATAGCCAATAGATGCAGCAGGTAGCCATGACCCTTTAAATCGGAAGCCCACAACTCGCCACTAACAAATCCAACTATTACTACGAACCAGAAAATTTTGGATGTCTATCAATTTAACCGCTTAAAATAATTTTTTCATCGAAATTTAAAGAAGATAAAAAGAAAATTCTATGTACTAAAAACTAGATCGTCGAAATGAGAAAGAAAATGCGCGTCGAAAAATAAGAGGTCGAAGAACAAAAAGTCGAAAAACAAACCGTCGAAAAATAATAAGAAGAAAGTAAAGCGTCGAAACTTAAAAGTCTAAAAACTAAATATTAAAAGTTGCGTCTAAAGGAATTAAAGCTTAAAAGGAATTCTATATCTAAAACGGCAATAACTTAATTAGGCACTAAAATCTATTTAAAACTAAAGCGATAAGCGACGTCGTAAAATTCTAAAGCACCTAAATCTTAATCTAAAGAAAAAGCACTTAAGGGATTTTACGGCAAAGCCTAAAAATCTAGAAATATAAATAACTATGGCAAAATACTAAGTTACGAGCTAATTACGAACGATAAAAATACAAATTACAAATTAAACGTTTATAAATAAAAATACAAAATACAAAAATAAACTAATTTGATAAAAATACAATTTTACAAAAATATTATTTTTATATTATTATTTTATAAAAGTATTAATTTTATATTTAATAAAACTAATTAAAACTTAATATTACAAATTAAATAATAAAACTAAAACTAATTATTATTAAATTAAACCCTAATTACTAATTAATTATAAATTAAACCTAACCCTAATTCGATTAAGTTAAGGATCAGACCTGTCAAGTCAGATCATGCGATCGCATGATCCGAAGTCTTAATATCCATGCGGTTGCATGGCTTCGAATACCAGGCCTTTGTTGTTGGGCTGCTACAGTTTCGGGCCCGAATACTTCTTTTCTTTATTTTTTTTTCTAGGTTTAATATTACAAAACTTATATTAATTAAAACTTAAAATATAAAAACTAAAAATAAAAATATGTATTTTTTCTGATTTATATTTATAGAAAGAAACTAATTTAAATACAACTTATATAAAAAAAATTATTTATTAGTTTTTTTTCTTTAAAACTTATATATATATATATATATATTTACAAAAATAGATTAAAAACTAATAATTTTTTTTATATATATAGAGCGTTTCGCTTTCGGCTGATGTTCCCCGGCAGCGGCGCCAAAAATACTTTATGTGTGCGAGGTGTAGTACGAAATACTATTATTTTTGTTACGAAATAATATTAAATACGATACAATTTTACACAAGTTATTTATTTATTTATAGAATAGATATACCTAAACCTTGCTACAACTTATAGGCAGTATACCTAATCGTAGAGTAGTGTAGTTTTTAGTAAGTCCGGTTCGTTCCACAGGGATCTGACTAAGTTTAACGCTATATTTCTTTTAAACTATATTTGTATATATATATGTATGTATGTATATATATATATATATATATATATATATATATATATATATATATATATATATATATATATATATATATATATATATATATATATATATATATATATATATAAGCAGTATTATTATTATTATAAAAGGGGGTTTTTACCGTTTAATGACCGGTTTGTCGATTTTAAGTTCTAATGCAAAATATTAACTTAATTTAAAGCGTAAAGTAAATGACAATAAATAAAATTGTGATAAAATAAAAGTACGATAATTAAAAGTGCAATAATTTAAAGTACGATAAATAAAATGACAGTAAATAAAAATGCGATGAGATATAAAATAAAGGAATTATGCTTATTTAAACTTCCGTAATCATGATGTTTGACGTGTTGATTTTAATTTATTACCATGAGTTAATTGTCCTTTGTCCTGAATTATTCGATATGTCCATCTGGTTTTGTCCATAATAGTCCATCGGTCATAATTATAAAGTGCGAGAGTCATCGCCAAATTAACCTTATACCCGAAGTCAAATATTTTAACTAATTGGGGATTCGAACTGTAACAAGGTCTTAAAACTTTGTTTAATGAATAGACCAGGTTATCGACTGCGTGTAATCCAAGGTTTTAATACTTTGTTAACAATTACACAAATTACCCTTGAATGTAATCCACCCCTGTGTTTAATGAGTCCAGTGACTATTAATTCATCCCCGTGTCCGGTCAAATGAATAATTATTAGTATTTATAGATATCCCGCCCACCGTACCCAGTCAAGCGTATGTGGTTATATATAAACACGTCAAATTATAAATCTCTATATTAAATCAACGAGATATCATTTAATGAATATAAAGCCCATTAATAGCCCATAGTCCAATTTCCACAAGTGTCGGTCTTTTGTCCAAACCCCAATTATGGTGCAAAGCCCAATAACCCCGTCTTAATATTTAACCCAACATTACAATTACTTCGGCTTAAATAAGCATAATAATAACTTAGCTACGAGACATTAATTTAAAAAGGTTGAACATAACTTACAATGAGTATTAATCGCGTAGTGTTACACGGACAGAGTTTCGACTTACAAACCTTAAAACATTCGCTACTATAACCATATTATTATTATTAACTTATAATTAAAATTAAAATTATAAATATAAATATATTGAGAGAGAGTAAGATATATGATATAGGTGTACATAAACTCGTCGAATTAGCTGCTATTTATAGGACTTGGCCATGTACAGTGATCCATGCGATCGCATGGATTTAAAGCCTCCAGGCCATGCGATCGCATGGCCGCCTTCCACTGGTCACCATGCATTAAAAACGTGGGATGCTCGTATTTTTTAATATATATAATATAATATATATAATTTAATATAATTATATATATATATATATATTATATTATATTCTTGTGCATCGTTGACTTATAATTTTAGGTCCGTTGACTTGCGCGTTGACAGTTGGTTCATGTCCCGGTTCCGGATTTTCGAACGTCCTTTCGTACGATTTAATATCTTGTACTTTGCGTTTTGCGGCTCGTACTCTTGTAACTTTTAGACATTTCTCATCAATAAATTGAACCACTTGGATTGTACTTTGTACTTTTTAGCGTTTTGGTCATTTGCGTCTTCAAATCGTCGAATCTGTCTTTTATCTTCACCTTTTATTATTTAAACGAATATCACTTGTAAATAGAACAATTGCAACCAAAAGCTTGTCTTTCTTGAAGGATAATGCTATGAAATATATGTTCGTTTTTAGCATTATCAATTCTCTTGTTTGTTACCATAGTTATTAAACAAACATGTCAATTTTTGACAAAACACACTTAACAAATTCACACATGTCTTAATATTTAATAGGTTATGATTTGGCCAAATATTAAAACAAAAAGGAATCAACCATACCATTGAGGATAAAACCTCGAGAACTTTAGTCATCGTTTCCCCATTTGTTCCTTTTCTACATCTCTTTAATAGTGGCATCAGCACCACCATCTTCGGGAATTGGTGTACTATGTACACTTACCACACTCATGCTAGTAAGAAAGAAGTGCATCTTCATCTTCCACCATCTCTGAAAATCCATTCCTTCAAACTTATCAAGTTTGGAGAAATTAGCACTCATATTCTTCATTATAGTCGCCAACGATTATATCAAAATAGTTACTTTCGATTGCTGGAGGTTTTGGAGTCTTCGGGTAGGGTAAATAATCGATGACCGGATAAATCACTGAATCGTGGTATCACTTTCCGAAAGTAACTATTCGACCCTTATTGCCCGGGTTACACGGATATCGCTTTGGGATAAGACATCGATAATGTTCTAACTTTTGGCACAAAGTAAGAACCCGTGTGCTAGAGAGTATTATGTGATTTGTTTGTTCATCATCTTCTCATGAATAATTTCTCATCCTTATATAGGCACCCAAAACATGGAAGACATTATGTAAATTAATGGCCAATTAATCCTTCATCCTTCATAAGTATATCCATCTCAAGAGTCACAAAGACCTTTGATCTTCAAGAAGGTTAAAAGTCTCATCATAATGATACTACCTCATGATTAGATCATTATTGCTTTTTAACCACAACCCTTTAGTCAGATTTCGTGATTACTAAGAAAACTTAGTATGAAAACACTTAGTCAACATTTTGTGCTTACTAAGAAGACCAAGCACGAAAACACTTAGTCATTTTCGTGCTCACTAAGAACACCAAGCACGAAAACACTTAGTCAAATTTCGTGGTGACTAAGAATACCTAGCACGAAAACATTTTGTGCTTACTAAGAAGACTAAGCACCACAACTCGTGCTTACTAAGAAGACTAAGCACGACATCTCGTGCTTACTAAGAAGACTAAGCACGAAAACACTTAGTCAAATTTTGAGCTGACTAAGTCATTATAGTGACTAAAGGAAAACCACTTTGGTCCGGGTAATCTATCACTTAATGGATATACACTCCGTACCTCCTAACCCTTTTACAAGTGTAGACTAAATCCCTCAATTACACTAAATTTCCAACAATATGGAGTAGTGTCGAGGCATAAGAGCAATGATACAAGGTGAAATCGTTTGATGGTGTAAATCCAACAAGAAAGATGCGGTTGTAGGTGGAGAAGTTGAAGGAGTGACCGAAAGGTATGCTTGGTATAGTAAACTGAGGAAACTCCAAACTTGAAAATTTAGTGATCGAAGGAGCTCGAAACTGACGTGTTATACAACGTCGTCCATTGAGGGTTCCCTTCAGACCATCCGTGAGATTCGGGTGCCAAAGGCGTGGGAATCGGCTTGAGACTACAAAACATATGGAGTGAACATGCTTGAATAGAATGTGTAATATCTTGGAGGAAAAATAAAAGGAAAGGCTTTTAAAGTGTTGAGAAAAATAAAGCTTCAAATTGACCTTTATAACCAAGGGTATAGTACATTTATTTATGACCAATGATATTTCGATCAAATTATCTTTGTTATGTCTTCACATATAATGCAATATGTAATTAGAACTATCATTGGCCTAGTTTAGTAATGTTTTAAATAGAAATATAAAATATATTTCTTGAGTATTTAATTAATAAAATATGTTGAAATACTTACAGATTAAGCTGCTTTCATTTACTTGAATATATTGTATCAATGCACATTGTTAGGCATTCTTTCAGGGATCTCCTAATTAATTTCGTTACTTGACGTGCGTATAACTAAAAAATTTATTGAATAATGCATTAACTGGTTTTTTCTCATTTATTTATGAAGCAAGCTGGTCAAGAAGATGATGATGAACATGAAAAGAACAATTGTGCTCATAGTTTTCGATAGGCCCAACAAGAAGTTTTACGTTAGCCCTGTTGATGTTTTGAATCCAGCCCTTTTAATCAGAGACTAACCCACTATTTTTTTTATCCAAGTTTCAACTCGAGATGTTAGAAGCGTACAACTAGACAAAATGGACAAAACTATTCAATCAAAGGGACGAGTCAAGTCGAATTAAAACTAATCTTTATCTTTATTCTTTATTACATATTATAACAAAACTTTTAACACTTCATTCAATTTCAATTTTAAAAAATCTTACTTGTCAAAATCTCAATCCTTAGATGCAAAATCTATCTTTATCTTAGCCATTCAAAAATTTTGATACGAATCTTTCAAGGATGAAACGTCACCAACAAAGTCAAATTACAATGTTCCTCTACTACCACTGATATAAAAGATACAATAAAACTGGACAAAGTTGACTATACATATATGATATATCTTTACACCCACCTGACCCGCCCATTTGGCTACCTATACGCAATAAAGTGAGTGACATGAGCAAAAGAGACAATGAGCTGTGAATGATTTCAATGCATGTACACTCTTATTTACATTTCCACATTCCATATGTTGCAAAATTATAACTGTAATAAAGCATACAATTAAAGAGTTTAAGTAGCATTAACAGTTACCTCAAATGATTTTGGTCAATTATAATGCAATGAGAATTCAGACATTATTTCTCCCTATTCGCAGACGATGAATTCGGGTTTACGCTGTATCAATGGACGTACCTCACTGGATTTTCATGTTCCGATTCAAATTCAACATTTTCCTGAAACATTATGTACATGAAAGAGTTTTAAGATTTATTTAACATGTGATGGAAATAAATTGCTATTTTACAATAAGTGGCAAAAGCTTCCTCAAGTCTGATAAAAACACAAACATTAACCACCTTACTTTGGTTGCCACATTGTTTGTGTTTGTCTTCCGGAATCAATAAAACTTCCCAAACGTTAAAACGTACCCAGTGTATCATATTACAAAAAACATTGAAGTAAACATGTAATATAATCATACACCTTACGTTTTGAATACGGTACGCGAATCGATTATAACGATATGAAGAAAACAAAAGTGAAGAAATTAGGGTCATTAACAAATCAATCAAACTCTAATTCCACCTACAACCAAAATCGTCGTATGTGAAACGTGATAATCGAAGGCTTTTAATGATTACAAAGGTGAAACTAACCGGCAATCAAACACACAAATAAATCGATCAGAATGACCTAACTACAGAATCAAACGATTATGTGCTGAAAAATTACCGATTTAAGAATCGATTCACTTTAGGGTTTTTTTCGATTGAATCGGTTTAAAAACGGATTTAGGAGTTTAAGGTTTTGTAGCAGATCAATCTCATTGAATCGATCGATGTTTTTAGGTTTGTAGCGGATGAATTAGAGATTCCATGTATGGGAGGAACGATGATTATATGAAACGCAGGTTTACAGATGTATACTTTGGATTTCTTTGTTGATTTGAAGATTTTATTTGAAACCCTAGGTTTGAGGAAGAAAATACCGAAGAAACGTGATTACTGAAGAAAATGCTAAAAATCGGGTTCGACATGGCGTTTGAAACCGATTTAGGGTTAATGGATTTGAAATTTTGGCCACCTGTAATTTAATGTCATTAGCACTTATTATTATGAACTAATTAAAAATGTACATGTTGGATGCCACGTCAGCGATTAATGTGGAGGTGTCACATTGGATTTAATCCCTTGATTTATTAAGATGTATAGATAGATAGATTAGTCACCGTCCATCTCAATTAGTGAGTTAAATATTTTTACTTTCTACTTTTATTATTCACCGCCCATGTCAATCAATAAAATAACTTAAATATGGAGTACGATATTTAGAATGTTTTAGTAAATAGTAATTGATCGATATATCATTTTCTAATTGCCCTTATTTAGTGTTTATATCGTCTAACTTTGTCATTTGGCTTTTTAAATCTCAATTTTTTCACTTGTTAATTACTTTTCCGTTTATATGGTTTATTGGATTCATGCAATAAAATCTTCTCACTTTACACATACTTATACGGAATAATCAATTACTTTACGCAACAAGTGACTCTATAACCGATTATTTTTAGAACCCATAAAATATTTCCTCTTGGTTTCATAAGATTTTTCGATTCCCTAATTGTACTTTGTACTCGTACAACATTTAAAATTAAAAATCGTAAAACCAAAAAAGACGAATTGGATCTATAAATAAACAACTCTATTTTCTCAGCAGTCAGAATCCTTCAAATGTCGATTCCTATATCTTCTCAACCCTCTCCAAGAAAATCTAACAATGAAGATAATCAAGAAATGGCGAATCTGTCTCTCATTTTCGATAAATACAAAGATAAATTGATAACGCTGCCAAAAGAGAAAGGTTGGATATCCGAAAATCTATACTTGTACCAAGGCTTTTGGCATCAGTCTAAGCGTCGAATCTCAGCTGAGACCGTGATGGCTGTGCAAGATGGTTTTAAAGCTCGTCAAACCGATATCTACTTAGCCACATTACCAAAATCCGGGACAACTTGGCTCAAGGCGCTCGTTTTTGCTATAGTACGTAGAAATGAGTTACAAACCAACTGTGTTGCGTTAATGGCGAGCAGCTCAGTTGATAATGGGCGGGGGCATCTTGCCAACAAGAAAACAAGTTGTGTTTCAACTCACCCTCTGCTTAGTTCTAATCCTCATAAATGTGTACCCTTCGTTGAATCCGTAATTCTTAGAAACACACCAACTTATGATGATCAATATTCGTCACGTCTCTTTGCAACACATATACCTTACACTTCGTTACCTCAAACAATTCTTGATTCTGGTTGTCGCGTAGTTTATTTATGTAGGAACCCTAAAGACGTTTTGGTCTCTATGTTTCACTTTGCGAACATATTGAGAGACAAAACGCGTACTCTAATGACAATTGAAGAGGCCTTCGAGTTATTTAGTAAAGGGGTGATGCCATTAGGGCCATATTGGGACCATGTGAAAGGTTACCATAAGGCTAGTTTAGAACACAAACACAAGGTTATGTTTTTAACATATGAAGGTATGAAAATGGACACCATGAATAATGTTAAGCGACTCGCAATGTTCTTGGGATACCCTTTTACTGAGGAAGAAGAGGCTAAAGGTGCGGTGGAAGAAATTGTTAATCTATGTAGTTTTGACAACTTAAGTGAGGTTAATAAGGTTGGAAATTTACATGAAGGCATACCGAATAACGCGTTTTTTAGAGAAGGGAAAGTTGGGGATTGGAGTAATCATCTCAAGGATGAAATGAGCCAGATTTTAAACCAAATTACAAATGAAAAGTTCCTAGGTTTGGATATCTCTTTCTAGCGATGTTATGATGTTCGATCCCCCGAGTTCACTCTTATTCAGATGAATTATTCGAGTAGTAAACGTTGTTGAGGCGTATGCCAACAGTTCAATAAAGCGAGGCTATACGTTCGTTGCCATACTTGGCCAAATTTAATCTGCTATCGTTTAAAGTATGGAAAAGTATATGAAAATGCATTGAACTTTTACTAAATTTTTATTGTATGCATCTAACTTTCAGATCTCCTATTGTATGCATTCAACTTTCTAAATTGTCCTATTGTATGTATTTAACCTGCTATAATAGATAACCTTCTATTAGATATATTTACATTATTAGTCTCTCATGTTTGTAAATCCTAATTTCATTGGTTCCTCATCATCTTCCATTTATCTTCATCATCTTCCATTCATCTTCATCCCCATCTTTTAAACATAATCAAAACCAAAATTGTGATTATAAACATAAACAAAAAGTGTTTTAATCATCTTCATCATCCACATTCATTTTCAATCATCCAAAATCATGAATCCTAATATTTCTTCACCAAATTAATATTCCTATATTTATTTTACACAATCAAAATCAAAAACGTAACTAAAAATGAAACCCCCAAAAAAATTCAAAATCTCAAATTTTATGTACATCCTCAATTTTACCTTCTAAAAAAATAACCAACAAATGTATCTTTGTTATAATTTACTGCTATTTAAAAATTTAATCTATAGAATTCAAAATGTATCTTTGTTATAAGTAGCAGACTCCAACAAATCCCCTAATTTATCATTTATGTATTTGATTAATTAGGTGAATTCAGGTACACATCGATTCAATACCACAATCGATCTGAAACCTTTGATCCGATTATTGATGACGTCGTCTGAACCATAGTTCCATCAACAGGAACCACAATCACCGGCGGAACCACCATCAACAGTAACATTAACCCTCACTCCGGTGCTAATATCTTTTCCGATGACCTGTTATTTATAGATTATTTAATATCTTATTTCCAGATCTGAATTCGTAAACGAAGCACGCATTTGTAATTGATTTAGTGTCGGAATTCGTAATCGATTTGGTGCCGGAATAACGCATTCCGGCGGCGGCGCTGGTGCATAACGTATCACTTGTTGCTGCTATAAATTTTTGGTGTGGGTTTTTGGTGTGGGTTTATATAATTTTTGATAGATTTTGAAGTTTTTTATATTTGATGGTTTAAGTGGATCTGTTGCTGGTGCCATACAATTTGATTGTGGTTTAAAAGTAAGGATGAACTCTCAAATAGGGATGATTAAGGATGAACTCATTTAGGAATTACCCTAATAAGTTGCAGTTCTAAAAAAATTTGATAATGAATGTATGAAGATGAAGATGGACCAAGAAGGTAAAGAATTATGTTAAAAAAATTAGGATAATAAGTTACATGAGGGACTAATAAAATTAGGATTTATAAAAGTGAGGGACTAATAATGTAAATATCTAGAAGTGAAATTGAGGTAACCTGAAAGGTTACCTATTATAGCAGGTTAAATGCATACAATAGGACAATTTAGAAAGTTAAATGCATACAATAGAAGATCTGAAAGTTGAATGCATAAAATAGGAATTTATTAAAAGTTCAATGCATTTTCATATACTTTTCCCTTTAAAATATTGTGTTTCTTTTTAAAAAGTACCGTCTTCAATAGGAAGTGTTTGCTATAGTTTGTAATGATATGTGCAATGTCTATGTTATTTTTTGCACAATATTTAATAATTAATAATTTAATAATATAATATATATATCAATTTTTTGATAGCACGAGTCGTCGGGTAATTGTGATTCCAATTCAATAGCTTAAGAAGCTTGATTGATAAAATGAAGATTATAAATTTTCTTCAACCATTTTACAAGATGATCGAGACATAATTATGCGACAATCACTATTATTTGCTCATACTACAATCTCACACGCTAAACAATTTTTCTTGCGCAAAGAGTCATCGTAGTTTGACAATCTTGCACGTAAAGTCCCTAAGATTAACGGACGCTAAAAAAATTAAGTCACCTTACACGCATTGTACATGTGATGTGACTTAACGAAATTTTTTAACCTTCGTCATTCTTAGGGACTCTATATACAAACACACCACGAGAATTGTTCACGCAAGAAAAAAAAGTTTAGAGAGAGAATGCGTAATTTATACAAATCAAAGGGCTGTCTGCATAATTATGCCTACCAAATTTATGTGGATTTACGAAATTATCAATTAACATTTCTTGATTATGAGTTCAAAAAGTTTAAAATTTTTCTCATCATAAATCTCTTATTCACTTGAAATGACCAAAATATTTCTAACATCTTCATTTCCTTATGTTTTAAATAAACGTAATAATAAAATTTGGGTACCCCTGGATTGGCACCCTGTTTGGAGTGGGAATTGAACCTGGATTGACAATACCCCAAGTTGAATCACACCCCATATAACTCAAGTCAAGCTTCAGTGGTAAAAAATAGAAGTCTACTTAGTAGACTGAGCCAGTTGATAGACAGCTTTTATATATCCGTGTAAGTCACATGAAATATGCACGGAGTTTGCAAAAATAATATAATAATCGTTCGTATATGTACTCACACACTATGGAAAAGACTAATCAGCTCGTTTATTTTATGGGTTTAACCGATGGTTCACTATCCCTTTAAGATATGTTAATATATATATTGAGATTTAAGTTTAAGAGCACTAGGAGTCGTGATACCGAGCTCAGTGTTAAATCTCAGTGTTATAAACTTAACACTGAGATTTAACAATGAGGCCAAAACAAGAGAAACCGTTCAATGTTCAATTTTAGTGTTAAATCTTATTTTTTTTTATTAATTATTTAGTTTAATTATATATTAAAAATATAAAAACATATACCAAATTAAATTTCATTAATAAAAAAAATACATTAATTAAATAAAAAAATACTTAAAAAATACTTAAAAAAATGCATTACTTAATAAAAACACAATACTTAATTCGTCCCCGACATCTCACGATTAGCCCAAACATGTTCAACCAAATCCGATCCTAGGCCCTCATGCACTTCCCTATCTCGTAAATCTTTCGTCCTCCTCCTGTGAATTTCACACCTCTTGATCCAAGTTGTTTGCATATTACGAACGGGTTCGTAAACTCAATCATTTTCGGTTAGAGCAAAATCATTATCCTCAACAATTATATTGTGTAAGATGATGCGAGTATACATCATTTGTTTCATAACATTGATGCTATATGCCCTTGCTGGTTGTTGTAGTATATGCCAACTCCCTTGTAAAATACCAAAAGTCCTCTCAACATCCTTGTGTGCCGCTGCTCGTTTCTTCGAAAAGTACTTACGTTTTTCATCATTTGCACTTGAAAACGCCTTAACAAATGATGCCCACCTGGGATATATACCATCGGCTAGGTAATATCCTATTTTGTACTCAACCCCATTTACAGTAAAAGGAATGTCTTGTATTTCTTCATTAAGCATTGAGTTGAAGAGATTATCATCGTTCAAGACGTTTAAGTCGTTGTTTGAACCCGCAACCCCAAAGAAAGCATGTCAAATCCAGTTATCATATGAGGCTACGACTTCTAGCATAATAGTTGGAACTTTGTGATCGCCTCGAGTAAATTGACATTTCCATGCAACGAGACATTTTTCCCACTCCCAATGCATACAATCTATGCTTTCCATCATTCCAGGTAAACCGTGAATATCTTCGTGAGCCCCATACAATCGTTTGATATCATTAGTGGTAGGCTCTCGCATATATTCATCTTTATATAAATCAATAATACACTTACAGAAGTTCATTAGCGATTCACGACATGTTCGTTCCGACATTTGCAAGTACTCGTCAAAAAGATCGGGTGTATCACCATAAGCTAATTGCCACAGAGCGGCAGTCATTTTTAAGTATGTACTAATACTCAACATGCCGCGCGCATCAACCCGTAAATGAAATTACCTAAAATATTCAGGTAGCGGATCTTTACAGTAGTTGAGAATATCTTCCATAATTCGGAGAAAAACGCGTCGCCGCATCCGAAACCTCCTTTTAATATTATCGTTGGAGTATTTGGAACCTGCAACAAAATAGTAGGTAATAAGACGTAAATGTGCGGCTTCATGTTCACGGTCTATGTAACGACGTTTGTTTGAACTTTCCGTCTCATTTTCACTTTCTAACGCCTCGTTGTCTATTATATCGAGCACTTCCATTAAATACTCTTCGTTAGACGATGATGTTGAAGACATTATGAAGGAGAGGAGTTAATTTAGAGAAGTATTTGTTTGAAGAAATATTGTGTTGTGTTTATGTATAAAATGTATTTGTATATATATAGAAGAAGAAAATATTAAAAAATTGATAAATAATTAAATAATATTTAATGAATATATCCGTTGAATAACGGATATATTATCAAACACCAACCCAAATCACACCATTACCAGCCTAACGCTGAGCCCCAACGCCGGCTTTAACGGCGATTTAACGTCGGCGTGGTGTCGGGGATCCCACCGTCCCCACCGTTGAAAGGTCGTAACGCCGAAAAAAAAGCATCGACTCCTGGTGCTCTAATATATCGTCAACAATATCTAAAATCTATCTAAATGTTAATTAGTTTTTCGTGATGTAAGTAAGATCGTCAACCAATATTGTGTCAAATCATCTAACTAATGAAATGTGCATGATTTTGTATCAAATCACTAAAGAAACGTTTCATTTTCTTATAAAAGCAGAAAATGTTTTATTGATATATTATTATTTACAGTACACGAGTTTACAATTCTAAAAGCCTGCAATCGAAGTCCTGTGTAGCTACCCAGCGCAAGATCTCACTTGAAAACCAAGCTGGGAGGGCCAAAGATACAGTGCTGATCAAAACTCAGCAACAAAGTGTCATATGACCCACCCATTTAGATCCGCAATTACAAGAACTTCAACCTGCAAATATACAATACTCGAGAGATACATAATACCACGTAGGGGCTGCCCTATGCTATATATTAAACACGAGTACAGACCGAGGAATGAGTTTATTTAGCCTATTCCACTTCGGTACGCATAGGAACCATCAGACGAGAACGAATCATTTAGCCAGCGGTTCCAGTCCAAACATGAGTTCTTCAATCGATTTGAAATCCAATCATAACTTTTTATTTGAATTTCGTTTGACAAGAGAGCAACACCTTTTTTTGTTTTTGGAGAATACGACATTGTTTCTGTTTTGCCAAATGTGATAGCAAGCAATCCAAATAACCGTTTGCCATGTGCTTATTAACGATGAGGGAAATAACGACCATCCCACCCCCGAAAGTAAGGTTTCCAGGGATAGATTTGGAGGTGTAACTTGATTCCACCAATTGAAGATTCGAGACCATATATCTTTGGCAAACGAGCACGAGAAAAGAGCATGTTCAACATCTTCAAGATCGTCATCACAAACTGGACAACGGATGGAGTCTAGATCAATATCCCTTTTATTTAATTCAACGGGGACCGAGAGTCTCTTACGCCTAGCTCTCCAAATGAAGATTATTATTTTTATTGGCACTAGTAGTTAGTCAAGAGTACTAATTGTCACATTATCTGGAAGTAATACTCATTGATCAATTATACATGTCAAATCCTTTACCAAGAAGCCACCATGCGATGTTAGATCCAGTGACGATTCTAGAATCAAAACCCAATGGAGTCCCCAAAATTTATTCGATAACTTTCTTGCATAAAATATTGAATGTGTCGAGTATTGTCTATACAGTTGTAATTTTACAATAGTATTTTAACTCATGTCCAATAGTTTGGTAGTTATGAGTGATGAGATTAGGGATTCATATACACCAACTATTATAAATATATTAGTACATTGCACATTCTGGTGCAAGAATTTTAAATTGCGCGATATTATATTACGTTTATGTTTTCGTTATATATTTGAAAATATTTTAAGATTTCTTAAATATCTAATGGATATTCATTAATCAGCTTAATCCACTAGATATGGATGATAGATGAATTAAATTTAAATGGATATGAATATGGATAAAAAAAATTAAATGGATATGGATATGACCTTACGTCCTCACCCGATCCATTGTCATCCTTAGGATGAAGGATTGGAGATAGAACCGTTAGAAATTGTGATGTAGAAGAAAGTCAAAAAGAATTAGAATAGGAATTTGACAAGAGTTTGTTTATTTTAATATATAATATATTCAATGTCCCATACTATAAAATTATAAGTGGGCTAATTTCAAACACTTTAGTAGTCCAAACTATTAAACTATAATCTCTAAAAAATTTATGGGGTCTTATTATTATATTTAATGGTGTCCTATACAAAAAAAAAATATATAAAAATTTTGTGATAAATTTCAAAAAACTACTGGTTTCACATGACCCCTTACCTCATCACTTAAAGTCGCCATTGGTTAGATCCCAGCACCACTCGTCATCCATCTTGCTACAAGGCACAAAACTAGATAGATCAATAGTGAGCTTGGTGAGGTCCCCTTGAAGTTTACTGAGATTTCTTGAGACCAACACCAAAAAGTATTGACAATGTTATGATCCCACCGTACACGGTCATGTATGGTTGCGTTTTGGTTGAGGTCAAGTCTAAAGAGTCGATTGAATTTATCTTTAAGTTTGATGTTACCAAGACACATTTCGTTCCAAAAACTCATTGTTTTGGATATTTTATGTTAAATTTGATATACTCACGCTTTCTTGTAGTTTGGTCTAAAATCCATATATGGGTCTACATAGTGTTGCAATTTATTTAAAATATATAAAGGCGTCTTCAATTAAATTTGTGAGTTAGTTTTGCACGTTTGTAACTTGTTTCGTAATATAATAATTTGTAGCTTAAAGATACGAGTAAATTACAACATCCTAATTGTATGATGATCATACGCATAGTGATCTGTCTCAGAAAGGCACACTATTAACAAGCACGCCGGCTAGAATATTCTCGACATGAATCATCACGGGCAAGTAACATCTTCACGGCTCTACTTTAGTAGCCCGATCGAAGGTTGCTTGCGTATGTGTCCGGGAAGAAGCGTACCGGGCAAAGGCTAGCCGGAACGCTACATATAGCTCATCCTACCTGGACAAATGCGCAGGCTACCGGCACCATTTAGCCGGATACAAAAGCATTAAGAAGCCGAAACCATGTCATCGCATAAAAAGGCCTGCTGAACCATAGACGTCGGGCACCCAACAACCTTTATAAGAATATTCATAAACCGGCTACAATCTTGCCCGGTCATAACACTACCGTGAAGAAACACTTGGAATACACATCAGACAAAACCTTCTTGACTAGACAAGGCATTCATCCGTCACGACCTGGACGGATCTACCACACTCTCGGAACTACCACGTCTTTCAGGTTTAGATACCCTGGCCCGGCACAAGGACACCGTCCCGGAACAAGCACGTTGTCCCGGAACAGGCACTTCATCCCGAAATAAGTGCACTGTCCCAAAACGAGTACTTAATCCCGAAACAAATATACAAATAAGCTGCATGCCACGTCAGCCCACGAATCTAGAAAAGTTTGTTAGGATCTGCTGGTTATTCCCATGAAAGGGACAGGTGCCACGTCAATCCTTGGGATCAACAAAGTTTGTCACAACCATGAAAGGGACATGTACCACGTCACCATTCCCTCACAACATCTATAAATACACGAACAAGATCATTTATTCAACAACACTGGATGCATTAATGTTACTCTGCCCAAATTAATTACGGTGACATCTCTCCACCTGATAATACAATTCCGATAAAGATTTCGGTCATTATCGGAGTTAATCCCCACTCTAAGATATTAAATTATTCGATTCCGATCGAATAAGGTTATTCCTGTCGATTGTTTTACGACCTTGAAATCCAAATTTCAAATCGGGGTTCGCACAATTATTGGAGTTAAAAAATTCGCTATTCTTTTACACCAACTAAGCACTCAAATCCGAAATCTGATTAACAATTACTCCCTCCGTCCCAGATTAATTGTCCCCAGACAAAAAACACACAGTTTTAGGAAATCCCACTAACTTTATTTCTCCACCAATGAAATATCTTCTCTCTCCAGATCCACCAATGAAATATCTCCTTTCCTTTCTATTTATGGAAGTAGACAATTAATTTGGGACATCTCAAAATGGAATACTGGACAATAATTTAGGGACGGAGGTAGTACGATTTTGGTTTGACCAAATGGCGCCACCTAAAGGCACGAACAGCACAGTGAAACCAGGCAGCAAAACGGCAAGCAAGAAAGGAATGTCCGATGACGTTCAATCACCTTTGAACAAAGAAAGCTCGCCAACGGTGGACCCACCTCAACCCCAAAAACAATCAATTGCTCACATTCACTCTGGCGACGCATCAGGTGACGAGATGAATGTTTCTGATGGCGACGAGGACACAGGAGGACTCACCACCTGGCGGGAGAAGGTTGAATCTCGACATCTCTGGTTTCAAAATTGGGGGTTCGAGTGGCATCAGATCATCTCGTGATGACATTGAAATGATCACCAAGATGATCTCAGCTGACGTCTAAAAGCAAGTAATCAAAAAACTAAAAGCCATGTTGAGCGACGGCACCAATCTAGTAGAAAGGCAACAGTTGCAAAACATCGACACCCTGAAGACCAGTCCCTTACCAAACATTGGCACAGGAAGTGAAGGCATCACCAATGGTGCCGCGAATGCATGGCTAACTGAGCTCCTTTTGCAGGCTGGACCACAGGCGTACAAGCATTATCTGTCACAACCTGCCGTCCAGGGCACCGCGCTTTAGAATCTGTTCGCTCTGATCACCGATAATAAAGCAAAGAGGCCGGTTGAGATGTCGGCTACCAGCCAAAAGCTTTGCGAGCGAATCTCCGGCTGCATTCTTCCCGCTAACATCGTCATACCGGTCACTTTGGGGGTGTACAATGGCACTACCAACTCGGATGATTTCCTGGAAATCTTTGAGGGCGCCATGAAAACCCAACATTGGAGTGATTAGGTGGCATGCCATCTCTTTCTGATTGTCCTGCAGTCTGCTGCCAGAGAGTGGTTCGCTAAACTGCCATCAAACGGCATCACATGCTTCGCAGACTTACGGGAGAAATTTCTCATGCAATATCAAAATCTTCACCGGCACACCTTTACACACCAGTATGCCCACGAGATACCAATGTATCGGGGGGAGAAAATCAAAAGCTTCATCACAAGATACATGCCGGAGTGCCAAAAATTCCCAGGGCTCCCGGAAACACAACAGATTTCCGCGTTCATAACTTTCTTAGACAAAGAAGCACACCCGTCGCTTGTCTCCGAACTTCGATGGAATATCCCGAGTACATTCGCGGATGCTGTGATAATAGCAAGACAATACCAGCATTTCGGGCGGAAAAGGCAAGCCTGGTACCACCGAAACGAGAAAAAGCGAGACGATGAATGGAGAAGCGATAGCAGACACCGTCATGATGGAAGCCGACACACTGATAGTCATCACAAAAGCCATAACAGCCACGACAAAAGCCATGACGGTCACAGGCATGACAAAAGCAACCGGAGACCATACGATAAGGGATCTTTGCTCGACAGCCTGACTAAAACCCCTAGAGAGATACTGCTAACAGAGCCGGTGAAAGCCAAGTTCACCCCTCCGGCACCATTGGAAAAACGGGAAGGTCAAAAATCTGAAAAATACTGTGAGTTCCACCAAGATATCAGCCACAATACTGATGAATGTAAAGCGTTAATGCGTGAGATCATTGCAAAAATAAAGGCCGGCGAACTCAATCACTTGCTAGAAGGTCGGAAGTTCAAAAAAACTGATCCAAACAAAACATTCAGCTAGCAAAAAGATGACGGAAAGAAGCGTGAGAAAACAAAAGACAAGGTTGTAATCAATATGATCAGCATTGAACAAGATGAGCTCGTTCCACGATTCTCCTGGAGAGATACCGCAATCACATTCCCAAAGCTATCGACACGATACTCTCGGGAGGAGCCTGTAGTGATTGACGGTTTGATAGACGGTTTCCGGGTCAATGAAATGAACACTGACATGGGGAGTGAGGTTGACGTTCTGTATGCTCATTGCCTTTCCCAACTCCCAAAATGTGTCGGTAGGAAAATGAGACAGTCCAACGCTGTCATCTCCCGGTTAACAGGCTCTACTTGTAACATCCTCAACCGGGCCTAGCTGTAAGATTACTATATTGCCCTTAAGTTAGTATTGTGTTATTATATGCTTTTATTTTTATTCAATTTTTATTACTATTTAATGATGTGGTTAGGACCAGTTTGTGACAAGGGTCACAGAACAAGTTTTTTTATTTAATTTGGACCTTGTTTGGGTTGCTAAATAATGAACGAAAGATATCAGATAACTGATAAATACCCGTGTGTTGCACAGTGTGGGAAATTAAACCCATTTAGATGACTATTGCTGTCTCTCTCTTGCATTTTTCCAGAACCATCTCACACACACCGTTCTTCATCTCTTCACCTAACCAAACCCTAGATTTTCAATCCTTATTCTAGAGCTCAAATCGTTCATATCTTTGTGTTCTCTACGATTTACTGATTCTTTTAAGGTAAGATTTGTAGCATTTCATGCTTTAATCTTTGAGAAATTTGAGTTTTTGTGTAAAGTTTTATAAAGTGTGTAATTTGGGTCAAAATGGTTAGATTTGATGTTGTTTGAGTCTAAATTTAGTGGGTTTATGTTTCTACATGTTTAGTGTCTTCGATTTGGTCAGTTTTGAGGTCGTAATCGAGCTCTAGAGCAAGAATTGTATGAAATTGGGTGAAACCCATCACTTTGTCTTCAGCTTCTGCAGATAAACACAGTCGGTCATCGACCGAGTGTGTATGACCTACGGCCGAGTGTGTCTGTGAAAGACCATCGACCGAGTGACTAGACACTTGGCCGAGTGAGTGTAGATAGTCGGTAGACAGCCTATGACAGTAGACCGAGTGTCTTTGGCAGTGAAATATTTACTAAGTGTTGATTTTTAGCCGTTATGCTGCCCGTTTGTATTTTGATGATCAGGATGTAAATTTGAGCAAAAAATTTTAGCAGACGCTTTTTGATACAAAAATTTCTGTACTGTGTTATTCGATGTTAATGGACAGTAACTAACTTGATTTGCCTTATGTTCATGTGATAAGGATAAAGAAGCCACTCAGTAGTAGATTATCTGAGCTGGTTGCTGGTAATTGGTGAGTGGGACTAACTGGAGAACATAGTATAGAGTAGCATGTTATATTATGATTGCCATGCTTGTTAGATATACTTACTGTTATGGTTAGTTAGTACGTTGTGATGACTGCATGTTAGTTGATGCTTGTTTGCTGGAGCCCAGTGCGTCCCTATTGTGTGGTAGCCTTGGTAGGAGAGATTAACCTGCGGGTTGGGTTCCTCGTGTGGTAGGCTAGAAAATTGAGGTGTATATATATGTGAATGACACGTCTGTCACGTGTTATATATATATATATATATATATATATATATATATATATATACACACACACGGTGATGGAGGAACTTCTGGTAAGCCCCAGTCCGATCAGCTGGTGGTTAATGGTTTGGCCGAGCCGCCAGAGTTTCTGTAGATGGCACTTGGGTGATGTTTGTGTGTTAGCCTATGTGACATGATTAGTATAACAGTTCTGTATACTATTGCCTGTAGTTAGTCGTACTCACTTAGCTTCGTACTAATTCCCCTCTATCCTCTCCCTGCAGGTTGATAGCTTTTGTAAGTGATGCTTTTGGGGAAAAGACGGGCATAACAATATTATGTTTGACAGGAGTCAACTCTGATGTTGTCTTGCTTTGTTTAAACAATAATCTTTTGTAAACATATTGTAAATACGTATTCTCCGTATAAACATGTATTTTGTAATGACACGTGACACTGGTTGTATTAACATTAGTTAACGTTTTTTGTAATTAATAAATAAAGGCTTCCGCCACGTATATTAAAAAAAAATTAAAAATTAGCGGTGTCATAAGTTGGTATCAGAGCTTGGTTTGGCAGCATGTGCATTGTGATCTAAATGTCATGTTCCCAAACTTAGTAGAGTCATGTCAAATATAGCATGCTGGGGATGGGTTAAGTGAGTATTAGGACAGGTTATGTGTTAGTTGTTAGTACTAACAGATTTTATACTAAGCCTTGGTGTGAGTGTTGTGGTAGTGCAGTAATGGCAGATAATGAAGCAAACGCTACTGGCCCCACTGTCCCTGGAACTGGTATTTTTAGAGCTCCCGAGGAAGATGGACATGTGTTATCAGAAGAGCAAACCTCACAAGAAGTTATAAACCTTCAAAGTCGATTACTAGAAGCCCAAGAGAAAATTAAAGAATTAGAACAAGAACGGGCGCAATGGCACCCTAATACCACTGCGTTGAACACAACTTTTCCTTCAAACCTTTATACTCAAGCCGGTGGCAGTTCCTAGTCACAATTTCCACAGAATACCTATCAAAATATCCAAATGCCATTCCCGTTTAACCAGTCATTTCCAAACCAGATGATATACCCATTTCAAGTTCCCGAAACGAGAAAGAAGTGTTCATATAAACAGTTTCTGGATTGTAAACCGCCGGAGTACAGTGGTCACACAAACCCTACAATGACACTCAATTGGTTAGGAGAAATAGAGCGAGCGTTGGAAGCATGTTTCCGTGAGCCTGAATCTATGGTACTGTTTGCTAGTAGACTTCTCAAAGGTGAAGAAATGAAATGGTGGGACTCTATCACTGCGTATTTACCCAAAGAACAGATCATTCAAATAACATGGGAACAATTTGCTGCTAAAGTGCGTGAACAGTATTGCTCTGAGTATGAGATGGAAAGATTAAAAACGGAGTTTCTGAATATGAGAATGACAGAAAGTATGACAATTGATGAGGTTTTCAGAGACTTCACATCTAAGTTGAGGTTCGTTCAACAATGGGTACCGACTTAGAAGGATAAGATCCAGCATTTCATGCGGGTGATTAAGCCATAATACAGAACCGTTGTGAGATTTTCAACAACCTTGGCACAGGCTCATGAGATGGCTAAGGTTACTGAAGGTGATGTAATGGCTGCAAAAATAGAAAGTTCAAGAGGTGGATCTTTTGGGGGAAAATCAGAAGGTCAAACAGGTGGTGAGTCTACTCAACAGTCAAGTAAGCAATCAGGATTTTGTGGTAAGAAGTCAGGTGGGTTTAAACAAAAGAGTAAATCTGGTATGAGCGGATCGGGTTCTAGTCAGTCCGGTTGGTGCAATGTTTGTAAATCGACCCATGTCGGTCCGTGTTCTCCAATGACTAGAAGGTGTTTGAAATGTGGAGTGTTAGGTCATGAATCAACAGCTTGTTCTTTTAATTCTAATGTTTGTTGGAGTTGCCATCAAGAGGGGCATAGATCTGCAAATTGTCCATCTGCGTCAAGAGCTTATTCTGGGGCAAGGTCAGGGGCGAGGTCAGTGACTTTTGGGGGATCTTCTGCTTCTACTGTCGGGCAGAAGAGAAAGAATCCTCCAACAACAGAGGCAAGGACATTTCAGATGACGGTAGACGCTGCAACCGCTACCGATGACGTAATTATCGGTATGTTCTTGGTTAATTCCTTGCCAGTTTGTGTGTTGTTTGATTCAGGAACGAATCATTCTTTTATGTCCTTAGGCTTCTGTGATAAGTTGAAGTTGCCTGTTAGGATGTTAGATGCGCCTTTGGGAATAGAAGTAGCTGATGGTAAGATGGTTCCATGCACATCATATGTGTCTGGAATTACCATCGAAATCGACGGCCATTCCTTCCCTTTAACCTGTTTGTTGATGCCTATACCTAGCTTTGATGTAGTCATAGGCATGAATTGGTTAAGAGCTAATAGGGCTAAAATTAAGTGTGATAAGAATATGATTTCTTTCCATTTGGCCGATGGATCCCAAGTGATAGCTAGGGGAGAGCGCAGCGAATTTAACTTTCCTATGGTTTCCCTAATGAAAGCTCAGAAGGCGATATCGAAAGGGTGTGATTCGTTCTTAGCTTATGTGATCGATGTTAAGAAAGAAAAGAAGCAGTTGACTGATATTCCCGTTGTGTCAGAATTTCCAGAAGTGTTTCCAGATGATTTACCAGGGTTACCTTCAGTACGTGAAGTAGAGTATAAAATCGATTTGGTTCCGGGTGCTACGCCAGTTGCAAAAGCTCCTTACAGTTTAGCTCCGTCAGAAATCTGAGAAACGATGTCTCAGATACAGGAATTGTTATATAAGGGGTTTATTCGACCAAGTTCTTCACCGTGGGGTGCTCCTGTGTTGTTTGTGAAAAAGAAAGATGGGTCGCTTCTTATGTGTATAGATTATCGTGATTTAAACAAAAGAACAATAAAGAATAAATATCCGATACCGAGAATAGATGATTTATTCGATCAGTTACAGGGTGCTTCCTACTTTTCAAAGATTGATTTACGTTCAGGATATCATCAGGTACGTGTTGCAGAGAACGATATACCGAAAACCGCATTCAGAACTAGATATGGTCATTATGAATTTTTAGTTATGCCATTCGGGTTAACAAACGCGCTAGCAGTGTTTATGGATTTAATGAACAGGGTATGTCGTCAGTATCTTGACAAATTTGTGATTGTCTTCATAGATAATATGTTGATATATTCGAAAACTGAGAAAGATCATGCTACGCATCTGAGGTTGGTGTTAGAACTTCTGAAACAGGAACAATTGTACGCTAAGTTTTCCAAGTGTGAATTTTGACTGCGGGAAGTACAGTTTCTGGGTCATGTGATTTGTGAACAGGGTATCAAAGTAGATCAGTCTAAGATACAGGCCGTAATGAATTAGAACTCACCAAAAATGCCGATAGAAATTAAGAGTTTTCTGGGTTTAGCAGGTTATTACAGCAGATTTATTAAAGATTTTTCTAAAATAGCAGGTCCGTTGAATAAGTTAACCAGAAAAGATGTAGTCTTTCGATAGACTGATGAACAAGAAAAGGCTTTTCAGACTCTCAAACAGTTGTTATGTCAAGTGCCGGTTTTAGCATTACCAGAGGGGACAGAAGATTTTGTGGTTTACTGCGATGCGTCACGCGCAGGTCTTGGTTGTGTTTTGATGCAGAGAAATAAAGTTATAGCGTATGCTTCACGACGGTTGAAAAATCATCAACGAAACTACCCTACTCATGATTTAGAGTTAACTGCAGTTGTGTTTTCTTTGAAGCTTTGGAGACACTATTTGTATGGTACACATTGTGAAATCTATACAGATCATAAGTGTCTTCAGTACATCTTTTCGCAAAAAGAATTAAATATGCGTCAACGTCAATGTCAAGAATTGATTAAAGACTATGACTGTGAGATTAAATACCACCCTGGAAAAGAAAATGTGGTCGCAGATGCTCTGAGTCGAAAGAAAACTGTCGAAAATGTTAGATTTATGAGAATTGAGATAGTTTCAGACTTGATCGATCGGTCGAAAATAGTTCAGTTAACAACATTGAATGATGAAAACTTAAAGACTGAGCAAATGACTAAAAGAAAATTTGACCTATGTAATGATTCTAGAGAATTAAAGACCTATAAAGACCGAATTTGGGTGCCTATGCTTGGAGAATTGAGGGATTTAATCCTTACAGAAGCGCATAAATCAAGATTGACAGTACATCCGGGTAGTACTAAGATGTACGGAGATTTGAAAACATTGTATTGGTGGCCGACAATGAAGACAGATGTTGCAAATTTCGTCAAAAAATGTCATATATGTGCGCAAGTTAAACAGAATATCAGAAACCGTATGGATCTCTACGACAGTTAGAATTTCCTCAATGGAAATGGGATCATATAACGATGGATTTTGTAACCAAGTTACCCCGAACCCAGAAAGGACATGGCATGATCTGGGTGATAGTGGATCGTTTAACAAAAAGTATTCAATTTTTAGCTACACGTGAAACCGCTTCATTGAGTGATTTGGCAGATTTAAACTTGAATGAGATCGTTAGTCGACATGGTGTACTGTTGTCCATAGTTTCCGACAGAGATACTAGGTTTGTATCGAACTTCTGGAACAGTTTACAATAGAATTTGGGTACACGTGTGAATCTGAGTACAGCATATCATCCACAGGACGGTCAAAGTGAACGTACAATTCAGACACTTGAAGATATGTTGAGAGTGTGTGTCTTAGAATACGGTGGTTCTTGGGATTCACATCTTCCACTGATAGAGTTTGCTTACAAAAATTCATATCATTCGAGTATCAGAATGCCGCCATATGAAATGTTGTGTGGTCGTAAGTGTAGAACTCTGACATGTTGGTTAGAGGCGGGTGAGAAACAATTTGCAGGTCCCGAAATTGTTCAGATAACCGCAGAAAAGGTTAAAATTGCACGTGAGAAGTTAAAAGCAGCCAGAGACCGACAAACGATGTATGCTGATCCGCGCAGATGTCCGGTGATATTTAATGTAGGTGATCGTGTATATTTGAAAGTTTTGCCGTGGAAAGGGGTGATCAGATTTGGTAAACGCGGTAAGTTAGCACCGAGATTTATTGGACCATTTTCGATTAAAGAAATCTTCAATGATCAAACTGTAGTTTTAGATCTTCCTTCAGAGTTAACAGGAATTTACAACACGTTCAATGTATGTTATTTAAGGAAGTGTAAAGTAGACGACGAAAGTTTGATTCTTCCGCTGAAGGATTTGAAAGTGGATTTAACTAAGAAATTAGTAGAAGAGTCAATTCGTATAGTGGACAAGAAAGTCACAAAGCTAAGAAAGAAACAGATTCCTATGGTGTTAGTGGAATGGCGACACAGTTTAGGTTCTAACTTGACGTGTGAAACTGAGGAGTTAATGAGGGTGCGCTATCCCCATTTGTTTGACCTTGACCAGATTCCGAGGACGGAATCTTCATAAGGGGGTAGATTTGTAACATCCTCAACCGGGCCTAGCTGTAAGATTACTATATTACCCTTAAGTTTGTATTGTGTTATTATATGCTTTTATTTTTATTAAGTTTTTATTACTATTTAATGATGTGGTTAGGACCAGTTTGTGACAATGGTCACAGAACAGGTTTGTTTATTTAATTTGGACCTTTATGGGTTGCCAAATAATGAACGAAAGATAACAGATAACAGATAAATACCCGTGTGTTGCACAGTGTGGTAAATTAAACCCATTTAGATGACTAGTGCTGTCTCTCTCTTGCATTTTTCCAAAACCATCTCACACACACCGTTCTTCATCTCTTCATCTAACCAAACCCTAGATCTTCAATCCTTGTTCTAGAGCTCAAATCGTTCATATCTTTGTGTTCTCTACGATTTACTGATTCTTTTAAGGTAAGATTTGTAGCATTTCATGCTTTAATCTTTGCGAAATTTGAGTTTTTGTGTAAAGTTTTACAAAGTGTGTAATTTGGGTCAAAATGGTTAGATTTGATGTTGTTTGAGTCTAAATTTAGTGGGTTTATGTTTCTACGTGTTTGGTGTCTTCGATTTGATCAGTTTTGAGGTTGTAATCGAGCTCTAGAGCAAGAATTGGATGAAATTGGGTGAAACCCGTCACTTTGTCTTAAGCTTCTGCAGATAAACATAGTCGGCCTAGTGTCTCGAGACACTCGACCGACCGACTCGACCATCGACCGAGTGTGTATGACCCACGACCGAGTGTGTCTGTGAAAGACCATCGACCGAGTGACTAGACCCTCGGCCGAGTGAGTGTAGACAGTCGACCGACTGTCTATGACAGTCGATCGAGTGTCTTTGGCAGTGAAATATTTTACTAAGTGTTGATTTTTAGCCGTTATACTGCCCGTTTGTATTTTGATGATCATGATGTAAATTTGACAAAAAATTTTAGCGGATGCTTTTTGATACAAAAATTTTTGTACTGTGTTATTTGATGTTAATGGACAGTAACTAACTTGATTTGCCTTATGTTCAGGTGATAAGGATAAAGAAGCCGCTCAGTAGTAGATTATCTGAGCTGGTTGCTGGTAATTGGTGAGTGGGACTAACTGGAGAACATAGTATAGAGTAGCATGTTATATTATGATTGTCATGCTTGTTAGATATACTTACTGTTATGGTTAGTTAGTACGTTGTGATGACTGCATGTTAGTTGATGCTTGTCTGCTGGAGCCCAGTGCATCCCTATTGTGTAGTAGCCTCGGTAGGAGAGATCAACCTGTGGTTTGGGTTCCTCATGTGGTAGCCTAGACAATCGTGGTGTATATATATGTGAATGACGCGTCTGTCGCATGTTATATATATATATATATATATATATATATATATATATATATATATATATATATATATATATATATATATATATATATATATATATATATATATATATATATATATATATATATATGCACGGTGGTGGAGGAACTTCCGGTAAGCCCAGTCCGATCAGCTGGTGGTTAATGGTTTGGCCGATCTGCCAGAGTCTCTGTAGACGGCACTTGGGTGATGTTTGTATGTTAGCCTATGTGACATAATTAGTATAACAGTTCTGTATACTATTGCATGTAGTTAGTCGTACTCACTTAGCTTCGTGCAAATTCCCCTCTATCCTCTCCCTACAGGTTGATAGCTTTTGTAAGTGATGCTTTTGGGGAGAAGACGGGCATGGTGATGTTATGTTTGACAGGAGTCAACTCTGATGTTGTCTTGCTTTGTTTAAACAATAATCTTTTGTAAACATATTGTAAATACGTATTCTCCATATAAACATGTATTTTGTAATGACACGTGACACTGGTTGTATTAACATTAGTTAATGTTTATTTTGTAATTAATAAATAAAGGCTTCCACTACGTATATAAAAAAAAAAAATTAGCGGTGTCACACTACTGAAGAACCCATAGGAAGGCTCAAGGCAACGGTAACGGTAGGCACCCAGCCCTACCTCCGTATGAGATCATTGATTTCTATGTCGTCAAATCCGTGACCGCCACGAATGTGATATTGGGAGGAAAGTTCTTCAGGAAGTTTGGTGCAATAGCCTCCACCACTCAATGTTTGCTTATGTTTCCAACCCGGCAAGGCGTAGCAACAGTCGAATCCATCCGACACCCCTTCCCGGGAGAAGTGAACACTCAAGTTATGCGAAACACTGGAATAAGGAAGGCACCACACATTCTGGAAGAAAAACGTGTGTCAGTCCTTAAAAGGCTAACTTACTTCTCTCCACCGACACACTCCACTAGAAAGAGCCCGATCAATACTTACAAGATTGGGTAGAGGATCTCCGGATGGCACCATGAGCCAGAACGGAGGGAACAATTTATCAATACCTATGAAACAACTGAACACCGTAATCCAGAACTAAAATGTTCCAGGCCAGAAAGTTGCGTGAGCTCCAACCGAGATGCAACACCGGCTAAGGAAAACAAAAGTGGCTAGATGTCACACTGAAATTTCGATGGATATCATGGTTGAAACTGATCACTTCAAATCATGGTTATCTTGATATTTATGTCTTTTTTTTTCCAATAAAGAATCTATGTATGCCTTTCCTTTTTAGGAATGAATAAAAGAATTTTACCATTTACAATAACTTAGTCATTATGTTATTTACAACGTTGTTCACATAATAAAAACCGGCTAGCGGCAGACAGATTCCAGCATCTACATAAGTCCCATGCAAGTTATTTTATACCCCCTTAAGAGGTGATTGTCTAGCCCTCGTCGGTACAAGTTTATACTGATAAACGGCCAATGAGTAGATGGAATAAACACACGTGACTGCACGGTGTACACGTCAAAACTAATACAAATGTAGTCTAGACCTACATATGAAGACACGAACTAGTTCGACTGAAGAAAATTCATCACATAATACATGAAACTAAAATTTCATTAATGACACAAAAGTTTCATTACAAGATATATCAAAAATATGCAACAACGTGCAGTACAACATACTAAAATTTAAAATCTAACAACTACTGCACGGTTGTAGCTTCATCAGCACAAAGATCCTCAAAACTGCCAAACCGGATCTCCACCAACGCCTGCTGGGCAGCCTGGAGCTCCTGCACGGCACCCAGGTTCACCTTACCAGCAATTTTCGGATGCAAAGGGCCAACCCCTCAGGCATGATGCTTTTGCATCAACCGAACAGCGTGAGTAAAGTTGGCCGTCCTAAAACTCTGCAAATAAGCCTCAAAAGGTGCCTTCACAGTACTGGAGTTGATGGCCTTCTTCAACACAGAAGGTAGGGCACCCTGCAACCGCTTACACTCAGCCATGGCTGCCTTCTTCACAAGGACGGTAGAGGATATCTCTTTATCATTATCCGCCACCACCCGGGCAAGCTCGTCCTTGGCAGCCTTCAGCTGGCTCTCCACGTCGCTCATAGCTTCCCGGGCCTTTGCCACCCAAGCCAACTCATTGTTGGCAGCCTTTAGCTGACTCTCCAAGTCAGTCATTATCTGCCGGGCCGACGCCGCCTGCTCATCACTGTCAAAACCATCCGGCAGAAAAGTATTTAGTGCCACGATTGCTCGGGAACGGACAACCTTGGCATCATCTACAGGGAGGGCGGAAATCGTCTGGTGAAGAGTTGAGGATGATCCCTTCTCTCTGGCACTCATATAGCCAGGATAATCAATATCCAGCTGAGAGAAAGCACGGATGAGTTCATCACTCGCAGGGACATTGAAGTGAATGTATCAAAACTTTCCAGGGTAAAATGATCACCCTCGCCACCACCCATCTCTAGGGGCTCTGTAACGCTTTCCCCACCTCCAGCAGAAGACTCGACAGTAACTGCAAGAATCAAGAAAGTCAGGATAAATATAAGACTAGCTTATCGGAGCAAGAAGATTATCTTTGGCCTTCTTCGACCGTAGCTGAGAAGCGTATGGATCCTCCTCTTAACAACTGCCTGCTCCTCCGTCACAGTCGGAGCAGGGAGGACCAAATCAGCCTCATCGCTAGTATTTTGCTCCAAGTCTTGTGGAGCAATATCTGCCTCACCAGCCGGATCCACCGGCACATTCTCAAATTTGATCTCCTCGAGATCACCAAACGCCATTGCAGTAGCAAACTCCATCGCTATTGTATAAAACTATAACAAGGTTAGCATGCAAGAAACCTAACTAAAATGACATAACAATTGGCTAGGATCAGTCTCTACCTGCTCCATTGTAACGAATGAAGGGTTTAGTGTTTGGATTCGGCCATTGGTGGCTAACCCCTCCCAACACAAGCATGGCCTCCGGGTATGGCCGTTGGGGAAGCCTAAACTCCTGAATGGCTAATATACATGCCTTCTCGGCAGCATTAAATCTTGGAACCCTGTTGGCTCCCTTCTTCACATGGTCCACCCACTCACAAAGGCGAACGAACTAATCCGGTAATCCTTAAGTACTGACAAAAAAGAATGACTCCCACCATTCCTTTAAAAAGGAATCCATATCATCGGTAAAATTGAAGAATCCTCTCCGCTTAATGGAAAAGCAACCAACCTCGGATCTCAAAACGGTAAAAAAATATTAGAACATGCGAAGAGTCTGAAGAATGTGGTAGTAGTTCACATACATCTCCCACATCACCAACTTCTGGTAAGCATGAGGGTGTATTTGGGTAGGAGCTACCCCATAGTGCGTAAAAAATTGATACATAAATCCGGAGTAGGGAAACCGGAAGTTGCCCACAGTAATGGCTGCACCATATATGGTCACCATGTAGGGTGGAGGTTTATGTGCTCGATGGGTGACATTAGGAACTCTCAAGATGTAATTGGTCAAAAAATGGATACTTATCTACTAATTCATTGAGGTACGCATCACACACTCGACTCATTATCCTATCAATATTAACAACAGCCCTAGCAGAAGATTCAGCAACGTCTACACTACTTGACGTGGAAGACTGATCCACCATATATATATATAAGAAAAGGTAAAAACTAAAAACTGATAGGAGAAAGTTAGGAGATGAAAGAAAAAGAAAGGGTACCTTTTTTCGTGAAAAAATTGTTGGTTTTTTGAGGAAGAAACGATGGAAGAAAGAAGGTTGTAAAAAGTGAGAGGATTGGAAAAAGGTGGCTATTTATAGGTTTCAAAGAAGTTGATCCAACAGTTCAGATCAAAAGATGGAAACAAAAAGGTAATGATTAAAATTGCAAAGAGATGTCCCTCGAACGCCGTTCCAAAAAGTTGAAAAATGGAAAAAAAACCCAAAAAGGGGGCGTGTCTGCAGAAACTGCCTTTTCAAAACTGTCAGGCATTTAATGCACATCCAATCAGGAAGGTGTGCTCGTTTTCAAGTTTGATAAAGGTAACCGTTCCGGCTACCATCATCAAACTGGGGGGACTTGATGATACACATAGTGATCCGTCTTAGAAAGGCACACTATTAACAAGCACGCAGGCTAGAATGTTCTCGGCATGAATCATCACGGGTAAGTAACATATTCACGGCTCTACTTTAGTAGCCCGATCAGAAGATTGCTTGCGTATGTGTCTCGAAAGAAGCATACCGAGCAAAGGCTAGCCGGAACGCTACATATAGCTCATCCTACCTGGATAAATGCGCAGGCCACTTGCACCATTTAGCCGGGTACAAAAGTATTAAGAAGCCGGGAACCATGTCATCGCATTAAAAGGCCTGCTAAACCATAGACGTCGGGCACCCGACAACCATAAGAATATTCATAAACCGGCTACAATCTTGCCCGGTCATAACACTACCGTGAAGAAACACTTGCAATAAACATCAGACAAAACCTTCTTGACTAGATAAGGCATTCATCCATCACGACCTGGACGGATCTACCACACTCTCGGAACTACCACGTCTTCCAGGTTTAGATACCCTGGCCCGGCATAAGTACACCATTCTAGAACAAGCACATTGTCCTGGAATAGGCACTTCATCCCGAAATAAGTTCACTGTCCCAGAACGAGTACTTGATCCCGGAATAAATATACAAATAAGCTGCACGCCACGTCAGCCCACGAATCTAGGAAGTTTGTTTGGATCTGCTCGTTATTCCCATGAAAGGGACAGGTGCCACGTCAATCCTTGGGATCAGCAAAGTTTGTTACAACCATGAAAGGGACATGTGCCACGTCACCATTCCCTCACAACACCTATAAATACACGAACAAGATCATTTATTCAACAACACTGGATGCATTAATGTTACTCTGCCCAAATTAATTACGGTAACATCTCTCCAGCTGATAATACAATTCCGATAAAGATTCCAGTCATTATCGGAGTTAATCCTGACTCTAAGATATTAACTTATTCGATTCCGATCGAATAAGGTTAATCCTGTCAATTGTTTTACGCCCTTGAAATCCAAATTTCAAATCAGGGTTCGCACAATTATTGTAGTTAAAACATTCGATCTATTCTTATACACCAACTAAGCTCTCAAATCCGAAATCTGATTAACAATTAAGATTTTGGTTTGATCATATGACGTCCACCATCCACTTTATTTAACTTTTTAATTAAACGAAAGTAGTGATCGATTAAGATCATAATTTAATGGGGTTCTAACTTTTTTTATGTGCTAATTATATTTGAAAATGTATTTTAGTAGTTGTTTACTTTTCAGAAACTTACAAATTCAAAAAAATATATGTTGTCCGAGTTGTTAAATTTAATGGTGCTATATACAATTTAAAAGAAAAACTATAAATTAAAAAAATATGGGGTCTTGTAGTAAAATTTAGTGACGTCTTATACAATTTAACGTGTATTTTTTTCATAAAAATTTTAATTAGTGGTGTCCAGTGACTCCACAAGCTTTAAGCTAAACTTGCCACTAACCGGCAATGTTTTATTTTAGTTTATATTGTGGTTTAGGATAGTTGATTTGAAGGGTTTTTTAGTCAATTATTGTTAGCGAGTTCTACTATTTTTATTCGTAGCCTTAGTTTGTTACTATTCTTAGGGTTTTGTTGGTGTTTGGTTGCCTACGTTGCTTGAGATATGGGTGGTTCGGGATCTCACTTGATTGGTTACTATGATCGATATGTGTTTGCATTGCTTATTCGTCGTGGTTCTTGGTGGGATTATGTTTTCTTGTTCTCCCATCACTGTGTTAAGTCGTAGGGTCAGACTCTGGTATCACACTGGAATATCACAAGTATAGCCTTTAATTGCTCTGCGATGACTATTTCTTATGTTTCTCTAGCGCATTATTGCAAGAAGTTACGAGTAGACAATTATCTCAGTTAGTTTTTGTATTGTTCGATTAGATATGTGCCAATGGTATTAGATTTTTATCAATGTATCAATGCCTGACTCAATCGATGTTACAATTAGGTTGTTTCATAAAATCTATTGACTTAACCACGAAGTCTAGTTTCAAGTTTCCAAATAATATTATGACAAAATTATACGGATAGTCCATGTGATTTATACTAAATTGCTAGCATAGTCAAAAATGAATTTTTTTATGTGGATATTCTATATGGTTTGCACATATTGCACGTAGGGATGGCAATGAATGTTCCATTCATGAATATTCACCTGAATGAATCCATTTATCGTGGATATGGGTGATATAAATGGACGAATAATGGATATGGATATGGATGATCTAAATATTTCATGGATTGGATATGGATGACAATTTATCATCCATGGAAGTATCTACTACCACCCGAAATACATCTATATAGACAAATATATGTACTAATATATATACACATACATCTACATATCGATATACATATAGATATAACCTACAAATTCTTAAATTATCAACGGAAATAAGGGTTATGATAGTCACGATTATTAAATTGTTACTCACAATATTCGAGGCTACATATTTGGATTAGTAAAAAAGTATATTTACTTATATTATAAAATTTTTCTCTCAACTAAATTCATAATTGGCGACAAATTAGAATCAAAACATTCGTAACAAATCAAAAATATAAACATTAGATATTTGCATTTGTGATAATCTATATTAAATTGTCAAATCTGTAGTGACCCGAACTTTTCCATGTTTATATATATTAAATGAAATTGTTATTTACATGATTAAGTGTTTCCAACATGTTAAGCAATCAAACTTGTTAAGACTTGATTAATTGAAATAGGTTTCATATAGACAATTGACCACCCAAGTTGACCGGTGATTCACGAACGTTAAAACTTGTAAAAACTATATGATGACATATATATGATTATATATATAGTTAACATGATATTATGATAAGCAAGTATCTCATTAGGTATTTTAACAATGAGTTATACACATAAAATTGAGTTTATCGAATTAAGAAACTCGAAACGATATATATAACGATTATCGTTATAACAACGTCTTACTAAATACAAATGAATCATATTAAGATATTTATACACTATGTTTAATCATGATAAATGATAAGTAAACATGTCATTAAGTGTATTAACAATGAACTTCATATGTAAAAACAAGACTACTAACTTAATGATTTCGAAACGAGACATATATGTAACGATTATCGTTGTAACGACATTTAACTGTATATATATCATACTAAGATATATTATATATCATAATATCATGATAATATAATAATTTAACATCTCTTTAGATATAATAAACAATGGGTTAACAACAATTAACAAGATCGTTAACCTAAAGGTTTCAAAACAACACTTACATGTAACGACTAACGATGACTTAACGACTCAGTTAAAATGTATTTACATGTAGTGTTTTAATATGTATTCATACACTTTTTAAAGACTTCAAGACACTTATCAAAATACTTCTACTTAACAAAAATGCTTACAATTACATCCTCGTTCAGTTTCATCAACAATTCTACTCGTATGCACCCGTATTCGTACTCGTACAATACACAGCTTTTAGATGTATGTATTATTGGTATATACACTCCAATGATCAGCTCTTAGCAGCCCATATGGGTCACCTAACACATGTGGGAACCATCATTTGGCAACTAGCATGAAATATCTCATAAAATTACAAAAAAATGAGTAATCATTCATGACTTATTTACATGTAAACAAAATTACACATACTTTATATCTAATGTATATGCCAACGACTAAAAACACCTACAAACACTTTCATTCTTCAATTTTCTTCATCTAATTGATCTCTCTCAAGTTCTATCTTCAAGTTCTAAGTGTTCTTCATAAATTCTATAAGTTCTAGTTTCATAAAATCAAGAATACTTCCAAGTTTGCTAGCTTACTTCCAATCTTGTAAAGTGATCATCCATCCTCAAGAAATCTTTCTTATTAACAGTAAGATATCTTTCTAATACAAGGTAATACTCATATTCAAACTTTGATTCAATTTCTATAACTATAACAATCTTATTTCGAGTGGAAATCTTACTTGAACTTGTTTTCGTGTCATGATTCTGCTTCAAGAACTTTCAAGCCATCCAAGGATTCTTTGAAGCTAGATCTATTTTTATCATTTCCAGTAGGTTTAACTACTAAAATTAAGGTAATGATGTTCATAACATCATTCGATTCATACATATAAAACTATCTTATTCGAAGATTTAAACTTGTAATCACTAGAACATAGTTTAGTTAATTCTAAACTTGTTCACAAATAAAGTTAATCCTTCTAACATGACTTTTAAAATCAACTAAACACATGTTCTATATCTATATGATATGCTAACTTAATGATTTAAAACCTGGAAACACGAAAAACACCGTAAAACTGGACATACGCCGTCGTAGTAACACCGCGGGCTGTTTTGGGTTTGATAATTAAAAACTATGATAAACTTTGATTTAAAAGTTGTTCTTCTAGGAAAATTGATATTTCTTATGAACATGAAACTATATCCAAAAATCATGGTTAAACTCAAAGTGGAAGTATGTTTTCCAAAATGGTCATCAAGACCTCGTTCTTTCGACTGAAATGACTACCTCTTACAAAAATGACTTGTAACTTATATTTTTGACTATAAACCTATACTTTTTATGCTTAGATTCATAAAATATAGTTCAATATGAAACCATAGCAATTTGATTCACTCAAAACGGATTTAAAACGAAGAAGTTATGGGTAAAACAAGATTGGATATTTTTTGATTGTTGTAGCTACGGGAAATATTGTAACAATTCTATACAAATCATATCCTAGGTAACTTATATTGTATTATAAATGTATTCTAATATGTTATGTAATCTTGGGATACCATAGACACGTATGCAAATGTTTTGACATATCATATCGACCCATGTATATATATTATTTGGAACAACCATAGACACTCTATATGCAGTAATGTTTTAGTTAGCTATATAGGGTTGAGTTTGATTCCAAAAATATATATGCTTTGAGTTGTGATCTAGCCTCAGACGTGTATGCACAGGGTCGTGGATTGATTCAAGATAATATATCGATTTATTTCTGTACATCTAACTGTGGACAACTAGTTGTAGGTTACTAACGAGGACAGCTGACTTAATAAACTTAAAATCATTATAACGTAATAAAAATATGTTGTAAATATATTTTGAACATACTTTGATATATATGTACATATTTATTATAGGTTCGTGAATCGACCAGTGGCCAAGTCTTACTTCCCGACGAAGTAAAAATCTGTGAAAGTGAGTTATAGTCCCACTTTTAAAATCTAATATTTTTGGGATGAGAATACATGCAGCTTTATAAATGTTTTACAAAATAGACACAAGTACATGAAACTACTTTCTATGGTTGAACGATTGAAGCCGAATATGCCCCTTTTACTTGGTAACCTAAGAATTAGTAAACCAGTCTACTAATTGACGCGAATCCTAAAGATAGATCTATTTTGCCCAACAAACCCCATCCGTTGTAGCGGATGCTTTAGTACTTTGATGTTATTTTATCATGTCCGATGGATGTCCCGAAATGATAGGGGATATTCTTATATGCATCTTGTTAATGTCGGTTGCCAGGTGTTCACCATATGAATGAATTTTATCTCTATGTATGGGATGTATATTGAAATATGAAATCTTGTGGTCTATTATTATGATTTAATAATATATAGGTTAAACCTATAACTCACCAACATTTTTGTTAACTTTTTAAGCATGTTTATTCTCATGTGATTATTAAGAGCTTCCGCTGTTGCATACTAAAATAAGGACAAGATTTGGAGTCCATGCTTGTATGATATTGTGTAAAAATTGCATTCAAGAAACTTATTTTTGATGTAATATATTCTTATTGTAAACCATTATGTAATGGTCGTGTGTAAACGGTATATTTTAGATTATCATTATTTGATAATCTACGTAATGCTTTTTAAACCTTTATCGATAAAATAAAGGTTATGGTTATTTTAAAAATGAATGCAGTCTTTGAAAAACGTCTCATATAGAGGTCAAAACCTCGCGACGAAATCAATTAATATGGAACGTTTATAATCAATATGAACGGGACATTTCACAATCGTCGTTACATTAACATTTCATTTGATATCTAACTGATTCCTTATATTAACAACCCGCCAACAATAATTATTTCTTTAGCCGTCGAAGCCTGAATACCTGTTAACGACTAATTTTTCCCCATGTGCCCGTACCCCACTGAAAACAACCAGCGAATTATAAAACTATACAATTTAACTTATCAAAGAACTAACACAGCAGAAAAAAGTAAAAACTATATGCTATTAGGTCAAAAATATAAATGATAAATAGAGAGAGAATGTGTGTGAGAGAGAGTGAGGGTGAGTGGATTCGAATTGAAAGGAAGAAGGGTGCACGCATGGATTCAACGAGAGATCGATTTGGGTACATGGAAAATAATGAGATTCGTTTGAGAGGGACAACCAAACCAAAGGTGACTTCATTCATGATATTCAACTTTCCCGATTCATGGACGGTGACAAATCTATGGTGGATGTTCAAAACACATGGTATCATCAGTGACGTCTTCATTCCTAAGAAGAAATTAGCAAGTGGACAACGGTCCGGATTCGCTAGATTTGAGCGTATTCTTGACGCTGAAATCTTCCTGTTGAAACTAAACAAGATTGCTTTTGAAGATGGGAGATTTCTAAGAGCATTCAAAGCACTAGAAAGGAAACCAAGAAATATCCAAGATAACCAAAACCATAATTACAACATAAATAACCATAACACAAATAACCAAAACCGGAACCAAAACCTCCAGAAATAACTACAACACAATCCAAATCCTAATGAGAGAAAAGGTTTTTTCTCGAATGCAAGGGATGGCAGAAATTTTGAGGAAGTTGTTAGAGGAGTAAATCAGACTGACATGTGACAAGCAGTCAGAGTTAATAACCAAGGTGAGGACATGGGGTTAGAAAGAACGGTACATATTGAGGATACCAATGATAACACAGAACTGCTTAATAGGACTCTAGTGGGTGAGGTTAAGAAATTTGAACTGTTAGATCAAATTAAACTCTTATGTGAAGCAGAAGGACTTAATGATCTTTCGGTCAAATATTTGGGCGGATTAGAGATGATGTTGGTTTGCAATACCTTTGAGGCAGCGTATGGCATTCTCGAAGACGAAAATCATGGAATTAAAAGATGGTTTTCTTCCCTAAAAAGGTGGGAGTATTCAGAGCTGAATCCAGGTAGACTTATTTGGGTAAAGGTAATTGGTGTTCCTGTAACATGTTGGTATGAAAATGCATTCAAAAAGATTGTCGAATGGTGGGGGCCGATTCTAGATACCAGGAACTGCAATCTAGAGGGTAACCAAAATCTTCTATATGGGAAGGTCCTTATCAAGATAAGATGCTCGGTGATAATTAATAATACTGTCAAGATCAAGCATAGAGGAATAATTTTCAGGGTGAGGGTAATCGAAGATCCAAACGATATGTTTAAAGTAAAGCTTGAAGACGAGAATGAAGATTCAAGCACATGGGTCTCGAAAAACTACTCTTCAGATTATGATTATGATAATTCTGTTAACGATGATTTAGACGAGGTGATAGAAATTATTCCAGATGATCCTCATGAAAACTCACCAAATCATAAATCGAAAAACAGACCGGAATTTAATGAGGAGGCGAGTGACAATTTTTCGGCAATGGGTGGCGTGGAACCGTTGATGGAACAAGGCTCGAGGCGCGTGGATACAGTCAAATCCTTCTCGAAAATAGAGGAAGCTCTTCAGATTCCAATAAATAGCAATAATGGCAGCATTGGAAATAACATGGGAAAAGAAGACAAAAAGGCTGCAGATAATTGCTACGCCAATAACTTAAATCCAATCGACACATATAATGTTGAACCCAATAAGGCCCAACGTGATACTCAGGAATCCAGTAATGAGTATTATATTCGGCCCACCGTTGAGGTTACAAAGCCCAATTGTAAAGGGCCATGCTTCGATATGGATTCATTTACAATGGGCTTTCCCTAGAGGAATACAGAGATAATCTATTCGATGATGGATTCATAAGGCCCAACGACCTTCATGGACTTGCAGATCCAAATCGATTTAATGTATCAAATCATTCTCCACAGCCTGAGCCTGGTCCCTCTTCTGAAATTAATCGAGATTTACCTAATTCAGATAACCCTTCGTTGAACAAAGATTTCCCAGATCAAAAATCAAAAGCAAAATCGACTTCAATCTCTTCACAATCGAGCTCTTCTTGCACTTCGATCTGGAAGCGTATTTCAATTTGGAAAGGCTCTTTAAAACTCTTATTTGCCAAGTCCTGTGCAAGAAAGATCCACGCCTCTAAAGTCATCAAAAAGAAGAAAACACCAAGTACAAATCTGAAGAAGGAGCAAGAGAGCGAAGAAAGTACAATCTGATGTTGCTTCAAAAACCTCAAGTGATGAAAGTGTGAACATTTCGGATTTCAGGAAAAGGATCGGTATTCAAATTGATGAAGCTCCTCCTGCTTCCCATTAATTCTCAGGTTTCGTGTTTTGTCGTTCACTATTATGTTTTTTAATGAAGATTATGTTTGTAAATGTTCGAGGCTTTAAAAAAGATGGTAAGATTAGTTGGTTTAGGCAAATGAGGTTAGAAGAGAATTCGAAAATTGTGGCAATTCAGGAATCCAAATGTGGGGATGTCGATGAAGGATGGATTGAATAGATTTGGGGGTCGTCTAATTTCAACTTTATCCAATAATAGGCCAGAGGTAGGTAGGGAGGTATGCTACTAATTTGGGAGCCGAATTATTTTGGGGTAACTCAAGCGGTATAAGGGGAGTTTTTCCTTGCAATCAAAGGGCGTTGGAAAGGTGAGGTCAGCGAAATGATTATAGTTAACGTATATGGTCCACACAACTATATAAAGAAGAAAGAGATGTGTAATTCGTTAGAAAAATTACTCGAGTTTGACAACGATAATTGGGTACTGTGTGGAGATTTCAACGAGGTTAGGAATGAAGATGAACGGCGTAATTGTATTTTCAATGCTAGAAGAGCTACAAGATTTAATACATTTATCAACAATTCGAAACTCATTGAGGTGCCATTAGAGGGTAAGAGATTTACTAGAATTTGGGATAACGGACGTAGGTTCAGCAAATTGGATCGGTTTCTAGTATCAGAACATTTTTTGCTTCGGTGGGGTGACTTATATGTTTCAGCTCTTAATCGCAAGGACACCGATCACTGCCCACTTGTATTGCGAAATAAATGGATTGATTTTGGTCCTAAGCCCACCAGGGTATTCGATGTCTGGCTTGACCATAAAGAGGCTGATAAAATCATATCCGAAACTTGGGATAAATCTGTAGAAGGCAATAGGGCGGACTTGATTTTCTGCAGGAAATTGAAAGCTACTAGATTTGCTTTACCGAGTAAATCTACTTTTGGTAAAATTGATTCAGAAAGTGAGGAATACAGAAAAGAAGCAGCTATATGGGAATCGAGAGCTGAATCTTCGGATTTAGAAGAGTCTGATCGGTCAAAGTGGATGGACGTGATGGGAAAAAGGTTGAAAAAGGAAGCTGAAAAACGGAATATGATGAAACAAAAGGCACGGGTCAAATGGGCAACCGACGGGGAAGAAAATTCCAAGTTTTTTCATGCTTATATTAGAAGACGCACCTGCAAAAATAATATTCATGGTTTGAATATCAATGGCAAATGGGAAGAAGATCCTGGTCAATCAAAGACGAGATCTTTCGTTACTATAAAGCTGTTTTCGAGGATAGAGACACTCATCCTGACTACATAATGGACTCACTTAACCATCGACTCTCAGACTTGGAGGCGTCCAATTTAGAGGTCCAGTTTAGTGATAAATAGATTTGGTGTGCTATTTACGGATGTGACAACTCGAAGGCCCCGGGACCTGACGGTTTCCCTTTCAAATTCTTCAAGAAATACTGGAATGTAATCAAAGGGGATTTGATTAATGTGATTATTTTTTTTTTGGATCAAGGTGAAACATCTCATGGATGCAACGCCTCATTTGTTTCGTTAATTCCTAAAAAACAGGATTCAGTGGAGCTCGGAGATTATCGCCCGATAAGTTTAATAGGCGGATATTACAAGATTATTGCCAAACTTCTATCCAATCGCCTAAGAAAGGTTGTACCAAATCTGGTGGGAGACGAGCAAACAGCGTTTCTAAGAGGTAAATCGATTTTAGATGGAGTTTTAATTCTTAACGAGGCCGTTGATGAATCAAAAAGATGCAAGGCGAAGACTTTTCTTTTCAAAGCAGATTTCTCTAAAGCTTTTGACTCTCTTAAGTGGAAGTTCCTATTCGATATTATGCGTCTTATGGGTTTCGGGTCCCGGTGGATCAAATGGATCTTTTCTTGTTTACGATATGCCTCTATATCCGTTCTAGTGAATGGATCTCCTACAAAAGAGTTCAAATTGGAAAAGGGAGTTAGGCAGGGCGACCCGCTCTCGCCTTTTCTCTTTATACTTGCAAGTGAGGGGTTAAACATAATTATAAAGAATGCATCCAATGATGGGCTGTTCGAAGGAGTAGATATCGGCAAAGACAAAGTCCGTCTCACTCATCTTCAATACACGGACGATACGATTTTTATTGGTGAGTGGAGAAGGAGAAATATTCAGAATGTTATGCTTATTCTTAAAAGTTTTGAAGAATTGTCTTGGTTAGAATTAATGCCGCTAAATGCTGTCTATTCGGGTTGGGCGTCTCATCCTTAGAGTTGAAAAATGTAGCTAGTAGTATTGGATGTAAAGACGGTTGCTTTCCATTCGAATACTTGGGTCTCACTGTTGGTTCGAAAATGACTAAGGAATCAGATTGGTCTCCAATTATAGGAAAAACTGAAAAGAAACTTTCGAGTTGGAAATCTAAAACATTGTCATTTGGGGGGAGGTTAACTATTATCAGATTCTCTCAAGTTTACCTTTGTACTTCTTTTCGATCTTTTGGGCGCCTTCGCGTGTCATCAATCTGCTTGAACAACTCCGCTGTAAGTTCTTTTGGGGTGGGGTTGGGGATCAGTCAAAATTACATTGGGTAAAGTGGGATGATATTCTTAAATCTTATGAATTGGGCGGGCTTGATATCGGGTCTTTAAAGGTAAAAAATAGAGCGTTAATTTGTAAATGGTGGTGGAGATTCCTAACTGAAAAGGACTCCCTTTGGGTCAAAATAATTCTAAGTATCTACGGGAGGGGTGGTGGTTTGGGTATTATTTCTCATTGTAATTGCAATTTTAGTGGCTCACTTTGCAGTTCAATTGTCAAAACTGGAAATGAGCTGTTAAATTTAATATTGATTTGCGGTTGTCTTGTAAGAAAGTCATTGGAACAGGGAATACTACGGGTCGGAGACCTTTGTTTCAAAGAAAAATATCCGAGAATCTTTAATCTCGAGTCGGATCAGGGTTGCTTCATTAATGACAGGATAGTTTGGAACGGATCAGACTGGGTTTTCAATTGGGCATGGAAACGAGAGCTGGCAGGTAGAAGTATAGACGAGCTGAAAAATTTAATTAGCCGGCTACCTTCTCAAGGGTTCACCAACAACAATCACGACACTTGGAAATGGAGACTTGATAATGCAGGCGTTTTTAAAACCAAAAGATTTGCGGCCTTAATCGACAATGCTATCCTCGGGGTTAATCCTTCACACAACTCAACTTTGTTAAACAACTTCGTTCCCAAATCCTTAGGTATCTTTGCGTGGCGGGCTGCTCGGGGGAGGATTCATGTGAGGTTAGAACTAGACAAAAGAGGTATAGATCTTAACTCGGTACGATGCCCCGTTTGTGACAATGCTTTGGAATCGGTGGATCACATCATCATTGAATGTAGCTTGGCGAGTGACACTTGGCGTCGAGTCAGACAATGGTGGGGCAATTCTCCGGGTCAAAATGACCTCAACGTTGGCACACTGATGAATTTGGATAATGATAATCATAGATCGAGCGAGGGTCATAAAGTATGGCAGGCGGTTAAGTGGGTTTGCGGATATCTACTTTGGAAGAATCGTCATCAAAAAGTTTCAGCAACAAATGCAAAACAAGTACGGACATCTTCAATAAAATTCAATTAAAAAGCAACGAGTGGATTTCGAGAAGGGCAAAAAAATTAGCGGTAGAATGACATCAATGGCTTATTAATCCGAGCTCCTACGGTGATTGCAACATAAGAAGAACGGGTGTTGGTTGATTAGTGTTAGACCTTTTCTCTTCGTTTGTTTGTTAATATGCCTAATTTCGTGTCTCTGATCACTTTAAAATGTGCATGGCAAAAGCAAATGTATATATAGCCATATCATTTTTGTATGTGTACGTGTACTTTCGAGTGCGATTAATACACATTTTTGCTTTTCAAAAAAAATAAAAAATAAATGATAATTTGGAAATAAACTATATGTATTGCTTTAACATGTATACCAGCGGATGTTCGAACGGGTTTTCAAGACCCGCCCTTGACCCATCAACTGAATAAAAATTTTATTTTACCCGTACTCATGTATAAGTTTTTTTCATATCTTAAAAATCAAGTATTATTCTAAATCCATACATTATTAATAAGTATATATTTAATAATTAGTAAATAATAATTAATATAAGTAATAATGATGATGATGATGATGATGATGATAATAATAATAATAATAATAATAATAATAATAATAATAATAATAATATAATAATAATAATAACAATAATCATAATAATAATAATAATGAACAAATGAATAGTTGCGAACATAATCAGTTAACTTATTGTATATTCTTTATTAAGATATATTATATATTATACTAGTTTTATGAGTCTGTGCGTTGCACGACATATATATAAATTAGTTATCGATAACATTAATATTGATACTTATTAAATGTATAATGCAATTACAATAAAAAAGTCATTTATTACTGATGAAATTTATATCAAAAACATTTGCACTGAATATTAATGCATATATTATGAGGCCGTGCATTAGAATCATTATAACTTCAATTAATAAATAATTGATAAAACATCAAACATATGCCCCTATAAAGTTGTTTTAAAATTGATCGTTGAGAATAATATTATATATTTATATGTACATCTCTAATTGTATATGTTTCTAGTACAAACTAATTCCATTATGTCAAAATTTCAAAGAATCATAGCGGGCATACATCTAAATATCTATGAGGATTATCGAATAACTATTTCAACTTCAATTGATAACATGAGCCCATGTGTTTATACAATATTCTACAAATATTATACTCCCTCTGATCCACTACAACACTACAAGTGTCATCGCGGGTCGTGGGCGCGGATCCACTCATCCATCACCCGCATCCGCAGATTTTTTGATGATTCATTAGCCCGCGGATCTTGGTTAACAGATTTATATTTAGATTCATGCCCGTATTCACGGATATTCGTGGGTCGCGGGTTTACCCACAGATCTTATTCATGAAGTATATATGTAAATTAAAGTATTCAAAAATCAAAAATAAATATCATTACCTAATTCAAAGTGACATTAAAAACGCCATCCAATCATATACCCATATTTATGATATAATAAAATTAAAAAACATATATTTATTATACTTTTTTTGCTAATATATGTGAAGCTACAATGTTTAAAATTAATAACCAAAATTTAGTTGTTAAAACTAATCATACAGTAGGTTGACGAATTACTAAAGTGATAGATAAAAATTAGATTTATTATAATAGTCTAATAAACGAAACAAACAACAGCATGTTTTGATTGTATAATACATGTAATGTGTAGTTGTAGGATGCTCTAGTTACTAAAAAATTCGATACCAAAATGATATAAGGAATGTAGAAACTTATACGGATTATATTATTACATATTGGCCATTTATTCATGGTGGTGATTTTCTTCCATTTAGAACGGGTATATCAGTGGATTATTGTTGTCCCTTGATTAACAACAGGAGTATTATAGAGAGGGGGGGTGAATACAATTCTTTAGTTTATCATAACAGTTTAAGCTAATCAGTATTCATGCAAGTAAATTAAATAAGAGTCAAAGGTAATTTACAATGATTATTCTTTATTGATATAAATCACAAAGAATCACAACTATCCTTGGCAGAATGATAGTTGGTTGATACAGATTCACCTAAGTTATAGCTATTGAGGTTATCTAAAGTTATTACACGTTTGGACTCTTAATAAATAAAACATCAATTTATAGTAGTCCTATTAACCGTGTAAATATTCTATTGTCCACTGGCACGTAGGATGTCTGTACTTGTGGGGACAACTGCATAAGAGAGAGTGCTCTATTCTTTTCTCTTTGGTAGCTATTTGCAGGAACACCCCAATTCGGTTTGGCACCATTATTTGATTAAACAAATAGAATGTTGTGTTCCCTAGGCATTGACAAAGAATAACACATGTCTGCACATGCGTTAAACTTCTGCATTCCTACGTGGTCTTGTAAGGTCACTTGTCAGCCGCCGACGCGTGTCCTTTTCTGTTCAACTTTGTCTTTGACTTCTGTTGAATAGTACAATTGATGTAGACCACTCAGGAAACCACTATGCTTGTAATGGAGCATAGCTGTTTGTGTAGTAAGCTGCTTTCCAGTCATGCTGGTTCTTCTATGATGATGTAGTGACCCGAACTTTTCCGAACCTTTCTATGATTATATGTTTAATGAAAACTTTATTTACATGATTAAATGTTTCCAACATGTTAAGCAATCAAACTTGTTAAGACTTGGTTAATTGAAACGGAAATTTTGTAAACGTGTGATTACCCAGTTTGACCAATGATTTACGAACGCTATAAGTTATATATGACATGATGATACATAAATGAATAAATATATATGTTTAACATGATATAATGATCATCAAGTATCTCATTAAAAATAGTAACAATAAGTTATATACTTAAAAAGGAGACTATTGACGTATGAAACTCGAAACGATACATATAACGATTATCGTTATAACCACGTCTTACTAAATATATATGAAGCATATTAATACATTGTTATATTATATATAACATGATAATATGATAATTAAATATATTATTAAGTGTATTAATAATGAACTACATAAGTAAAAACAAGACTACTAACTTAAGGATTTCGAAACGAGACATATATATAACGATTATCGTTGTAACGACATTTAAATGTATATATCATATTAAGATATATTAATATATCATAATATCATGATAATATAATAATTTAAAATCTCATTTGATATTATAAACATTGGGTTAACAACATTTAACAAGGTCGTTAACCTAAAGGTTTCAAAACAACACTTACATGTAACGACTAACGATGACTTAACGACTCAGTTAAAATGTATATACATGTAGTGTTTTAATATGTATTCATACACTTTTTAAAGACTTCAAGACACTTATCAAAATACTTCTACTTAACAAAAATGCTTACAATTACATCCTCGTTCAGTTTCATCAACAATTCTACTCGTATGCACCCGTATTCGTACTCGTACAATACACAGCTTTTAGATGTATGTACTATTGATATATACACTCCAATGATCAGCTCTTAGCAGCCTATGTGAGTCACCTAACACATGTGGGAACCATCATTTGGCAACTAGCATGAAATATCTCATAAAATTACAAAAATATGAGTAATCATTCATGACTTATTTACATGAAAACAAAATTACATATCCTTTATATCTAATCCATACACCAACGACCAAAAACACCTACAAACACTTTCACTCTTCAATTTTCTTCATCTAATTGTTCTCTCTCAAGTTCTATCTTCAAGTTCTAAGTGTTCTTCATAAATTCTACAAGTTCTAGTTTCATAAAATCAAGAATACTTTCAAGTTTGCTAGCTCACTTCCAATCTTGTAAGGTGATCATCCAACCTCAAGAAATCTTTGTTTCTTACAGTAGGTTATCATTCTAATACAAGGTAATAATCATATTCAAACTTTGGTTCAATTTCTATAACTATAATAATCTTATTTCAAGTGATGATCTTACTTGAACTTGTTTTCGTGTCATGATTCTGCTTCAAGAACTTCGAGCCATCCAAGGATCCGTTGAAGCTAGATCCATTTTTCTCTTTTCTAGTAGGTTTATCCAAGGAACTTAAGGTAGTAATGATGTTCATAACATCATTCGATTCATACATAAAAAGCTATCATATTCGAAGTGGTAAACTAGTAATCACTAGAACATAATTTAGTTAATTCTAAACTTGTTCGCAAATAAAGTTAATCCTTCTAACTACACTCTTAAAATCTACTATACACATGATCTATATCTATATGATATGCTAACTTAATGATTTAAAACCCGGAAACACGATAAACATCATAAAACTGGATTTACGCCGTCGTAGTTACAACCGGGGGCTGTTTTGGTTTGGATAATTAAAAACTATGAAAAACTTTGATTTAAAAGCTATACTTCTGGTAAAATGATTTTTCTTATGAACATGAAACCATATCCAAAAATCATGGTTAAACTCAAAGTGAAATTATGTTTTTCAAAACAGTCATCAAGATGTCGTTCTTTCGACGGAAATTACTACCTCTTTAAAAAATGACTTGTAACTTATATTTCCGACTATAAACCTATACCTTTTCTGTTTAGTTTCATAAAGTCCAGTTCAATACGAAACCGTGGCCGCTTAAATCACTCAAAACGGATTAGAAACGAAGAAATGGCGAGCAAAACAAAATTGGTAAAAACTACTCATTTTAGCTACGTGAAAATTAGTAACAAATTTATTCCAACCATAACTTAATCAACTTGTATTGTATATTATGTAATCTTGAGATACCATAGACACGTATACAATGTTTCGACCTATCATGTCGACACATCTATATATATTTCGGAACAGCCATAGACACTCTATATGTGAATGTTAGAGTTAGCTATACAGGGTTGAGGTTGATTCCAAAATATATAGTTTGAGTTGTGATCAATACTGAGATATGTATACACTGGGTCGTGGATTGATTCAAGATAATATATATCGATTTATTTCTGTACATCTAACTGTGGACAACTAGTTGTAGGTTACTAACGAGGACAGCTGACTTAATAAACTTAAAACATCAAAATGTATTAAAAGTGTTGTAAATATATTTTGAACATACTTTGATATATATGTACATATTTGTTATAGGTTCGTGAATCGACCAGTGGCCAAGTCTTACTTCCCGACGAAGTAAAAAAAATATGTGAAAGTGAGTTATAGTCCCACTTTTAAAATCTAATATTTTTGGGATGAGAATACATGCAGGTTTTATAAATGATTTACAAAATATACACAAGTACGTGAAACTACATTCTATGGTTGAATTATCAAAATCGAATATGTCCCTTTTTATTAAGTCTGGTAATCTAAGAATTAGGGAACAGACACCCTAATTGACGTGAATCCTAAAGATAGATCTATTGGGCCTAACAAACCCCATCCAAAGTACCGGATGCTTTAGTACTTCAAAATTTATATCATATCCGAAGGGTGTCCCGGAATGATGGGGATATTCTTATATATGCATCTTGTTAATGTCGGTTACCAGGTGTTCACCATATGAATGAATTTTATCTCTATGTATGGGATGTATATTGAAATATGAAATCTTGTGGTCTATTATTATGATTTGATAATATATAGGTTAAACCTATAACTCTCCAACATTTTTGTTGACGTTTTAAGCATGTTTATTCTCAGATGATTATTAAGAGCTTCCGCTGTTGCATACTAAAATAAGGACAAAATTTGGAGTCCATGCTTGTATGATATTATGTAAAAACTGCATTCAAGAAACTTATTTTTGATGTAATATATTCTTATTGTAAACCATTATGTAATGGTCGTGTGTAAATGGTATATTTTAGATTATCATTATTTGATAATCTACGTAATGCTTTTTAAACCTTTATAGATAAAATAAAGGTTATGGTTGTTTTAAAAATGAATGCAGTCTTTGAAAAATGTCTCATATAGAGGTCAAACCCTCGCGACGAAATCAATTTATATGGAACGTTTATAATCAATATGAACGGGACATTTCAGTTGGTATCCGAGCGTTGGTCTTAGAGAACCAAAATTTTGCATTAGTGTGTCTTATCGAGTTTGTTAGGATACATTAGTGAGTCTGGACTTCGACCGTGTTTACTTAAAAAATGATTGCTTAACAAATTTTGTTGGAAACTATATATTTTTAACATGTGAATATTATGTGATATATTAATATCTTAACGTGTTTGATATTATGTGATAGATGTCTACCTCTATAACAAGTCCCATTGACTCACCTAATAATAATGAAGAGTCAAATGTAAATTGGAATGATTCGTGGACTGATTCACAAGTTCCCAAAGAGGAACCGGAAGAAGAGTCGGAACCGGAAGAAGAATCGGAACCGGAAGAAGAATCGGAACCGGAAGAAGAAATAGAACCAGTGGGGAAAATAATAAAACGGTTAAGTAGAAGAAAATCCTCAACCAACCGACCAAAGTTAATTATGGTCAATGTTCTTTCCACCAAGGAAGCAAAGTATTGGGAGGATTACCAATTCTCCGATGAATCGGATCCCGACAAGGATTCCGATGATGTTATAGAAATTACCCCAACACAATTTAATAAGGCAAAAGAGAACAATAAGGGAAAGGTCATAAAAATAGAGAAATTTGATTCCAAACCCGATGAACTTTATATGTATCATCAACACCCGTATTTCTTAAGTTGTGACAATAACCCGGGAACCTCTAAACCACCAGGTTTTTCTAAACTAATGTGGAAAACGACGGCTCGTATTAGGGGAACATCATATATCCCTAGAAACTTGGCAAAATGAACCAAAACTGAAGAAGAAGAAATGAGCGAGTCGGAATAAGATAGTTGTATTCGTGTGGTGTAATATATGTAATATAGTGTGCTTATGCTTTATGATATATGTAAAAATTGCTTGTATTAATAAGTATTTTTTTATGAATCTAACTCTTGTCTATTTTACAGTATAAAAACACAAAATGGATAGACAACCCAATATTTTAAGAGACCTACCGGAGACATGATTGATGAAATCTTGTCTAGAGTCGGTCAGAATTCCTCGGCACAACTATTTAAGGCGAGATCAGTTTGTAAGACATTCGAAGAACGTTCCAAGAATGCCTTGATTTATAAAAGGCTTTTGTTCGAAAGATGGGGGATATCACATTGGAAAATCCATAAGTTACTATGTGTTTACTTTGACGCATATATTGCGGGGAACCCAAATGCTATTTTACTCAACGGGTTAAGAAATTATTTTGACTCAATATATCCGAATATAGGACTTCGTGATTTAGAAAAAGCGGCTAACATGCAACATAAAGAAGCATGTTATGCTTACGGGTTAGTAATGTTCGCTTCTCACCAAAGTGAGAACAATAACATCGGGCTACAACTATTAAACAAAACGTTCCCACAAGTGACGGAGTCGGTAATTGGGGTAAGAAATGAGGTTTTTAGGTTATTACGAGACTGTTGGTCATTACGTAACCTTCATCCTTTTGACGACGTTACAACACGCTGTCTTATTAACGGCCATAACGGTTATGTTCCACAAGACCAAGGATGGGAAGTAGTCCTAGTAAAACCAGAATGCATGACTTGTTTCTAGACGTATGAATTACGTGTCTTTATTGCCTTTGCTGAACAACTTGTGTACTAGCTAGAATTATCTTCACAACTATCTTGTATCAAAATTATTGTGTGCTATATTTCATGTTATATGTAAAATAAGCGGTATTGTAAGTTTGTAAAATATTGTGAAAAAGTTTGAACGCGAAATATTATTATAATCAGTTTTTCATATAGAATTGTAGTAGTTGAATTGTATATTAGCTACTAAGTATGAACTTAACGGGTAGGTACTACCCGAATTTAAACTTATAAAATGCTAATATGAAGAAAAAGCTTTTATAAATGAGTTCATATTATGCTACGAGATACTATTGACTACTCTTAATATTCTGTATGATTAACTTGTTTCATTTGACTATTTGAAGGAAATGGCACCGACTACTCGACAAACCAGGAATATGAGCGAAGAGGAATTTCGTACCTTTCTTGCTGCAAACATAGCCGCAGTACAGGCTGCGCTACATACCAACAATAACCTTGGATCTAGCAGTACAGGAAATCGTGTAGGATGCACCTACAAAGAATTCACTGCCTGCAAACCTTTGGAATTTGATGGAACCGAAGGACCGATCGGGTTGAAACGGTGGACCGAGAAGGTCGAATCGGTGTTTGCCATAAGTAAGTGTACTGAAGAGGACAAAGTGAAGTACGCTACGCATACCTTCACAGGTTATGTGTTAACATGGTGGAATACCTATCTAGAGCAAGTGGGACAAGATGATGCTTACGTACTACCGTGGTCAGCATTCAAGCACTTGATGAACGAGAAGTACCGTCCCAGAACCGAGGTCAATAAGCTCAAGACAGAACTTAGAGGGTTACGAACCTAAGGATTTGATATTACCACGTACGAAAGACGATTCTCAAAATTATGCCTATTGTGTCCGGGAGCGTTCGAAGATGAGGAAGAGAAGATCGACGCGTTTGTGAAAGGATTACCGGAAAGAATCCAAGAAGAAATAAGTTCACACGAGCCCGCCTCCATACAACAGGCATGTAGAATGGCTCACAAACTAGTGAACCAGATTGAAGAAAGAATTAAAGAACAGACTGCTGAAGAGGCCAATGTGAAGCAAGTCAAAAGAAAGTGGGAGGAAAACGGTGATAAGAATCACCAATACAACAACAACAGCAATTACAACAATAATCGCAACAACTATCCCAACAATCGCAACATCAATCGCAACTACAACAAACGGCCCAACAACAACAACAACAACAACAACAACAACTACAACAATCATCCCAACAACAATAATAACCGCAATAACAACAACAATCAGAAGCAGCTATGCCAAAGGTGTGAAAAGTATCACTCGGGGTTCTGCACCAAATTTTGCAACAAGTGTAAAAGAAATGGTCATAGCGAGGTGAAGTGTGAGGTCTACGGACCAGGGGTTAACAGAACGAAAGGAACAAATGGTGTCGAAATGAGTAATGGTGGAGCAAGTAGTGTCGAAGCAAGTTATGCCAATGTAGTTTGTTATAAATGTGGAAAACCTGGCCACATTATTAGAAATTGCACGAACCAAGAGAACACGAATGGACAAGGCCGCAGAAGAGTTTTCAATATTAATGCGGCAGAGGCACAGGAAGATCCGGAGCTTGTTACGGGTACGTTTCTTATTGACAATAAATCTGCTTACGTTTTATTTGATTCGGGTGCGGATAGAAGCTATATGAGTAGAGATTTTTGTGCTAAATTAAGTTGTCCATTGACGCCTTTGGATAGTAAATTTTTACTCGAATTAGCAAATGGTAAATTAATTTCAGCAGATAATATATGTCGGAATCGAGAAATTAAACTGGTTAACGAAACATTTAAGATTGACTTGATACCAGTAGAGTTAGGGAGTTTTGATGTGATAATCGGTATGGACTGGTTGAAAGAAGTGAAAGCAGAGATTGTTTGTTACAAAAATGCAATTTGCATTATACGAGAAAAAGGAAAACCCTTAATGGTGTAAGGAGAAAAGAGCAAAGCGAAGTTAAATCTTATTAGTAACCTGAAGGCACAAAAACTAATAAGAAAAGGTTGCTATACTGTACTAGCACACGTCGAGAAAGTGAATTCCGAAGAAAAGAACATCAATGATATTCCCGTCGCAAAAGAATTTCTCGATGTATTTCCGAAAGAATTACCGGGACTACCTCCACACCGATCCGTTGAATTTCAAATAGACCTTGTACCGGGAGCTGCACCAATAGCTCGTGCTCCATACAGACTCGCACCTAGCGAAATGAAGGAACTTCAGAGCCAATTACAAGAACTTTTAGAGCGTGGTTTCATTCGACCAAGCACATCACCGTGGGGAGCTCCTGTTTTGTTTGTCAAGAAGAAAGATGGTACATTCAGGTTGTGTATCGACTACCGAGAGTTGAACAAACTTACCATCAAGAACCACTACCCACTACCGAGAATCGACGACTTATTTGATCAACTACAAGGCTCGACTGTTTATTCGAAGATCGATTTACGTTCTGGATATCATCAAATGCGGGTGAAGGAGGATGATATTCCAAAGACTGCTTTTAGGACGCGTTACGGTCATTACGAGTTTATGGTTATGTCGTTTGGATTGACTAACGCACCAGCTGTGTTCATGGACCTCATGAACCGAGTGTGTGGGCCATATCTTGACAAGTTTGTCATTATTTTCATCGATGACATACTTATTTACTCGAAGAATGATCAAGAGCACGAAGAACATTTGAGAAAAGTGCTAGAGTTGCTGAGAAAAGAAAAACTATACGCTAAGTTTTCAAAGTGTGCATTTTGGTTGGAAGAAGTTCAATTTCTCGATCACATAGTGAACAAAGATGGTATTCAGGTGGATCCAGCAAAGATCGAAACCGTTGAAAAGTGGGAAACCCCGAAAACTCTGAAACACATATGCCAGTTTTTAGGACTAGCGGGTTACTACAGAAGGTTCATCCAAGACTTTTCTAGAATAGCAAAACCCTTGACTGCATTAACGCATAAATGGAAGAAAATTGAATGGAAAGATGAACAAGAGAAAGCGTTTCAATTGTTAAAGAAAAAGTTAACTACGGCACCTATATTGTCATTACCTGAAGGGAATGATGATTTTGTGATATATTGTGACGCCTCAAAGCAAGGTCTCGGTTGTGTATTAATGCAACGAACGAAAGTAATTGCTTATGCGTCTAGACAATTGAAGATTCACGAACAGAATTATGCGACGCATGATTTGGAATTAGGCGCGGTTGTTTTTGCATTAAAGACTTGGAGGCACTACTTATATGGGGTCAAAAGTATTATATATACCGACCACAAAAGTCTTCAACACATATTTAATCAGAAACAACTGAACATGAGGCAGCGCAGATGGATTGAACTGTTGAATGATTATGACTTTGAGATTCGTTACCACCCGGGGAAGGCGAATGTGGTAGCCGATGCTTTGAGTAGAAAGGACAGAGAACCCATTCGAGTAAAAGCTATGAATATAATGAATCACAATAACCTTACTACTCAAATAAAGGAGGCACAACAAGGAGTTTTAAAAGAGGGAAATTTAAAGGATGAAATACCCAAAGGATCAGAGAAACATCTTAATATTCGGGAAGACGGAACCCGATATAGGGCTGAAAGAATTTGGGTACCAAAATTTGGAGATATGAGAGAAATGGTACTTAGAGAAGCTCATAAAACCAGATACTCAATACATCCTGGAACCGGGAAGATGTACAAGGATCTTAAGAAACATTTTTGGTGGCCGGGTATGAAAGCCGATGTTGCTAAATACATAGGAGAATGTTTGACGTGTTTCAAGGTCAAAGCGGAGCATCAGAAACCATCAGGTCTACTTCAACAACCCGAAATCCCAGAATGGAAATGGGAGAACATTACCATGGATTTCATCACTAAATTGCCAAGAACTGCAAGTAGTTTTGATACTATTTGGGTAATAGTTGATCGTCTCACCAAATCAGCACGCTTCCTGCCAATAAGAGAAGATGACAAGATGGAGAAATTAGCACGATTGTATTTGAAGGAAGTCATCTCCAGACATGGAATGCCGATCTCTATTATCTCTGATAGGGATGACAGATTTATTTCAAGATTCTGGCAGACATTACAGCAAGCATTAGGAACTCGTCTAAACATGAGTACTGCTTATCATCCACAAACTGATGGGCAGAGCGAAAGGACGATATAAACGCTTGAAGACGTGCTACGAGCATGTGTTATTGATTTCGGAAACAGTTGGGATTGACACCTTTCGTTAACAGAATTTTCCTACAACAATAGCTACCATTCAAGCATTGAGATGGCGCCGTTTGAAGCACTCTATGGTAGAAAGTGCAGGTCTCCGATTTGTTGGAGTGAAGTGGGGGATAGACAGATTACGGGTCCGGAGATAATACAAGAAACTACCGAGAAGATCATCCAAATTCAACAACGGTTGAAAACCGCCCAAAGTCGACAAAAGAGCTACGCTGACAATAAAAGAAAAGATATAGAATTCGAAATTGGAGAGATGGTCATGCTTAAAGTTGCACCTTGGAAAGGTGTTATTCGATTTGGTAAACGAGGAAAATTAAATCCAAGGTATATTGGACCATTCAAGATTATTGATCGTGTCGGACCAGTAGCTTACCGACTTGAGTTACCTCAACAACTCGCGGCTGTACATAACACTTTCCACATCTCGAATTTGAAGAAATATTTTGCTAAAGAAGATCTCAATATTCCATTGGACGAAATTTAAATCAATGAAAAACTTCAATTCATTGAAGAACCCGTTGAAATAATGGATCGTGAGGTTAAGAGACTTAAACAAAAAAAGATACCGATTGTTAAGGTTCGATGGAATGCTCGTAGAGGACCCGAGTTCACCTGGGAATGAGAAGATCAGATGAAGAAGAAGTACTCGCACTTATTTCCAGAAGATGAGCCAACACCTCCAATCGCTTAAAATTTCGGGACGAAATTTATTTAACGGGTAGGTACTGTAGTGACCCGAACTTTTCTGAACCTTTCTATGATTATATGTTTAATGAAAACTATATTTACATGATTAAATGTTTCCAACATGTTAAGCAATCAAACTTGTTAAGACTTGGTTAATTAAAACAGAAATTTTGTAAACGTCTGATTACCCAGTTTGACCAATGATTCACGAACGCGATAAGTTGTATATGACATGATGATACATAAATGAATAAATATATATGTTTAACATGATATAATGATCATCAAGTATCTCATTAAAAATAGTAACAATAAGTTATATACTTAAAAAGGAGACTATTGACGTATGAAACTCGAAACGATACAAATAACGATTATCGTTATAACCACGTCTTACTAAATATATATGAAGCATATTAATACATTGTTATATTATATATAACATGATAATATGATAATTAAATATATCATTAAGTGTATTAATAATGAACTACATAAGGAAAAACAAGACTACTAACTTAAGGATTTCGAAACGAGACATATATGTAATGATTATCGTTGTAACGACATTTAAATGTATATATCATATTAAGATATATTAATATATCATAATATCATGATAATATAATAATTTAAAATCTCATTTGATATTATAAATATTGGGTTAACAACATTTAACAAGATCGTTAACCTAAAGGTTTCAAAACAACACTTACATGTAACGACTAACGATGACTTAACGACTCAGTTAAAATGTATATACATGTAGTGTTTTAATATGTATTCATACACTTTTGAAAGACTTCAAGACACTTATCAAAATACTTCTACTTAACAAAAATGCTTACAATTACATCCTCGTTCAGTTTCATCAACAATTCTACTCGTATGCACCCGTATCCGTACTCGTACAATACACAGCTTTTAGATGTATGTACTATTAGTATATACACTCCAATGATCAGCTCTTAGCAGCCTATGTGAGTCACCTAACACATGTGGGAACCATCATTTGGCAACTAGCATGAAATATCTCATAAAATTACAAAAATATGAGTAATCATTCATGACTTATTTACATGAAAACAAAATTACATATCCTTTATATCCAATCCATACACCAACGACCAAAAACACCTACAAACACTTTCATTCTTTAGTTTTCTTTATCTAATTAATCTCTCTCAAGTTCTATCTTCAAGTTCTAAGTGTTCTTCATAAATTCTACAAGTTCTAGTTTCATAAAATCAAGAATACTTTCAAGTTTGCTAGCTCACTTCCAATCTTGTAAGGTGATCATCCAACCTCAAGAAATCTTTGTTTCTTACAGTAGGTTATCATTCTAATACAAGGTAATAATCATATTCAAACTTTGGTTCAATTTCTATAACTATAACAATCTTATTTCAAGTGATGATCTTACTTGAACTTGTTTTCGTGTCATGATTCTGCTTCAAGAATTTCGAGCCATCCAAGGATCCGTTGAAGCTAGATCCATTTTTCTCTTTTCCAGTAGGTTTATCCAAGGAACTTAAGGTAGTAATGATGTTCATAACATCATTCAATTCATACTTAAAAAGCTATCATATTCGAAGTGGTAAACTAGTAATCACTAGAACATAGTTTAGTTAATTTCTAAACTTGTTCGCAAATAAAGTTAATCCTTCTAACTATACTCTTAAAATCAACTATACACATGATCTATATCTATATGATATGCTAACTTAATGATTTAAAACCCGAAAACACGATAAACACCATAAAACCGGATTTACGCCGTCGTAGTTACAACCGGGGGCTGTTTTGGTTTGGATAATTAAAAACTATGAAAAACTTTGATTTAAAAGCTATACTTCTGGAAAAATGATTTTTCTTATGAACATGAAGCCATATCCAAAAATTATGGTTAAACTCAAAGTGAAAGTATGTTTTTCAAAACAGTCATCAAGATGTCGTTCTTTCGACGGAAATGACTACCTCTTTCAAAAACGACTTGTAACTTATATTTATGACTATAAACCTATACCTTTTCTGTTTAGTTTCATAAATTCAAGTTCAATACGAAACCGTGGCCGCTTAAATCACTCAAAACGGATTAGAAATGAAGAAATGGCGAGCAAAACAAAATTGGTAAAAACTACTCATTTTAGCTACGTGAAAATTGGTAACAAATCTATTCCAACCATAAATTAATCAACTTGTATTGTATATTATATAATCTTGAGATACCATAGACACGTATACAATGTTTCGACCTATCATGTCGACACATCTATATATATTTCGGAACAACCATACACACTCTATATGTGAATGTTGGAGTTAGCTATACAGGGTTGAGGTTGATTCCAAAATATATATAGTTTGAGTTGTGATCAATACTGAGATATGTATACACTGGGTCGTAGATTGATTCAAGATAATATATATCGATTTATTTCTGTACATCTAACTGTGGACAACTAGTTGTAGGTTACTAACGAGGACAGCTGACTTAATAAACTTAAAACATCAAAATGTATTAAAAGTGTTGTAAATATATTTTGTACATACTTTGATATATATGTACATATTTGTTATAGGTTCGAGAATCGACCAGTGGCTAAGTCTTACTTCCCGACGAAGTAAAAAAAAATCTGTGAAAGTGAGTTATAGTCCCACTTTTAAAATCTAATATTTTTGTACATACTTTGATATATATGTACATATTTGTTATAGGTTCGAGAATCGACCAGTGGCTAAGTCTTACTTCCCGACGAAGTAAAAAAAAATCTGTGAAAGTGAGTTATAGTCCCACTTTTAAAATCTAATATTTTTGGGATGAGAATACATGCAGGTTTTATAAATGATTTACAAAATAGACACAAGTACGTGAAACTACATTCTATGGTTGAATTATCGAAATCGAATATGCCCCTTTTTATTAAGTCTGGTAATCTAAGAATTAGGGAATAGACACCCTAATTAACGCGAATCCTAAAGATAGATCTATTGGGCCTAACAAACCCCATCCAAAGTACCGGATGCTTTAGTACTTCGAAATTTATATCATATCCGAAGGGTGTCCCGGGATGATGGGGATATTCTTATATATGCATCTTGTTAATGTCAGTTATCAGGTGTTCACCATATGAATAAATTTTATCTCTATGTATGGGATGTATATTGAAATATGAAATCTTGTGGTCTATTATTATGATTTGATAATATATAGGTTAAACCTATAACTCTCCAACATTTTTGTTGATGTTTTAAGCATGTTTATTCTCAGGTGATTATTAAGAGCTTCCGCTGTTGCATACTAAAATAAGGACAAGATTTGGAGTCCATGCTTGTATGATATTATGTAAAAACTGCATTCAAGAAACTTATTTTTGATGTAATATATTCTTATTGTAAACCATTATGTAATGGTCGTGTGTAAACGATATATTTTAGATTATCATTATTTGATAATCTACGTAATGCTTTTTAAACCTTTATAGATAAAATAAAGGTTATGGTTTTTTTAAAAATGAATGCAGTCTTTGAAAAACGTCTCATATAGAGGTCAAAACCTCGCGACGAAATCAATTAATATGGAACGTTTATAATCAATATGAACGGGACATTTCAGATGAGTCACTTGATATTTTTAAATTGCTGGGTACACATCATGTGCTAATTGAAGAATACTGTCTATCTTGTGCTGGTAGACTAGGCAGCAAACTAAACACTCGACACAGTAATATTTGCTGTCTATACATAAATAAACCTGTGATGGCTACACATAACATTCTAGTGTACATATCTGCTGTTTTGTCATGATTAAATCCATAATTACATTGGGGACTCAACAATCTCCCCCTATTTTATGATGACAAAACTTATGACATAAAAGTAAAACACTAAAGCTAGCCATAAAGGACCTAATGAAAATAGGCAGTAAAAATTGTCCCTTTTTGGTTTGTTTTTGGGATCTTTTGCTGAGTTATCTATATATTATAAATTTATATGATTTTTAAGATAAACTCATTTCTCATTCATTACAACAAATATACACAACATTTACAAGGCAATATAATGAATTATGAAATAAAAAAGATACAGATTTAGGGAAGAGTTCATGAAAGTCAGCAGGATCAAAAACTGGAATTTAAAGAGGTAGAATGATGGGATCTCTTCTGTGTGGGCCAACACCAATAGATTTCTTTCTTTTTGGCTTCTGTGATAGAACTTCTTCTACTATCACTTTTGGTGCATTCCCATACTTAGATGCTTTATCAAAGAGTTCTTGAAGTTCAGGTTTGAGTGTATCTTTGAGAGCACTTTTACCTTTATCAATGAAGTACTGCAGTATCTCCATCCATTCACTGAATCCAAATGTTCTTAGATTCATGTAATCTACCCTCTCATAGACATTATTTTCCTTGCTAACACTGAAGGACATCTTTGTTCCTTTAAGCACTTTGATGATCTTGCCACTATTAGATCTTCTGGTCATCACATCAGCATACTTACTCCTAAAGAGATGGTCAGATAGCTCTTTTGTTCTTTCAGTTTCAATAGGAGCTTCAGTAGGTACTTTCTCAGCAGATTCCAGTTTATCAAATACCTTGTCCTGAGCTTTGACTATGGATTTTGCTAACTTGAGAGATGCAGCCTCTTGTTTTCTGTCAGCAGCCAGTTTAGCTTCTTCTTCCCTAAGCCTCAGCCTTTCAGCATACTCAGCCCTTCTTTGCTGTTCAAGTAGAATACTTGTAATGTATTCATTCACTGTGATGTTCAGGGATTTTGCTGTTGCAATCAATTGCCTGTCTTCATCAGTTGTCAAGGTATTGCAATATTTCTCTAAATCCATCCTCAGCTGCAAAGCCTCATAAAAGAGGGCTTTCTCCTCATCATTGTGGAGCCTTTGACCACTTTTGTATAAGTACATACCTATATCAATGTTGAACTCCATAGCATTAATGTAAAATTGCTGGTCAAGTGGATGATACAACAGTCTGATATGTCATATTCTTTCTGGTATTCCTGCTGCTCTTTGTTCTAGCTGCTCAGAAACAGTGATCTCAAGCCTATAAGCCTCTCTTTCATCTGGATTCATCTTTCTTAAGTCAGGCTTTCTTTTTGCAACTGAGTCATCTTCCCAAGTAGTATGTTTATCATTTGGTTTTGTGAAAGATAGAGGATATACAAAAGGTGATTCTACTGTGCCAGAGGGACCCACTGGTTCAAAGTCATGATGTTCATCTAGTGTCCTATCAAAATAAGCAAGAGTCTGTGCAGGTATTGGTGATAGTATAAAGGTTGAGTTGCCCCTACCCCAAACTGTAAAATTAGAGCATCGGCAGAATCGATATCAGATTTAGCTCCCAGCTCATCCTCCTTTACTGGGTCTTCAGCTCTTGTTTCACCCAGCAACACACTTCTGGCTGGGTCTTCAATCACAGCACTCCTTGATGTGTCTTCAGTACCAGCTGACTGATTAGTATCGGCTGCTACAACTGCCACAGTACCTTCAACAGCTGCCTCAAGTAAGGGCTCTTTCCTTAAGGGCTGGTTGTCCCTAGGGGCTGATTTTACCCTTTGTTTATCAATAGGCTTGGGTTCAGCTGGTAGTTCTTGTGTTGATACTGGTTCTTGTAGAGGCAGTAGGAGACTGATTGTAAGATACTCCCCCTCAGTAGCAGACAGATCTGTCTATACTGGTTTCTCTTCATCATCATCAGGGTTGATGAACTCTGCTGGCTGTTATGGTGCAGTTGGCTGAGCAGAAGATGTAGGTCGAGAAGATTGGCTGGTTTCCAACATAGCATTCAGTCATTTCATAAACACATCAGCTCTTTCTCCTCCTGACCTGTTAGAATCCAAATATCTTTGCATCTCTTCAGGTGTTTTCTTTTTTATTCTATCTGCTCGCTCAGCATATAGCTTTGCCTTCTTTCTATCATACATCACCATGAACTTAGAATTTCTTTTTAAAGCATCCCTCTTGTATTTGTTTATGCTGAGCAGTTCATCACGATTATCAAGCTTTTCAGGATTGAGGCTTCTTCTATGCTCAATACTATGTCTTTTTCGAGCAACATAGGCCTCAAATTTGGCATTGAAGGCATCATTTAAATCCTGCTGTCTCTTCTGATGCCTCTCCATTTTTCTTTTCATCTTTCTTTCAGTGGTTTGAGAGACAACAAAAGATTCAGCTACAGCCAGTTCAGAAACATCACTGGGCTTACTGCCAGAACCAATATCATCCACAAATGTGGCAGGCATACTGAGTTGAGATTTACCAGTAGCCTTAACACCTGCTTCAGTATGAGCGTTGTTGGGCTTAGGGCCAGTTCCTTGATCAGTACCATCACCACCATCATCACCATCTCTCCTTTGCTGCTTAGGAGCTTTCTCATGCTCATGCTCCCCCTCAGATTGTTTTCTCTTCTTATGTTTCTTAGTTTTCTTCTCCCCCTTTTTGTCATTAGCAGGGGCAGAAGCAGAGTCTGGGGAAACACGCGCATCAAGATCACTATCTGACTTAGGAACAGAAAAAACAAAGTTGTTACAGTTAGCATCAGCAGGAGATAGATGTGCACCAGGGTCAACACCATATTACTTGAGACACATGTTTGAAGAGTAGCCATGCGTTGCATTGTCTCCACCAAAGTAACATAAGCAGAAGCATGATTCATGGTAGCCATCTGCTATTCCTGTGACTCCAATCTCTCTTCCAATACCCTGTTTTCTTCATTAAGGAACCTTGTTCCTTTGATTGGCAGCATCAAGTTCTGCTTGAAGTCGGGTAATGTGATCAGTATATTCATTGTGAGAGATGATTCGCTGCTTAAGATTTTCTTCTACTTCATGGTGTCGGCAAATGGTATCTACTGCTAGGTCTGTAAAGGCACACACTTGCTTGAGCTGGGATTCAATAGTGGACGTTGTAATACACCCAGCTCTTCGAATAGCTTCAGCCATGCAGTTGACTAGAGTTTCCCTGATTGTTTTGGTGATATCAGGTGTGATTCTGGTAACTGTTCGGTAAATAGCCAGAGTAGATACTTCAGCCACCTCAGAAGGAAAAGTTCTACTGGTTGAGGGGCGATCACTAGCAGCCATAATAGGAGTACCTCTGTGGGGTGGTGGAGGTGGAAGGTCAGTATCTGACTCATCACCATGTGTAAGACCCTAATCAGTTTGTACAGCAGTGTAAATATGTTACATAGAGTGTGGGTGATGTTGTGCAGTTAAACAGAAGTCACTGAGTGAGCTGAGCCTAGTGCGCGCCGCGCACACTAAAGGGAGCGCGCCGCGCACCCCTTACTGTAGCCAGGTTCCAGCTTTTTAAATCAGATATTTTGATGGGCATTGTGGTAAATTCACTTATGGACGGGTTAAGGACAGATAGGTCAGTTTGTGGAGCACCATTACTCCATTATCAACAACCTTATCACTTTAACTTTAATTCTAGAGAGAGATTGTGATTTTTGAGAGAGAAAGCTTAAATCCAAGAGGAAGGAGCTTGTTTTGGGTTAAAGTTCAAGCATTAAAGTCGTTCATCTTATCTCTAGCTTCGTTGTGGTAGTTGTGGTATGTTCTAATTTTATTTTCCTTACTTTGATTTAGTGTAAGGGTTAGGGTTTGAGTAAATGATGAACACAAAACCCATTATTGGTGATTTTGGGTGTTCTTGGGTAAAATTGAGTCTTGAATACTAATTGGTGACTAGTCTAGGGTTTCAAAGTATTAAATGATGGTTATAAACCCTAATTGGTGAGTTAATTGCTAACACACCTAGTTATTTAGTAAATGGGTGTTGGTTAGTTAGTGGATGACCCGAAATGGGTGTGTTGTCTTAAAATGGTTATTTAGGTAATAAATTGACCTAGTTTGGAAAGATGGGTATGAATTACCCTAATTATATATTAGTTGGTATTGTTGGACCTTAATCACTAGCTTTAAAGTGATTAGTGGTGGTCTTGACTTTAATTGGGCGGTTTTGGTATAAATGGGCGATTTAATACATTAAGTCATTGAATGCTCATGTGTAAGTGTTAGTATTGTGTCCACTTAGCTTGCGTGTTGATCAAGTACTTATTATATTAGGTACTTTGCTTTGAAGCTTGTGGAGGTTGAAATTGTCATCTAATTGTTAAGGTGAGTGGAATAATTATATGCGTATGTATATAATGTATCTATTTGTTGTAGCGTGAAACGGGTAGTGTCGAGGTGCTAAGACACCATGTTTCACGTGAAGAGTATAGCATCGAGGTGTTAAGATGCCACTCGGGTGTAGCATCGTGGTGTTAAGATGCCACCTAGGAGTGTAGTGTCGAGGTGTTAAGACACCACTCCGTAAATTAATGAGTGATGCATCGAGGTGTTAAGATGCCACTCGGGGTGATGTGCCGAGGTGTTAAGGTGCCACCCTAGGGGTTAGTGGTGCGAGGTGTTAAGTGCCCTAATGGATGTTATGAACACCGATGTCATTTTCGCGAGCGCCGTTCCCTTGTACTATTGGTCGACCATGGTTACTTGTGTTGTAAGCATATTATATCATTTCGAGTTATATTATTATGCGATTGTTGCTAGCTTGTGGTATTGGAGATTATAGCTTGTTAATGTGATGATAAGCTAATTGTGTTGCTAGCATGTTTGCGGTTTGTGTAAGTGTATGCAAGTAGGTATAATTATATATGTATACGTATAATTATTGCATTCACTAAGCTTTGCTTACCCTCTCGTTGTTTATCATTTTATAGGTTCGGTTTTGGACAAGGGTAAGGGCATCGTATTGGACTAGAGATCCCGCTTGATACTAGGGGACGCTTTTGGCTTTAGTAGCTCTTGGAGTTTGACCGGTAGTTGGGTAGTTTAATCCCAAACGCTATGCTCATTGTGTAGTTTGGAACTTAAACTTTTTGGTGGTCGAAACTCTAAACTTGTATTAAACTTGTATTTTGGGTCGTGTGGGCCCTGCTTGTAAAACACCATTTTTATGTTTGATTCGTGTTAGTTTTACATATATAAGTTTGTTGTGAAAAGCGTTCGGTCTAAAAGTGCCGGGAAGTCGAAGATCTTTTCGCGAAAAATGGACATTTTGGTCAGAACTGTCTCAGGCCTTGTGCACGCCGCACATAGGCAGTGGTGCACGCCGCGCACCCTCCAGATCAGTTTTAAAATTTTTTTTATTCTGCGTTTTTGGTTGGTTAACGGGTTGGGTTGTTACAAGTGGTATCAGAGCATGGTCTAAGGGATTTAGGCGACTTGAGATAGGTGCCTAGACTTAGACCTTATTGTGTGAGCGCTTTATGCGGGACTTGTAGGACTTTGGGTCTAATCGGGAATTGTTAGTGCATTGGTTTATGAGAATTAACCTTGTGCTAATTGGTTGTGTTGTGTTTAGCAAGCATCAAGCGAGATAGGCGTTGTACTAGCGAGTTAATGCGACGTGCTCGCGTAGTAATGATTAGCTACCATTATTACGGGCGCAAGTTGTGTTAAACAAGCAATGTACGATGATTGTTGAGAGAGATGGAGTAGTGTGGCATATATGTATATACACATGTAATTGTCCTTTCGTTTTTGTGGTTTAACCAAATTCGTTTTATAGAATGAAGACGAGAAACGGTCCCGATCATGATAACGGAAGTACAAGCGAGGATGCCGAGTTTTCGGCCAAGGTTGAGGTTGTCTTTAAAAAGTTAAAAGCGGATTTTCTTATGGACGTCCGAAAGGTCTTTCAAGATTCGGTTGATAAGCAAATAACCGATCTAATTAATGAACGAATGAAGGCCACTATCGAAGAGGCCCTTGACGCTAGGAATATCTATCCTCGAGGTGAAGGAGGCGAAGGAAGGCGGGACTTCCACTACAAGAACTTCAAGGATGCTCAACCCCCGATGTTTAATGGGGTGCGGGATCCTTTAAAAAGTACATGTTGGATCTCCGATATTGAGGGAGCTTTTCGTACCGCGGAATGTCCTCCCGAAAAGAAGACGAGGAATGGTTCTAGCATGTTACGCGAAGAAGCTAAGTTGTGGTGGGACGATAAAATCAACTTGTATGGTGAAGAACAATGTATGGGTTTGACTTGGGAAGATTTCAAGAAAGAGTTTTTCAAAGAATACCGAACTTCTTCCGACCTCGATAGAATCCGGGACGAGTTGCACCATTTGCAACAAGGTTCCATGGATTTGGTTACCCTCAAGTCTACATTCTTGGCAAAGACTCATTTTTGCCCGGAATATGTTGGTGATGATCATAAGCTCATGAAGGATTTCTACCGTACTTTGAATGATGAGTACAAGGGGAAGATTAGTCGGGGTATGGCTAAGACTTTTGATGAATTGTTTGAGTTGGCTCTGGGTTTTAAGCCGGAGGTTCCAAGAAAGAGTGATTTCATGTTTTCCAAAAGAAAGTTTGAAGGTTTTAGTTACTCTAACGCCTCAAGCAAGAAGAGCAAGAGCAAGAGGGGGGCCGAAAGTGTCAATAGTGCAAAGAAGGGCACTACCGGTGGGTTTTCTTATACGTGCTACAATTGTGGGCAACCGGGTCATATGGCTTGTGAGTGTCCGAAACCATCTTCCGGAAACAAGGTCACTTGTTTTAATTGCGGCAAAGAGGGGCATAAGAAGCCGGAGTGTCCCGACTTGCGAAACGACAATGTGAAGCGGTTAGAGAGGGCGGCGGGTACGGCTAGGGGTCGCAACTATTTGATGACCAATGATGAAGCCAAACAATCGCACGAAGTTGTCTCAGGTACTTACATGGTTAATTCTAATCCGGCAAGGATTCTTTTCGATAGCGGTGCAAATTTGTCGTTTGTGTCTCCTAAATTCGTGCCTAAACTTAATAGACCGTTAGTTAAGTTAAGTCGTCCGATAGAAGTCGAAATAGCGGACGACAAGACGGTGCTAGTGGTTGATGTGTGTGAAAATTGTGATGTTGTTTTTGGTGCCGAAACCTTTAAAATTGATCTTATTCCAATGACCTTGGGCGACTTTGATATTGTCATTGGTATGGATTGGCTCGATCGTTATAAAGCTGATATTGCATGCCATGATAAGTTTATTCGTGTGAAGACCCTAAGTGGGGGAGAGTTAATTATTCATGGTGATAAGCGAAGGAGACCAGTGCCGATATGCACTTTTGCACGGGCACGTCGTTTTGTTGTTACCGGTGGCATGACTTTCCTTGCTCATATTGTTGATACTCGTAATGAGCCACCACCTATTCGTGAAATTTCGGTTGTTAGTGAATTCGAAGACGTTTTTCTGGACGAATTACCGGGTGTTCCGGCGGAAAGACAAGTTGAGTTTCGTATTGAGTTGGTTCCGGGAGCTACTCCCATTGCTAAAACTCCTTATCGTTTAGCACCAACGGAAATGCAAGAGTTGTTAAATCAAACCCAAGAGTTGCTCGAGAAGGGTTTTATTCGACCGAGTGCTTCGCCATGGGGCGCTTCAGTGTTATTTGTGAAGAAGAAAGATGGTAGTATGCGTATGTGCATTGATTACCGTGAGTTGAATAAAGTGACGATCAAGAATCGTTATCCATTACCTAGGATTGACGATTTATTTGATCAACTTCAAGGTGCAACGTATTTCTCTAAGATCGACCTTCGGTCCGGCTATCACCAAATGCGGGTCCGTGAGGAAGACATAGAGAAAACGGCTTTTTGAACGCGTTACGGGCATTATGAGTTTGTAGTTATGCCCTTTGGTCTTACGAATGCACCGGCGGCATTCATGGATCTTATGAACCGAGTGTGCCAACCTATGTTGAACAAGTCGGTAATAGTGTTCATTGACGACATACTAGTCTACTCGAAAAGTATGAACGAACATGAACATCATTTGCGTGAAGTATTGAAGACGCTACGAAAAGAGAAGTTGTATGCAAAGTTCTCCAAATGTGAATTTTGGCTAAGGGAAGTTCAATTCCTTGGTCATATTGTGAACGAAAACGGTATTCAAGTAGATCCGGGGAAGATCGAGACGGTGAAGAGTTAGGGACGACCGACTACGCCTACGAAAATCCGAAGTTTTCTCGGATTGGCAGGTTATTATCGTCGGTTTATCCACGATTTTTCTAAGATCGTTTCTTCGTTGACGAAATTGACAAGGAAGAATGCGAGATTTGTTTGGGAGAACGAGCAAGAAATTGCTTTTCAATTGTTAAAAGAGAAGTTGTGTCAAGCTCCGGTGTTAGTGTTACCGGAAGGTGTTGAAGACATGGTGGTTTATTGTGATGCTTCCTTAAATGGTCTCGGTTGTGTTCTAATGCAAAGAGGTAAAGTCATCGCTTATGCCTCTCGACAATTAAAGGAACATGAAACGAGGTATCCGACTCATGATCTTGAGTTGGCGGCGGTTGTGCATGCGTTGAAAATTTGGCTCCATTACTTGTATGGTTTCAAGTGTATGATTTATTCGGATCATAAGAGTTTGAAACATCTCTTTAATCAACGAGATTTGAATTATCGCCAACGTAGGTGGATGGATGCGGTGAAAGACTACGATTGTGAAATACTTTATCATCCGGGTAAGGCGAATGTGGTCGCGGATGCGTTGAGTCGAAAGAGTCAACATCCGGCGATAAAAGTGGGATCGTCACGTTTGATTATTACCAACAATTTTCTTGAAAAGCTTGGTGAGATTCAAATAGAGGCTTATGTTCACAATAAGCATGTGGAACGAATCGTGGGCCAATCGGAGTTTATTACTATGGGTCCGCGTGGTTTGTTGTCTTTCCAAGGAAGGGTGTGTGTGTGCCTAAGATGGGTGATTACCGACGAGTGCTACTTGATGAAGCACATAAGTCAAAATATTTCATTCATCCTGGCGCGAAGAAAATGTATCTTGACTTAAAGAAAGATTATTGGTGGCCGGGCATGAAGCGTGATGTTGTGAAGTATGTTGAGCAATGCGTCACGTATTTGCAAGTAAAAGCCGAACACCAAAAGCTGTATGGTAAATTGCAACCGTTAGAAATTCCAAAATGGAAATGGGAGCACATTACCATGGATTTCATAACAAAGTTACCTAAGACGGCGAGAACCCAATTTGATACGATTTGGGTGATAGTTGACCGGTTGACGAAAAGTGCTTTGTTTCTTCCCATTAAAGAAGCGATATCGTCGGAGACCTTGGCTAAGTTGTTTATCAAGGAAGTGGTCGCTCGACATGGGGTTCCTATATCTATTATTTCGAATCGAGATACCCGTTTTACATCTCGATTTTGGGAAAAGTTTCATGAGGATATGGGTACACAATTGAAGTTGAGCACGGCGTATCATCCTCAAACGGACGGTCAAACCGAACGTACGAATCAAACTTTAGAAGATATGTTACGGGCGTGCATTATTGATTTCGGTGGTAGTTGGGATGAGCATTTGCCTTTGTTGGAATTCTCGTACAATAATAGTTATCATACTAGTATCGGGATGCCACCTTATGAGATGCTTTACGGGTGGAGGTGTCGAACTCCCATTTGTTGGGGAGAAGTGGGTCAAAGAGAAATCGGGAGTACCGATTTGTTTTTAGAGATGAATAACAAGATTGATATTATTCGGGAACATTTGAGAAAGGCTCAAGATAGACAAAAGTCGTATGCCGAAAAACGTAGACGAACGATCGAATTTCAAGAAGGCGATATGGTGATGCTTAAGGTTTTGCCATGGAAGGGTATTATTCGATTTCGAAAAAGGGGAAAGTTAGCTCCTCGGTTTATTGGTCCCTTTAAAGTTTTAGCTCGTGTTGGTGAAGTCACGTATCGTTTGGAATTACCCGAAGAGCTTGCGGGGATTCATAATACATTTCATGTTTCCCATCTCCGTAAGTGTCTTGCGGATGATTCATCATGGGTGCCGTTAGACGAAATTGAGCTAAACAATAAGTTAGAGTATATTGAGGAGCCGATTGCCATACTCGATGAGAAGGTCAAAAGGTTGAGGCATAAAGAGGTTAGGACTTTTAAAGTTCAATGGCGGCGTAGTAAGAGTTCCGAGTTTACTTGGGAGCCCGAAGAATTCGTGTTGGTTTATCTTTCCTCTTGTCATACGGCTTGGATCGCGAGGACGCGCTCCGAATAAGTGGGGGAGAGTTGTAAGACCCTAATCAGTTTGTACAGTAGTGTAAATATGTTACATAGAGTGTGGGTGATGTTGTGCAGTTAAACAGAAGTCACTGAGTGAGATGAGCCTAGTGCGCGCCGCGCACACTAAAGGGAGCGCGCCGCGCACCCTTACTGTAGCCGGGTTCCAGCTTTTTAAATCAGATATTTTGATGGGCATTTTGGTAAATTCACTTATGGACGGGTTAAGGACAGATAGGTCAGTTTGTGGAGCACCATTACTCCATTATCAACAACCTTATCACTTTAACTTTAATTCTAGAGAGAGATTGTGATTTTTGAGAGAGAAAGCTTAAATCCAAGAGGAAGGAGCTTGTTTTGGGTTAAAGTTCAAGCATTAAAGTCATTCATCTTATCTCTAGCTTCGTTGTGGTAGTTGTGGTATGTTCTAATTTTATTTTCCTTACTTTGATTTAGTGTAAGGGTTAGGGTTTGAGTAAATGATGAACACAAAACCCATTATTGGTGATTTTGGGTGTTCTTGGGTAAAATTGAGTCTTGAATACTAATTGGTGACTAGTCTAGGGTTTCAAAGTATTAAATGATGGTTATGAACCCTAATTGGTGAGTTAATTGCTAACACACCTAGTTATTTAGTAAATGGGTGTTGGTTAGTTTGTGGATGACCCGAAATGGGTGTGTTGTCTTAAAATAGTTATTTGGGTAATAAATTGACCTAGTTTGGAAAGATGGGTATGAATTACCCTAATTATGTATTAGTTGGTGTTGTTGGACCTTAATCACTAGCTTTAAAGTGATTAGTGGTGGTCTTGACTTTAATTGGGCAGTTTTGGTATAAATGGGCGATTTAATACATTAAGTCGTTGAATGCTCATGTGTAAGTGTTAGTATTGAGTCCACTTAGCTTGTGTGTTGATCAAGTACTTATTATATTAGGTACTTTGCTTTGAAGCTTGTGGAGGTTGAAATCGTCATCTAATTGTTAAGGTGAGTGGAATAATTATATGCGTATGTATATAATGTATCTATTTGTTGTAGCGTGAAACGGGTAGTGTCGAGGTGCTAAGACACCATGTTTCACATGAAGAGTGTAGCATCGAGGTGTTAAGATGCCACTCGGGTGTAGCATCGAGGTGTTAAGATGCCACATAGGAGTGTAGTGTCGAGGTGTTAAGACACCACTCCGTAAATTAATGAGTGATGCATATAGGTGTTAAGATGCCACGCGGGGTGATGTGCCGAGGTGTTAAGGTGCCACCCTAGGGGTTAGTGGTGCGAGGTGTTAAGTGCCCTAATGGATGTTATGAACACCGATGGCGTTTTCGCGAGCGCCATTCCCTTGTACTATTGGTCGACCATGGTTACTTGTGTTGTAAGCATATTATATCATTTCGAGTTATATTATTATGCGGTTGTTGCTAGCTTGTGGTATTGGAGATTATAGCTTGTTAATGTGACGATAAGCTAATTGTGTTGCTAGCATGTTTGCGGTTTGTGTAAGTGTATGCAAGTAGGTATAATTACATATGTATACGTATAATTATTGAATTCACTAAGCTTTGCTTACCCTCTCGTTGTTTACCATTTTATAGGTTCGGTTTTGGACAAGGGTAAGGGAATCGTATTGGACTAGAGATCCCGCTTGATACTAGGGGACGATTTTGCTTTTGTAGCTCTTGGAGTTTGACCGGTAGTTGGGTAGTTTAATCCCAAAAGCCATGCTCATTGTGTAGTTTGGAACTTAAAATTTTTGGTGGTCGAAACTCTAAACTTGTATTAAACTTGTATTTTGGGTCGTGTGGGCCCCGCTTGTAAAACATCATTTTTATGTTTGATTCGTGTTAGTTTTACATATATAAGTTTGTTATGAAAAGCGTTCGGTCTAAAAGTGTCGGAAGTCGAAGATCTTTTCGCGAAAAATGGACATTTTGGTCAGAACTGTCTCAGGCCTTGTGCGCGCCGCGCATAGGCAGTGGTGCGCGCCGCGCACCCTCCAGATCAGTTTTAAATTTTTTTTATTCCACGTTTTTGGTTGGTTAACGGGTTGGGTTGTTACACCATGACCAACATCATTTTTACCTTCACTTGAAGGTTTAGAACCACTGGTATCCTTTGTAGCATCATCGTCAGTATCTGGCTGATGCACTGGGTTAGCAAGCCAAAGAAATAGTACCACAACAGTGGCATATGCTTCCTTAATGGGCTGTGGGCCACAGCACCAGCATACCCGATGATCTCCAACACCTCCCTTCTAACATCATCACTGGAAGGTGAAGCAATAAATGGTCCACCAGGCAATTGTAGGGCCTGTCTAATAGCATCGACGGTGACAGAGCAAATTAGGATTTCAGTAACCATGCCATGAACACATGGTGTACCCTGTAGAGTGCTGGTTATGGTAGTCGTGTACTAAAATCTGCCTAAACAGGCCGGATATAATCTGGAAGGAACTCCGGTGATAGCTCTAGCAAGTGGAGATTGCCTTATATACTCGATCATCGTCTCATAGCCCATGTTGGCTTTGGACTTGGGGATTGAGAGGGCATGAGCAGCATTGCCTCTTGATAGGCGAATAAGTGCATGATCTGGTGCATTTTCAGCCTGTACAAGGCTTGGATGCAGGTTGAGCAATGGTGCATGCTCCTCTGGTGCCGGTGGTGGTTGTTGTTGTTGCAGTACTGGTTGTTGTTCCTCAGGTTGTTTTTGCTGTTGTAGTTGTTCCTCAGGTTGGTTCTCAATAGGTTGTGATTGTTTTTGTTGGTCTGCCATTGATGAATTTAGAAGATGAATGTTTCAATGATTTGAAGATTTGGGGATTTTTGAGAGAAAAAGGTAAATTTGAAAGTTTATTAACCGAAGGTTATTATGGAAAATGAATCACCCTAGTTAACCTTTCTGATTGGTGAAAAAGTACAGGAGAGAGAAAATGGCAACTGTCATCTGCAGGCGCGTGGGTAGATTTGATAGACTGACATGTTTTCGAGGGGACACAGACTGTTGACATGATGTTTAATCAGCTTGAACACTCATACCTTACATTAAGCATTAAATGCAGTAGGTTTTAATACAAAAATTGAAGTAAAGGACCACAAAATAAAGTTTGTATTAAATACAAAAATTCTTTGTTACATTTAATATGTCATGTATTTATTTTAAATCATTGGAAGTAAATGAGCTTCAGTTTTAAGGTATCATTTTAGTATTGTGAGCTATTTTTTACTTCATTTTAGACATTGTATAACCATGATATAAAAGACCTTGTTGTGCTGATTGTTTGACATGTAGGGTGTAAGTAAAGAATTGTGACTTACTGGTTTGCCCTACATGCTGTAGAGCCAGCACACCAATAAAATTGTCTTTTATTTTAGAGCCAAGCATACCCAGCTCGAGATGAGGTAGTTAAAACGTTTCTCATCTAAGGGTTTTGTGAAAAGATCTGCTAACTGCTGGTCTGTTAAAATGAAATGTAGCTCCACATCTCCTTTTTGAACATGATCCCTTATGAAGTGATATCGAACAGCAATGTGCTTAGTCCTTGAATGCATCACAGGATTGTTGGTGATAGCAATTATACTGGTGTTTTCACAGTAGATTGGAGTCTTTGTAACATGAACACCATAGTCCTTCAACTGGCTTTGCATCCATAGTACTTGAGCAGTACAACTACTAGCAGAAACATATTCTGCCTCAGCAGTAGATGTGAACACAGTATTTTGCTTTTTGCTCGTCCAGCTGACTAGCCTACTACCCCGTAACTGATAACCACCAGTAGTACTTTTCCTGTCTAGTTTACACCCTGCGAAATCAGCATCTGAATACCCAATTAGTTCAAAATCTTGGTCTTTGGGATACCAAAGACCACGTTTGGCAGTAGCTTTCAGATACCTAAATATCCTCTTAACTGCCATCAAATGTGACTCTTTAGGATCAGCTTGATATCTGGCACAGAGACATGTGGCAAACATAATATCTTGTCTGCTGGCTGTGAGATAAAGTAGGGACCCAATCATACCTCTATATTCAGTGATATTGACTGGTTCACCATTTGGATCAACATCTATTTTGATAGATGCTGCTATTAGAGTCCCTATATCTTTTAAACAAGTCAAACCAAATTTCTTTAACATATCTTTGATATATTTATCTTGACTTATAAAAATCCCATCATCAATTTGTTTAATTTGCAATCCAAAAAGTATTGCAAATCTCTCTGTAAACTCATTTCATATGTCTTTGACATAAGTTTTGAAAAATCCTGACAATATTTTTCATTTTTAGATCCATAAATAATATCATCCACGTATATCTGTACCAGCAAGAGATCACCATATATCTCCTTTGAGAATAGAGTGGTATCAATTGTTCCAACTTTAAAACCCATACCAGTGAGATACATATGAAGTGTCTCATACCATGCTCTTGGTGCCTGTTTTAGGCCATATAGAGCTTTATGATATGGCCAAAACAGACGGTTTTTATTGCGCGGTGTCGTTAGGCCGCGGCACGTCAGGATCAGCCACTCGTGGGAGAGGGTACTGTTTTAAATTTATATTTAGCGGGGCCTAAATCTTACTACTCCTTATAAGTAAGGGAAGTATGACCTAGAGTCTTATTTTTGAGATATCAATAACATCGAACCTATATTTTAGCCTAATATAGTTAGGGAGTAGTGGATATTTATTTTTAGGATTTTCTAATGTAATAAGACAGATAAAGTAAATGCGATAAAATTTGTAATTCAGATAAGGTTAAAGTAAGTGCATACTATGATTTTGTCAGTTATGTTGCCGAGATTATGGAATGGTGGCTCATGAATAGGCAGAGGCCCTGTATTCATTACACTGGTCCTAAACGCCTCTGTCATAAGACATGTCACTGGGTACTGCGTTAGGCTTGAAGATTCTGAATAGACAGCAACGTCCCTTACCCCCGACGCCCGTGCAGTCTGACTACAGGCATACACGTTCAGACGGCTCATCCAATTGAGCGACTCGGTTGGGTGACGTATTAACATTCCAAAATGGTCTAAACTTTCTTAAGCATAATAGAATACATGGTTTACCATATCCAAGAGACGTGATGTGTTTCAATGCTTTCGTTAATGATTGGTAAAAGATAGTTAGGCCCTTAAAAAGAGTTCAACCATACAGAACACCATGGCCAAGTCAAGTCGACTTCCATGAACACGTTCGGTTATCCTAACGGTCCAATCCTTTATGTGTCTAAACAAACATTTCCTTAATTAACTAAGAATCCCTCAAGCGGGGTGCAATGCTTGAGACCGCGTTATGGTGCAGTGTACTGGTCAACACTAACCGTATTCCATGGCCTTACTTAGCAGAGGTACAGCTTACAACAACCGCTGTGCTTCAGCGTGCACGTACGAAGTTTATATGCTTGGTGACTACACTAGCATGGTCTAGGACCGACAATGTACTAAGGGTCTAGTCAGATGTTTCACTACGAAAGAGTCCTCAGTCGGAATCCAAAGCTCGATAGACTTACTACAACCGGTGTGCCTCGGTCGATCTTACATTGTATCCAATAGACTTCTCTTACCAAGGGGTGACACAGATAGTGTACTCTGGATCGGGGTTCGCGACTTCCCAATAACAGAGCCTATAACTACGTTCTATTAGTTGGAAAAGCGATTGAGTTTAAAGCATAATCGGAAAGTATTTCGACAGCATACACAAACCATAATATTATTTCGGCATTATAACTGCTTACATCATATCATACACTAAAGATAACTACTCGCTAATCATGGAAATAATATCATAAAACATTATATAAGATAAAGGATAGAAGTACCAGTAGATTAAACGAGTTCTGAATACAAAAGTGACAACTTCAAGACTCCAGACCGCTCCTAATACAATCTTCAGCGTTCTTCTCCGGGTACTAGGTTTCCCGCACTGAGTCGAAGGCCTTGAGAGTATGACTAACATTGTACAAGAGAGAGAAAGAAGTGAATTGAAGTGTGTGTTGGAATGAATGACAAAGACCCTATAAATAGACTTGAAAATTGCCAGCATACGCCTGGCAGGCCACATGGCATGGCGTATGGCAAGGCGTATTTGGCAGGCCGTATGGCTGGCAGACTGCATGGTGGGCCGTTTGTTGGCACGTATCTGGCAGCATGTTTCCATATTGGCAGGCCGTATGGCAGGGCGTATGGCAAGCCGTATGGTGTGCTGGCCAGCCTTGATTCCCTGGATCATAACTTGATTTCTTGTCTTTCACCGTTTTTGCTCTAGAATCTTCGTTTTAGCTCCGATTCTCTTGATTCTTTTTGTACCACCTTCGTAATTACTTGTTCTTCAATTTTAACCGATGAAGTGGGTATTTTGCTGATAAAGTTCGAATCTTTCTTGTTTTTGGGCCTTAATACCGGGGTGAAAATGTGACTTTTTAGCCGATATCAAATATCCCACACTTATACTTTGCTTGTCCTCAAGCAAACTCTCATTTTTTTAAGAATCTTTTCGATGTTTCTTTTCTAGTAGCCTAAGTGGTTTGCTTTTATTATAAGAGCAAAAAGATAAGGTGAGTGCAGTGACCCGAACTTTTCCATGTTTATATATATTAAATGAAATTGTTATTTACATGATTAAGTGTTTCCAACATGTTAAGCAATCAAACTTGTTAATACTTGATTAATTTAAATAGGTTTCATATAGACAATTGACCACCCAAGTTGATCGGTGATTCACGAACGTTAAAACTTGTAAAAACTATATGATGACATATATATGATTATATATATAGTTAACATGATATTATGATAAGTAAGTATCTCATTAGGTATTTTAACAATGAGTTATATACATAAAATTGAGTTTATTGAATTAAGAAACTCGAAACGATATATATAACGATTATCGTTATGACAACGTCTTACTAAATACATATGAATCATTTTAATATATTGATACACTATGTTTAATCATGATAAATGATAAGTAAACATGTCATTAAGTGTATTAACAATGAACTACATATGTAAAAACAAGACTACTAACTTAATGATTTCGAAACGAGACATATATGTAACGATTATCATTGTAACAACATTTAACTGTATATATATCATATTAAGATATATTAATATATCATAATATCATGATAATGTAATAATTTAACATCTCTTTCGATATAATAAACAATGGGTTAACAACATTTAACAAGATCGTTAACTTAAAGGTTTCAAAACAACATTTACATGTAACGACTAACGATGACTTAACGACTCAGTTAAAATGTATATACATGTAGTGTTTTAATATGTATTCATACACTTTTGAAAGACTTTAAGACACTTATCAAAATACTTCTACTTAACAAAAATGCTTACAATTACATCCTCGTTCAGTTTCATTAACAATTCTACTCGTATGCACCCGTATTCGTACTCGTACAATACACAGCTTTTAGATGTATGTACTATTGGTATATACACTCCAATGATCAGCTTTTAGCAGCCCATGTGAGTCACCTAACACATGTGGGAACCATTATTTGGCAACTAGCATGAAATATCTCATAAAATTACAAAAATATTAGTAATCATTCACGACTTATTTACATGTAAACAAAATTACATATCCTTTATATCTAATCCATATACCAATGACCAAAAACACGTACAAACACTTTCATTCTTCAATTTTCTTCATAAAATTAATCTCTCTTAAGTTCTATCTTCAAGTTCTAAGTGTTCTTCATAAATTCTATAAGTTCTAGTTTCATAAAATCAAGAATACTTCCAAGTTTGCTAGCTTACTTCCAATCTTGTAAAGTGATCATCCAACCTCAAGAAATCTTTCTTATTTACAGTAATATATCTTTCTAATACAAGGTAATACTCATATTCAAACTTTGATTCAATTTCTATAACTATAACAATCTTATTTCGAGTGGAAATCTTACTTGAACTTGTTTTCGTGTCATGATTCTGCTTCAAGAACTTTCAAGCCATCCAAGGATCCTTTAAAGCTAGATCTATTTTTCTCATTTCCAGTAGGTTTATCCACAAAACCTAAGGTAGTAATGATGTTCATAACATCATTCGATTCATATATATATAACTACCTTATTCGAAGGTTTAAACTTGAAATCAATAGAACATAGTTTAGTTAATTCTAAACTTGTTCGCAAAAAAAAGTTAATCCTTCTAAATTGACTTTTAAAATCAACTAGACACATGTTCTATATCTATATGATATGCTAACTTAATGATTTAAAACCTGAAAACACGAAAAACACAGTAAAACTGGATATACGCCGTCGTAGTAACACCGCAGACTGTTTTGGGTTAGTTAATTAAAAACTATGATAAACTTTGATTTAAAAGTTATTCTTCTGGGAAAATGATTTTTCTTATGAACATGAAACTATATCCAAAAATCATGATTAAACTCAAAGTGGAAGTATGTTTTCCAAAATGGTCATCTAGACGTCGTTCTTTCGACTGAAATGACTACCTTTACAAAAACGACTTGTAACCTGTATTTCCGACTATAAACTTATATCTTTTCTGTATAGATTCATTAACTTAAGTTCAATATGAAACCATAGCAATTGGATTCACTCAAAACGGATTTAAAACGAAGAAGTTATGGGTAAAACAAGATTGGATATTTTTACTTGTTGTAGCTACGTGAAAATTGGTACCAAATCTATATTAATCATATCCTAGGTAACTTATATTGTATAATACATATATTCTAATATATTATGCAATCTTGGGATACCATAGACACGTATGCAAATGTTTTGACATATCATATCGACCCATCTATACTTTGAGTTGTGATCTTGCCTGAAATGTGTATACACTGGGTCGTGGATTGGGTCAAGATAATATATATCAATTTATTTCTGTACATCTAACTATGGACAACTAGTTGTAGGTTACTAATGAGGACAACTGACTTAATAAACTTAAAACATTAAAACGTATTAAAAATATTGTAAATATATTTTGAACATACTTTGATATATATGTACATATTTGTTATAGGTTCGTGAATCAACCAGTTGCCAAGTCTTACTTCCCGACGAAGTAAAAATCTGTGAAAGTGAGTTATAGTCCCACTTTTAAAATCTAATATTTTTGGGATGAGAATACATGCAGCTTTATAAATGTTTTACAAAATAGACACAAGTACATGAAACTACTTTCTATGGTTGAACGATCGAAGCTGAATATGCCCCTTTTACTTGGTAACCTTAGAATTAGTAAACCAGTCTACTAATTGACGCGAATCCTAAAGATAGATCTATTGGGCCCAACAAACCCCATCCGTTGTAGCGGATGCTTTAGTACTTCGAGTTTTTATATCATGTCCGATGGATGTCCCGGAATGATGGGAATATTCTTATATGCATCTTGTTAATGTCGGTTACCAGGTGTTCACCGTATGAATGATTTTTATCTCTATGTATGGGATGTATTGAAATATGAAATCTTGTGGTCTATTATTATGATTTGATAATATATAGGTTAAACCTATAACTCATCAACATTTTTGTTGACGTTTTAAGCATGTTTATTCTCAGGTGATTATTAAGAGCTTCCGCTGTTACATACTAAAATAAGGACAAGATTTGGAGTCCATGCTTGTATGATATTATGTAAAACTGCATTCAAGAAACTTATTTTTGATGTAATATATTCATATTGTAAACCATTATGTAATGGTCGTGTGTAAATGGTATATTTTAGATTATCATTATTTGATAATCTACGTAATGCTTTTTAAACCTTTATCAATAAAATAAAGGTTATGGTTGTTTTAAAAATGAATGCAGTCTTTGAAAAACGTCTCATATAGAGGTCAAAACCTCGCGACGAAATCAATTAATATGGAACATTTATAATCCATATGAACGAGACATTTCAGTGAGTCATCTATGTTAGGATTGAAATTATCTCTGCAAGCATGCCAGGAGGTTACATGACATAGGCTAGCTTTCACGGGTCACTCAAATCACTCAGGTGTTTAGGGTTCCCTATAGATCTAAGAAATGAAGTACGCTCATAGCCAGTCATACTGCACCCATCATCATAGGCTTGATAAAGACTCAAATCCTTGCTACTAACGCGAGAACGGTAGTAATCTCAGTTTAATAGGTCATTTGTCAATGATGGGAAAGGAATTTTGGAGTGGTAGTGAAGTTGTTTTTGAAGGGTGAGATAAAAAGGGTAATGTAGTCTTTACACAGACTTTTATTTGGATAGATAGGAGTGCTGAAGTATTTTGATAAGCACTTTTGAACTTTTTTCTTCATTTGATAATCATTTTCGGTCGTGTTCTCTTCGGCATTTCTCTTATTTAGTTATGCTCCTTTTTTCAGAACTTAATTTTTTTTGGAGACTTCATCTCGAGAAACTTTTTGCCGGTAAACTTTTTCAAGACCTTTGCCATGATACTTGAGATGTTTATAACTTCGGGTTTTCGGAAGGAATCTCATTTTCTGGATTTTTCGAGAGATGGTAAAGGTGATATGGATGTGGTTGTGGAGTAGAAGCAGTGGAGGTGCGGAAGGTTTATGTTTGACAAATGGGTAGCTATTTACAACCGAATCGCGTTTTGCTGCTTGGAGATGTAGATCTAAAGCAAGTTCTGATTCTGAACACAGACATCGGCACTCTCAACGGAAAATAGTGAAGCATTAAAGATGAATGCTGGTCTTATTTGGGGTGCCTCACCATAATCAATTTAGGTCGATAATGCCTTAGTCATGCAATGCTCTATTAGAGATTTCAATCTAACAAGAATTCCACCTTACTTAAGCCTTATTTTCATTGACAAACGTTTTAGGTTTTCAAAAATACTCTTTCGAAAAGGGTTTCTTTTGCAAAAATTTTGAAATTTGGCTTAAGGACTTGGAATCTTCGTAATGGTTTATTATAATAAAGCATAAAAAGATACCAACATCCCACACTTAGATGAACATTGTCCTCAATGTTCCTAGTGTACCACACTTAGGAGTTAAAGATTTGGGAGTATTTGTCTAGTGTTTTTATTGGGTGTTATCCCACACTTATTGAAAAGCTAGGATGTGGCATATTTTGAATCTTGAGCTAGTAGCGAAAAGAAAGAAATACCCCTAGCAGATGCGGCTGGCTTTCTTGCTTCTTTATCGGCTCATTTGTCATCCTTTATTCTTCTACTCTACTTTATTGCACGGGTTGCCTCCCGAGAAGCGCTTTTGTTTAAGGTCGTTGGCTCGACCGTATTGATGCTTCAAAAAGCAAACATTCCTCGCTGATGGTTGTGATCTTGGTCTTCTTGAGGGAATGTAAGTCTTGGTGGATAAGTCATGAGAAAGTGTCGGACCAATAGTGGTAACAAGTCCGGTACTTCTCTTGAAGATCTTCTGAAAGATAAGTAGTGCGCAGTTTGGGCTCTTGATAAGTCTCGAAGTCCGATGAGAATATGATCCACAGCCCCGCTGGTTGACCCATGAATGTCAATCATAGAAGCAGTGCTGGTGCTTATGATTTCTCTGATGGGATGCTCATTTCGGAGGTCTTCAAATAATGTAAGAAACTGTATCTTTAGAATCTCGAAGTCTTCGGAACGGTGATCTCCACAGTAGGAGTCGGTAGCTTTACACAGATTAGTTAAGAGACGAAGCTGGAAAGAAGTGAACAGCAATCCTGATCCGAGTATTAGTTTCACCGTCTTTGAGTATATCTCCCGACATCTAGCTTTAAATCTGAAACTAGGATCTGTGGACTCGTGGAAGATACGTGATAGCTGCTTCGTAACATAGGTGTCAATGTTGACTCGATCTGGTTCAAGATGAGAGAACGGATTGTTTCGCCTTGCTTCCTCCATAACAACGTCTTGTAACTCTTTGATAATCAGATCAGCGTGGTGATCAATTGTTACGTAAATCACTAGTCTGTCTGGTGTGCTTTCGAAATTATCTCTATCTAGAAGGGCAAAAAAGCTGTGAATATCCTCGATCATTTGCAAATCAGAGTGATAAGTCGGGCGTCCAGTGGAAAGATCCGTATGCTTTCGGATGAGAGTCAGTAGTGCTCGTTGGTTTCGTGAGAACGGAAGTGCAGATCCGGCTAAGGCGTTGTAAACCCTAAAGTAAATGATCTTCTGATCTCGACAGAATCTTGTCTCAAGAATAGTGCGAACCACTGAATTATGCTCTCGTTGCCTTTCTTCGTGATAGCTATGATCGTGAAGAGAATTGATAAAGTCTTGAATGCGTTCTTCTAGGATTTCAACATCATTGTCTTCTCTTCAGAGATAGAGGTGGTGTTCTTCTCTGATAGCCATAATTCGTTCTATTAAGCGTAGCAAAAAGTCAATGGTTGACTTCCGGATGGCTTTGAGAATGTCTTTAAATTCATCGGTATCATTGATGAAGGTGATCATGTCTGCATGTGTGGATATAACCGGAATTTGATCTGAAGAAGAGTCCAGCTCCCCTTGAACTGCTTCAGTTGGAGAGTGTGAGTTAGTCAGAATGTCTTCATGATGCTCTTCCTCGTCATCATCGGTATCTGGTTCCTATGAGGATGCGTCTGATGAACGGGTTTCTTCAGTATTCTGATTCTCCACTTTGATACTTACAAGATCAATTTTTATATCCTTAACCTCAGCCCTGTTTGAAATGTCCCGTTCTTATTGATTAAAAACGTTCCATATTAATTGATTTCGTTGCGAGGTTTTGACCTCTATATGAGACGTTTTTCAAAGACTGCATTCATTTTAAAATAAACCATAACCTTTATTTCATCAATAAAGGTTTAAAAAGCTTTACGTAGATTATCAAATAATGACAATCTAAAATATCCTGTTTACACACGACCATTACATAATGGTTTACAATACAAATATGTTACAACAAAATAAGTTTCTTGAATGCAGTTTTTACACAATATCATACAAGCATGGACTCCAAATCTCGTCCTTATTTAAGTATGCGACAGCGGAAGCTCTTAATAATCACCTGAGAATAAACATGCTTAAAACGTCAACAAAAATGTTGGTGAGTTATAGGTTTAACCTATATATATCAAATCATAATAATAGACCACAAGATTTCATATTTCAATACACATCCCATACATAGAGATAAAAATCATTCATATGGTGAACACCTGGTAATCGACATTAACAAGATACATATATAAGAATATCCCCATCATTCCGGGACACCCTTCGGATATGATATAAATTTCGAAGTACTAAAGCATCCGGTACTTTGGATGGGGTTTGTTAGGCCCAATAGATCTATCTTTAGGATTCGCGTCAATTAGGGTGTCTGTTCCCTAATTCTTAGATTACCAGACTTAATAAAAAGGGGCATATTCGATTTCGATAATTCAACCATAGAATGTAGTTTCACGTACTTGTGTCTATTTTGTAAATCATTTATAAAACCTGCATGTATTCTCATCTCAAAAATATTAGATTTTAAAAGTGGGACTATAACTCACTTTCACAGATTTTTACTTCGTCGGGAAGTAAGACTTGGCCACTGGTTGATTCACGAACCTATAACAATATATACATATATATCAAAGTATGTTCAAAATATATTTACAACACTTTTAATATATTTTGATGTTTAAAGTTTATTAAGTCAGCTGTCCTCGTTAGTAACCTACAACTAGTTGTCCACAGTTAGATGTACAGAAATAAATCGATAAATATTATCTTGAATCAATCCACGACCCAGTGTATACGTATCTCAGTATTGATCACAACTCAAACTATATATATTTTGGAATCAACCTCAACCCTGTATAGCTAACTCCAACATTCACATATAGAGTGTCTATGGTTGTTCCGAAATATATATAGATGTGTTGACATGATAGGTCGAAACATTGTATACGTGTCTATGGTATCTCAAGATTACATAATATACAATACAAGTTGATTAAGTTATGGTTGGAATAGATTTGTTACCAATTTTCACGTAGCTAAAATGAGAAAAATTATCCAATCTTGTTTTACCCATAACTTCTTCATTTTAAATCTGTTTTGAGTGAATCAAATTGCTATGGTTTCATATTGAACTCTATTTTATGAATCTAACAGAAAAAGTATAGGTTTATAGTCGGAAAAATAAGTTACAAGTCGTTTTTGTAAAGGTAGTCATTTCAGTCGAAAGAACGACGTCTAGATGACCATTTTAGAAAACATACTTCCACTTTGAGTTTAACCATAATTTTTGGATATAGTTTCATGTTCATAATAAAAATCATTTTCTCAGAATAAAAACTTTTAAATCAAAGTTTATCATAGTTTTTAATTAACTAACCCAAAACAGCCCGCGGTGTTACTACGACGGCGTAAATCCGATTTTACGGTGTTTTTCGTGTTTCCAGGTTTTAAATCATTAAGTTAGCATATCATATAGATATAGAACATGTGTTTAGTTGATTTTTAAAGTCAAGTTAGAAGGATTAACTTTTGTTTGCGAACAAGTTTAGAATTAACTAAACTATGTTCTAGTGATTACAAGTTTAAACCTTCGAATAAGATAGCTTTATATGTATGAATCGAATGATGTTATGAACATCATTACTACCTTAATTTCCTTGGATAAACCTACTGGAAAAAAGAAAAATGGATCTAGCTTCAACGGATCCTTGGATGGCTCGAAGTTCTTGAAGCAGAATCATGACACGAAAACAAGTTCAAGTAAGATCATCACTAGAAATAAGATTGTTATAGTTATAGAAATTGAACCAATGTTTGAATATGATTATTACCTTGTATTAGAATGATAACCTACTATAAGAAACAAAGATTTCTTGAGGTTGGATGATCACCTTACAAGATTGGAAGTGAGCTAGCAAACTTGAAAGTATTCTTGATTTTATGTAACTAGAACTTGTAGAATATATGAAGAACACTTAGAACTTGAAGATAGAACTTGAGAGAGATCAATTAGATGAATAAAATTGAAGAATGAAAGTGTTTGTAGGTGTTTTTGGTCGTTGGTGTATGGATTAGATATAAAGGATATGTAATTTTGTTTTCATGCAAATAAGTCATGAATGATTACTCATATTTTTGTAATTTTATGAGATATTTCATGCTAGTTGTCAAATGATGGTTCTCACATGTGTTAGGTGACTCACATAGGCTGCTAAGAGCTGATCATTGGAGTGTATATACCAATAGTACATACATCTAAAAGCTGTGTATTGTACGAGTACGAATACGGGTGCATACGAGTAGAATTGTTGATGAAACTGAACGAGGATGTAATTGTAAGCATTTTTGTTAAGTAGAAGTATTTTGATAAGTGTATTGAAGTCTTTCAAAAGTGTATAAATACATATTAAAACACTACATGTATATACATTTTAACTGAGTCGTTAAGTCATCGTTAGTCGTTACATGTAAGTGTTGTTTTGAAACCTTTAGGTTAACGATCTTGTTAAATGTTGTTAACCCAATGTTTATAATATCAAATAAGATTTTAAGTTATTATATTATCATGATATTATCATGTATGAATATCTCTTAATATGATATATATACATTAAATGTCTTTACAACGATAATCGTTACATATATGTCTCGTTTAAAAATCATTAAGTTAGTAGTCTTGTTTTTACATATGTAGTTCATTGTTAATATACTTAATGATATGTTTACTTATCATAGTATCATTTTAACTATATATATATATCCATATATATGTCATCATATAGTTTTTACAATTTTTAACGTTCGTGAATCACCGGTCAACTTGGGTGGTCAATTGTCTAAATGAAACATATTTCAATTAATCAAGTCTTAACAAGTTTGATTGCTTAACATGTTGGAAATATTTAATCATGTAAATATCAGTCTCAATTAATATATATAAACATGGAAAAGTTCGGGTCACTACAGTACCTACCCGTTAAATAAATTTCGTCCCGAAATTTTAAGCTGTTGAAGGTGTTGACGAATCTTCTGGAAATAGATGCGGGTATTTCTTCTTCATCTGATCTTCACACTCCCAGGTGAACTCGGGTCCTCTACGAGCATTCCATCGAACCTTAACAATCGGTATCTTGTTTTGTTTAAGTCTCTTAACCTCACGATCAATTATTTCGACGGGTTCTTCAATGAATTGAAGTTTTTCATTGATTTGGATTTTGTCCAACGGAATAGTGAGATCTTCTTTAGCAAAACATTTCTTCAAATTTGAGACGTGGAAAGTGTTATGTACAGTCGCGAGTTATTGAGGTAGCTCCAGTTGGTAAGCTACTGGTCCGACACGATCTATAATCTTGAATGGTCCAATGTACCTTGGGTTTAGTTTCCCCCGTTTACCAAATCGAACAACGCCTTTCCAAGGTGAAACCTTAAGCATGACCATTTCTCCAATTTCAAACTCTATATCTTTTCTTTTACTGTCCGCGTAGCTCTTTTGTCGACTCTGGGCGGTTTTCAATCTTTGTTGAATTTGGATGATTTTCTCGGTAGTTTCTTGTATTATCTCCGGACCCGTAATCTGTCTATCCCCCACTTCACTCCAACAAATCGGAGACCTGCACTTTCTATCATAAAGTGCTTCAAACGGCGCCATCTCAATGCTTGAATGGTAGCTGTTGTTGTAGGAAAATTCTGCTAACGGTAGATGTCGATCCCAACTGTTTCTGAAATCAATAACTCAAGCTCGTAGCATGTCTTCAAGCGTTTGTATCGTCCTTTTGCTTTGCCCATCAGTTTGTGGATGATAGGCAGTACTCATGTCTAGACGAGTTCCCAATGCTTGCTGTAATGTCTGCCAGAATCTTGAAATAAATCTGCCATCCCTATCAGAGATAATAGAGATTGGTATTCCATGTCTGGAGATGACTTCCTTCAAATACAGTCGTGCTAACTTTTCCATCTTGTCATCTTCTCTTATTGGCAGGAAGTGTGCTGACTTGGTGAGACGATCAACTATTACCCAAATAGTATCATAACCACTTGCAGTCCTTGGCAATTTAGTAATGAAATCCATGGTAATGTTTTTCCATTTCCATTCCGGGATTTCGGGCCGTTGAAGTAGACCTGATGGTTTCTGATGCTCAGCTTTGACCTTAGAACACGTCAAACATTCTCCTACGTATTTAGCAACATCGGCTTTTATACCCGGCCACCAAAAATGTTTCTTGAGATCCTTGTACATCTTCCCCGTTCCAGGATGTATTGAGTATCTGGTTTTATGAGCTTCTCTAAGTACCATTTCTCTCATATCTCCAAATTTTGGTACCCAAATTCTTTCAGCCCTATACCGGGTTCCATCTTCTCGAATATTAAGATGCTTCTCCGATCCTTTGGGTATTTCATCCTTTAAATTTCCCTCTTTTAAAACTCCTTGTTGCGCCTCCTTTATTTGAGTAATAAGGTTAGTGTGAATCATTATATTCATAGATTTTACTCGAATGGGTTCTCTGTCCTTTCTGCTCAAGGCGTCGACTAAAACATTTGCCTTCCCCGGGTGGTAACGAATCTCAAAGTCGTAATCATTCAACAATTCAATCCACCTACGCTGCCTCATATTCAGTTGTTTCTGATTAAATATGTGTTGAAGACTTTTGTGGTCGGTATATATAATACTTTTGACCCCATATAAGTAGTGCCTCCAAGTCTTTAATGCAAAAACAACCCGCCAAATCCAAATCATGCGTCGTATAATTTTGTTCGTGAATCTTCAATTGTCTAGACGCATAAGCAATCACCTTCGTTCGTTGCATTAATACACAACCGAGACCTTGCTTTGATGCATCACAATAAATCACAAAATCATCATTCCCTTCAGGCAATGACAATATAGGTGCCGTAGTTAGCTTTTTCTTCAATAATTGAAACGCTTTCTCTTGTTCATCATTCCATTCAAATTTCTTCCCTTTATGCGTTAATGCAGTCAAGGGTTTTGCTATTCTGGAAAAGTCTTGGACGAACCTTCTGTAGTAACCAGCTAGTCCTAAAAACTGGCGTATGTGTTTCGGAGTTTTCGGGGTTTCCCACTTTTCAACAGTTTCTATCTTTGCCGGATCCACCTTAATACCTTCTTTGTTCACTATGTGACCGAGGAATTGAACTTCTTCCAACCAAAATGCACACTTTGAAAACTTAGCGTACAATTCTTCCTTCCTCAATACTTCTAACACCTTTCTCAAATGTTCACCGTGTTCTTGGTCATTCTTTGAGTAAATAAGTATGTCATCAATGAAAACAATGACAAACTTGTCAAGGTATGGTCCACACACTCGGTTCATAAGGTCCATGAACACAGCTGGTGCATTAGTTAAACCAAACGGCATGACCATAAACTCGTAATGACCGTAACGTGTTCTGAAAGCAGTCTTTGGAATATCATCTTCTTTCACCCGCATTTGATGATACCCGGAACGTAAGTCAATCTTTGAATAAACAGAAGAGCCTTGTAGTTGATCAAATAAGTCGTCGATTCTCGGTAGTGGGTAGCGGTTCTTGATGGTAAGTTTGTTCAACTCTCGGTAGTCGATATACAACCTGAATGTACCATCTTTCTTCTTGACAAACAAAACAGGAGCTCCCCACGTTGATGTGCTTGGTCGAATAAACCACGCTCTAAAAGTTCTTGTAATTGGCTTTGCAGTTCTTTCATCTCGCTGGGTGCGAGTCTGTAAGGAGTACGAGCTATTGGTGCAGCTCCTGGTACAAGATCTATTTGAAATTCAACGGATCGATGTGGGGGTAATCCCGGTAATTCTTTCGGAAATACATCGGGAAATTCTTTTGCAATGGGAACATCATTGATGCTCTTTTCTTCAGTTTGTACTTTCTCGACGTGTGCTAGAACAGCATAGCAACCTTTTCTTATTAGTTTTTGTGCCTTCAAATTACTAATAAGATGTAGCTTCGTGTTGCCCTTTTCTCCGTACACCATTAAGGGTTTTCCTTTTTCTCGTATAATGCGAATTGCATTTTTGTAACAAACGATCTCTGCTTTCACTTCTTTCAACCAGTCCATACCGATTATCATATCAAAAATCCCTAACTCTACTGGTATCAAGTCAATCTTAAATGTTTCGCTAACCAGTTTAATTTCTCGATTCCGACATATATTATCTGCTGAAATTAATTTACCATTTGCTAATTCAAGTAAAAATTTACTATCCAACGGCGTCAATGGACAACTTAATTTAGCACAAAAATCTCTACTCATATAGCTTCTATCCGCACCCGAATCAAATAAAACGTAAGCAGATTTATTGTCAATAAGAAACGTACCCGTAACAAGCTCCGGGTCTTCCTGTGCCTCTGTCGCATTAATATTGAAAACTCTTTCGCGGCCTTGTCCATTCGTGTTCTCCTGGTTCGGGCAATTTCTAATAATGTGGCCCGGTTTTCCACATTTATAACAAACTACATTGGCATAACTTGCTCCGACACTACTTGCTCCGCCATTACTCGTTCCGAAACCATTTGTTCCTTTCGTTCTATTAACCCCTGGTCCGTAGACCTCACACTTCGCCGTGCTATGACCATTTCTTTTACACTTGTTGCAAAATTTAGTTCAGAACCTCGAGTGATACTTTTCACACCTTTGGCATAGCTGCTTCTGATTGTTGTTGTTGTTGCGGTTATTATTGTTGTTGGGATGATTGTTGTAGTTGCTATTGTTGTTGGGCCGTTTGTTGTAGTTGCGATTGATGTTGCGATTGTTGGGATAATTGTTGCGATTATTGTTGTAATTGCTGTTGTTGTTGTATTGGTGATTCTTATCACCGTTTTCCTCCCACTTTCTTTTGACTTGCTTCACATTGGCCTCTTCAGCAGTCTGTTCTTTAATTCTTTCTTCAATCTGGTTCGCTAGTTTGTGAGGCATTCTACATGCCTGTTGTATGGTGGCGGGCTCATGTGAACTTATATCTTCTTGGATTCTTTCAGGGAATCCTTTCACAAATGCGTCGATCTTCTCTTCCTCATCTTCAAATGCTCCCGGACACAATAGGCACAATTCTGTGAATCGTCTTTCGTACGTGGTAATATCAAATCCTTGGGTTCGTAACCCTCTAAGTTCTGTCTTGAGCTTATTGACCTCGGTTCTGGGATGGTACTTCTCGTTCATCAAGTGCTTGAATGCTGACCACGGTAGTGCGTATGCATCGTCTTGTCCCACTTGCTCTAGATAGGTATTCCACCATGTTAACGCAGAACCCGTGAAGGTATGCGTAGCGTACTTCACTTTGTCCTCTTCAGTACACTTACTTATGGCAAACACCGATTTGACCTTCTCGGTCCACCGTTTCAATCCGATCGGTCCTTCGGTTCCATCAAATTCCAAAGGTTTGCAGGCAGTAAATTCTTTGTAGGTGCATCCTACACGATTTCCTGTACTGCTAGATCCAAGGTTATTGTTGGTATGTAGCGCAGCCTGTACTGCGGCTATGTTTGAAGCTATAAAAGTACGGAATTCCTCTTCATTCATATTCACGGTGTGTCGAGTAGTCGGTGCCATTTCCTTCAAAATAGTCAAATGGAACAAGTTAATCATACAGAATATTAAGAGTAGTTAATAGTATTTCGTAGCATAATATGAACTCATTTATAAAAGCTTTTTCTTCATATTAGCATTTTATAAGTTTAAATTCGGGTAGTACCTACCCGTTAAGTTCATACTTAGTAGCTAATATACAATTCAACTACTACAATTCTATATGAAAAACTGATTATAATAATATTTCGCATTCAAACTTTTACACAATATTTTACAAACTTACAATACCGCTTATTTTACATATAGCATGAAATATAGCACACAATAAATTTGATACAAGATGGTTGTGAAGATAATTCTAGCTAGTACACAAGTCGTTCAGCAAAGGCAATAAAGACACGTAATTCATACGTCCAGAAACAAGTCATGCATTCTGGTTTTACTAGGATTACTTCCCATCCTTGGTCTTGTGGAACATAACCGTTATGGCCGTTGATAAGACAACGTGTTGTAACGTCGTCAAAGGGACGAGGGTTACGTAATGTCCAACAGTCCCGTAACAATCTAAAAACCTCATTTCTTACCCCAATTACCGACTCCGTCACTTGTGGGAACGTTTTGTTTAATAGTTGTAGCCCGATGTTCTTGTTCTCACTTTGGTGAGAAGCGAACATTACTAATCCGTAAGCATAACATGCTTCTTTATGTTGCATGTTAGCCGCTTTTTCTAAATCACGAAGTCCAATATTCGGATATATCGAGTCAAAATAATTTCTTAACCCATTGCGTAAAATAGCATTTGGGTTCCCCGCAATATATGCGTCAAAGTAAACACATCGTAACTTATGGATTTCCCAATGTGATATCCCCCATCTTTCGAACGAAAGCCTTTTATAAACCAAGGCATTCTTGGAACGTTCTTCGAATGTCTTACAAACTGATCTCGCCTTAAATAGTTGTGCCGAAGAATTCTGACCGACTCTAGACAAGATTTCATCAATCATGTCTCCGGGTAGGTCTCTTAAAATATTGGGTTGTCTATCCATTTTGTGTTTTTATACTGTAAAATAGACAAGAGTTAGATTCATAAAAAAATACTTATTAATACAAGCAATTTTTACATATATCATAAAGCATAAGCACACTATATTACATATATTACACCACACGAATACAACTATCTTATTCCGACTCGCTTGTTTTTTTCTTCTTCGGTTTTGGTTCGTTTTTCCAAGTTTCTAGGGATATATGATGTTCCCCTAATACGAGCCGTCGTTTTCCACATTGGTTTAGAAAAACCTGGTGGTTTAGAGGTTCCCGGGTCATTGTTACAACTTAAGGACTTCGGGGGTTGACGATACATATAAAGTTCATCGGGGTTGGAATTAGATTTCTCTATTTTTATGCCCTTTCCCTTATTATTTTCTTTTGCCTTTTTAAATTCAGTTGGGGTAATTTCTATAACATCATCGGAATTCTCGTCGGAATCCGATTCATCGGAGAATTGGTAATCCTCCCAATATTTTGCTTCCTTGGCGGAAACAACATTGACCATAATTAACCTTGGTCGGTTGGTTGAGGATTTTCTTTTACTTAACCGTTTTATTATTTCCCCCACCGGTTCTATTTCTTCATCCGGTTCCGATTCTTCTTCCGGTTCCGATTCTTCTTCCGGTTTCGACTCTTCTTCCGGTTCCGATTCCGGAACTTGTGAATCAGTCCACGAATCATTCCAATTTACATTTGACTCTTCATTATTATTTGGTGAGTCAATGGGACTTGTTCTAGAGGTAGACATCTATCACATAATATCAAACGCGTTAAGAGATTAATATATCACATAATATTTACATGTTAAAAATATATAGTTTCCAACAAAATTTGTTAAGCAATCATTTTTCAAGTAAACACGGTCGAAGTCCAGACTCACTAATGCATCCTAACAAACTCGATAAGACACACTAATGCAAAATTCTGGTTCTCTAAGACCAACGCTCGGATACCAACTGAAATGTCCCGTTCTTATTGATTAAAAACGTTCCATATTAATTGATTTCGTTGCGAGGTTTTGACCTCTATATGAGACGTTTTTTAAAGACTGCATTCATTTTAAAACAAACCATAACCTTTATTTCATCAATAAAGGTTTAAAAAGCTTTACGTAGATTATCAAATAATGACAATCTAAAATATCCTGTTTACACACGACTATTACATAATGGTTTACAATACAAATATGTTACAACAAAATAAGTTTCTTGAATGCAGTTTTTACACAATATCATACAAGCATGGACTCCAAATCTCGTCCTTATTTAAGTATGCGACAGCGGAAGCTCTTAATAATCACCTGAGAATAAACATGCTTAAAACGTCAACAAAAATGTTGGTGAGTTATAGGTTTAACCTATATATATCAAATCATAATAATAGACCACAAGATTTCATATTTCAATACACATCCCATACATAGAGATAAAAATCATTCATATGGTGAACACCTGGTAACCGACATTAACAAGATGCATATATAAGAATATCCCCATCATTCCGGGACACCCTTCGGATATGATATAAATTTCGAAGTACTAAAGCATCCGGTACTTTGGATGGGGTTTGTTAGGCCCAATAGATCAATCTTTAGGATTCGCGTCAATTAGGGTGTCTATTCCCTAATTCTTAGATTACCAGACTTAATAAAAAGGGGCATATTCGATTTCGATAATTCAACCATAGAATGTAGTTTCACGTACTTGTGTCTATTTTGTAAATCATTTATAAAACCTGCATGTATTCTCATCCCAAAAATATTAGATTTTAAAAGTAGGACTATAACTCACTTTAACAGATTTTTACTTCGTCGGGAAGTAAGACTTGGCCACTGGTTGATTCACGAACCTATAACAATATATACATATATATCAAAGTATGTTCAAAATATATTTACAACACTTTTAATATATTTTGATGTTTGAAGTTTATTAAGTCAGCTGTCCTCGTTAGTAACCTACAACTAGTTGTCCACAGTTAGATGTACAGAAATAAATCGATAAATATTATCTTGAATCAATCCACGACCCAGTGTATACGTATCTTAGTATTGATCACAACTCAAACTATATATATTTTGGAATCAACCTCAACCCTGTATAGCTAACTCCAACATTCACATATAGAGTGTCTATGGTTGTTCCGAAATATATATAGATGTGTTGACATGATAGGTCGAAACATTGTATACGTGTCTATGGTATCTCAAGATTACATAATATACAATACAAGTTGATTAAGTTATGGTTGGAATAGATTTGTTACCAATTTTCACGTAGCTAAAATGAGAAAAATTATCCAATCTTGTTTTACCCATAACTTCTTCATTTTAAATCCGTTTTGAGTGAATCAAATTGCTATGGTTTCATATTGAACTCTGTTTTATGAATCTAAACAGAAAAAGTATAGTTTTATAGTCGGAAAAATAAGTTACAAGTCGTTTTTGTAAAGGTAGTCATTTCAGTCGAAAGAACGACGTCTAGATGACCATTTTAGAAAACATACTTCCACTTTGAGTTTAACCATAATTTTTGGATATAGTTTCATGTTCATAATAAAAATAATTTTCTCAGAATAACAACTTTTATATCAAAGTTTATCATAGTTTTTAATTAACTAACCCAAAACAGCCCGCGGTGTTACTACGACGGCGTAAATCCAGTTTTACGGTGTTTTTCGTGTTTCCAGGTTTTAAATCATTAAGTTAGCATATCATATAGATATAGAACATGTATTTAGTTGATTTTAAAAGTCAAGTTAGAAGGATTAACTTTTGTTTGCGAACAAGTTTAGAATTAACTAAACTATGTTCTAGTGATTACAAGTTTAAACCTTCGAATAAGATAGCTTTATATGTATGAATCGAATGATGTTATGAACATCATTACTACCTTAAGTTCCTTGGATAAACCTACTGGAAAAGAGAAAAATGGATCTAGCTTCAACGGATCCTTGGATGGCTCGAAGTTCTTGAAGCAGAATCATGACACGAAAACAAGTTCAAGTAAGATCATCACTTGAAATAAGATTGTTATAGTTATAGAAATTGAACCAAAGTTTGAATATGATTATTACCTTGTATTAGAATGATAACCTACTGTATGAAACAAAGATTTCTTGAGGTTGGATGATCACCTTACAAGATTGGAAGTGAGCTAGCAAACTTGAAAGTATTCTTGATTTTATGTAACTAGAACTTGTAGAATATATGAAGAACACTTAGAACTTGAAGATAGAACTTGAGAGAGATCAATTAGATGAAGAAAATTGAAAAATGAAAGTGTTTTTAGGTGTTTTTGGTCATTGGTGTATGGATTAGATATAAAGGATATGTAATTTTGTTTTCATGTAAATAAGTCATGAATGATTACTCATATTTTTGTAATTTTATGAGATATTTCATGCTAGTTGTCAAATGATGGTTCCCACATGTGTTAGGTGACTCAAATAGGCTGCTAAGAGCTGATCATTGGAGTGTATATACCAATAGTACATACATCTAAAAGCTGTGTATTGTACGAGTACTAATACGGGTGCATACGAGTAGAATTGTTGATGAAACTGAACGAGGATGTAATTGTAAGCATTTTTGTTAAGTAGAAGTATTTTGATAAGTGTATTGAAGTCTTTCAAAACTGTATAAATACATATTAAAACACTACATGTATATACATTTTAACTGAGTCGTTAAGTCATCGTTAGTCGTTACATGTATGTGTTGTTTTGAAACCTTTAGGTTAACGATCTTGTTAAATGTTGTTAACCCAATGTTTATAATATCAAATGAGATTTTAAATTATTATATTATCATGATATTATCATGTATGAATATCTCTTAATATGATATATATACATTAAATGTCTTTACAACGATAATCGTTACATATATGTCTCGTTTAAAAATCATTAAGTTAGTAGTCTTGTTTTTACATATGTAGTTCATTGTTAATATACTTAATGATATGTTTACTTATCATAGTATCATGTTAACTATATATATATCCATATATATGTCATCATATAGTTTTTACAATTTTTAACGTTCGTGAATCACCGGTCAACTTGGGTGGTCAATTGTCTATATGAAACATATTTCAATTAATCAAGTCTTAACAAGTTTGATTGCTTAACATGTTGGAAATATTTAATCATGTAAATATCAATCTCAATTAATATATATAAACATGGAAAAGTTCGGGTCACTACACTGTTGGTCTTCTTCTTGAAGCGAATGATTAAACTGTGATCTTCCGTCTCAAGCCTCATTATTTCTTCTTGACTCTCAGTGCTTGGAACGGGTACTATCACAGTTTCTTTTACGTCTTCCATTTCCTCTTCCTCCTCAGATTCCTCCTCTTCCTCTATTTCTTCGTTGGGATCCTCTTCTTCCATTTCTGGGTTGTTTACAGACTGTGATTCGACACCCATTTCGATACCATCGTCTGGTGGTGACTCGTCATCGGAAGTGATCCGTCTGGTGGAAATAGCAAACATCTCTGCCTGTCCAGAAAGATCGGTTGGTCGGTCAATTTTGAAGGTAACGCTCTCCCCATGTGATCGTAAGATCAAGGTTTGATTGTACACATCAATGACAGTCCTAGCCTTATTCATGAAAGGTCTCCCTAACACTATTGGGGTGTGTAGGTATTCCTTGATATCCATCACTACGAAATCTGTAGGATACAAGAATTTGTCGATTTTCACCAAGACGTTCTCAACTATGCCCTTAGGATACCGAATTGTATGATCGGAAAGTTGGATTGTCATTTTGGTTGGTGACAAGTCTCCTAACTCTAATATCTTGTAGAGAGAGTGGGGGATTAGGTTGATACTTGCTCCTAAATCTGCTAGCGCATGAATGGTTCCAGATTGGTAGATTGAACACGGGAAAACGAATCGGCCCGTATCTCCTAGCTTTGGTGGTAGAGAGTTTTTGAGTAATGCAGAGCATTCTTCACTCAGTGGAATTTTGTTAGAGTCTGGTATCCTCTCCTTTGTAGAAAGAAGCCTTCGGATGTATCTCTTCTGGTTGGGAACTTTGGACATGGTGTCCAAGAATCTGCCATCTAGTTTGAAGGAATCAAGCTTGGATGGTTCTTCTTGTTGCCTTCCAGGATAAGGTACGCGAACTGGAGTTTCAGGGGTCAGCTTCTGAGTATATGTCAATTTGTTCTTGAGCCTAGTTGATCTTCTCCTTGGTTCTTCCTCTGGGATTACGGAATCCATTTGCTTTGCCTCTTCTATGTGGGGATTCTGGATAGTATTACTTGGCAATCTTCCCTGTGGTCGGGTTTCAAGGCGTTGTGATAACTGTCCGAGCTGCGTTTCCAAACTTTTGAGCAGAGCCAATTGATTTCTCATTAGTATCTCTGTCTGATCTTGTCTGGTTACAGTTCTCTGATGTAGCTATTGTTGTCCTTGGATGAACTGAGTTAACTGATCATCAGCTCCGAGAGTGGGGTTAGTTGCTTTTGTAATCTGGGTGGTAGGGGAATTTTCCTCAACTGGGGGACCAGTGAGTGGAAGTGGTTGATCGTAGGTCAATTGAGATTGTTAGGCTGGGTAAGGTGGATAATGATAGTGGAAAGCTTGATTGCTTCGCTAAAATTGATTAACCCTAGGTGGTTGATTGAATCCGGGATTTGGTGGACGAGCTGGGATTGGACGTAACAGACTGAACTGTCAGGGTTTTCATACTCAACTTGATAATCTTCAGTAGGTTGCGGGTTGGTACAATTAATACAAGCCTGAGCTTGGTTAACCTACTGCGGCTGCGTCTTCAATTCTCCGAGTTGTTTAGCAAGGGATTCCATCTTGTCCGTGAGGGATTTGATGGCCTCCGTTTGATTGTTAAGTGCAGAGAGTGGGGCAGATGATGAAGTTGTTTCACCATTGTTCCAGTCATGATGATGCATTGTCATGTTTTCGAGCAATTCCCATGCTTCGTCTGCGGTTTGGTTCATCAGATTCCCTTAAGCTGCTGCATCGATCGTCGTCCTATGATTTACCGTAAGACCATTGTAGAAGGTACAAATTTGGGCTGACCGTTCTAGCTGGTGATTAGGGCATTTCTTCAGTAGGGTTTTGAATCGCTCCCATGCGGTGTAAAGAGATTCATCATAACTTTGTTTGAAGTTAATGATGTCATTCTTTAGTTTGGTTTGTTTAGAAGGGGGGAAATATTTGGTTAGAAATTTAGTAGCCATCTCCGTCCATGACGTGGTGGAATCTTTTTCCAATCCTTCAAATCAAGTTTGAGCATGATGAGTGAGAGAATAGGGGAACAAGTATAGTCGGACTATATCTTGTCCTATCCCTGGCTGTTTGTAGGAGTTCGAAGAGATATGAATTTATCAAGGTAAGAATTAGGATCGTCATTCGGTAATCCATGAAATTGACAGCTATTCTGAATGAGCTGGATGATGTGATGTTTTAACTCGAATGAGTGTCCTTGAATCTCTGGAAATCTGATTAGTCCTCCTCGACCTTCAATCGAGGGTTTGGTATTTTCTGCTAAAGTAACACGTAACGCCATTTGGTTTCTGATTCGTGCTTCCTTGCGTATTTTAGAGATTATTGCGTCTGGATCAGGTACGAATAACAACGGTCCTGGTCTAGATCGGGTTCGGGGCATACCTACAGTCCTGGTCTAGATCGGGTTCGGGTCATACACTAGGTATGCCTTTTTGTTTTTAATTTTTCGCAAATAAACTAAAATTATAATAAGCTAAACTAAACTAATCTAATCTAATTCTAAGGTAATCTAATTTAATCTAAGGTAATCTAAGGTAATCTAATCTAAGGTTGCCTAAAGTAATCTAAAGTAATTCAATTAATTAACTAACTATCCTATGGTGGAATATGTTTTTGGTTCTGGCTACTGATTCCCTGGTATTTCGGTGACAGAGCTTCGCACAAACTATTCAACAAACCAAGTGGCCAGGCCGATTACGGAGAGGCAGGATCCTTTTGGTACCAATATAATTGGCGACTGTTCGAAAAATCCAATAACCAAGTCCGTGTATAATTGTCTTTCTTAGACACCACTAAATGCTTGTGAATAAGTTTGATAGAGAGCAGTATTGCCTGATACCAGTTCCCCGGCAGCGACGCCAAAAACTGTAGTATCTCTCTTGATATGGCCGAAACGGACGGTTTTTATTGGGCGGTGTCGTTAGGCCGCAGCACGCCAGGATCAGCCACTCGTGGGAGAGGGTACTGTTTTAAATTTATATTTAGCGGGGCCTAAATCTTACTACTCCTTATAAGTAAGGGAAGTATGACCTAGAGTCATATTTTTGAGATATCAGTAACATCGAACCTATATTTTAGCCTAAGATAGTTAGGGAGTAGTGGATATTTATTTTTAAGATTTTCTAATTTAATAAGACAGATAAAGTAAATGCGATAAAATTTGTAATTCAGATAAGGTTAAAGTAAGTGCATACTATGATTTCGTCAGTTATGTTGCCGAGATTATGGAATGCTGGCTCATGAATAGGCAGAGGCCCTGTATTCATTACACTGGTCCTAAACGCCCCTATCATAAGACATGTCACTGGGTACTGCGTTAGGCTTGAAGATTCTGAATAGACAGCAACGTCCCTTACCCCCGATGCCCGTGCAATCTGACTACAGGCATACACGTTCAGACGGCTCATCCAATTGAGCGACTCGGTTGGGTGACGTATTAACATTTCAAAATGGTCTAAACTTTCTTAAGCATAATAGAATACATGGTTTACCATATCTGAGAGACGTGATGTGTTTCAATGATTTCGTTAATGATTGGTAAAAGATAGTTAGGCCCTTAAAAAGAGTTCAACCATAAAGAACACCATGGCCAAGTCAAGTCAACTTCCATGAACACGTTCGGTTATCCTAACGGTCCAATCCTTTATGTGTCTAAACAAACATTTCCTTAATTAACTAAGAATCCCTCAAGCGGGGAGCAATGCTTGAGACCACATTATGGTGCAGTGTACTGGTCAACACTAACTGTGTTTCATGGCCTTACTTAGCAGAGGTACAGCTTACAACAACCGTTGTGCTTCAGCGTGTACGTACGAAGTTTATATGCTTGGTGACTACACTAGCATGGTCTAGGACCGACAATGTACTAAGGGTCTAGTCAGATGTTTCACTACGAAAGAGTCCTCAGTCGGAATCCAAAGCTCGATAGACTTACTACAACCGGTGTGCCTCGGTCGATCTTACATTGTATCCGATAGACTTCTCTTACCAAGGGGTGACACAGATAGTGTTCTCTGGATCGGGGTTCGCGACTTCCCAATAACAGAGCCTATAACTACGTTCTATTAGTTGGAAAAGCGATTGAGTTTAAAGCATAATCGGAAAGCATTTCGACAGCATACACAAACCATAATATTATTTTGGCATTATAACTGCTTACATCATAGCATACACTAAAGATAACTACTCGCTAATCATGGCAATAATATCATAAAACATTATATAAGATAGAGGATAGAAGTACCAGTAAATTAAACGAGTTCCGAATACAAAAGTGACAACTTCAAGACTCCAGACCGCTCCTAATACAATCTTCAGCGTTCTTCTCCGGGTACTAGGTTTCCCGCACTGAGTCGAAGGCCTTGAGAGTATGACTAATATTGTACAAGAGAGAGAAAGAAGTGAATTGAAGTGTGTGTTGGAATGAATGACAAAGACCCTTTAAATAGACTTGGAAATTTCCAGCATACGCCTGGCAGGCCGCATGGCAGGGCGTATGGCAAGGCGTATTTGGTAGGCCGTATGGCTGGCAGACCGCATGGTGGGCCGTTTGTTGGCATGTATCTGGCAGGCCATTTCCATACTGTCAGGCCGTATGGCAGGGCGTATGGCAAGCCGTATGGTGTGCTGGTCAGCCTTGATTCCCTGGTTCGTAACTTGATTTCTTGTCTTTCACCGTTTTTGCTCTAGAATCTTCATTTTAGCTCCGATTCTCTTGATTCTTTTTGCACCGCCTTCGTAATTTACTTGTTCTTCAATTCTAACCGATGAAGTGTGTATTTTTCCAATAAAGTTCGAATCTTTCTTGTTTTTGGGCCTTAATACCGGGGTGAAAACGTGACTTTTTAGACGATATCACTTTATCTAACTTGTAGACATGGTCTGGATATTTAATGCTTACAAAACCAGGAGGCTGCTTGACATAGACTTCTTCTTGCAGCTTCCCATTTAGAAATGCAGACTTAACATCCATCTGTAATACCCTAAAGTTCATCTTAGCAGCATATGCCAAGAACAATCTAATAGCTTCCATCCTAGCCACTGGTGCATATGTCTCTCCATAATCCAATCCTTCTTCATGTTTGAAACCCTGAGCTACCAATCTAGCTTTGTTTCTGACCACAACCCCATCTTCATCCATCTTATTCTTGAACACCCACTTGGTACCAATGATCTTCTTTGTTTCATCATCAGGTTTAGGTACCAATTGAAAAGTCCCGTTCATATCGATTATAAACGTTTCATATTAATTGATTTTGTTGCGAGGTTTTGACCTCTATATGAGACGTTTAACAAAGACTGCATTCGTTTTTAAAACAAACCATAACCTTTATTTTATCGATAAAGGTTTAAAACCATAACGTAGATTATCAAGTAATGATAATCTAAAAGATAACGTTTTACACACGACCATTACATAATGGTTTACAATATTATTACACATCAATTTAAATCTCCGAATGCAGTTTTTAAACAATATATTACAAGCATGCTGACTCCAATTCTTGTCCTTAAATTAGCATGCAACAGCGGAAGCTCTTAATAATTACCTGAGAATAAACATGCTTTAAACGTCAACAAAAATGTTGGTGAGTTATAGGTTTAGCCTATATATTTATCAAATCGTAATAATAGACCACAAGATTTCATATTTCCATTTCTCATAAACATCATGCAAGCAGATAGCCATCTGCATAAAAATCATTCATATGGATTGAACGCCTGGTAACCGACATTAACCATAATGCATAGAATATCCCCATAGACATCGTCATCTATATAATAATAATCTCGAAGTACTAAAGCCATCCATAGATATGAATGGGGTTTGTTAGGCCCAATAGATCTATCTTTAGGATTCGCGTCAATTAGGGGCCATTTCCCTAATTCTTAGGTTACCAGACTTGAAGGACGATATTCGATTTCGATAATCCAACCATAGAATGTAGTTTCACGTACTTGTGTCTATTTTGTAAAGCATTTATAAAACTGCATGTATTCTCATCCCAAAAATATTAGATTTCAAAAGTGGGACTATAACTCGCTTTCACAGATTTTCAAATCGTCAGAAATAAGACTTGGCCACTGGTCGATTCACGAACCTATAACAAATATATACATACATATCAAAGTATGATCGAAATATATTCACAACATACTTTATTACGTTTTATCGATTTAAATTTGTTAAGTTAACAGTCCAACGTTAGTAGTCCACAATTAGTTGTCCACAGTTAGTAGTACAGAAATAAATCAATATATTATCTCGAATCAATCCATGACCCAGTGTATACAAGTCTCAGACTCGATCACAACTCAAAGTATATATATTATTTTGAAATCAACCTCAACCCTGTATAGCTAACTCGAGCATTACCGCATATAGAGTGTCAATGGTTGTTCCAAATAATATATATAGATGACGTCAATATGATATGTCAATACATTGTATACATGTCTATGGTCTATCAAGATTACATAATATATGTTAGACTACATGTATAATACAATATAAGTTAGTTAAGTTATGGTTAGTATAGATTTTTTACAAATTTTCACGTAGCTAAAACAAGCAAAAATATCCAATTTTGTTTTACCCATAATTTCTTCGTTTTAAATCCGTTTTGAGTGAATCAAATTGCTATGGTTTAATATCAATAATCTAAACAAAAAAAGTATAGGTTTATAGTCGGAAATATAGGTTACAAGTCATTTTTGTAAGAGGTAGTCATTTCAGTCGAAAGAACGACGTCTAGATGACGATTTTGAAAAACATACTTACACTTTGAGTTTAACCATGATTTTTGGATATAGTTTCATGTTCATAAGAAATATCATTTTATCAGAAGAACAACTTTTAAATCAAAGTTTATCATAGTTTTTAATTATCCAACCCAAAACAGCCCCCGGTTTTACTACGACGGCGTATATCCGGTTTTACGGTGTTCTTCGTGTTTCCAGGTTTTAAATCATTAAGTTAGCATATCATATAGATATAGAACATATATTTATTTGATTTTAAAATTTAAGTTAGAAGGATTAACTTTGTTTGCGAACAAGTTAAGAATCAACTAAACTATGTTCTAGTGATTACAAGTTTAAATCTTCGAATAAGATAGTTTTATATAGATGAATCGAATGATGTTATGAACATCATTACTACCTCAAGAAACCTACTGGAAGTGACAAGAAATGATCTAGCTTCAAAGGATCTTGGATGGCTTGGAAGTTCTTAAAGTAGAATCATGACACGAAAACAATTTCAAGTAAGATTTTTACTCAAATTAAGATAGTTATAGTTATAGAAATTGAATCAAAGTTTGAATATGAGTATTACCTTGAATTAGGATGATAACCAACTGTAAATAACAAAGTTTTAGTGAGGTTGGATGATCACTAGAAATGGATTTGCAAGATTGGAAGTAAGTTAGTAAACTTGGAAGTGTTCTTGATGTGTTCTTGAGTAGTTGTTTTGTAAGTTGTTTTATGTATGGATTTATGAGCTAGATTGATGTAGATTTTGATGAAGATGATGAAGAACACTTAGAACATCAAGATAGAGTTCGATAGAGATCAATTTTATGCATGAAAGTTGAATGAGAATGTGTTTGTGGTGTAGCTAGTTCACGTGAATTAGGGAGTCAAATATAGGCTCCATAAGTTTGTAATTTTGTGAGATATTTCATGCTATTTGCCAAATGATGGTTCCCACATGTTTGATGACTCACTAAGGGCTGCTAAGAGCTGATCATTGAAGTGTATATACCAATTGTATGTACATCTAGGAGCTGTGTATTGTACGAGTACGAATATGGGTGCATACGAGTAGAATTGTTGATGAAAATGTATGATAATGCAATTGTAACCAATTTTGTTAAGTACAAGTATTTTGATATATGTCATGAAGTCTTTCAAAAGTGTATTAACACATCTTAATACACTACATGTATATGCATTTTAACTGAGTCGTTAACTCATCGTTAGCCGTTACATGTACATGTTGTTTCGGAACCTTTAAGTTAACGATTTCGTTAAATGTAATAAATCCCATTGTTATTATATCTAATGAGATGTTAAATTATTACATTATAATGATAACATGATGTACTAATATATCTTAATATGATATATAAATATTAAGACGTTATTACAACGATAATCGTTACGTATATATATTGTTTTGAATTTCGTAAGTTAGTAGTCTTGTTTTATGTATAAGGTTCATTGTTAATATACATAATGAGATACTTACTTATCATTTCATTACGTTAAACATATATACATGTTCATATATATAATATCATGACATATACATGTTATAACGTTCGTGAATCATCGGACAAATTGGGTGGTCAAACGTTAACACTAATGTAACAACCCGACATCGTTTTACCAAAAATACGCCTTAAAAAAATTGTAGTATAGTGCATTTGGACGGCGTCCCACGTATTTGGACGGCGTCCAGTATCGAAGGCCAGGAAGGTGTCCCAGTCATTTGGACGGCGTCCAAATGAACTAAAGTGGACTGATCAGTATTTCAATTTCACGCAAGCGGAAAACCCGCTTCCCGACACTTTTAAAACGAAACGACTTTCACAGCACATCATATTAAGTAAAACTAAGAGATTTCCACAATAAAAATAAGTTTTACAATACCGGGCCCATAATGACCCGTTTTATAAATAATATGGCGATTTCGACCCATTTAACTCTTTAGACGGATTAGGACTCTATAACCCAACCCAATACCAAGAGCATAATCCCGGGGACTACCAAATCCCCAATTCGCGTCCAAACATCCAAAAGCTACCCCATCGAGCCCAAGCGCTCCTAAGCATCTAGCTTAACAAACTAGCTAGCTTCAAACCACAATACCTGTAAAAAGGTAAACAACGAGAGGGGTAAGCCTAGGCTTAGTGAATGCAATAATTATACATATACATATATAATATACCTACTTGCAACCACTTACTCAATTACCGCATACACGCTAGCAATATATATATAGCACACCAATGCAAAGTATAACGCTAAGTCTTCAAGACTACGAGCTAGCACAACAATAGCATATATAACTCGAATAATATAATATGCTACACTACAACACACAACCATGGTTAACCAATAGTACAAAGGAATGGTACTTCGAATTTCCCATCGGTGTTCCCAACAACCGTTAGCGTACAACGAATTATAACACTAACCCTGGAGTGGTGTCGATCGCCCGAACTTTAAACCCACCCGTCACGTGTAATGTGGTATCGAACGCCCGAACTTTAAACCCACGCTACAAGCCCACACACATACATGACATGGCATCGAACGCCTGAACTTAAATCCATATCATATATTGACCCGATGTGGTATCGACCGCCCGAACTTAAACCCACATCGAATCTCGTACAAGTAAATACATTATATACACATATGCATAATCATTCCACTCACCTTGGGATGCCCGCATAAGTCATACATGTAAATCGTCTCCAAACACAACCGAGCAAGCTTTTACCTATAATACGCATATAGATATACACACAATCAACATACATTCTCTACGAGAGAATTCGACTTCAACACCCTTAACCGAGGGTTTATACCTACATCCACAATCCGCCCATTTAGACACCTAAAGTGGACTTCATCAATTACCACTACGGGTGGTAATTCCGACCCATTCAACAAGTACAATTTAACCTAAATTATACTTGACGCCATTTAAACCAATCTAGGTCTTAACAAAATTGCTTATCATCCAATTAATCCAAAATTAAAGTCATTACCAAATTTGACCCATCTAAGTCAACCCATTTTGACACAAGTCCCGAAAACATCTTAATCACTAACGGCTAGTGATTAACTTTCCAAAATACCATTTAACACATGAATCAAATATTTTTATACTTGATTCATTAAATCTTGACCTCATAACTTAGTTTGACACTAAATAAAGGTTAACACCCATTTTGTCATACAAACAAGTTCTTATGAACATCTAAACACTAACACATTTACAATCTAGTGGTTAAACACCCAAACCATGACCAAATTCGTCATCAAACCCTAAACAACCAATAACGGGTCAAAACCCATCTACTAACCACAACAAACCCATTTCGTAATCATTAAAGGGTTCCTAACAAAATCAAACTCAAACCCTAATATGAATATCAAAATCAAATAATGGATTTCGGAGTTAGAACTTACCAACACCATCACAACGTAGCTAAGGATGAGATGAACAACTTTTACTCTCGCGACTTGACCCGTTTCACCCTTCTTCTTCCTCAAATGGAGCTCTCTCTCACTAAAAACACCTCCTCTCTCTAGGGTTTGAAGATGAGAGTGTTGGTGGGTGAAATGTAATTCACAAATGAGATTGGAATAGTTTTAGAGGCTCCAAACCAACCCCCAAGTGATAAGACACAAATACCCCTTTTAAATTCATTAAAATTCCAACAGTTGGCCTGTCAGGCCATTTGGACGGCATCCAAAATGGCTGGACGGCGTCCAACCTTTCACTGGTGGACGGCGTCCCAAAATCTGGACGGAGTCCCACTGAACTGAGTCTGAAACTGAACTTGTTTTGGTCGTAACTTTCAAACCGTAGCTCCGTTTTTGATGAATCAAATATCGGTGGAAACGTAATGAGATTTACTATCCAATGGTAAGGGTTTAGAAAATTAACTTCAACTTTATTTGGGCTCCAAATATACGCTTACAAGCCTCGTAATTCGAATGACGTCCAAAATAACGTGTAACTGAAAAACGGGTGTTACAACTCTCCCCCACTTAAATTGGATCACGTCCTCGTGATCCGCACCTATGCTAGAAGTCAAACACTTCTCCCTCGAAAGTTTCCGCTTCCTACGCGAAGTCACACAAGTAGTAATCACGCATTCGAATTTCTCGCTTCGTACACTAACGTATCATAATACAACCATATCGGGTAATCAACCCACGAGTCAAAACAATCGTAACCGTTGCTCCTACGCCGAGTATCCAAACTCGTACCATACACTTCACAATAGTCCTTTGAGTAGAACAATTCACCGACAATCACCGTCGTCACGCCTTACGATCCTACGAAACACAACCAAGCCCGACATCCATACATCCTCTGCGAATCCGAAGATCTCATCACACGCTAATAATCACTAGCGTGCACTACCGCAACAAGCGATATATCATACACTCGAAGTCCAGAATTTCTGTTGAGGAAAAATACGAGAACACCACGTCTCTAGACCAAGAACCAAACTTCCCCCGACTCCATATCCGGGTCATCCTTCAACGAAGAAATTTTGGTAACCCCAAAATAAACACCTTAGAAGTAACACTTTCCCATCGACCGATCCGCACATGACTATCCATCACTGGATTAATCCAGGACGACAATAATACACCACGAGTTAGACGAAACATCAACACATCGTCATAGGGTTTCTCCTCTGAACCATACAATACGGCTTCCTAGTACTAGCATAGAAGCTACTTGTATACTAAAATCCCATCAACGGCGAATCATCATCACAAAATTTCTGCAATTCACCACACGACTCATAAAAATAGTAACCAAATCCGGGTGAACCTTCCTACCTAGACCGTCCGCTAAGGATGGTCTCGACATTTTAATGCAACCTACTGGTCACATCACTAGGGTACACACTCTCGCAAACAAACAACATCCGCATGTCTCTACGGGAGACAGTCAGAACCGACACTCTCCGCCTCATAATCGTCCATAAAGTGGAATAATCCACTGACAATTCCCACGACCACTTTTCCCGATAAGGAAAAATACAGTATTCACCACTATATCATACTCGTACTCCCTTAACAGTACTATCCGAGTTTCACACCAGCCCAAATTTGCATCACGAAAGCACTTGCAATGACAGTTTCCTTTCCTCACCTCGAGATCTCAAACTTCACATTTGGTCTCACACCGCACAATGGTACTACACGACCACCTTTCATAAGAAGAATTTCACTTCCTTCGATCCCATCATCACAATCTTTATGCATAACACTCAGGAATTGTAACCCATAACCGTAATGAACGACCTCGAGTCGACATCAACAACCCGTCACTCTTCCTCGTTAGGAACTCCGAATACCTATTAAGGCTTAGTACGGTACACTCCGACATTTCGCTATATATAATACCACCGAAGCTTCCTCGGGCGGCAGTAAAAACTCCCCCACTTAGAATTTGGCTCCACATTCTTACCGCCAAGATGATAACATCCTGTGGAATTATCATTCCATGAAACACAATGACCATTCTCATCGTTTTCATATACTCCAAGTCACCACGAATTCACTTTAGGCTCTCAGAGCCGACATACACCTTCACTTGAGACGTCGTACATGCAACAACATCGCACCCTCATACCACAATTACAAATAACAGTCCTTCACCGTTCACAAAGCGAACTCCACCAAGGTCTCACACGCGCCTCTACGACTAGGCATATGCCACTCTACTTAATCAGTCGCGCATCTTACTCGAGATCACCCGACCTTTTACTCAACGAACTTTTATCAACAATTGCTCACTCTCATGGAGAAGAATGACCAATCCAACACAATAATTATATCGGCTGCAATATCAACACTTCATCATAACCTTTCGGACCAACCGACCATTAAGTCCGTCACCGGCTCACCGGTCATCTTTACCCGTCTATCACTTAAGAGCAACAAGATTAGCTCACCCGTCACTTCATAAGAAGTATTCATCACAATGCTCTTAAACTTCGACTTTCGCAACCGTCGATTTACTATCACCCGTCGATCACTATTATAATCTCCGCTGCTTCCAAGGGTATCTCACCGGCACCCTAAGCACAAAGTGGTCAAACCATCATCGGAGTTGAACATCACACTAGCAGGTATAAGAAGGCACCTGATGCAGTGTCATGCAACTCCCGCCACAACCTACTGAATTTTAGAACTCGATCTTTAGGTTCCATACACCCGATGTCACCCACTCCACAATAATGACCCGAAGTCATACCTACCAGACAAACCTTACGGCCTATTGTCTTATCTAAAGTCCCAAGAGATCACACGCTACCCGTAATTTCCACAAGGCCAAATGATATAGCCTAACGAAACCCTTCATCTAACACTAAGGGGATGCTTGAGTACACCAAGTCTTACACCCTTCCACATATCGGCACAATCACAACAACAGGGGTATTCCGTTAGGAATGTTACCCTATAATCCACAACACACTAACACACTATCGTAAACATCGTCATATGGGTCCCACTCCCATGAGTTTAATGACCCGAAGACTCCTCGATTCGCCAATTCCAAGGCGACTCACAATTAGAATCCTAACACGATTCTCTAACCACACACACTCTCCCGAGTGTAACCCAACTACAATCATTAGACTCGTCGCATTCCTTTACGGAATTCAAGTCCTCGACGCACACACGCACGCACATAACTCGGTCATCCAAGTTACGATATATAACTACAACCAATGAGAATCTTAATAGTGCACCCACTACATAGGGTGACTAAGTACGCACCAAACTCGTGAGTTTGCTCACTCACTTAACTAAGCGAATCCACCATAACACTTCTTGACTCGTAACGAACCCGATGTGACTACAAGCACATCACCCGAGACAACTCTCACCTAGGAACCAATAAAGATTCCTCATTTATCCCGAATCTACCCCAACCATGCCACGTTTCCTCCGTTCGGTACTCGTCATGTCATGCTTGGTGTCAAGATACACTTTCGTAATAATGGTGATCGATCACTATTACAAATGCGTACCTTACCATTTTCACATGGTCACGCAAAGTACTTTATCCGAACTGACGCAACATTCACACAAAATAACACGCGATATTTCCTAGTACCAGAATGACCAAAGTCCTTATCGCGAACTTGATCACTCAAACTGCCAAGTATTCGAATATCTCCAATAGATTCGTCCCTAGGATACCGCACGAAATAGGTACTTGTATATATATACCTATATATAATATAAATACTAAATGTACACAAGTACACCGCAACAACAAGTCAACCTACAACCTAGGTGACTATCACTAAAACAATGTCCAAGTTCGACTACTTACATTAGGCACTAGCAATCTAAGGCACTAATTTACTCACGAAATAAGGCCCCACATAATCCCACATTGGACAATCACTATGTAGCAACCCGACAAAATTGTCATTGACGGCGCCGTCTACTTAGGTCCCGTTACATGGTCATAAGTCTTTAAAACAACGTTTGACAAAAAGTATGTCGTATTCATTTCAAAGGTAAAGATGTTTCGGGGTTTCCAAAGTAGTTCGACAACTAGTTACATAACAAAGTTTAAAGTACAATTGAAACATATGCGACACAATTTAAAAGTAGCCAAAAGACGCTCCACGTATGCATGTATACTCGACATCCAAGCAAGTATCAAAAGTAATGAGCGGAAGCATGTATCACAAAACATTCAAGGACCTGAGAAAAACATAGAAATCTGTCAACGAAAACGTTGGTGAAATCATAGGTTTAAGTAAGTAAGTACAAGTGAACCACAAGATTTGCAACAATGATATAATAGTAATACATTCCAAAAGTTTGTTTCACGAGCACCCAATTATCAATGCTTAACATTCCTTCCATAGAACCCCATCACAATAGTGTTAGAACATACACTGTTTCTCGAAAATATATTTCATTCGTAAACGGTAGCGAACCGTTTGAATGAGGGTTTGTCAAACCCATATGGCCATAAAACATAAGTTATCGTTTACACCCGGCAAGTGTAACTAATGAAAATCGAATTGAGGATTTTTGTTCAAACTCGTATGTAGAATGTTTGTTTTCCTGTACTTGTGTTCACTTAGTAAAAAGAAACGTTTATGTTTTCTCATCCCAAATGTAAGTGTAAAAGAGTAAAAGTGGGACTATGATCTCACCTTGTGTGCACGAGTAATAAGTACTTCAACAAGTAATGTATGCAAAGAACAATGCTAGTCTTGACCTAAACAAATAGGTTTATATCAATATCGGTAAACACGATAGGTCAAAGTGTTCAATTAGTCCTATGGCTCGTTAAGACTCGATCATAATAGCATGTGAATCAAATTGTCATGTTTCATGCAAGGTACAAGTATAAAAGCATGTTAGAACGATTGCACAAACATTTGGTTAAGTTTGATTAAAAGTCAACTTAGGTCGGGTCAAAGTCAACGAAAAAGTCAACACGTTCGGGTCGGGTCCCGAACTATTTTTCTGAGGTTTTTAATCATATATGAGCATGTTAGAACAAGTTTCATGTGAATCAGAGGTCCATAGCATAGCAAACATTTTTCGTAAATTGACCAAGCAAAACTGAATCTGATAGTGCAATTGGACGGTGTCCCAGAGTCTGGACGGCGTCCAAGTCTGAAGGTCTGGAGGCGTCCCAGAGTCTGACGGCGTCCAAGTCTGAAGGGCTGGACGGCATCCCAGAGTCTGACGGCGTCCAAGTCTGAAGGGCTGGACGGCTTCCTAGAGTCTGGACGGCGTCCAGATCAGTATACAGACCCTGTTTTGCTGAAACACAAGTGCACGAACCAAAAACCAAACAAACTCAAATCATGATCCGCAAACAACCAAAACATGTATCATACACCGTTGGAAAGGTATTTTGACGAAGAAAATGACTAGACACATTTCAATAAGTAATTCAACACTTACAACAACCCAAAACCGCATTAAACGTTCATAATCAAAAGTTCAAGTTCTAAAAACGCATTTCATGATTCGGGCAACCAATTTACATGTATGATATGCCGTTTCGAAGGTATTAAAACACACATTGCAACAAAACACTTATCAAAAATATTTCATAGCATTTGATACATCAAAAGTTCATATAAAGCTTATCCAACCCTAACCAAAATCTCAAAACCAATAATCATGTTAATGTAAGGTTTTCATGTCAATCAACACACCAAAACGAAGATAATGAAGTAACTAACACTTTGAACACACAACCATTAACATCTAAACACATTTCATCATCCAAAATCAAAGATTTAACAAGCTCTTTTTCAAGTTCATGCTAGTTATGTCAATTCACAAGATCGAGCATACAAATTACATATACGACATCACAATGAGCCATAGACACTAATTAACACCTTTAAGTCAAGAACACTAAGATTATGAAATTTAGAGTTTTTAGAAAGTTACCCAATCAAGATGAAATTAGTATCAAAATATAGAGAATGAAGAGAGGATTCCAAATATGTAATTTGTTTTGATGTTAGCCTCCAAAATCGGATTTAGATGATGAATTAAGGATTGAATGTTGAGAGGATTTGGAAGTAGTAAAAGATGAGGATGAAAATGAATGGATGAAAGGAGTTTGACCCTTTGACCTAGTCAAGGGTTTGATCCCTTGTCAAGTTTAGTCCCTCAACTTTCGTTCGAGTGCGTGAATTACCTAAACGAGATAATTTAAAACGCGTATTAACGGGAGATGTTATAGTCATATAACGGACTTTAAATAATTAAATGGAAAAGTAAACGGAAAAAGGCGGGATGTTACATTACCTACTCCTTAAAAGAAATTTCGTCCCGAAATTTAAGTAGGCGTAGCAGTCGTTGTTTCTTCCTCGGGATCTTGCGTTTCCGAGTTTGCGAATAGATGAGGATATTTCCTTTGCATTTGATCTTGTCTTTCCCATGTAAACTCGGGTCCCCTTTTGGCGTTCCAACGGACTTTAACAATCGGAATTCGGCTTTGTTTCAATGTCTTGACGGAGGTGTCCACAATTTCAACCGGTTCCTCCACAAAATGGAGTTTGTCATCAATAGTAAGCTCTTCGAGAGGAATGACGATGTCGGGTTCGGCAATACATTTCTTCAAGTTAGATACATGGAAAGTAGGGTGAACGGAGCTCAATTGAGGCGGAAGTTCTAAACGATAAGTAACGGTTCCAACACGCTCCAAGATTTCGAAAGGACCTATATACCGCGGATTTAGCTTCCCGCGTTTCACGAAATGGATTACACCTTTCCAAGGTGCGACTTTTAACATTACGCGATCACCGACTTGAAATTCAAGATCGTTGCGTCGTTTGTCGGTATAGCTATTTTGACGACTTCGGGCCGTCCTAAGACTATCTCTGATTTGAACGATTTTCTCGGTTGTTTCATGAATGAGTTCGGGTCCGGTGATTTGTGTGTCGCCTACTTCGGCCCAACAAAGAGGTGAACGACATTTTCGACCAAATAAAGCTTCGAATGGTGCGGCGTTAACACTCGCGTGATAACTATTGTTGTAAGAGAACTCGGCGAGAGGTAAGTGATTGTCCCAAGCTTGTCCAAAATCAACCACGCAAGCTCGTAACATGTCCTCCAAGGTTTGAATTGTGCGTTCGCTTTGTCCATCGGTTTGAGGATGATATGCGGTGCTCATGTCTAAACGCGTTCCCAACGCTTCTTGCAAGGTACGCCAAAATCTAGAAACAAAGCGGCCATCTCGGTCGGAGATAATCGATAAAGGTACACCGTGTCAGGCTACGATCTCCTTGATGTAAAGTTGTGCAAGTTTCTCCATTTTGTCCGTTTCTTTCATGGCAAAAAAATGTGCGGATTTGGTGAGACGGTCAATAATAACCCAAATAGTATCATAACCGCCCGTCGTTTTTGGTAGTTTGGTGATAAAATCCATCGTTATCCTTTCCCACTTCCATTGCGGGATCTCGGGTTGTTGAAGTAGTCCAGGCAGTCTTTGGTGTTCGGCTTTGACCTTGGAACATGTCAAACACTTGGAAACATAAGTAGCTACGTCCCTTTTGATGTTCGGCCACCAATATTGTTGTTTAAGGTCGTGGTATATCTTATTGGCACCGGGGTGAATCGAGTATCGTGACTTCTGGGCTTCATCTAAAATAAGGCTTCGTAGGTCCCCATAACTAGGCACCCAAATCCTTCCGGCGAAATATCGGAGTCCGGTTTCCTTAGTTTCGAATCGAGAGACTAGAATGTTTAAGAGCTCGTGTGAAATGTTTTCATCCTTGAGAGCCTCATCTTGGGCTACCCGAATTTGACTATTAAGGTTGGTGTGGATGGTGATGTTTAAAGCTCGGACACGAAGAGGCACCGCTCTTTCTTTTCGACTTAAGGCATCGGCTACTACGTTTGCCTTCCCGAGATGGTAACGAAGCTCGCAATCGTAATCGTTTAAGGTTTCAATCCACCTTCATTGTGTCATGTTTAGTTGCTTTTGATCAAAGATGTGTTGGAGGCTTTTGTGATCGGTGAAGATAGTACTCTTGGTTCCATAAAGAGAGTGTCTCCACATTTTAAGTGTAAAGACAACGGCTCCGAGTTCGAGATCATTTGTCGTATAGTTTCGTTCATGAATTTTGAGTTGTCGAGAAGCATAAGAAATGACTTTCGTTCGTTGCATCAACACACACCCAAAACCATGTTTCAAGGCATCGCAATACACAACAAAATCATCGTTGCCTTCTGGAAGTGACAAGATAGGAGCGGTGGTTAGCTTCATTTTCAAGATTTGAAATGCGGATTCTTGTTCGGTTGCCCAAACGAATTTTCTTCCCTTATGAGTTAACACGGTTAGAGGACGAGCGACCAAAGAGAAATCTTTGATGAATCTACGATAGTATCCGGCGAGACCCAAGAATTAACGAATGTGAGTAGGAGTAGTAGGAGTCTCCCATTTACTAATGGCTTCGATTTTTGAAGGATCTACTTTAATACCTTGATCACTTACAACATGACCAAGAAACTGAGCTTCCTTCAACCAAAATTCACACTTGGAGAATTTGGCATAGAGTCGTTCTTGTCTCAAGAGTTCAAGCACAAGTCAGAGATGTTCCTCGTGTTCTTCTTCGCTTTTGGAATAAACCAAAATATCATCGATGAACACGATAACGAATTTGTCAAGATACGGTTTGCACACGCGGTTCATAAGATCCATGAACACCGCTAGTGCATTAGTGAGACCAAATGGCATGACAAGGAATTCATAACTACCATAACGAGTTCGGAAAGCGGTTTTGGAGACATCTTCCCCCTTAACCCTTAATTGATGATAACCCGAGCGGAGATCGATTTTCGAATATACACAAGACCCTTGTAGTTGATCAAAGAGGTCATCGATGCGAGGAAGAGGATATCGGTTCTTAACAGTCAATTTGTTTAGTTCACGATAATCAATGCACATTCGTAGGGATCCGTCTTTCTTTTTAACAAACAAAATCGGAGCGCCCCAAGGTGAATGGCTAGGTTGGATAAAACCATGATCAAGTAGTTCTTGGATTTGACTTTATATGGTACACGTGCTACGGGTGCGGCTCCCGAAATTAGATCGATTTGGAATTCAACCGGTCGATGAGGTGGAAGACCCAGCAATTCGTCGGGAAATACATCGGAATAGTCACTAACAATTGGCACATCATCGATGTGCTTCTCATCGGACTCGACTTTCTTAACATGAGCAAGGATCGCAAAACAACCCTTACGGAGTAGTTTTCTAACTTTAATGCATGAAACGAGGTTGAGTCCGGTGCAACTCTTATCGCCATAAACAATCAAGGGTTCACCATTCTCGATAGGAATCCGTATTGCGTTAAGATCACAAAGGATGTGAGATTTCGTTTTGGCTAACCAATTCATACCGATTATTACATCGAAGCTTCCTAGTTCCATGGGTATCAAGTCAATTTCAAACTCTTTACCCAAAATGTTTAACGTACACCCCCGGTAATATGTGTCGGCACTCAATAGTTTCCCGTTGGCCACTTCAATGGTATAAGTGGTATCTAGTGGGAGTGGTGGAGTGCTAAAAGAATGAATCAAAGTCTTGGATACAAAGCATTTATCGGCACCCGAATCGAATAAACAAGTAACATAAGTGTTGTTGAGAAGAAACGTACCCGTAACTAATTCATTGTCATCTCGGGCTTCCTCGGTGTTGATGTTGAAAGCTCGGCTGCGCGTATTGGGGTTATCTTTCTTCTTCGGGCATGCATTTCTATAATGGCCCGTTTGGCCACATTCGTAACAAGTGCCTGTTTTTGGTGCATTGGGCCCCTTTCGAGCGATGGGGGCGACACTTTTACATTCGTTGGCCTTATGACCAACTCCTTGGCACCGATGGCAAATTAGCTTGCCACATTCACCAAAGTGATGCTTGTTGCATTTGTTGCAAAGAGGTAGGTTTCCGGCATAACCCTTCTTGCAGTCGGAGGTGTAAGGCTTCTTAGCAAAGTTGTTGTTGCTTGTTTGGAGGGCTTCCCACTTTCTTTTGTTGTTACCCGACTTATCCTCGGCTTTAGGTGCCGGCACTACAATTTTATCCACCGTTTCTATTAATTTGCGGGCCATGTTCAAAGCTTCTTGATGATTAGTGGGTTTGGATGACAGTACTCCGTGTTTGATGCTCTTTGAAAGACCATCCATGTAAAGTTCAACCCTTAAAGCTTCGGGGTTCACAAGATTTGGGCACATCAAGGCTAGTTCGGAAAATCGTTGATTATAAGCCTTGAGATCATTTCCGACCGCCTTTAAAGTTCTTAGCTCTTGTTCGAGACTTCGGGTTTCTTCACGAGGGAAATATTCGACAAAAATCTTTTCCCTCAAGTCAGCCCAAGAGAGGGCGTGAGCTTCATCGGTACCCACCGATTGTACATAGGTGTTCCACCACGTTAGGGAAATACCGGCAAAGGTGTGGGTGGAATATTTGACTTTATCTTGGTCTCGACAACCGCTTATGCTAAAAACGGCTTCCGTTTGTTCGAACCATCGAGTGAGTACAACTGGTCCCCCGGTTCCATCAAAAGTGTGAGGTTTGCACCCCATGAAGGCTTTGTAGGAGCACCCTTCGCTTGAGTTACCGGCCCCTTAATTGTTGTTGTTGTGGTTGTTATTATTGTTGGAGGAGTGATCGGCCATGGCCGCTTCCACGGCGGTGGCTATCATTCATTGTAGAGCTTGTTCGGGAGTCTCATGGCGTGGCACACGACGAGGAGGCATTGTTCCTTCAAAACACAAGAATACCGTTGATTAGTATTTTCAATAATACTAATCATGATATGGAAATAGGATAGAGAGAAAAAAAAAATTCCTTGACTCGCCTTAAATTCTTTGTGTCATAATGCCGGAACGTTCATATGAGTCACCGTAATATAACCCCGGAAATTATATTACCCTAATTCATATGTGCATTCAACATTACTTCACTAAGTCAAGGTGGCGCGTCAATCAAATTAAACAACGTGAGATTAAGATGAAATAAAAGTAGATATGAGTAGAAACGTTCGAGTATAATGCACAAGTAGTCAAGTAATTCCTACTTCAAGTTTATATGCCGGTTGTAGTCTAGACTCACTAATGTACCCTATGACTCGGGGTTGACACCAATGAACTCTAAATCCCTACAACCAACGCTCTGATACCATCTGTAGCGACCCGACAAAATTGTCATTGACGGCGCCGTCTACTTAGGTCCCGTTACATGGTCATAAGTCTTTAAAACAACGTTTGACCAAAAGTATGTCGTATTCATTTCAAAGGTAAAGATGTTTCGGGGTTTCCAAAGTAGTTCGACAACTAGTTACATAACAAAGTTTAAAGTACAATTGAAACATATGCGACACAATTTAAAAGTAGCCAAAAGACACTCCACGTATGCATGTATACTCGACATCCAAGCAAGTATCAAAAGTAATGAGCGGAAGCATGTATCACAAAACATTCAAGGACCTGAGAAAAACATAGAAATCTGTCAACGAAAATGTTGGTGAAATCATAGGTTTAAGTAAGTAAGTACAAGTGAACCACAAGATTTGCAACAATGATATAATAGTAATACATTCCAAAAGTTTGTTTCACGAGCACCCAATTATCAATGCTTAACATTCCTTCCATAGAACCCCATCACAATAGTGTTAGAACATACACTGTTTCTCGAAAATATATTTCATTCGTAAACGGTAGCGAACCGTTTGAATGAGGGTTTGTCAAACCCATATGGCCATATAACATAAGTTCTCGCTTACACCCGGCAAGTGTAACTAGTGATAATCGAATTGAGGATTTTTGTTCAAACTCGTATGTAGAATGTTTGTTTTCCTGTACTTGTGTTCACTTAGTAAAAAGAAACGTTTATGTTTTCTCATCCCAAATGTAAGTGTAAAAGAGTAAAAGTAGGACTATGATCTCACCTTGTGTGCATGAGTAATAAGTACTTCAACAAGTAATGTGTGCAAAGAACAATGCTAGTCTTGACCTAAACAAATAGGTTTATATCAATATCGGTAAACACGATAGGTCAAAGTGTTCAATTAGTCCTATGGCTCGTTAAGACTCGATCATAATAGCATGTGAATCAAATTGTCATGTTTCATGCAAGGTACAAGTGTAAAAGCATGTTAGAACGATTGCACAAACATTTGGTTAAGTTTGATTAAAAGTCAACTTAGGTCGGGTCAAAGTCAACGAAAAAGTCAACACGTTCGGGTCGGGTCCCGAACTATTTTTCTGAGGTTTTTAATCATATATGAGCATGTTAGAACAAGTTTCATGTGAATCGGAGGTCCATAGCATAGCAAACATTTTTCGTAAATTGACCAAGCAAAACAGAATCTGATAGTGCAATTGGACGGCGTCCCAGAGTCTGGACGGCGTCCAAGTCTGAAGGTCTGGACGGCGTCCCAGAGTCTGACGGCGTCCAAGTCTGAAGGGCTGGACAGCATCCCAGAGTCTAACGGCATCCAAGTCTGAAGGGCTGGATGGTGTCCCAGAGTCTGGACGGCGTCCAGATCAGTATACAGACCCTGTTTTGCTGACACACAAGTGCGCGAACCAAAAACCAAACAAACTCAAATCATGATCCGCAAACAACCAAAACATGTATCATACACCGTTGGAAAGGTATTTTGACGAAGAAAATGACTAGACACATTTCAACAAGTAATTCAACACTTACAACAACCCAAAACCGCATTAAACGTTCATAATCAAAGGTTCAAGTTCTAAAAACGCATTTCATGATTCGGGCAACCAATTTACATGTATGATATGCCGTTTCGAAGGTAATAAAACACACATTGCAACAAGACACTTATCAACAATATTTCATAGCATTTGATACATCAAAAGTTCATATAAAGCTTATCAAACCCTAACCAAAATCTCAAAACCAATAATCATGTTAATGTAAGGTTTTCATGTCAATCAACACACCAAAACGAAGCTAATGAAGTAACTAACACTTTGAACACACAACCATTAACATCTAAACACATTTCATCATCCAAAATCAAAGATTTAACAAGATCTTTTTCAAGTTCATGCTAGTTATGTCAATTCACAAGATCGAGCATACAAATTACATATACGACATCACAATGAGCCATAGACACTAATTAACACACCTTTAAGTCAAGAACACTAAGATTATGAAATTTAGAGTTTTTAGAAAGTTACCCAATCAAGATGAAATTAGTATCAAAACGTAGAGAATGAAGAAAGGATTCCAAATATGTAATTTGTTTTGATGTTAGCCTCCAAAATCGAATTTAGATGATGAATTAAGGATTGAATGTTGAGAGGATTTGGAAGTAGTAAAAGATGAGGATGAAAATGAATGGATGAAAGGGGTTTGACCCTTTGACCTAGTCAAGGGTTTGATCCCTTGTCAAGTTTAGTCCCTCAACTTTCGTTCGGGTGCGTGAATTACCTAAACGAGATAATTTAAAACGCGTATTAACGGGAGATGTTATAGTCATATAACGGACTTTAAATAATTAAACGGAAAAGTAAACGGAAAAAGGCGGGATGTTACACACTAGTCCTAGTTAGTTACCTACTCTAAGGCACTAACAAATCTTAATCCGACCCGTATTCCTACAAGTCCCGCAAATAATATATAACCGCCAATAAGTCTAAGACTAGGCACCTATTCCAAGGTCACCTAATTCCCTTAGACTATGCTCTGATACCACTTGTAACAACCCGACATCGTTTTACCAAAAATACGCCTTAAAAAAAATTGTAGTACAGTGCATCTGGACTGCATCCCACGTATTTGGACGGCGTCCAGTATCGAAGACCAGGACGGCGTCGCAGTCATTTGGATGGCGTCCAAATGAACTAAAGTGGACTAATCAGTATTTCAATTTCACGCAAGCGGAAAACCTGCTTCCCGACACTTTTAAAATGAAACGACTTTCACATCACATCATATTAAGTAAAACTAAGAGATTTCCACAATAAAAATAAGTTTTACAACACCGGGCCCATAATGACCCGTTTTACAAATAATATGGCGATTTCGACCCATTTAACTCTTTAGACGGATTAGGACTCTATAACCCAACCCAATACCAAGAGCATAATCCCGGGGACTACCAAATCCCCAATTCGCCTCCAAACATCCAAAAGCTACCCCATCGAGACCAAGCGCTCCTAAGCATCTAGCTTAACAAACTAGCTAGCTTCAAACCACAATACCTGTAAAAAGGTAAACAACGAGAGGGGTAAGCCTAGGCTTAGTGAATGCAATAATTATACATATACATATATAATATACCTACTTGAAACCACTTACTCAATTACCGCATACACGCTAGCAATATATATATATATATATAGCACACCAATGCAAAGTATAACGCTAAGTCTTCAAGACCACGAGCTAGCACAACAATAGCATATATAACTCGAATAATATAATATGCTACACTACAACACATAACCATGGTTAACCAATAGTACAAAGGAATGGTACTTCGAATTTCCCATCGGTGTTCCCAACAACCGTTAGCGTACAACGAATTATAACACTAACCCTGGAGTGGTGTCGATCGCCCGAACTTTAAACCCACCCTTCACGTGTAATGTGGTATCGAACGCCCGAACTTTAAACCCACGCTACACGCCCACACACATACATGACATGGCATCGAACGCCCGAACTTAAATCCATATCATATATTGACCCGATGTGGTATCGACCGCCCGAACTTAAACCCACATCGAATCTCATACAAGTAAATACATTATATACACATATGCATAATCATTCCACTCACCTTGGGATCCCCGCATAAGTCATACATGTAAGTCATCTCCAAACGCAACCGAGCAAGCTTTTACCTATAATACGCATATAGATATACAAACAATCAACATACATTCTCTACGAGAGAATTCGACTTCAACACCCTTAATCGAGGGTTTATACCTACATCCACAATCCGCCCATTCAGACACCTAAAGTGGACTTCATCAATTACCACTACGGGTGGTAATTCCGACCCATTCAACAAGTACAATTTAAACTAAATTATACTTGACGCCATTTAAACTAATCTAGGTCTTAACAAAATTGCTTATCATCCAATTAATCCAAAATTAAAGTCATTACCAAATTTGACCCATCTAAGTCAACCCATTTTGACATAAGTCCCAAAAACATCTTTATTCACTAACGGCTAGTGAATAACTTTCCAAAATACCATTTAACACATGAATCAAACATTTACATACTTGATTCATTAAATCTTGACCTCATAACTTAGTTTGACACTAAATAAAGGTTAACACCCATTTTGTCATACAAACATGTTCTTATGAATATCTAAACACTAACACATTTACAATCTAGTGGTTAAACACCCAAACCATGACCAAATTCGTCATCAAACCCTAACCACCAATAACGGGTCAAAACCCATCTACTAACCATAACAAACCCATTTCGCAACCATTAAAGGGTTCCTAACAAAATCAAACTCAAAACCTAATATGAATATCAAAATCAAATAATGGATTTCGGAGTTAGAACTTACCAACACCATCACAACGTAGCTAAGGATGAGATGAGCAACTTTTAATCTCGCGACTTGACCCGTTTCACCCTTCTTCTTCCTCAAATGGAGCTCTATCTCACTAAAAACACCTCGTCTCTCTAGGGTTTGAAGATGAGAGTGTTGGTGGGAGAAATGTGATTCAAAAATGAGATTGGATCAGTTTTAGAGGCTCCAAACCGACCCCCAAGTGATAAGACACAAATACCCCTTTTAAATTCATTAAAATTCCAACAGTTGGCCTGTCAGGCCATTTGGACGGCGTCCAAAATGGCTGGATGGCGTCCAACCTTTCACTGGTGGATGGCGTCCCAAAATCTGGACGGAGTCCCACTGAACTGAGTCTGAAACTGAACTTGTTTTGGTCGTAACTTTCAAACCGTAGCTCCGTTTTTTTTATGAATCAAATATCATTGGAAACGTAATGAGATTTACTATCCAATGGTAAGGGTTTAGAATATCAACTTCAACTTTATTTGGGATCCAAATATACGCTTACAAGCCTCGTAATTCGAATGACGTCCAAAAAAACGTGTAACTGAAAAACGGATGTTACAACTAAATCCGTTTCAATTAATCAAGTCTTAAAAAGTTTGATTGCTTAACATGTTGGAAATATTTATTCATGTAAATATTAATCTCATATAATATATAATCATGAAAAAGTTTGGATCACTACAGTACCTACCCGGTAAATAAATTTTGTCCCAAAATTTTAAGCAGTTGGAGGTGTTGACACATCATCTGGAAATAAGTGCGGGTATTTTTTCTTCATCTGATCTTCACACTCCCAGGTGAACTCGGGTCCTCTACGAGCATTCCATCGAACCTTAAAGATTGGTATTTTGTTTTGCTTAAGTCCTTTAACCTCACGATCCATTATCTCTACGGGTTCTTCAATGAATTGAAGTTTTTCATTGATTTGGATTTCGTGTAAAGGAATAGTGAGATCTCCTTTGGCTAAGCATTTTTTCTGATTCGATACATGAAAAGTATCATGTACACCGACGAGTTTTTGAGGTAATTCAAGTCGGTAGGCTACTGGTCTGACATGATCTATAATCTTGAATGGCCCAATGTATCTCGGGTTTGGTTTTCCCCATTTTTCAAAACGATCAACACCTTTCCAAGGTGATACTAAAAGCATGACCATGTCACTAATTTCAAATTCTATATCTTTTCTTTTACTGTCTGCGTAGCTCTTTTGTCGACTCTGGGCGGTTTTCAACCGTTGTTGAATTTGAATAATTTTCTCGGTCGTTTCTGTAACATCCCATTTCCCGTACGTATCGAAAGGTACATACTTAATCATTTGTACGTTTATAAGTCTTTAGCTTATGCGTAAATGTATGAATATATGTGTAGATATATATATATATATATATATATATATATATATATATATATATATATATATATATATATATATATATATATATATACATATATATATACATATATGTATACTTGATAATGTGTGCATGTATAAGTTTAAACATGGGTTTGGTTAGCGTTAAGTCTTGTGAGACTATTGTTGAAGGCTAGGTGAATATAGGAAGCGGGTTTGGAATGTACAAATTAAATAAAATCGAAAATTGTTTAAGTTGGTCGAGCTGTTCAGATACAGCCTTAGGCCGCGCCGCGACAATTGTGTTCGCGCCGCGGCATATCAAGCAAATCTGGATCAGAAGTTGGGTTAAAAGGGATCGTTTTTCCTTCGATAAGTCGCGCCGCGACAAATTGGCCGCGCCGTGGCATCTCTGCTGTTCTGACTCCGATTTCTACTCAATTTAAAAGGGTTTTAGGGGTAATTTAGTCTTTTTGCTTGTAGATCAGATTGGAGCATTAAATCACAGCCACTTATTCCATTTATTTCATTTCCTTTTCCCTTTTCTTTCCAATTTCTCTCCCAAAACACAAAACCCACTTAGAATAAACTTAAGATTTGGAGATGAAGATTTGTGGATCAATCCTAGGAGCAAGAGTTAAAGTTGTTCTCCTTGTTGTTAGCTACAAGAGGATAGTCTTGGTAAGTTCTAACCTTATGTTTTAAGTTTTAATTGGTTAATGGCTAGGGTTTTGGTTACTAGAGATTTGTATGACCCATTTGAGGGTAAAATGGGTGAATTTGGGTTGTGTTGTTGTAATGAAACCCTAATAGCCACAATCTAGGGTTTTGGCATTATGATTTGAGGTTGCAAGTGTCAAATGGTGTTGTTAGTCACTAATGCACTTTAAGATTAATGAAAGAAGTGTAAATGGGTAAGTTTGATTTGATTGTGAGTCTAAGTAATATAAAATGGGTCAAAATGTACTAGTTGACCTAATTAGATGAAATGGGCATGGATTACCCTAAGCTTTGTGTTAATTGAAGTTAGTAGACTTTAATTCACTAGCCTTAGTGATTAAAGTCGAGTCTTGGCCATTTATGGGCGGTTGTGTGTAGTTGAGTCATTTAATGCAAATTGGGTCATTAAATGCTCAAGTGGGAGTATCGTGGTTAATTCCACTGGTTGTGAAATTGTATGTGCACTTAATGATTTAGGTACATTGCGTTGAAGCTCGGAAGTGCTAAATCATCATCCTTGTGACAAGGTGAGTGGAGTAATTATACGTATGTGTATATAGCATATTTATTTGTGAATGTTATGGTATGAACCACCGAGCCGGTAGTGCCATAACATGTGTGGGTTAGGATGTGAACCACGAGCCGGTAGCATCGAGTGTGAACCACGAGCCGGTAGCACTATAAACTAAGATGTGAACCACGAGCCGGTAGCATCGAGTGTGAACCACGAGCCGGTAGCACTATAAATGAGTATGACTCAAAAGCGTATGGTGTGAACTACGAGCCGGTAGCACCATAGCGATATTGGTTAACCATATTGAGATTGTTGTTTTGTTTAGCATATTATATATATATATATTGAGTTGAGTATATGCTAATGAAGTGGTGTGATAATGTACGACTTGTTAGTGTTACGGGTATGTTGACATGCTATTTGAGTTACAAGTTCGTATGAGGTATTTGGTATTGTGATTGCAAATGGATAGGTTATATATATGTATGTATAATTGTTGCACTCACTAAGCCTTGCTTACCCTCTCATTGTTTACCATTTTATAGGTTCCGGCTTGGACAAGGGTAAGGGCATACGGTTGGATTAGTTGTCAACCGCTTATTTTGACAGGGGGTGCTTTTGGGTTAGCTTTTGAAGTTGGCCTAACGTTTTGGGTAGTTTAGCCCCAAACCATGCTCGAGTGTCGTTTGGATTATAAACTATCATTTGTAGTGGGTCAAACTTGTATTAAACTTAATTAATGGCCTCCGTGCCTTTTGTAAACATTTATATTGATGTACGTTTAAATGGAACTTGTGGAATGGTTTACATATTTAATTGGCGCGTAAATGTGTATTATAAAAAAAAAATTTATCTTATGGAATACAGGTTGGGTTATTTCAAGTGGTATCAGAGCATGGTCTAAGGGATTTAGGCGACTCGAGATAGGTGCCTAGACTTAGACTTTATTGTGTGAGCGCTTTATGCGGGACTTGTAGGACTTTGGGTCTAATCGGAAATTGTTAGTGCTTTGGTTTATGTGAACTAACCTTGTGCTAATTATTTTGTGTTGTGTTTAGCAATCATAAAGCAAGACGGACGTTGTACTAGCAAGTTAATGCGACGTGCTCACGTAACAACGATTAGCTACCGTTGTTACGGGTGCAAATCGTGTCAAACGAGTAATGTATGACGATTGTTGAGCAAGTTGGAGTAGTGTGGTGCTAATGTATATACTTACGTGTTATGCCTTTCGTTCATGGTTTAACCTTTTCCGTTTTATAGAATGAAGACGAGAAACGGACACGATAACGATATCGGTGGTACAAGCGAGGACCCCGAATTCACGGCCAAAGTTGAGGCCATCTTGAAGAACTACAAGGAGGATTTTCTTGTTAGCGTGAGAAAAGTTTTCAAGGAATCGATTGATGAGCAGATAACCGATTTAATTAATGAACGAATGAAGGCCACTGTCGATGAGGCTCTTGACGCTAGAAACATTTATCCTCGTGGTGAAGGAGGTGAAGGAAGGCGGGACTTCCACTACAAAAACTTCAAGGATACTCAACCTCCAATGTTTAATGGGGTGAGGGATCCATTGAAAAGCACTTGTTGGATTTCCGATATCGAGGGGGCGTTCCGTACCGCGGAGTGTCCTCCCGAGAAGAAGACGAGGTATGGGTCTAGCATGTTACGTGAAGAAGGCAAATTGTGGTGGGATGATAAAATCAATTTATATGGTGAAGAGCAATGCATGAGCTTGACATGGGATGAGTTTAAGAAGGAATTTTTCCATGAATACCGAACTTCTTCCGATCTTGATAAAATCCGGGACGAGTTGCACAATTTGCGACAAGGTTCAATGGACTTGTTTACTCTCAAGTCTACTTTCTTGGCAAAGACTCGTTGTTGGTGATGATCACAAGTTAATGCTAGATTTCTACCGTACTTTAAGTGATGAGATGAAGGGTAAGATTAGCCGGTGGATGGCTAAGTCTTTTGAAGATTTATACGAGTTGGCTAGGGGTTTTGAGCCGGAGGTTCCAAGGAAGAGTGATTTCACTTTTTCAAAGAGAAAGTTTGAAGGTTCGAGTCATTCGAATTTTTCAAATAAAAAGAACAAGAAAGGCTCCGAGAGCATTAATAGTGGGAAGAAGGGTACTTCCGGGGGTTTCGGACCCACGTGTTATAATTGTAACCAAAGAGGGCACATGGCCCGTGATTGCACCAAGGCGTCGACCAAAATCACTTGCTTTAATTGTGGTAAAGAGGGGCACAAGAGGCCGGAATGCCCCGATTTGAATAAAGATCATGCTAAGAAGTTAGAGAAGGCGGCGGGCATGGCTAGGGGTCGCAACTACTTGATGACCAATGACGAAGCCAAACAATCCAACGAAGTTGTCTCAGGTACTTTTATGGTTAACTCTAATCCGACAAAGATTTTATTTGATAGCGGTGCAAATTTGTCGTTTGTGTCTCCAAAATTTGTGCCTAAACTTGATAGACAGTTAGCTAAGTTAAGTTGTCCGGTAGAAGTCGAAATAACGGACGGCAAGATGGTGCTAGTGGTTGATGTGTGTAAAAATTGTGATGTTGTTTTTGGTGCCGAAAACTTTAAAATTGATCTTATCCCTATGACCTTGGACGACTTTGATATTGTGGTGGGCATGGATTGGCTCGATCACAATTGAGCCGATATTGCATGCCATGAGAAGTTTATTCGTGTGAAGACCCCTAGTGAGGGAGAGATAATTATTCACGGTGATAAACGGAGGAGACTTGTGCCGATATGTTCTTTTGCACGGGCACGACGTTTTCTTGTTAGTGGTGGCATGGTTTTTCTTGCCCATGTTGTTGATACTCGCGATGAGTCACCAACCATCCGTGAAATTCCAGTGGTTAGTGAATTCGAAGACGTTTTTCCGGACGAGTTACCGGGTGTTCTGGTGGAAAGACAAGTTGAATTTCATATTGAGTTGGTTCCGGGAGCTACTCCCATTGCTAAAACTCCTTATCGTTTAGCACCAACAGAAATGCAAGAATTGTTAAATCAAACCCAAGAGTTGCTTGAGAAGGGTTTTATTCGACCGAGTGCTTCGCCGTGGGGTGCTCCGGTTTTATTCGTGAAAAAGAAGGATGGTAGTATGCGGATGTGCATCGATTATCGGGAGTTAAATAAGGTGACAATCAAAAATCGTTATCCCTTGCCTCGGATTGACGATTTGTTTGACCAACTCCAAGGTGCGACATATTTCTCAAAGATTGACGTACGCTCCGGCTATCACCAAATGCGGGTCCGTGAGGAAGATATTGAGAAAACGGCTTTTCGAACGCGTTATGGGCATTTTGAGTTTGTAGTTATGCCTTTTGGTCTAACGAATGCACCGGCGGCATTCATGAATCTTATGAACCGAGTGTGCCAACCTATGTTGGACAAGTCGGTGATTGTATTCATTGATGACATACTAGTCTACTCGAAAAGTATGAACGAGCATGAACGTCATTTGCGTGAAGTATTGAACACGTTACGAAAGGAGAAGTTGTATGCTAAGTTCTCCAAATGTGAATTTTGGCTAAGGGAGGTTCAATTCCTTGGTCATATTGTGAACAAAGACGGCATTCAAGTAGATCCGGGGAAGATAGAGACGGTGAAGAGTTGGAGACAACCGACTACGCCTACGAAAATCCGGAGTTTTCTCGGATTGGCCGGTTATTATCGTCGGTTTATCCAAGACTTTTCTAAAATCGCTTCTTCATTGACGAAGTTGACAAGGAAGAACGCGAGATTTAATTAGGAGGACGACCAAGAAATTGCTTTTCAATTGATAAAAGAGAAGTTGTGTCAAGCTCCGGTGTTAGTGTTGCCGGAAGGAGTGGAAGACATGACGGTTTATTGTGATGCTTCGTTAAATGGACGCGGGTGTGTTCTAATGCAAAGAGGTAAAGTCATCGCTTATGCCTATCGACAATTAAAGGAACACGAGACGAGATATCCAACTCATGATCTTGAGTTGGCGGCGGTTGTGCATGCGTTGAAAATTTGGCGCCATTACTTGTATGGTGTCAAGTGTACGATTAATTCGGATCATAAGAGTTTGAAACATCTCTTTAATCAACGAGATTTGAATTATCGTCAACATAGGTGGATGGATGTGGTAAAAGACTATGATTGTGAGATACTTTATCATCCTGGAAAGGCGAATGTGGTCGCGGATGCGTTAAGTCGAAAGAGTCATCACCCGGCGCTACGATTGGGATTGTTACGTATGATTATTACTAACGATTTTCTTGAAAAACTTGGCGTGATTCAAATAGAGGCTTACGTTCACAACAAGTATGCGGAGCGAATTGTAGGACAATCGGAGTTCATTACTATGGGCTCGCAGGGTTTGTTGTCTTTTCAAGGAAGAGTGTGGGTGCCTAAGATGGGTGATTATCGACAAGTGTTACTTGATGAAGCACATAAGTCAAAGTATTCCATTCACCCGGGCGCGACGAAAATGTATCTTGATTTAAGGAAAGATTATTGGTGGCCGGGCATGAAATGTGATGTTGTGAAGTATGTTGAGCAATGCGTCACGTGTTTGCAAGTTAAGGCTGAGCACCAAAAGCCGAATGGTAAATTACAACCGTTAGAAATCCCGAAATGGAAATGGGAGCACATTACCATGGATTTCATCACAAAGTTACCTAAAACGGCGAGAACCCAATTTGATTCGATTTGGGTTATAGTAGATCGATTGACGAAAAGCGCTTTGTTTCTTGCCATTAAAGAAGCAATATCTTCGGAGACCTTGGCTAAGTTGTTTATCAAGGAAGTTATCTCTCGACACGGAGTTCCTATATCTAATATTTCGGATCGAGATACCCATTTTACATCTCGGTTTTGGGAGAAATTTCATGAAGATATGGGTACGCAATTAAAATTAAGCACGGCGTATCATCCTCAAACGGATGGTCAAACCGAACGTACGAATCAAACTTTGGAAGATATGTTACGTGCGTGCATTATTGATTTCGGTGGTAGTTGGGATGAACATTTGCCTTTGGTGGAATTCTCGTACAATAATAGTTATCATACTAGTATCGGTATGCCGCCATATGAGATGCTTTATGGGCGTAGATGTCGAACCCCGATTTGTTGGGGTGAAGTGGGACAAAAGGAAATCGGGAGTACCGATTTGGTTTTAGAGATGAATAGCAAGATTGATATGATTCGAGATCATTTGAAAAAGGCTCAAGATAGGCAAAAGTCGTATGCCGATAAACGTAGACGAACGATCGAATTTCAAGAAGGTGACATGGTGATGCTCAAAGTTTCGCCATGGTAAGGTATTATTCGATTTCAAAAACGGGGAAAGTTAGCTCCTCGGTTTATTGGGCCGTTTAAGGTTTTAGCTCGTGTTGGTGAAGTCGCGTATCGTTTGGAATTACCCGAAGAGCTTGCGGGGATCCATAATACATTTCATGTTTCCCATCTCCGTAAGTGTCTTGTGGATGATTCTTCTTGGGTGCCGTTAGACGAGATTGAGCTAAACAATAAGTTAGAATATATTGAGGAACCGATTGCCATACTTGATGAGAAGGTCAAAAGGTTGAGACATAAAGAGGTTAGGACTTTTAAAGTTCAATGGCGTCGGAGTAAGGGGTTCCGAGTTTACTTGGGAGACCGAAGAGTTTGTGTTGGTTTATCTTCCTTCTTGTCATGCGGCTTGGATCGCGAGGACGCGCTCCGATTCAAGTGGGGGAGAGTTGTAACATCCCGTTTTCCCGTACGTATCGAAAGGTACTTACTTAATCATTTGTACGTTTATAACTCGTTAGCTTATGCGTAAATGTATGAATATATGTGTAGATATATATATATATATATATATATATATATATATATATATATATATATATATATATATATATATATATATATATATATATATATATATATATATACTTGATAATGTGTGCATGTATAAGTTTAAACCTGGGTTTGGTTAGCGTTAAGTCTTGTTAGACTATTGTTGAAGGCTAGGTGAATATAGGAAGCGGGTTTGGAATGTACAAATTACATAAAATTGAAAATTGTTTAAGTTGGTCGAGCTGTTCAGATACAGCCTTAGGCCGCGCCGCGACAATTGGGTCCGCGCCACGGCATATCAAGCAAATCTGGATCAGAAGTTGGGTTAAAAGGGATCGTTTTTCCTTCGATAAGTCGCGCCACGACAAATTGGCCGCGCCGTGGCATCTCTGCTGTTCTGACTCCGATTTCTACTCAATTTAAAAGGGTTTTAGGGGTAATTTGGTCTTTTTGCTTGTAGATCAGATTGGAGCATTAAATCACAGCCACTTATTCCATTTATTTCATTTCCTTTTCTCTTTTCTTTCCAATTTCTCTCCCAAAACACAAAACCCACTTAGAATAAACTTAAGATTTGGAGATGAAGATTTGTGGATCAATCCTAGGAGCAAGAGTTAAAGTTGTTCTCCTTGTTGTTAGCTACAAGAGGATAGTCTTGGTAAGTTCTAACCTTATGTTTTAAGTTTTAATTGGTTAATGGCTAGGGTTTTAGTTACTAGAGATTTGTATGACCCATTTGAGGGTAAAATGGGTGAATTTGGGTTGTGTTGTTGTAATGAAACCCTAATAGCCACAATCTAGGGTTTTGGCATTATGATTTGAGGTTGCAAGTGTCAAATGGTGTTGTTAGTTACTAATGCACTTTAAGATTAATGAAAGAAGTGTAAATGGGTAAGTTTGACTTGATTGTGAGTCTAAGTAATATAAAATGGGTCAAAATGTACTAGTTGACCTAATTAGATGAAATGGGCATGGATTACCCTAAGCTTTGTGTTAATTGAAGTTAGTAGACTTTAATTCACTAGCCTTAGTGATTAAAGTCGAGTCTTGGCCATTTATGGGCGGTTGTGTGTAGTTGAGTCATTTAATGCAAATTGGGTCATTAAATGCTCAAGTGGGAGTATCGTGGTTAATCCCACTGGTTATGAAATTGAATGTCCACTTAATGATTTAGGTACATTGCGTTGAAGCTCGAAAGTGCTAAATCATCATCCTTGTGACAAGGTGAGTGGAGTAATTATACGTATGTGTATATAGCGTATTTATTTGTGAATGTTATGGTATGAACCACTGAGCCGGTAGTGCCATAACATGTGTGGGTTAGGATGTGAACCACGAGCCGGCAGCATCGAGTGTGAACCACGATCCGGTAGCACTATAAACTAAGATGTGAACTACGAGCCGGTAGCATCGAGTGTGAACCACGAGCCGGTAGCACTATAAACGAGTATGACTCAAATGCGTATGGTGTGAACCACGAGCCGGTAGCACCATAGCGATATTGGTTAACCATATTGAGATTGTTGTTTTGTTTAGCATATTATATATATATATATATATATATATATATATATATATATATATATATATATATATATATATATATATATATATATATATATATATATATATATATATATATATATATATATATATATTGAGTTGAGTATATGCTAATGAAGTGGTGTGATAATGTACGACTTGTTAGTGTTACAGGTATGTGACATACTATTTGAGTTACAAGTTCGTATGAGGTATTTGGTATTGTGATTGCAAATGATAGGTTATATATATGTATGTATAATTGTTGCACTCACTAAGCCTTGCTTACCCTCTCGTTGTTTACCATTTTATAGGTTCCGGCTTGGACAAGGGTAAGGGCATACGGTTGGATTAGTTGTCTCCCGCTTATTTTGACAGGGGGTGCTTTTGGGTTAGCTTTTGAAGTTGGCCTAACGTTTTGGGTAGTTTAGCCCCAAACCATGCTCGAGTGTCGTTTGGATTATAAACTATCATTTGTAGTGGGTCAAACTTGTATTAAACTTAATTAATGGCCTTCGTGCCTTTTGTAAACATTTAAATTGATGTACGTTTAAATGGAACTTGTGGAATGGTTTACATATTTAATTGGCGTGTAAATGTGTATTATAAAAAAAAATTTATCGTATGGAATACGAGTTGCGTTGTTTCAGTTTCTTGGATTATCTCCGGACCCGTAATTTGTCTATCCCCCACTTCACTCCAACAAATCGGAGATCTGCACTTTCTGCCATAAAGTACCTCAAATGGTGCCATCTCAATACTCGAGTGGTAACTGTTGTTGTATGAAAATTCTGCTAACGGTAGATGTAGTGACCCGAACTTTTCCATGTTTATATATATTAATTGAGATTTATATTTACATGACTAAATGTTTCCAACGTGTTAAGCAATCAAACTTGTTAAGACTTGATTAAATGAAATAAGTTTCATATAGACAATTGATCACCCAAATTGACCGGCGATTCACGAACGTTACAAATTTGTAAAAACTACATCTTGTGGTATATATAGACATATATATATGGTTGACATGAGATTATGATGAGTAAGTATCTCACTAAGTATATTAACAATGTGTGATATACATAAGAAATGAGATTACTAAGTTAAGAAACTCGAAATGATATATATAACGATTATCGTTATGATAACGTCTACTAAATACATATGTATCATATTAAGATATTGATACACTATATTTAAGATGATAAAATAATATTTAAATATATCATTAAGTGTGTTAATAATGAACTACATATGTAAAAACAAGACTACTAACTCAAGAATTACGAAACGAGACTTATATGTAACGATTATCGTTGTAACGATATTTTAATGTATATATCATATTAAGAGATATTCACACATCATAATATCATGATAATATAATAATTTAACATCTCATTTGATATAATAAACATTGGGTTAACAAGATTAATTGAGATCGTTAACTTAAAGGTTTCAAAACAACACTTACATGTAACGACTAACGAAGACTTAACGACTCCATTAGAATGTATATACATGTTGTGTTTTGATATGTATTCTTACACTTTTTAAAGACTTCAAGACACATATAAAAGTACTTCTACTTAACAAAAATGCTTACAATTACATCCTCGTTCAGTTTCATCAACAATTCTACTCGTATGCACCCGTATTCGTACTCGTAAAATACACAGCTTTTAGATGTATGTAATATTGGTATATACACTCCAATGATCAGCTCTTAGTAGCCCATGTGAGTCACCTAACACATGTGGGAACCATCATTTGGCAACTAGCATGAAATATCTCATAAAATTACAAAAATATTAGTAATCATTCATGACTTATTTACATGAAAACAAAATTACATATCCTTTATATCTAATCCATATACCAACGACCAAAAACCTCTACAAACACTTTCATTCTTCAATTTTCTTCATCTAATTGATCTCTCTCAAGTTCCATCTTCAAGTTCTAAGTGTTCATAAATTCCATAAGTATAGTTTCATAAAAATCAAGAATACTTCCAAGTTTGCAAGTCTACTTCCAAGCTTTCTAATCCATTCCAAGTAATCATCTAAGATCAAGGAACCTTTGTTATTTATAGTAGGTTATCTTTCTAATTCAAGGTAATATTCATATTCAAACTTTGATTCAATTTCTACAACTATAACAATCTTATTTAAAGTGAAAATCTTACTTGAACTGTTTTCGTGTCATGATTCTGTTTCAAGAACTTTCAAGCCATCCAAGGATCCTTTAAAGCTAGATCCATTTTTCTCATTTCCAGTAGTTTTATCCAAAAATCTTGGTTAAACTCAAAGTGAAAGTATGTTTTTCAAAATGGTCATCAAGATGTCGTTCTTTCGATGAAAATGACTACCTCTTTAGTAATTGACATGTAACTTAAATTTTTGACTATAAACCTATACTTTTTCTGTTTGTATTCTTAAATTAGAGTTCAATATGAAACCATAGCAATTTGATTCACTCAAAACGGATTTAAAATGAAGAAGTTATGGGTAAAACAAGATTGGATATTTTTGATCTTTTTAGCTATGGGAAATGTTTAACAAATCTTTACAAATCATATCCTAGCTAACTTATATTTTATTATACATGTATTCTAATATATTATGTAATCTTGGGATACCATAGACACGTATGAAAATGTTTTGACATATCATATCGACCCATGTATATATATTATTTGGAACAACCATAGACACTCTATATGCAGTAATGTTGGAGTTAGCTATACAGGGTTGAGGTTGATTCCAAAAATATATATACTTTGAGTTGTGATCTAGCCTGAGACGTGTATACACTGGGTCGAGGATTGATTCAAGATAATATATATATCGATTTATTTCTGTACATCTAACTGTAGACAACTAGTTGTAGGTTACTAACGAGGACAGCTGACTTAATACACTCAAATCTTTAAAACATAATAAAAATGGTTGTAATTATATTTTGATCATACTTTGATATATATGTGAAATGTCCCGTTCATATTGATTATTTACGTTTCATATTAATTGATTTCGTCGCGAGGTTTTGACCTCTATATGAGACGTTTTTCAAAGACTGCATTCATTTTTTAAAACAAGCATAACCTTTATTTTATCGATAAAGGTTTAAAAAGCATTACATAGATTATCAAATAATGATAATCTAAAATATACTGTTTACACACGACCATTGCATAATGGTTTACAATAAGAATATATTACATCAAAAATAAGTTTCTTGAATGCAGTTTTTACACAATATCATACAAGCATGGACTCCAAATCTTGTCCTTATTTTAGTATGCAACAGCGGAAGCTCTTAATAATCACCTGAGAATAAACATGCTTAAAACGTCAACAAAAATGTTGGTGAGTTATAGGTTTAACCTATGTATTTATTAAATCGTAATAATAGACCACATGATTTCATATTTCAATATACATCCCATACATAGAGATAAAAATCATTCATATGGTGGACACCTGGTAACCGACATTAATAAGATGCATATAAGAATATCCCCTATCATTCCGGGAAATCCTTCGGACATGATATAAACGAATTCGAAGTACTAAAGAATCCGGTACTTTGGATGGGGTCCGTTAGGCCCAATAGATCTATCTTTACGATTCACGTCAATTAGTAGATCGGTTTACTAATTCTTAGGTTACCAAGCAAAAGGGGCATATTCGGCTTCAATCATTCAACCATATAATGTAGTTTCATTTACTTGTGTCTATTTCGTAAAACATTTATAAAACTGCATGTATTCTCATCCCAAAATATTAGATTTTAAAAGTGGGAATATAACTCAATTTCACAAATTTTTACTTCGTCGGGAAGTAAGACTTGGCCACTGGTCGATTCACGAACCTATACAAATATGTACATATATATCAAAGTATGCTCAAAATATATTTACAACATTTTTTAATACGTTATAATGTTTTAAGCTTATTAAGTCAGATGTCCTCGTTAATAACCTACAACTAGTTGTCCATAGTTAGATGTACATAAATAAATATAAATTATCTTGGATTAATCCACGACCCAGTGTATACAAGCCTCAGGCTAGATCATAACTCAAACTATATATATTATTTTGGAATCAATCTCAACCCTGTATAGCTAACTCCAACATTACTGCATATAGAGTGTCTATGGTTGTTCCAAAATATATTATATAGATGGGTCGATATGATATGTCAAAACATTGTATACGTGTCTATGGTATCCCAAGATTACATAATATATATTAGAATACATGAATAATACAATATAAGTTTGTTAAGTTATGATTTGTATAGAATTGTTACAATATTTCCCGTAGCTACAACAATCAAAAAATATCCAATCTTGTTTTACCCATAACTTATTCGTTTTAAATCCATTTTTAGTGTATCAAATTTCTATGGTTTTATATTGAACTCTATTTTATGAATCTATACAGAAAAAGTATAGGTTTATAGTCGGAAATAAAAGTTACCAGTCATTTTTGTAAGAGGTAGTCATTTCAGTCTAAAGAACGACGTCTTGATGACCATTTTGAAAAACATACTTCCACTTTGAGTTTAACCATGATTTTTGGATATAGTTTCATGTTCATAAGAAAAATCATTTTCCCAAAAGAACAACTTTTAAATCAAAGTTTATCATAGTTTTTAGTTATCAAACCCAAAACAGCCCGCGGTGTTACTGTCCGGTTTTACGGTGTTTTTCGTGTTTTCAGTTTTTAAATCATTAAGTTAGCATATCATATAGATATAGAACATGTGTTTAGTATATTTTAAAAGTCAAGTTAGAAGGATTAACTTTATTTGCGAACAAGTTTAGAATTAACTAAACTATGTTCTAGTGATTACAAGTTTAAATCTTCGAATAAGATAGTTTTATATGTATGAATCGAATGATGTTATGAACATCATTACTACCTTAAGTTTAGTAGGTAAACCTACTGGAAGTGACAAGAAATGATCTAGCTTCAAAGGATCTTGGATGGCTTGAAAGTTCTTGAAGTAGGAACATGACACAAAAACAAGTTCAAGTAAGATTTTAACTCAAATTAAGATAGTTTATAGTTATAGAAATTGAATCAAAGTTTGAATATGATTATTACCTTGAATAAGAAAGATAACCTACTATAAATAACAAAGGTTTCTTAATCTTAGATGATTACTTGGAATGGATTAGAAAGCTTGGATGTAAACTAGTAAACTTAAAAGGATTTTCGAAGTGTTCTTGAAGTGTTCTTCCTAAGATGATTATAGCTTGATTCTTGAAGTAATTTTTGATGAAGATGATGATTATCTACTGGAAAAATTCATTCATAAGTGTGTGTGTGTGTGTGTGTGTGTGTGTTGAGAGAGAATTAGAAAGAGAATTGGAAGTGAAATGGAGTGAATGAGGAGTGGTAAGTGGTGAGTGGTGAGTGGGGTTAAAAGGAGTTCTAGTTAGTTGACTAGTTCATGGTAGAAGTTAAAATTGATTAGTCATACATGACATAATCAAGAGTGGAATCCCATGCTAGTTCCTATTGGTATATACCCACAGTAAGTACGTCTAGAAGCTGTGTATAATACGGGTATGAATACGACTAGAATTCTTGATGAAAAAAGAATGGGAATGTAACTGTACCCATTTTTGTTAAGTATTAGTGTTTTGATATATGTCTTGAAGTCTTCCAAAAGTATATTAATACATCTAAATACACTACATGTATATACATTTTAACTAAGTCGTTAAGTCATCGTTAGTCGTTACATGTAAGTGTTGTTTTGAAACCTTTAAGTTAACAATCTGATTTAATGTTGTTAACCCATTGTTTATTATATCTAATGAGATGTTAAATTATTATCTTATCATGATATTATGATATATTAATATATCTTAATATGATATATATACATTTAAATGTCGTTACAACGATAATCGTTACATATATGTCTCGTTTCGAAATCCTTAAGTTAGTAGTCTTGTTTTTATGTATATAACTCATTGTTAATATACTTATGGAGATACTCACTTATCATAATCTCATGTTAACTATATGTATATCCATATATATATCGTCATGTCGTTTTTACAAGTTTTAACGTTCGTGAATCGCCGTTCAACTTGGGTGGTCAATTGTCTACATGAAACTCATTTCAAATAATCAAGTCTTAACAAGTTTGATTGCTTAACATGTTGGAAACATTTAATCATGTAAAAATCAATTTCATTTAATATATATAAACATGGAAAAGTTCGGGTCACTACAGTACCTACCCATTAAATAAATTTCGTCCCGAAATTTTAAGCAGTTGGAGGTGTTGTCGTATGTTTTGGAAATAAGTGCGGGTATTTCTTCTTCGTCTGATCTTCTCATTCCCAGGTGAACTCGGGTCCTCTACGAGTATTCCATCGAACCTTAATAATTGGTATCTTGTTTTGCTTAAGTCTTTTAACCTCACGATCCATTATTTCGAAGGGTTCCTCGATGAATTAAAGTTTTTCGTTGATTTGAATTTCGTCTAAAGGAATAGTGAGATCTTCTTTAGCAAAACATTTCTTCAAATTCGAGACGTGGAAAGTGTTATGTACAGCCGCGAGTTGTTGAGGTAACTCAAGTCGGTAAGCTACTGGTCCGACACGATCAATAATCTTGAATGGTCCAATATACCTTGGATTTAATTTCCCTCGTTTTCCAAATCGAACAACGCCTTTCCAAGGTGCAAACTTAAGCATGACCATCTCTCCAATTTCAAATTCAATATCTTTTCTTTTAATGTCGGCATAGCTCTTTTGTCGACTTTGGGCGGTTTTCAACCGTTGTTGAATTTGGATAATCTTCTCGGTAGTTTCTTGTATTATCTCCGGACCCGTAATCTGTCTATCCCCCACTTCACTTCAACAAATCGGAGACCTGCACTTTCTACCATAAAGTGCTTCAAACGGCAGCATCTCAATGCTTGAATGGTAGCTGTTGTTGTAGGAAAATTCTGCTAACGGTAGATGTCGATCCCAACTGTTTCCGAAATCAATAACACATGCTCGTAGCATGTCTTCAAGCATTTGTATCGTCCTTTCGCTCTGCCCATCAGTTTGTGGATGATAGGCAGTACTCATGTCTAGACGAGTTCCTAATGCTTGCTGTAATGTCTGCCAGAATCTTGAAATAAACCTGCCATCCCTATCAGAGATAATAGAGATTGGTATTCCATGTCTGGAGACGACTTCCTTCAAATACAGTCGTGTTAACTTCTCCATCTTGTGTGCTGATTTGGTGAGACGATCAACTATTACCCAAAAAGTATCAAAACCACTTACAGTCCTTGGCAATTTAGTAATGAAATCCATGGTAATCTTTTCCCATTTCCATTCCGGGATTTTGGGTTGTTGAAGTAGACCTGATGGTTTCTGATGCTCAGCTTTGACCTTAGAACACGTCAACCATTCTCTGACGTATTTAGCAACGTCGACTTTCATACCTGGCCACCAAAAAAGTTTCTTGAGATCCTTGTACATCTTCCCCGTTTCAGGATGTATTGAGTATCTGGTTTTATGAGCTTCTCTAAGTACCATTTCTCTCATATATCCAAATTTTGGTACCCAAATTCTTTCAGCCCTATACCGAGTTCTGTCTTCCCGAATATTAAGATGTTTCTCCGATCCTTTGGGTATTTCATCCTTTAAGTTTCCCTCTTTTAAAACTCCTTGTTGCGCCTCCTTTATTTGAGTAGTAAGGTTAGTGTGAATCATTATATTCATAGATTTTACACGAATGGGTTTTCTGTCCTTTCTGCTCAAGGCTTCGGCTACCACATTTGCCTTCCCTGGGTGGTAACGAATCTCAAAGTCGTAATCATTCAACAATTCAATCCACCTGCGCTGCCTCATGTTCAGTTGTTTCTGATTAAATATGTGTTGAAGACTTTTGTGGTCGATATATATAATACTTTTGACCCCATATAAGTAGTGCCTCCAAGTCTTTAATGCAAAAACAACCGCGCCTAATTCCAAATCATGCGTCGTATAATTCTGTTCGTGAATCTTCAATTGTCTAGACGCATAAGCAATTACTTTCATTCGTTGCATTAATACACAACCGAGACCTTGCTTTGAGGCGTCACAATATATCACAAAATCATCATTCCCTTCAGTTAATGACAATATAGGTGCCGTAGTTAACTTTTTCTTCAACAATTGAAACGCTTTTTCTTGTTCATCCTTCCATTCAAATTTCCTCCCTTTATGCATTAATGCAGTTAAGGGTTTTGCTATTCTAGAAAGTCTTGGATGAACCTTCTGTAGTAACCAGCTAGTCCTAAAAACTGGCGTATGTGTTTCGGAGTTTTCGGGGTTTCCCACTTTTCAACGGCTTCATTCTTTGCTGGATCCACCTGAATACCTTCTTTGTTCACTATGTGACCGAGGAATTGAACTTCTTCCAACCAAAATGCACACTTTGAAAACTTAGCGTACAGTTGTTCCTTTATTAACAACTCTAGCACTTTTCTCAAATGTTCTTCGTGCTCTTGGTCATTCTTTGAGTAAATAAGTATGTCATCAATGAAAACAATGACAAACTTGTCAATATATGGCCCTCACACTCGATTCATGAGGTCCATGAACACAGCTGGTGCGTTAGTTAAACCAAACGGCATAACCATAAACTCATAATGACCGTAACGCATCCTAAAAGCAGTCTTCGGAATATCATCCTCCTTCACCCGCATTTGATGATACCCGGAACGTAAATCGATCTTCGAATAAACCGACGAGCCTTGTAGTTGATCAAATAAGTCGTCAATTCTCGGTAGTGGGTAGCGGTTCTTAATGGTAAGTTTGTTCAACTCTGGGTAGTCGATACACAACCTAAATGTACCATCCTTCTTCTTGACAAACAAAACAGGAGCTCTCCACGGTGATGTGCTTGGTCGAATGAAACCACGCTCTAAAAGTTCTTGTAATTGGCTTTGGAGTTCCTTCATCTCACTGGGTGCAAGTCTGTATAGAGCACGAGCTATTGGTGCAGCTCCTGGTACAAGATCTATCTGAAATTCAACAAATCGGTGCGGAGGTAGTCCCGGTAATTCTTTCGGAAATACATCGAGAAATTCTTTTGCGACGGGAACATCATTGATGTTCTTTTCTTCAGGTTTAACTTCCTCGATGTGTGCTAGAATGACGTAACAACCTTTTCTTATTAGTTTTTGCTCCTTCAAACTACTAATAAGATTTAACTTCGCGTTGCTCTTTTCTTCGTACACCATTAAAGGTTTTCCTTTTTCACGCATAATGCGAATCGCATTTTTGTAACAAATGATCTCTGCTCTCACCTTTTTCAACCAGTCCATGCCAATTATTACATCAAAACTCCCTAACTCGACTGGTATTAAATCAATTTTAAACGTTTCATCCCCCAGTTTAATTTCTCTCTCCCGACATATATTATCTGCTAAAATTAATTTACCGTTTGCTAATTCGAGTAAAAATTTACTATCCAAAGGCGTCAATGGGCAACTTAATTTAGCACAAAATTCTCTACTCATATAGCTTTTATCCGCACCCGAATCAAATAAAACATAAGCAGATTTATCGTCAATAAGAAACGTACCCGTAACAAGCTCCGGGTCTTCCTGTGCTTCTGCATTAATATTGAAAACTCTTCCATGACCCTGTCCATTAGTATTCCCCTGATTCGGGTAATTTCTAATAATGTGGCCCGGTTTTCCACATTTATAACAAACAGCGTTGGTATTACTTGCTCCGACACTATTCGTTTCGGCATTACTTGTTCCGACATTATTTTTTCCTTTAGTTCTGTTAAACTTTGGTCCGTAGACCTCACACTTTGTCGCGCTATGACCATTTATTTTACACCTGTTGCAAAATGTCGTGCAAAACCCCTGATGATTTTCTTCACACCTATGACATGGCTGTTTTTGGTTTTTGTTGCCGTTGTTGTAGTTGTTGTAGTTGTTGTTGTTGTTGGGATGTTTGTTGTAGTTATTGTTAGGATTGCAGTTATTGTTACGATTGTTGTTGCGGTTGTTGGGATAGTTGTTGCGATTGTTGTTGTAATTGTTGTTGTTGTTGTACTGGTGACTCTTGTCACTGTTTTCCTCCCACTTCCTCTTGAGTTGTTTCGTGTTGGCTTCTTCGGCCGCCTGCTCTCTTTAATTCTTTCCTCAATCTGATTTATGAGTTTATGAGCCATTCGACTTGCCTTCTATATAGAAGCGGGCTCGTGTGAACTCACATCTTCTTGAATCCTTACTGGCAACCCTTTTACAAATGCGTCGATCTTCTCTTCTTCATCTTCGAATGCTCCCGGACACAATAGGCACAACTCTGTGAATCGTCGTTCATATGTGGTAACGTCGAACCCTTGTGTTCGTAACTCTCTAAGTTCTGCCTTGAGTTTATTGACTTCGTTTCTAGGATGGTACTGCTCGTTCATCAATTACTTGAATGCCGACCACGGTAGTGCGTAAGCAACATTTTGTCCTACATGTTCAAGATAGGTGTTCCACCACGTTAACGCAGTACCTGTGAAGGTATGCATATCGTACTTAACTTTTTCCTCTTCAGTACACTTACATATGGCAAACACCGATTCGATTTTCTCGGTCCACCATTTCAATCCAATTGGTCCTTCGGTTCCATCAAATTCCAAAGGTTTTCAGGCAGTGAATTCTTTGTAGGTGCATCCTACACGATTTCTTGCGCCGTTAGCTGCATTGCTAGATTCAGAGTTATTGTTGGTATGTAGCGCAGCTTGTACTGCAGCTATGTTTGCAGCAAGAAAAGTACGAAATTCCTCTTCACTCGTATTCATGGTTTGTCGAGTAGTCGGTGCCATTTCCTTCAAAATGGCCAACTGAATCGAGTTAATCATACAGAATATTAAGAGTAGTCAATAGTATTTCGTAGCATAATATGAACTTATTTATAAAACCTTTTTCTTCATATTAGCGTTTTATAAGTTTAAATTCGGGTACTACCTACCCGTTAAGTTTATACTTAGTAGCTAATATACAATTCAACTACTACAATTCCATATGAAAAACTGATTATAATAATATATCACATACAAATATTCTTCAAACTTACAACTTCGCTATATTACATATAACATGAAATATATTACACTTTGATACATGACAATTTTGAAGATAAATCTAGTTAATACGCAAGTTGTTCAGCAAAGGAAATAAAGACACGTAATTCAAAAGACCAGAAATAAGTCATGCATTCTGGTTTTACTAAGACGACTTCCCATCCTTGGTCTTGTGGAAAATAACCGTTATGACCATTGGCTAGGTAGCATGTTGTAATGTCGTCAAAAGGACGAGGGTTTCGTAATGTCCAACAGCCCCGTAAGAATCTATAAACCTTGTTTCTCACCCCAACTACTGAATCCGTCACTTGTGGAAAGGTTTTATTTAAAAGTTGTAAACCGATATTCTTTTTCTCAATTTGGTAAGAAGCGAACATCACTAACCCGTAAGTATAACATGCTTCTTTATGTTGCATGTTTGAAGCTCTTTCTAACTCGCGAAATCCTATGTTGGGATATGTTGAGTCAAAATAGGTTCTTAGCCCGTAGCGTAAAATTGCATTTGGGTTCCCCGCATTTAATGCTTTAAAGAAAACACAGCGTAACTTACGGTCTCTCCAATGTGATATACCCCACCTATCAAAGGAAAGCCTTTTATAAACTAAGGCATTTTGGGAAAGTCTTTCAAATGTTTGACAAGTTAATTTCGCCATAACTAAATGTGCTGATGAACTCTGACCGACTCTAGACAAGATTTCCTCAATCATATCCTCTGGTAGGTCTTCTAAAATATTCGGTTGTCTACCCTTAATGTCCATTTTGTTTTTATACTGTAAAATAGACAAGGATTAGATTCATAAAAGATAATTAACAAACAATACAAGCAATTTTTACATAGAACATAAAAGTACAAGCACACTATAATACATATAATACACAACATGATTACAACTCCCTAATCTGAATCACTGGTTTCTTCTTCTTCGGACTTGGTTCGCTTTTCTAATTTTCCAGGGATATATGATGTTCCACTAATACGAGGCGTCGTTTTCCACAATGGTTTAGAAAAACCTGGTGGTTTAGAGGTTCCCGAGTTATTGTTACACTTTAGGAAATACGGATGTTGCCGATACATATAAAGCTCATCGGGGTTGGAATCGGGTTTCTCTATTTTTATACCTTTTCCCTTATTAATTTCTTTTGCTATATTAAATTGGGTCGAGGTGATTTCTATAACATCATCGGAATCCTCATCGGGATCCGATTCATCGGAAAATTGGTAATCTTCCCAATATTTTGCTTCCTCGGTAGAAACGCCATTGACCATTTTTAACTTTGGTCCGTTGGTTGAGGATTTTCTTTTATTTACACGATTTACTGTAGGTATCACTATTTCTTCCTCCGGAACCTCTTCTTCTTCTGGTTCCTCCTCTTCTGATTCATCCTCTTCTGGTTCCTCTTCTTCCGGTTCCTCCTCTTCAGGTTCCTCTTCGGGAATTTGTGAATCTTCCCAAAATATATTCGACTCTTCATTATTATTAGGTGAATCAATGGGATTTGTACTAGAGGTAGACATCTACCACACAATATCAAACACATTAAGAGGTTAATATATCACATAATATTTACATGTTAATAATATATAGTTTTCAACAAAAGTGTTAAGCAATCGTTTTTTTTAAAGAAAACACGGTCGAAGTCCAGACTCACTAATGTATCCTAACAAATTCGATAAGACACACTAATGCAAATTTCTGGTTCTCTAAGACCAACGCTCGGATACCAACTGAAATGTCCCGTTCATATTGATTATAAACATTCCATATTAATTGATTTCGTCGCGAGGTTTTGACCTCTATATGAGACGTTTTTCAAAGGCTGCATTCATTTTTTAAAACAAGCATAACCTTTATTTTATCGATAAAGGTTTTAAAAGCATTACGTAGATTATCAAATAATCATAATCTAAAATATACTGTTTACACACGACCATTACATAATGGTTTACAATAAGAATATATAACATCAAAAATAAGTTTCTTGAATGCAGTTTTTACACAATATCATACAAGCATGGACTCCAAATCTTGTCCTTATTTTAGTATGCAACAGCGGAAGCTCTTAATAATCACCTGAGAATAAACATGCTTAAATTGTCAACAAAAATGTTGGTGAGTTATAGGTTTAACATATATATTTATCAAATCGCAATAATAGACCACCAGATTTCATATTTCAATATACATCCCATACATAGAGATAAAAATCATTCATATGGTGAACACCTAGTAACCGACATTAACAAGATGCATATAAGAATATCCCCTATCATTTCGGGAAATCCTTCGGACATGATATAAACGAATTCGAAGTACTAAAGCATCCGGTACTTTGGATGGGGTCCGTTAGTCCCAATAGATCTATCTTTACGATTCGCGTCAATTAGTAGATCGGTTTACTAATTCTTAGGTGACCAAGCAAAAGGGGCATATTCGGCTTCGATCATTCAACCATATAATGTAGTTTCATTTACTTGTGCCTATTTCGTAACACATTTATAAAACTGCATATATTCTCATTCCAAAATATTTGATTTTAAAAGTGGGACTATAACTCACTTTCACAGATTTTTACTTCGTCGGGAAGTAAGACTTGGCCACTGGTCGATTCACAAACCTATACAAAGATGAACATATATATCAAAATATGCTCAAAATATATTTACAACATTTTTTAATACGTTATAATGTTTTAAGCTTATTAAGTCAGCTGTCCTCGTTAATAACCTACAACTAGTTGTCCATAGTTAGATGTACAGAAATAAATATAAATTATCTTGGATCAATCCACAACCCAGTGTATACAAGCCTCAGGCTAGATCACAACTCAAACTATATATATTATTTTGGAATCAACCTCAACCCTGTATAGCTAACTTCAACATTACTGCATATAGAGTGTCTATGGTTGTTCCAAAATATATTATATAGATGGATCGATATGATATGTCAAAACATTGTATACGTGTCTATGGTATCCCAAGATTACATAATATATATTAGAATACATGAATAATACAATATAAGCTTGTTAAGTTATGATTTGTATAGAATTGTTACAATATTTCCCGTAGCTACAACAATCAAAAAATATCCAATCTTGTTTTACCCATAACTTCTTCATTTTAAATCCGTTTTGAGTGTATCAAATTGATATGGTTTCATATTGAACTCTATTTTATGAATCTATACAGAAAAAGTATAGGTTTATAGTCAGAAATATAAGTTACAAGTTGTTTTTGTAAGAGGTAGTCATTTCAGTCGAAAGAACGACGTCTTGATGGCCATTTTGAAAAACATACTTCCACTTTGAGTTTAACCATGATTTTTGGATATAGTTTCATGTTCATAAGAAAAATTATTTTCCCAGAAGAAAAACTTTTAAATTAAAGTTTATCATAGTTTTTAATTATCAAACCCAAAACAGCCCGCGGTGTTACTACGACGGCGTATGTCCGGTTTTACGATGTTTTTCGTGTTTCCAGGTTTTAAATCATTAAGTTAGCATATAATATAGATATAGAACATGTGTTTAGTTGATTTTAAAAGTCAAGTTAGAAGGATTAACTTTATTTGCGAACAAGTTTAGAATTAACTAAACTATGTTCTAGTGATTACAAGTTTAAATCTTCGAATAAGATAGTTTTATATGTATGAATCGAATGATGTTATGAGCATAATTACTACCTTAAGTTTAGTATGTAAACCTACTGTAAGTGACAAGAAATGATCTAGCTTCAAAGGATCTTGGATGGCTTGAAAGTTCTTGAAGTAGGATCATGACACAAAAACAAGTTCAAGTAAGATTTTTACTCGAATTAAGATAGTTTATAGTTATAGAAATTGAATCAAAGTTTGAATATGATTATTACCTTGAATAAGAAAGATAACCTACTATAAATAACAAAGGTTTCTTATTCTTAGATGATAACTTGGAATGGATTAGAAAGCTTGGATGTAAACTAGTAAACTTGAAAGGATTTTCGAAGTGTTCTTGAAGTGTTCTTCCTAAGATGATTATAGCTTGATTCTTGAAGTAATTTTTGATGAAGATGATGATTAGCTACTAGAAAAATTCGTTCATAAGTGTGTGTGAGTGTGTGTGTGTGTGTTGAGAGAGAATTAGAAAAAGAATTGGAAGTGAAATGGAGTGAATGATGAGTGGTAAGTGGTGAGTGATGAGTGGGGTTAAAAGGAGTTCTAGTTAGTTGACTAGTTCATGGTAGAAGTTAAAATTGATTAGTCATACATGACATAATCAAGAGTGGAATCCCATGCTAGTTTCTATTGGTATATACCCACAGTAAGTACGTCTAGAAGCTGTGTATAATACGGGTATGAATACGACTAGAATTCTTGATGAAAAAAGAATGAGAATGTACCTGTACCCATTTTTGTTAAGTATTAGTGTTTTGATATATGTCTTGAAGGCTTCCAAAAGTATATTAATACATCTAAATACACTACATGTATATACATTTTAACTGAGTCGTTAAGTCATCGTTAGTCATTACATGTAAGTGTTGTTTTGAAACCTTTAAGTTAACAATCTCATTTAATGTTGTTAACCCATTGTTTATTATATCTAATGAGATGTTAAATTATTATCTTATCATGATATTATGATATATTAATATATCTTAATATGATATATATATACATTTAAATGTCGTTACAACGATAATCGTTACATATATGTCTCGTTTCGAAATCCTTAAGTTAGTAGTCTTGTTTTTGTGTATATAACTCATTGTTAATATGCTTATGGTGATACTCACTTATCATAATCTCATGTTAACTATATGTATATCCATATATATATCGTCACGTCATTTTTACAAGTTTTAACGTTCGTGAATCGCCGGTCAACTTGGGTGGTCAATTGTCTACATGAAACTCATTTTAAATAATCAAGTCTTAACAAGTTTGATTGCTTAAGATGTTGGAAACATTTAATCATGTAAAAATCAATATCATTTAATATATATAAACATGAAAAAGTTCGGGTCACTACAATATGTACATATTTGTATAGGTTCATGAATCGATCCGTGGCCAAGTCTTATTTCCGAGGAAGGAAATATCTGTGAAAGTGAGTTATAGTCCCACTTTTAAAATCTAATATTTTTGGGATGAGAATACAAGCAGGTTTTATAAATGATTTACAAAATAGACACAAGTACGTGAAACTACATTCTATGGTTGAATTATCGAAATCGAATATGCCCTTTTTTATTAAGTCTGGTAATCTAAGAATTAGGGAATAGACAACCTAATTGACGCGAATCCTAAAGATAGATCTATTGGGTCTAACAAACCCCATCCAAAGTACCGGATGCTTTAGTACTTCGAAATTTATATCATATCTGAAGGGTGTCCCGGAATGATGGGGATATTCTTATATATGCATCTTGTTAATGTCGGTTACCAGGTGTTCACCATATGAATGATTTTTATCTCTATGTATGGGATGTGTATTGAAATATGAAATCTTGTGATCTATTGTTACAATTTGATATATATAGGTTAAACCTATAACTCACCAACATTTTTTTGACGTTTAAAACATGTTTATTCTCAGGTGAATACTAAGAGCTTCCGCTGTTGCATACTAAAATAAGGACAAGATTTGGAGTCCATGTTTGTATGATATTGTGTAAAAGCTGCATTAAAGAAACATATGTCGATGTAATATATTTTTATTGTAAACTATTATGTAATGGTCGTGTGTAAACAGTATATTTTAGATTATTATTATTTGATAATCTACGTAATGTTTTTAAAACCTTTATTGATAAAATAAAGGTTATGGTTGTTTTAAAAATGAATGCAGTCTTTGAAAAACGTCTCATATAGAGGTCAAAACCTCGCAACGAAATCAATTAATATGGAACGTTTATAATCAATATGAACGGGACATTTCAGTAGATGTCGATCCCAACTGTTTCCAAAATTAATAACACATCCTCGTAGCATATCTTCAAGGGTCTGTATCGTCCTTTCACTCTGCCCATCAGTTTGTGGATGATAGGCAGTACTCATGTCTAGACGAGTTCCCAATGCTTGTTGTAACGTCTGCCAAAATCTTGAAACAAATCTACCATCCCTATCAGAGATAATAGAGATTGGTATTCCGTGTCTGAAGACGAATTCCTTCAAGTATGGTCGTGCTAACTTTTCCATTTTATCATCTTCTCGCATTGGTAGAAAGTGTGCTGATTTGGTGAGACGATCGACTATTACCCAAATAGTATCATAACCACTTGCAGTCCTTGGCAATTTAGTAATGAAATCCATGGTAATGTTTTCCCATTTGCATTCCAGGATTTCTGGTTGTTGAAGTAGACCTGATGGTTTCTGATGTTCAGCTTTAACTTTAGAACAAGTTAAGCATTCTCCTACGTATGTAGCAATATCGGCTTTCATACTCGGCCACCAAAAGTGTTTCTTGAGATCTTTGTACATCTTTCCCGCTCCGGGATGTATTGAATATATGGTTTTATGTGCTTCCTTAAGTACCACATAAAACCGGTCAAATAAAAGAAAATCCTCAACCAATGGACCAAAGTTAATAATGGTCAATGGTGTTTCCGCTAAGGAAGCAAAATATTGGGAAAATTACCAATTTTCTGATGAATCGGATCCTGATGAGGATTCCGATGATGTTATAGAAATTATCCCTACCCAATTTAATGAGGCAAAAAAAATAATAAGGGAAAAGGCATCAAAATAGAGAAATATGATTCCGACCCCGATGAACTTTATATGTACCGTCAACACCCATATTTTCAATATCGTGACAATAATCCGGGAACCTCTAAACCACCAGGTTTTTCTAAACCAATGTGGAAAACGACGGCTCGTATTATAGGAACATCATATATCCCTAGAAAATTAGGAAAAAGAACCAAGTTCGAAGAAGAAGAAGAAACCAGTTATTCAGATTAGAGGGGTGTGAGCATGTTGTGTAATAAATGTATTGTAGGGTGCTTGTACTTTTATGTTATATGTAAAAATTACTTGTATTATTTGTTATTACGAATCTAATCCTTGTCTATTTTACAGTATAAAAATAAAATGGACGTTTAGGGTAGACAACCGAATATTTTAGAAGACCTACCAGAGGATATGATTGAGAAAATCTTGTCTAGAGTCGGTCAGAATTCATTAGCACATTTAGTTATGGCGAAATTAACTTGTCAAACATTTGAAAGACTTTCCAGAAATGCCTTAGTTTATAAAAGGCTTTCCTTTGATAGGTGGGGTTTATCACATGGGTGAGACTTTAAGTTACGCCGTGTTTTCTTTAAAGCGTTAAATGTGGGGAACCCAAATGCAATTTTACGCTACGGGTTAAGAACCTATTTTGACTCAACATATCCCAACATAGGATTTCGTGAATTAGAAAGAGCTTCTAACATGCAACATAAAGAAGCATGTTATGCTTACGGGTTAGTGATGTTCGCTTCTTACCAAAGTGAGAAAAAGAACATCAGATTGCAGCTTTTAAATAAAACTTTCCCACAAGTGACGGATTCAGTAGTTGGGGTGAGAAACAAGGTTTTTAGTTTATTACGGGGCTGTTGGACATTACGAAACCCTCGTCCTTTTGACGACATTACAACATGCTGCCTAGCTAATGGTCATAACGGTTATTTTCCACAAGACCAAGGATGGGAAGTCGTCTTAGTAAAACCATAATGCATGACTTGTTTCTGGACTTATGAATTACGTGTCTTTATTTCCTTTGCTTAACAACTTGCGTATTAACTAGATTTATCTTCAAAACTGTCCTGTATCATAGTGTACTATATTTCATGTTATATGTAATATAGTGAAGTTGTAAGTTTGAAGAATATTTTGTATGTGATATATTATTATAATCAGTTTTTCATATGGAATTGTAGTAGTTGAATTGTATATTAGCTACTAAGTATGAACTTAATGGGTAGGTAGTACCCGAATTTAAACTTATAAAACACTAATATGAAGAAAAAGCTTTTATAAATGAGTTCATATTATGCTACGAGATACTATTGACTACTCTTAATATTCTGTATGATTAACTTGTTTCATTTGACTATTTTGAAGGAAATGGCACCGACTACTCGACACACCTTGAATATGAGCGAAGAGGAATTTCGTGCCTTTCTTGCTTCAAACATAGCCGCAGTACAGGCCGCGCCACATACCAACAATAACACTGAATCTAGAAATACAGCTAACGGCGCAAGAAATCATGTAGGATGCTCCTACAAGGAATTCACTGCCTGCAAACCTTCAGAATTTGATGGGACCGAAGGACCAATCGGATTGACACGGTGGACCGAGAAAGTTGAATCGGTGTTTGCCATAAGTAAGTGTGTTGAAGGAGACAAAGTGAAGTATGCTACGCATACCTTCACAGGTATTGCGTTAACATGGTGGAATACCTATCTAGAGCAAGTGGGACAAGATGCTGCTTACGCGCTACCGTGGTCAGCATTCAAGCACTTGATGAACGAGAAGTACCGTCCCAGAACCGAGGTCAATAAGCTCAAGTCAGAACTTAGAGGGTTACGAACACATGGATTCGATATTACTTCGTACGAAAGACGATTCACAGAATTGTGCCTATTGTGTCCGAGAGCGTTCGAAGATGAGGAAGAGAAGATCGACGCATTTGAGAAAAGGTTACCGGAGAGAATCCAAGAAGATATAAGTTCACACGAGCCTGCCTCCATACAAAAGGCATGTAGAATGTCTCATAAACTAGTGAACCAGATTGAGGGAAGAATTAAAGAACAGGCGGCCGAAGAGGCCAACGTGAAGCTAGTCAAAAGAAAGTGGGAGGAAAACGGTGATAAGAGTCACCAAAACAACAACAACTATCCCAACAATCGCAACATCAATCGCAACTACAACAAACGGTACAATAATAAAAACAACAACTACAACAATCATCCCAACAACAATAACAACCGCAACAACAACAACAATCAAAAGCAGCTATGCCAAAGGTGTGAAAAGTATCACTCGGGGTTTTGCACTAAATTTTGTAACAAGTGTAAAAGAAATGGTCATAGCGCGGTGAAGTGTGAGGTCTACAGACCAGGGGTTAACAGAACAAAAAGAACAAATGGTGTCGAAACGAGTAATGGCGGAGCAAGTAGTGTCGGAGCAAGTTATGCCAATGTAGTTTGTTATAAATGTGGAAAACCGGGCCACATTATTAGAAATTGCCCAAACCAGGAGAACTCGAATGGACAAGGCCGCGGAAGAGTTTTCAATATTAATGCGGCAGAGGCACAGGAAGACCCGGAGCTTGTTACGGGTACGTTTCTTATTGACAATAAATCTGCTTACGTTTTATTTGATTCGGGTGCGGATAGAAGCTATATGAGTAGAGATTTTTGTGCTAAATTAAGTTGTCCATTGACTTCGTTGGATAGTAAATTTTTACTCGAATTAGCAAACGGTAAATTAATTTCAGTAGATTATATATGCCGGAATCGAGAAATTAAACTGGGTAGCGAAATATTTAAGATTGATTTGATACCAGTAGAGTTAGGGAGTTTTGATGAAATAGTTGGCATGGACTGGCTGAAGGAGATGAAAGCAGAGATCGTATGTTACAAAAATGCAATTCGCATTGTACGAGAAAAAGGAGAACCCTTAATGGTGTACGGAGAAAAAGGAAACACGAAGCTGCATCTTACTAGTAATTTGAAGGCACAAAAACTAATAAGAAAAGGTTGCTATGTTGTTCTAGCACACGTCGAGAAAGTACAAACTGAAGAAAAGAGCATCAATGATGTTCCCGTCGCAAAAGAATTTCCCGATGTATTTCCGAAAGAATTACCGAGACTACCTCCACATCGATCTATTGAATTTCAAATAGATCTGGTACCAGGAGCTGCACCAATAGCTCGTGCTCCTTACAGACTCGCACCCAGCGAGATGAAAGAACTGCAAAGCCAACTGCAAGAACTATTAGAACGTGGTTTCATTCGACCAAGCACATCACCATGGGGAGCTCTTATTTTGTTTGTCAAGAAGAAGGATGGTACATTTAGGTTATGTATTGACTACAGAGAGTTGAATAGACTTACCATCAAAAACCGTTATCCACTGCCGAGAATTGACGACTTATTTGATCAACTACAAGGCTCGTCAGTTTATTCAAAAATCGATTTACGTTCTGGATATCATCAAATGCGAGTAAAGGAGGATGATATTCCAAAAACTGCTTTTAGGACGCGTTATGGTCATTACGAGTTTATGGTTATGCCGTTTGGATTGACTAACGCACCAGCTGTGTTCATGGACCTTATGAACGGAGTGTGTGGGCCATATCTTGACAAGTTTGTCATTGTTTTCATCGATGACATACTTATTTACTCAACGAATGATCAAGAGCACGAAGAACATTTAAGAAAAGTGTTAGAAGTATTGAGGAAAGAAAAAATGTACGCTAAGTTTTCAAAGTGTGCATTTTGGTTGGAAGAAGTTCAATTCCTCGGTCACATAGTGAACAAAGAAGGTATCCAGGTGGACCCGGCAAAGATCGAAACCGTTGAAAAGTGGAAAACCCCAAAAACTCCGAAGCATATACGTCAATTTTTAGGATTGGCTGGTTACTACAGAAGATTCATCCAAGATTTCTCCAAAATTGCAAAACCCTTGACTGTATTAACGCATAAAGGGAAGAAATTTGAATGGAAGGATGAACAAGAGAAGGTGTTTCAGTTATTGAAAAAATAGCTAACTACGGCACCTATATTGTCATTGCCTGAAGGGAATGATGATTTTGTGATTTATTGTGACGCATCAAAGCAAGGTCTCGGTTGTGTATTAATGCAACGAACGAAGGTGATTGCTTATGCGTCTAGACAATTGAAGATTCACGAGCAAAATTATACAACTCACGATTTGGAATTGGGTGCTGTTGTTTTTGCATTAAAGACTTGGAGGCATTATTTATATGGGGTCAAAAGTATTATATATACCGACCACAGAAGTCTCCAACATATATTTAATCAGAAGCAACTGAATATGAAACAACGCAGGTGGATTGAACTGTTGAATGATTATGATTTTGAGATTCGATACCACCCGGGGAAGGCGAATGTGGTAGCCGACGCTTTGAGTAGAAAGGACAGAGAACCTATACGGGTAAAAGCTATGAATATAATTATTCGTACTAACCTTACTACTCAAATAAAGGAGGCACAATAGGGGGTTGTAAAAGAAGGAAAGTTGAAGAATGAGATACCCAAAGGATCAGAGAAACATATTAATATTCGAGAAGACGGAACCCGATATAGGGCTGATAGAATTTGGGTACCAAGGTTTGGAGATGTGAGAGAAATGGTACTTAAAGAAGCACATAAAACCAGATATTCAATACATCCCGGAGCGGGGAAGATGTATAAAGATCTCAAGAAACACTTTTGGTGGCCGGGTATGAAAGCTGATATTGTTAAATATGTAGGAGAACGTTTGACGTGTTCTAAGGTTAAAGCTGAACATCAGAAACCATCAGGTCTACTACAACAACCTGAAATCTCGGAATGGAAATGGGAAAATATTAACATGGATTTCATTACTAAATTGCCAAGGACTGCAAGTGGTTATAATACTATTTGGGTAATTGTTGATCGTCTCACCAAGTCAGCACACTTCCTGCTAATGAGAGAAGATGACAAAATGGAGAAGTTGGCTCGATTGTATTTGAAGGAGGTTGTCTCCAGACATGGAATACCCATCTCTATTATCTCTGATAGGAATGGTTGATTTGTTTCAAGGTTCTGGCAGATGTTACAACAAGCATTGGGGACTCGTCTAGACATAAGTACTGCCTATCATCCATAAACTGATGGGCAGAGTGAAAGGACGATACAAATGCTTGAAGACATGCTACGAGTATGTGTTATTGATTTTGGAAACAGTTGGGATCGACACCTACCGTTAGCAGAATTTTCCTACAACAACAGTTATCATTCTAGTATTATATATAGGTTAAACCTATAAATCACCAACATTTTTGTTGACGTTTAAAGCATGTTTATTCTCAGGTGAATACTAAGAGCTTCCGCTGTTGCATACTAAAATAAGGACAAGATTTGGAGTCCATGTTTGTATGATATTGTGTAAAAACTGCATTCAAGAAACATATGTCGATGTAATATATTTTTATTGTAAACCATTATGTAATGGTCGTGTTTAAACAGTATATTTTAGATTATCATTATTTGATAATCTACGTAATGTTTTTAAAACCTTTATTGATAAAATAAAGGTTATGGTTGTTTTAAAAATGAATGCAGTCTTTGAAAAATGTCTCATATAGAGGTCAAAACCTCGCAACGAAATCAATTAATATGGAACGTTTATAATCAATATGAACGGGACATTTCAGTAGATGTCGATCCCAACTGTTTCCAAAATTAATAACACATGCTCGTAGCATGTCTTCAACTGTCTGTATCGTCCTTTCACTCTGCCCATCAGTTTGTGGATGATAGGCAGTACTCATGTCTAGACGAGTTCCCAATGCTTGTTGTAACGTCTGCCAAAATCTTGAAACAAATCTACCATCCCTATCAGAGATAATAGAGATTGGTATTCCGTGTCTGAAGACGAATTCCTTCAAGTATGGTCGTGCTAACTTTTCCATTTTATCATCTTCTCGCATTGGTAGAAAGTGTGCTGATTTGGTGAGACGATCGACTATTACCCAAATAGTATCATAACCACTTGCAGTCCTTGGCAATTTAGTAATGAAATCCATGGTAATGTTTTCCCATTTCCATTCCGGGATTTCTGGTTATTGAAGTAGACCTGATGGTTTCTGATGTTCAGCTTTAACTTTAGAACAAGTTAAGCTTTCTCCTACGTATGTAGCAATATCGGCTTTCATACTCGGCCACCAAAAGTGTTTCTTGAGATCTTTGTACATCTTTCCCGCTCCGGGATGTATTGAATATATGGTTTTATGTGCTTCCTTAAGTACCATTTCTCTCACATCTCCAAACTTTGGTACCCAAATTCTTTCAGCCCTATACCGGGTTCCGTCTTCCCGAACATTAAGATGTTTCTCCGATCCTTTGGGTATTTCATTTTTCAAATTTTTCTCTTTTAAAACTCCCTGTTGCGCCTCCTTTATTTGAGTAGTAAGGATAGTACGAATAATTATATTCATAGCTTTTACCCGCATAGGTTCCCTGTCCTTTCTACTCAAAGCGTCGGCTACCACATTCGCCTTCCCCGGGTGGTAACGAATCTCAAAATCGTAATCATTCAACAACTCAATCCACCTATGCTGCCTCATGTTCAGTTGTTTCTGGTCAAATATATGTTGGAGACTTTTGTGGTCGGTATTTATAATAATTTTGACCCCATATAAGTAGTGCCTCCATGTCTTTAATGCAAAAACAACAGCGCCCAATTCTAAATCGTGAGTCGTATAATTTTGCTCGTGAATCTTTAATTGTCCGGACGCATAAGCAATTACCTTCGTTCGTTACATTAATACACTACCGAGACCTTGCTTTAAGGCATCACAATAAATCACAAAATCATCATTCCCTTCAGGCAATGACAATATAGGTGCCGTAGTTAACTTTTTCTTTAACAATTGAAATGCTTTTTCTTGCTCATCCTTCCATTCAAATTTCTTCCCTTTATGCGTTAATGCAGTCAAGGGTTTTACTATTTTGGAAAAATCTTGGATGAATCTTCTGTAGTAACCAGCCAATCCTAAAAATTGGCGTATCTGCGTCGGAGTTTTCAGGGTTTCCCATTTCTCAACGGTATCAATCTTTGCCGGATCAACCTGAATACCTTATTTGCTCACTGTATGACCGAGGAATTGAACTTCTTTCAACCAAAATGCACATTTTGAAAATTTAGCGTACAATTTTTCCTTCCTCAACAATTCTAGCACTTTTCTCAAATGTTCCACGTGCTCTTGATCATTCTTTGAGTAAATAAGTATGTAATCAATGAAAACAATGACAAACTTGTCAAGATATGGTCCACACACTCGGTTTATGAGGTCCATGAACACAGCTGGTATGTTAGTTAATCCAAACGGCATAACCATAAACTCATAATGACCGTAACGCGTTCTAAAAGCAGTCTTCGGAATATCATCCTCCTTCACCCGCATTTGATGATACCCAGAACATAAATCAATCTTCGAATAAACCGACGAACCTTGAAGTTGATCAAATAAGTCGTCGATTCTCGGTAGTGGATAACGGTTCTTGATGGTAAGTTTGTTCAACTCTCGGTAGTCGATACATAACCTGAATGTACCATCCTTCTTTTTGACAAACAACACCAGAGCTCCCCACGGTGATGTACTTGTTTGAATGAAACCACGCTCTAAAAGTTTTTGTAATTGACTTTGTAATTCCTTCATTTTGCTAGGTGCAAGTCTCTAAGGAGCACGAGCTATTGGTGCAGCTCCTGGTACAAGATCTATTTGAAATTCAATAGATCGGTGTGGAGGTAGTCCTGGTAATTCTTTCGGAAATACATCGAGAAATTCTTTTGCGACGGGAACATCATTGATGTTCTTTTCTTTGGGTTTGACTTCTTCGATGTGTGCTAGAACGGCATAGCAACCTTTTCTTATTAGCTTTTGTGCCTTCAAATTACTAATAAAATTTAACTTCGCGTTGCTCTTCTCTCCGTACACCATTAAGGGTTTTCTCTTTTCGCGCATAATGCGAATCGTATTTTTGTAACAAATGATCTCTGCTTTCACCTCTTTCAACCAGTCCATGCCAATTATCACATCAAAACTCCCTAACTCTACTGGTATCAAATCAATCTTAAACGTTTCGCTAACCAGTTTAATTTCTCGATTCTGACATATTTTATCAGCTGTAATTAATTTACCGTTTGCTAATTCGAGTAAAAACTTATTATCCATTGGCGTTAATGAGCAGTTCAATTTAGCACAAAAATCTCTACTCATATAGCTTCTATCCGCCCCCGAATCAAATAAAACATAAGCAGGTTTATCGTCAATAAGCAACGTACCCGTAACAAGCTCCGGGTCTTCCTGCGCTTCAACCACATTAATGTTGAAGACTCTTCCTCAGTTTTGTCCATTATTAGTTTCCTGATTTGGGCACGTAGTTCTGTAGTGGCCCTTCTTCCCGCATCCGAAACAAGTAATGTGGGCATTATTTTTTCCTCTAGCCGCTGATCCATAAACTTCACACTTCGTCGCACCATGGCCCTTTCTATTACACTTAGTACACGATGTCATACAGAGCCCAGTCGGATGGTATCCATCACACCTCTGGCATGGTTTCTGCCTCTGGTTGTTATTGTTGGGATTGTTATTGTTGCGGTTGTTATTATTTTTTGGAACGGTTGTTGTAGTTGTTGTAGTTGTGGTTGGGATTGCTATTGTTGTTGCGGTTAAGGTTGCGGTTGTTGTGGTAGTTGTTGCGTTTATGATTGCGATTATTGTTGTTGTTGTTATTGTTGTATTATTGACCCTTGTCACTGTTTTCTTCTCATTTTCTCTTGATTTGTTTCGTGTTAGCTTCTTCAGCCATCTGCTCTTTAATTCTTTCCTCAATCTGATTTATGAGTTTGTGAGCCATTCGACTTGCCTTTTGTATGGAGGCGGGCTCGTGTGAACTCACATCTTCTTGAATCCTTTCTGGTAAACCTTTTACAAATGCGTCGATCTTCTCCTCTTCATCTTCGAACACTCTTGGACACAATAGGCACAACTCTGTGAATCGTCGTTCGTACGTGGTAATATCGAATCCTTGCGCTCGTAATCCTCTAAGCTCTAGCTTGAGCTTATTGACCTTGTTTCTGGGACGGTACTGTTCAGTCATCAAGTGTTAGAATGCTGACAACGGTAATGCGTAAGCAGCATCTTGTCCCACCTGCTCGAGATAAGTGTTCCACCATGTTAACGCAGTACCCGTGAAGGTATGCATAGCGAACTTTACCTTGTCCTCTTCAGTACATTTACTTATGGCAAACACCGATTCAACCTTCTCGGTCCACCGTTTTAATCCGATTGTTCCTTCGGTTCCATCGAATTTCAGAGGTTTACAGGCAGTGAATTCCTTGTAGGAGCATCCTACACGAGTTCTTGTGGAATTTGTTCCATTGCTAGATTCAGAGTTATTGTTATTTTGCATCGCAGCTTGTACTGCGGCTATATTTGCAGCAATGAATGCACGAAAATCTTCCTCTCTCATATTCAAGTTCTGCCTAGTAGTCGGTGCCATTTCCTTCAAAAATAGCCAAAAGAATTAAGTTAATCATATAGAATATTAAGAGTAGTATTTTGTAGCATAATATGAACTTATTATAAAAGCTTTTTCTTCATATTAGCGTTTTATAATTGTGACTAGGGTATTACCTACCCATTAAAGTTCACACTTAATAGCTAGTGCAAAAATTACTACTACTATCAACATAATATTCTATCATGAAAAACTTTAATTCATTAACATTTCACGCTTAAATTTTTGATACAATATCATACAATCATACAATACCGTTATTTTACATACAGCATGAAATAAGGCACACGATGACCATAATACCAATCAGCTATTAGGACAATTCTAGTGAAACTCAAACTGTTCAATGAAGGGGATAAACACACGTAATTCATAAGACCAGAAACATGTCATGCATTCGGGTTTTACTAGTACTATTTCCCATCCTTGATCAAGTGGGGAATAACCGTTGTGACCGTTGGCAAAGCAACATGTTGTAACGTTGTCAAAAGGACGAGGGTTACCAAATATCTAACAGCCTCTTAACAAGTTAAAAACCTTATTTCTTACCCCAACTATTGAATCCGTCACCTGTGGGAATGTTTTATTAAGGAGTTGCAATCCGATGTTCTTTTTCTCAATTTGGTGAGAAGCGAACATCACTAACCCGTCAACATAACATGCTTCTTTAAGTTGCATGTTTGAAGCTCTTTCTAAAGAACGAAGTCCTATGTTGGGATATGTGGAGTCAAAATAGGCTCTCAACCCGTAGCGGAAAATTGCATTAGGGTTTCCCGTACACAATGCCTTAAATAAAACATGGCATAACTTAAGGTCTCCCCAATGCGATATACCCCATCTATCGAAGGAAAGCCTTTTATAAACCAAGGCATGCCTAGAATGTCTGTCAAATTTCCTATAAACTAATCTCGCCGTAAACAATTGGGCCGATGAATTCTGAACAACTCTAGACAAGATTTCATCAATCATATCCCCTGGTAGGTCTTCTAAAATATTCGGTCATCTATCCTTAACATCCATTTTGTATTTTTATACTGTAAAAGAGATGAAAAAATTAGATCTTGTAAAGGATGATAGAATACAAACATTACAAGCAATTTTTACATACAGCATAAAAGTACAAGCACACTATAGTACACATATTACACAACATGATTACAATTCTTTTTTTCGACTCACTTGTTTCTTCCTCCTCAGACCTGGTTCGTTTTGCTAATTTCCTAGGGATACATGGTGCTCCTCTAATACGAGCCGTCATTTTCACAAATGGTTTAGAAAAACCTGGTGGTTTAGAGGTTCCCGGGTTATAGTTAAAGTTTAAGAAATACGGGTGTTTACGATATATCCCATCGGGATATTTCATGTTAACATAAAGTTCATCAATTTTGGACTCGGGTTTCTCTATTTTGATGGCTTTTCCCCTATTATTTTCTTTTGCTATATTAAATTGAGCCAGGGTAATTTCTATAATATCATCGGAATCCTCGTCGGGATCCGATTCATCAGAAAATTGGTAATTTTCCCAATATTTTGCTTCCTCGGCGGAAACACCATTGACCATTTTTAAGTTTGGTCCATTGGTTGAGGATTTTCTTTTATTTATCTATTTTTCTGTGGTTCTTAATATTTCCTCCTCCGGAACCTCTTCTTCCGATTCCTCTTCTTCCGGTTCTTCTTCTTCCGGTTCTTCTTCTTCTTCCGAAATTTGTGAATCTTCCCAAAATACATTCTACTCTTCATTATTATTAGATGAGTCGATGGGATTTGTACTAGAGGTAGACATCTATCACACAATATCAAACACGTTAAGAGATTAATATATCACATAATATTTACATGTAAAAATATATAGTTTCCAACAAAAGTGTTAAGCAATCGTTTTTAAAGTAAACAAGGTCGAAGTCCAGACTCACTAATGCATCCTAACAAACTCGGTTAGACACACTAATGCAAATTTCTGGTTCTCTAAGACCAACGCTCGGATACCAACTGTAATGTCCCGTTCATATCGATTATAAAAGTTTCATATTAATTGATTTCGTTGCGAGGTTTTGACCTCTATATGAGACGTTTAACAAAGACTACATTCATTTTTAAAACAAACCATAACCTTTATTTTATCGATAAAGGTTTAAAACCATAACGTAGATTATCAAGTAATGATAATCTAAAAGATAATGTTTTACACACGACCATTACATAATGGTTTACAATATTATTACACATCGATTTAAATCTCCGAATGCAGTTTTTAAACAATATATTACAAGCATGCTGACTCTAATTTTTATCCTTAAATTAGCATGCAACAGCAGAAGCTCTTAATAATTACCTGAGAATAAACATGTTTTAAACGTCAACAAAAATGTTGGTGAGTTATAGGTTTAGCCTATATATTTATCAAATCGTAATAATAGACCACAAGATTTCATATTTCCATTTCTCATAAACATCATGCATGCATATAGTCATCTGCATAAAAATCATTCATATGGATTGAACACCTGGTAACCGACATTAACCATAATGCATAGAATATACCCACAGACATCGTCTTCTGTATAATAATAATCTCGAAGTACTAAAGCAATCCATAGACATGAATGGGGGTTATTAGGCCCAATAGATCTATCTTTAAGATTCGCGTCAATTAGGTTTCATTTCCCTAATTCTTAGATTACCAGACTTGAAGGGTGATATTCGATTTCGATAATCCATCCATAGAATGTAGTTTTGCGTACTTGTATCTATTTTGTAAAACATTTATAAAACTGCATGTATTCTCATCCCAAAAATATTAGATTTCAAAAGTGGGACTATAGCTCACTTTCACAGATTTTCAAATCGTCGGAAATAAGACTTGGCCACGGGTCGATTCACGAACCTATAACAAATATATACATACATATCAAAGTATGATCGAAATATATTCACAACATACTTTATTATGTTTTATCGATTTAAATTTGTTAAGTTAACAGTCCAACGTTAGTAGTCCACAATTAGTTGTCCACAGTTAGTAGTACATAAATAAATCAATATATTATCTCGAATCAATCCACGATCCAGTGTATAAAAGTCTCAGACTCGATCACAATTCAAAGTATATATATTAATTTGGAATCAACCTCAACCCTGTATAGCTAACTCGAGCATTACCGCATATAGAGTGTCTATGGTTGTTCCAAATAATATATACAGATGACGTCAATATGATATGTCAAAACATTGTATACGTGTCTATGGTCTATCAAGATTACATAATATATGTTAGACTACATGTATAATACAATATAAGTTAGTTAAGTTATGGTTATTATAGATTTGTTACAAATTTTCACGTAGCTAAAACAAGCAAAAATATCCAATTTTATTTTACCCATAATTTCTTCGTTTTAAATCCATTTTGAGTGAATCAAATTGCTATGGTTTCATATCGAACCAAAGATTAATAATCTAAATAGAAAAAGTATAGGTTTATTGTCAGAAATATTGGTTACAAGTCATTTTTGAAAGAGGTAGTCATTTCAGTCGAAAGAACGACGTCTAGATGACCATTTTGAAAAACATACTTACACTTTGAGTTTAACCATGATTTTTGGATATAGTTTCATGTTCATAAGAAATATCATTTTCTCATAAGAACAAATTTTAAATCAAATTTTATCATAGTTTTTAATTATCCAACCCAAAACAGCCCTCGGTTTTACTACGACGGCGTATATCCGATTTTACGGTGTCCTTCATGTTTCCAGGTTTTAAATCATTAAGTTAGCATATCATATAGATATAGAACATATGTTTAGTTGATTTTAAAAGTTAAGTTAGAAGGATTAACTTTTTTTGCGAACAAGTTTAGAATCAACTAAACTATGTTCTAGTGATTACAAGTTTAAATCTTCGAATAAGATAGTTATATATATATATATGAATCGAATGATGTTATGAACATCATTACTACCTAAAGTATAGTAGGTAAACCTACTGGAAGTGACAAGAAATGATCTAGCTTCAAAGGATCTTGGATGGCTTGGAAGTTCTTGAAGTAGAATCATGACACGAAAACAATTTCAAGTAAGATTACTACTCGAATTAAGATAGTTATAGTTATAGAAATTGAATTAAAGTTTGAATATGAGTATTACCTTGAATTAGGATGATAACCTACTGTAAATAACAAAAATTTAGTGAGGTTGGATGATCACTTGAAATGGATTTGCAAGATTGGAAGTAAGTTAGTAAACTTAGAAGTGTTCTTGATGTGTTCTTGAGTAGTTGCTTTGTAAGTTGTTTTATGTATGGATTTATGAGCTAGATTGATGTAGATTTTGATGAAGATGATGAAGAATACTTAGAACATCAAGAAAGAGTTTGAGAGAGATCAATTTGATGCATGAAAGTTGAATGAGAATGTGTTTGTGGTGTAGCTAGTTCACGTGAATTAGGGAGTCAAATATAGGCTCCATAAGTTTGTAATTTTGTGAGATATTTCATGCTAGTTGCCAAATGATGGTTCCTACATGTTTGATGACTCAATAAGGGATGCTAAGAGCTGATCATTGAAGTGTATATACCAATAGTATGTACATCTAGGAGCTATGTATTGTACGAGTACGAATACGGGTGCATATGAGTAGAATTGTTGATGAAAATGTATGATAATGCAATTGTAACCAATTTTGTTAAGTACAAGTATTTTGATATGTGTCATGAAGTCTTTCAAAAGTGTATTAACACATCTTAATACACTACATGTATATGCATTTTAACTGAGTCGTTAAGTCATCGTTAGCCATTACATGTACACGTTGTTTCGGAACCTTTAAGTTAATGATTTCGTTAAATGTAATAAATCCCATTGTTATTATATCTAATGAGATGTTAAATTATTACATTATAATGATAACATGATGTACTAATATATTTAATATGATATATAAATATTAAGACATTATTACAACGATAATCGTTATGTATAGATATTGTTTTGAATTTCTTAAGTTAGTAGTCTTGTTTTATGTATAAGGTTCATTGTTAATATATATAATGAGATACTTACTTATCATTTCATTACGTTAAACATATATACATGTTCATATATATAATATCATGACATATATGAAAGGACCCGTTCATATACATTATAAACGATTCACAATAGTTGATTACATTGCGAGGTATTTGACCACTATATGATACATTTTACAAACATTGCATTCGTTTTTAAAAGACAAACTTTCTTTACATTGAAAATTGACAGGCATGCATACCATTTCATAATATCCACTATCCAACTATAAATTGATTTAATAATAATCTTTGATAAACTCAATGACTCGAATGCAACGTTCTTCGAAATATGCTATGAAAGACTCCAAGTAATATCTTTAAAATAAGCAAATGCACAGCGGAAGATTTCTTTAACATCTGAGAATAAACATGCTTTAAAGTGTCAACCAAAAGGTTGGTGAGTTCATTAGTTTATCATAATCATTTATTTCCATCATTTTAATAGACCACAAGAATTTCATTTCCAGTTCTCATAAATATACGTCCCATGCATAGAGACAAAAATAATCATTCATATGGTGAACACCCGGTAACCGACATTAAATAGATACATATAAGAATATCCCCTATCATTCCGGGATCCTCCTTCGGACATGATATAAATTTCGAAGTACTAAAGCATCCGGTACTTTGGATGGGATTTGTTAGGCCCAATAGATCTGTCTTTAGGATTGGCGTCAATTAGGGTGTCTGTTCCCTAATTCTTAGATTACCAGACTTAATAAAAAGGGGCATATTCGATTTCGATAATTCAACCATAGAATGTAGTTTCACGTACTTGTGTCTATTTTGTAAATCATTTATAAAACCTGCATGTATTCTCATCCCAAAAATATTAGATTTTAAAAGTGGGACTATAACTCACGCATATAAATATTGTAAAACAGTTAATAAAGCATTTGCATGTATTCTCAGCCCAAAAATGTAAAGAGTAAAGGGGCAAATGAACTCACCATACTGTATTTCGTAGTAAAAATACATATAACGTCATTGAACAAGTGCAAGGTTGGCCTCGGATTCACGAACCTAAATTAATTATATATAATTATGTGTTGGTCAATATTTGTCTAACAAATTAGGTCAAGTCATAGTGTACCACAATCCTAATGCTCGAGACTAATATGCAAAAGTCAACAAAAGTAAATTTGACTCAAAATAATTTCCAAAAATCTATACATGATTAATATATAGTTTAAATATCGTCGTTTTATATTTTTAAATATTTTTAAAAGATTTATTAGAGTAATAATATAATTTATTTATTAATAAATTTTATATTAAATTTATGTAATAAAATATACTTTTATATATATTAAGTAATAAAATTTATAGGGTTCATTTAATATCATAAAGATAATATGATAGGTATTATTAAAGTAAGTTATTACACGTAGTAAAATATGTTTGTATCACATATTTATTTGATAAAATAATATCTATAATGATAGTAAGTAAAAGTTGTATTATTTTGTAATAATAATTATTACTATAAAAATATCAATATTTATAATTACTAAGATGACATTATGATAAAACGATAATTCTAATTATGATAACTTTAATATTTACAATAATTTTTAATATTATCTTTAAAATAATAATTCTATTTAAAATAATAATAATAATGATATTTTATAGTAACAATGACATTTCTATTAAAATGATAATTTTTGTTAAAATGATAGTTTTAATACTAACCATACTTTTAATAATAATAGTAATGATAAAAATAATAAGAACGATAATTTTATCTAAATCAATATCTTATAATATTTTAATTTCATCATGATACTCCTACTCATTATTTCCTAATCGTTTCGTTTAATAGCTTTTAATCGTCTTTTATATCGTGTTCATAATAATGATAATAATAGTAATCAAAATAATTAGGTGTTACAAATATTTGTTTTAATTACACTTATATTAATAATGATAGTTACTATAACATTATTAACGATAATACTAATAATTATCTTAATGATAATATAGTAATAATAATAATAACAATAACAATAACCATTTTTAAATAATGATATATATATTAATAATGATAATAATAATAATAATAATAATAATAATACTAATAATAATAATAATAATAATTGGATAATAATAATAATACTAATTATAACTTTAACGATAATAACGATAGTAATAATAAAAAAAATAACAATTTTTAATGATAAATCCTTTTTATTGATAAATATAATAATAATGATAATAATAAGATAAAACTAGAACGACGATAAAAAACGATGATAATAATAATCATTTTTAATAAAAATATCGAAAATTCAATTGATTATAACTTCTAATCCGTTCATCGAAACCATTCGATATCTAAAGGAAAAGTTCTTAATTTTTCGCTAACTTTCCAAGGACATGCATATCTTATACCTTATCTCAACCGCAAGTGTAATTAATTCAATATTCAACCTAACCTGTCTAAGGGCAATATCAAAAGTACAAGCATGCATAATCCTAAATACTCGAGCACTAGTCAGGGATACACTATTAATATGTAAAAGTTAAATTATGAGTACTCACGTATCAACATTGAGATTCAATATTGCAGGAAAGGTACGTAGACGCAACGGCAATGATAAACACTATATTGACCTCACGAGCATACCCATGAACCATACTCAATCACCTCCATAGCTATAACTCATAATTTCCTTAATCCTATCCTACTCGAAAAACAATTTCGAAATCACTCGGACAGCACTCCGTCATAATATTTTATGTATACTAATAATATCTTGATATAATGCGGAGTAAATATATATGTAAATCGATTGAGAGAGTTTAGAGAAAAATATTTTCAAGTTTCTATGAAATAATAAAACCTATTGAATTCTATTTATAATAGATTTTTGAATTATTAAAGTGAATTATTAAAGTATGAATTATTAAAGTGAATTATTAAAGTATGAATTATTAAAGTGAATTATTAAAGTATGCATTATTAAAGTGAATTATTAAAGTATGAATTATTAAAGTGAATTATTAAAGTATGAATTATTAAAGTGAATTATTAAAGTGAATTATTAAAGTTAAAGTAAAGTAAAAATAAAGTAAAGGTAAAGTTTAAGCATAGTAAAATTATAAAACTATGTACGTATAATACGCGTATAAATATATATAATATTAATTTAAATCGTTATATATATTTAATAAAATAAAATATAAATATCGTTATCTTTATCATACTAGTTAAGTAATGAGTTGTCAAAAGTGGTTCTAGATATTTATAAAAGTTATATACGTTTTAATAATAAAGTTCTTTTTAAACTGAAAACGTTTTTGTACGTTTGAAACTAAATAGATCAATCGAATCTTTATGAGATTTAATCTTCCACTATCCTTTGTCTAGTTCTCAATGATTGACAATTTGTTCTTATTTATAAATCACTTTACCATTTTCCGAATATTGTTAAAATGGAAAGATTTCTCAAATCAACGTGGGCCTTTCAACAGAGACTTGTAATCATAATTCAATATATCTGATAATTCAATCATTTGATCTTATCTTCTAATTCCATTGATAAACATTTTGAAACAGATACAATCATATAAAGTATTTAATCTAATATTTTGTTTACGTTTCAAGTTATAATATATATACACATATACATATATAATCATATTCGTTTAATGGTTCGTGAATCGTTGGAACTTGGTCGAGGTTGAATGAATGTATGAACATAGTTTAAAATTCTTGCAATTTAACTTAACAAATATTGCTTATCGTGTCGGAAACATATAAAGATTAAAGTTTAAATTTGGTTGGAAATTTCCGGGTTGTCACAGTACCTACCCGTTAAAGAAATTTCGTCCCGAAATTTGAGTGGATAGGTCGTGAATGATAATAAGTATGTTTTCATGATGCATACGGGTTGAAAATTAGAGTTTTATCATCAGCGAATAATTTGGATAAACAATTCATTTATATGAAGAGTACGAATGAAGCTAACATAGAAGAGTGAATTGAGTAAGTGTAGATTCATCTTATCATTTGACGTAGATATGATTGATTCCTAGATTTCAAGGGATTTGAAGAAAATCTTCTTAATAAGATTTGACTCTCCGGTAATCAAGGGAATTAGGATCTGCTTTAAATACGATCGTCCATTTTAATTGTTCTGTCGGAGATTTTTTTATAAATTCACCTCCTTCGTTTCCTTACAACTCACACCTTCTGTTGATGCATTTTATGCAACTCCCTAGACATCTACCCACGTCCATTGCAGGTACAACAGTTTACAGGCCACCATGATTGCTCATTATTATCCTATCCGTGTTTGTATGTGGTTACATGAACTGCAGGAACGAGATTTAGATGTTTGACTATGTTAGACTTAGTCAGACGTACGAGTGAAGCCTCACTAGTACGGCTGACAGGCTCATACGCACGGTTGATGCTGAGCTAAGTCACAATTACAACCTAAATGAGAAGATACGAGTGAGTGATCACCCGTACGGCTGATGAAGCCAACTCGTACGTGTGATGAATGAATCGTATGGGTGAGTTAACAGCAGGGGTATATAAAGTCTTATGTTCTTCATTTTAAGTTAAGCCTCTCATTTGTTACACACACTCAGATCTAGTGAGCTCCTCTGATTCTCTCTCAGTCCAAATCACCCAGGTGGTGAATAATAGCTCTAGGTGTTGATCTAATCACACTTGATTTAGTTGTGGTTTGACTAAATTAATCAAAAAAAAAACTTAACCTATTCACTAGAGGGTTTGATTCACTTATTCCGCCATTGTGTGAGTTAAATCTGTTGATTTCTAAGTTCCTAGTCATGTTTCATCACCTTCTATTCTTTCCCCCTCAACTCATATTTTAAAGTATTCATCAATATGCTCCATCCAGTTCTGATTCTCGATATACTTCTAACTTTCATATCGGTCATTCTTCTTTTTCATCTACCGCCGGAAGAATCTATTTACTTCTACTATACTCTTGGGTTTATAGTGTTTCTAGTTCTCCGGTGTCTTTATATTGCTATATGCATCGATATATATGGTTTATAATTTCTGGTTTGTCGTTGGGATTTATATGTTCCCTTATATTTCAAAGTCTCTGCTTCTGTCTTCTATAATCATTATCATTCACAGTTAATGCTCTCTTTTATTTGCTGCAATTTATACCCCAATTTATATTTCGAAGTTTTGTCCTTTCGTTTCTTCTTCTTGCGATTAAGCACCGCTTGTAATGGTCCAGAATTCACAGATATGAATTTCGGAATGAACATTGTTAATGTTCTAGGAAGGAAATTGTGATGGCACGATCTTGACTTGTCAAATTACTAGAATACCTTGGAAAAGGTCGAATCATCAAGAAATATTTTCTTGATATTTTAGAGGTTAAATAGAATACAAGAGTCATATAACATGGCACATGATGATGTTATGATCTGTGAATCATCACGTTCCATTTAGATACTCAGCATGACTTACTGTAATATAATCACATTGATCAAGTGTCATTATATTATACTAATTCATGCTTCAGTTTCCAACATTACTTCAAAATATTCCTATTTTAAACTTGAATGTTTAAGAATTTAGAAACTAAAATAGTTTCTTTTATGATGTAATACAGATAGCGCAAAGAGGTAAATGATTTCAAATAAGAAAAATTAAGAAAATATCTTCAGAAATATGGAGGATATTTTTAATGAAAGATATGATGATATTTTAGAATTTCTAATATCAGAGGATGATGAATAATATTGTCCGCAGGGGTTTAGAGTCAGGAGCAAGGTATTCGTTAATGACTTCAGCAGGTACTGAATCATTTGGATCCTTTGAAGTCAGGTTCAGTCTTTGTAATTTATCCACAGCCTCCTTCCTACTTTGCTCAATCCATTTTCCAGTTCCAAAACTTCTCTTTTTCTGCGCTTTGCCAGCACACTTCATCATTATAATCCAGATTTTATCGTTTAAAGTCGTTTATAGTTTTCGCTGCTTCATCAGCATTTTTTTTTTCCATTTTCGGAGAACCAATTCGTAGTTTGGAGTGTTTTTCAGAAACTTCACATTCAAATTAAGTCCAGAAGATAGACGTTATATATACACATATAACTGTTGGCGTAGACATCCTGCGAGATTTCAAAATACTGATTGCTAATTCCCAATGATTCGTATGGCAATTCTCATTACAAGATGCGAATGAGTAAATGATGGGGTTTCAATGAATAATTATAATGACTTTTTGGAGAGGCTAAAGTCAAAGGGTAATGAAGTTGTTGGTACATCTGCTAATAATGTGGTGGAATGTAAAAGGTTCCCTGGTAACGATGGTGTATATCTCAAGGTTATAATAAGGTTAGTCTGACTGAAAAGTCGAAGTTGACTTGCTGGAGCTGTGACAAAACTGGCTACTTTAAATAGGAGTCGCAAAGTTATTTTTGGTAATAAATGCCAAAGAATCTGACGTGGATACATTGTTTAAACTTTTACTTTGGTTACAAGAGTTTTTCGCGTACATAACTGTGGGTAACATGTGGTTGGATCATCATCTCGATTGCTCATCATTCGAAGTGTCTTCAGAAATTTTTGAAGGGTTTGAACACAGATTGTAATCGTTAACATACATTTGATGTTCTAACACAGTTTTGAAGTCAAAATATAGCTTGTGAAAGATGTAAGGATCTAAGAGTGATGATTTTGGTCATATCTCAAGTTGAATTTTGAGATTTCAAAATCAGAATATGTAATTAAATTTTGAATGAGTATGGTTGTTTTGATTTCTATAAAAGAATGTATATTGTTGTGAAAGTAGGGAGTATAATGGATGATTTGCTGAATCAGATTCGAAGAATGTAACATATTAATTGTGAACTTATATATCTCTCGGGTATTACCTACCCGTTAAAAAAAATTCACAATTAATATTTTGTACAAAAGAATTTTATTACAGTCTTTATGAAAATATATATATGTATATTTTCTTCAAATGTAACATAGATTTAATGAGTTAATGTTAAATTAAACTCATTTGATTTACGGTTGAAACTAGAATTGAATAATCCCTAAAGGCTTTAAAAAGTACATAACTTTTACGCAGTATTTCTTTAATGACATTGAAATTATGAATCAATACTTCGTTATTTGTTGATGTATGATGTTCGGTTCGTGGAATTCTTGTGAATTTCGCAAAGTACGAATGATGTTATCTGAAAATTTTCGGGTACATCGATAATGAAAGTGTAAAATCAAATATATACTTGATTTATTATGAATTGGAATTTGTTGAATTGCGACAGAGATTATAGTTAACGCTGGTTAAGTTACGGCCGAAGGACGTACATTATTGCATATTTGTAATATGAATTAACCGAGTAGTTAAGATTCACACACAATAGCTTAGCACGGAAAGATTTATTTCAAAATATATATATATATATATAATATACATATAATTTCTTCAGAGGGAATGAGTTAATTCTTCATAACTCGTTGATACAATATACACGTTATTGATTCGTAATGATGTCCACAGTGATTCTTGAACTGACGGAGTTTGTGATGTTATCGGTGTTGTTGATTCGGATGTTGACTGTACTGACGATGCTAGTAACGCTGACGGTACTGTTGATGTTGTTGGTAAAGCAAGTTTAGCTTGTTAATCACACACCATTTTTGTCAGGGTTTCTACTCTTCCTTCTATCATTTTGGTTCGTTTAACTGATTTATGGTTAGGGCTAGATTAGATAATCTCTAAGACTTTAGAGATTACATAATCGCCGCGGAATGTTTCTCCAATGAAGTTATGAATTAATACTTCGTCAGTTATTGTTGTTGGTACTCCTTGGTATCTACGGTGCGTATGACGTTGATGCTCGTGGGACAAATTGTAAAGTTGAGGTTTACGACGAGGTTGTGGTTGGAGGTGGTAATGGTACTGTTGGCGTTGATGATGGTGGTACTGGTTATGCTACTGGTGCTGCTGCTGGTGTTTGTAATCTTTGCACCATATTCTCCAAAGCCACTACCCGAGCGCGAAGCTCGTTGACTTCTTCTATTATACCGGGGTGATTGTCGGTTCGGACGAGCGGATAAATATAATCTAGAATTTGATGTAGTATATAATCGTGACGAGATACTCTGGAAATGAGAGAGAAAATGGTGTTTCGGATTGGTTCGCCGGTAAGTGCTTCAGGTTCTTCGTTAAGAGGGAAATGGGGTGGATGGAAGGGATCACCTTCTTCTTGTCTCCAATGATTGAGGAGGCTACGAACCCATCCCCAATTCATCCAGAATAGATGATGGCTGATTGGTTGATCCATTCCGGTCACACTGCTTTCAGAGCTGGAGTGGGATTCCATTTCAGAATTCGAGGAACTTGAATTAATGATGAATTCCATTTCGTACGATTGAATAAGGATTTTTTTTCGATATGAAATGATTTTCGGTTATCGGATGGTATTCTAATTACATAGAATATCCATAGATATAGAACAAAAGATTTCGTAGATTACGGAGGAATTTGCGAGATATGTCAGGTAAAGTTTAAAGTAACAGATACGATAAGATATGATTTAGTAGATACGCTAAGATATGAATTTTGTCTATACACTACTCATGCAATTAATGTAGCAAGACGTGTCTAGACTAGTAATGATAAGCAGGCAATTTACTAAGAATGATAAGCAGATGATTTTTGACTAAAAATGATAAGCAAAACTTTTGACATGCAGACACGGTCGAAGTCCAGACTCACTAATGCATCCTAACGACTTATCAGTTAGACACACTAATGCAGACATGGTTCGCTAAGACCACCGCTCTGATACCAACTGAAAGGACCCGTTCATATACATTATAAACGATTCACAATAGTTGATTACATTGCGAGGTATTTGACCTCTATATGATACATTTTACAAACATTGCATTCGTTTTTAAAAGACAAACTTTCTTTACATTGAAAATTGACAGGCATGCATACCATTTCATAATATCCACTATCCAACTATAAATTGATTTAATAATAATCTTTGATAAACTCAATGACTCGAATGCAACGTTCTTCGAAATATGCTATGAAAGACTCCAAGTAATATCTTTAAAATGAGCAAATGCACAGCGGAAGATTTCTTTAACACCTGAGAATAAACATGCTTTAAAGTGTTAACCAAAAGGTTGGTGAGTTCATTAGTTTATCATAATCATTTATTTCCATCATTTTAATAGACCACAAGAATTTCATTTCCAGTTCTCATAAATATACGTCCCATGCATAGAGACAAAAATAATCATTCATATGGTGAACACCTGGTAACCGACATTAACTAGATACATATAAGAATATCCCCTATCATTCCGGGATCCTCCTTCGGACATGATATAAATTTCGAAGTACTAAAGCATCCGGTACTTAGGATGGGGTTTGTTAGACCCAATAGATCTGTCTTTAGGATTCGTGTCAATTAGGGTGTCTGTTCCCTAATTCTTAGATTACCAGACTTAATAAAAAGGGGCATATTCGATTTCGATAATTCAACCATAGAATGTAGTTTCACGTACTTGTGTCTATTTTGTAAATCATTTATAAAACCTGCATGTATTCTCATCCCAAAAATATTAGATTTTAAAAGTGGGACTATAACTCACGCATTTAAATATTGTAAAACAGTTAATAAAGCATTTGCATGTATTCTCAGCCCAAAAATGTAAAGAGTAAAAGGGGCAAATGAACTCACCATACTGTATTTCGTAGTAAAAATACATATAACATCATTGAACAAGTGCAAGGTTGGCCTCGGATTCATGAACCTAAATTAATTATATATAATTATGTGTTGGTCAATATTTGTCTAACAAATTAGGTCAAGTCATAGTGTACCACAATCCTAATGCTCGAGACTAATATGCAAAAGTCAACAAAAGTAAATTTGACTCAAAATAATTTACAAAAATCTATACATGATTAATATATAGTTTAAATATCGTCGTTTTATATTTTTAAATATTTTTAAAAGATTTATTAGAGTAATAATATAATTTATTTATTAATAAATAAAATTTATATTAAATTTGTGTAATAAAATATACTTTTATATATATTAAGTAATAAAATTTATAGGGTTCATTTAATATCATAAAGATAATATGATAGGTATTATTAAAGTAAGTTATTACACGTAGTAAAATATGTTTGTATCACATATTTATTTGATAAAATAATATCTATAATGATAATAAGTAAAAGTTGTATTATTTTGTAATAATAATTATTATTATAAAAATATCAATATTTATAATTACTAAGATGACATTATGATAAAACGATAATTCTAATTATGATAACTTTAATATTTACGATAATTTTTAATATTATCTTTAAAATAATAATTCTATTTAAAATAATAATAATAATGATATTTTATAGTAACAATGACATTTCTATTAAAATGATAATTTTTGTTAAAATGATAGTTTTAATACTAACGATACTTTTAATAATAATAGTAATGATAAAAATAATAAGAACGATAATTTTATCTAAATCAATATCTTATAATATTTTAATTTCATCATGATACTCTTACTCATTATTTCCTAATCGTTTCGTTTAATAGCTTTTAATCGTCTTTTATATCGTGTTCATAATAATGATAATAATAGTAATCAAAATAATTAGGTGTTACAAATATTTGTTTTAATTACACTTATATTAATAATGATAGTTACTATAACATTATTAACGATAATACTAATAATTATCTTAATGATAATATAGTAATAATAATAATAACAATAACCATTTTTAAATAATGATATATATATTAGTAATGATAATAATAATAATACTAATATAATAATAATAATAATAATTGGATAATAATAATAATACTAATTATAACTTTAACGATAATAATGATAGTAATAATAAAAAAAATAACAATTTTTAATGATAAATCCTTTTTATTGATAAAGATAATAATAATAATGATAATAATAAGATAAAACTAGAACGACGATAAAAAACGACGATAATAATAATCATTTTTAATAAAAATATCGAAAATTCAATTGATTATAACTTCTAATCCGTTCATCGAAACCATTCGATATCTAAAGGAAAAGTTCTTAATTTTTCGCTAGCTTTCCAAGGACATGCATATCTTATACCTTATCTCAACCGTAAGTGTAACTAATTCAATATTCCACCTAACCTGTCTAAGGGCAATATCAAAAGTACAAGCATGCATAATCCTAAATACTTGAGCACTAGTCAGGGATACACTATTAATATGTAAAAGTTAAATTATGAGTACTCACGTATCAACATTGAGATTCAATATTGCAGGAAAGGTACGTAGACGCAACGACAATGATAAACACTATATTGACCTCACGAGCATACCCATGAACCATACTCAATCACCTCCATAGCTATAACTCATAATTTCCTTAATCCTATCCTACTCGAAAAACAATTTCGAAATCACTCGGACAGCACTCCGTCGTAATATTTTATGTATACTAATAATATCTTGAAATAATGCGGAGTAAATATATATGTAAATCGATTGAGAGAGTTTAGAGAAAAATATTTTCAAGTTTCTATGAAATAATGAAACCTATTGAATTCTATTTATAATAGATTTTTGAATTATTAAAGTGAATTATTAAAGTATGAATTATTAAAGTGAATTATTAAAGTATGAATTATTAAAGTGAATTATTAAAGTATGCATTATTAAAGTGAATTATTAAAGTATGAATTATTAAAGTGAATTATTAAAGTATGAATTATTAAAGTGAATTATTAAAGTGAATTATTAAAGTTAAAGTAAAGTAAAAATAAAGTAAAGGTAAAGTTTAAGTATAGTAAAATTATAAAACTATGTACGTATAATACGCGTATAAATATATATAATATTAATTTAAATCGTTATATATATTTAATAAAATAAAATATAAATATCGTTATCTTTATCATACTAGTTAAGTAATGAGTTGTCAAAAGTGGTTCTAGATATTTATAAAAGTTATATACGTTTTAATAATAAAGTTCTTTTTAAACTGAAAACGTTTTTGTACGTTTGAAACTAAATAGATCAATCGAGTCTTTATGAGATTCAATCTTCCACTATCCTTTGTCTAGTTCTAAATGATTGACAATTTGTTCTTATTTATAAATCACTTTACCATTTTTCGAATATTGTTAAAATGGAAAGATTTCTCAAATCAACATGGACCTTTCAACAGAGACTTGTAATCATAATTCAATATATCTGATAATTCAATCATTTGATCTTATCTTCTAATTCCATTGATAAACATTTTGAAACAGATACAATCATATAAAGTATTTAATCTAATATTTTGTTTACGTTTCAAGTTATAATATATATACACATATACATATATAATCATATTCGTTTAATGGTTCGTGAATCGTTGGAACTTGGTCGAGGTTGAATGAATGTATGAACATAGTTTAAAATTCTTGCAATTTAACTTAACAAATATTGCTTATCGTGTCGGAAACATATAAAGATTAAAGTTTTGAAATTTGGTTGGAAATTTCCGGGTTGTCACAATATACATGTTATAACGTTCGTGAATCATCGGATAAACTGGGTGGTCAAACGTTAACACTATATCCGTTTCAATTAATCAAGTCTTAACAAGTTTGATTGCTTAACATGTTGGAAACATTTATTCATGTAAATATTAATCTCATATAATATATAATCATGGAAAAGTTCGGGTCACTACACCAATGTCCATACCTTATTCCTATCAAACTGGGAGATCTCTTCTTGCATAGCTCCTGCCCAGCTAGGATCTTTGATTGCTTCTTCTGGACATGTATGTTCAATGGTAAATACAAAGTTTACATGCATACAAAAGTTGCTGGTTTCATGTCTCCTTGTCTTAACACCACTAGCCAGATTACCAATAACCTGCTCAATTGGATGCTCCTTTGTCCATCTAGTGTTGTGAACAGGTGAGCTTATTGTGGAACACACATCATCTTGATCATCAGCTGGTTCCGCAGTATGAGCAGCAGTAGTAGATAGCTGTTCATTATGAGTGAAACCAGTACCCAGCTTGTGATCCTTCAGAACCAGTAGACCTTTGTTCAATTTGTAGTACTTCAGTTGAGCTATTAGGTCCACATGGTTTAGACACAGATGAAATAGAATATCCCCTCTCATCATCAGAGAACCCAGCAACATGGATTGGTGAGGGAGTTGATGCTGGTTCTTCTTCATCATCAAGAGCTTGCTGAGTAGGCTCTTCAAATAGTAACTTCTCATCTTCTTGGCCAGAAGATGAAATGGGGGCAGTTTTATCAAATGTAACATTAATTGATTATTCAAAACAGCCCATTCTCTTGCTGAAAACCATATATGCCTTTGGCACGTTGGAATATCCAAGAAATATACCTTCATCAGCTTTAGCATCAAACTTACCAAGCTGGTCCATATTGTTTAGAATGTAACAGGGAGTGCCAAATACATGAAGAAATGAAATTGAGGGTTTTGTTTGTTTGAGAACTTCATAAGCAGTCTTCTGATGTCTTTTCACAATTAAAGACCTATTCTGGGTAAAGCAGGTAGTATTCACAGCTTCTGCTAGGGCCGTGCATGGTCCATACCCGGACCGGACCAGTCAATACCCGGACTGGACCGAAACCCAAATTTTTATGAAAATAGGAACCGAGGACCGGACCATAAAGATATGGTTCTGTTCGGTCCGGTTCTAGCGTCGGTCCAAACGGTTCGGGTAAAAACCCGGCCCGTTTATATCCTTTTGAAAAAATAATATATATTATATTATTTATTCTCATATTTACGACTCACTTCATATAATTACCAATATATATATATATGACATACATAAATGAAAAAACTCAACATATAGATAAAAGTAATCCAAGTTTAAAATCAAAGTATTAATCAAAACTTCAAATGACTATATCACGATAATAACTAATAAAATGGTTCTTATTTACAATAGTTACCATACAACGATAACTAATATGATACTTGTTTACAATCGCTATCACGTACAAGTTTGATTATTCAAAATCTACTCTCAACAAGATGTATCGAATGAGGAAGAAAACAAGAAACACGAGAATACAAGATACATGTATACTAACCATAATATAGTATTAAGAAATCGTAGACTTTAATTCGCATTTATATTGAAAAAAGAGAAGATATATACTAACCTTAGAGTTTTTAATGAGGTATTGAAGCAAAGAAAATTAATTATAAGGAGTATGTTAATTTATTGAGAAAATAATTCTATGAAGAAAACATGTATATACAAATATTTTAGACTACCGACTATACATATTAAGGAATCTATATTTGGTGAAAATTTTACAATGGAATTGAGTTGTTATATATCCAGAGAAGACGATATTGTATATATATATATATATGTATGTATGTATATATGTATGTGTGTGTATATATATATATATCGGTTGATTCGGTTCGGTCCAAAACCATGGTTTTTTCGGGTATGACCCGGACCAGACAGAAACCCAAAATAATGAAAATATATGGACCAAGGACCGAACCAAATATTCTTGGGTATTTTGGTTTCGGTTCGAGTAACGTCCTCCCAATAGGGTCTGGAAGGAACGTCACTAATATCAAAACATACCAACATATTATAATAAACGAGAACAATACTAAATGATGAATTTAACTTTAATGAGTACGCAGCGGAAAATGAAATATCGTTACAATGACAGGAATAACAATATCGTAAATGTTCACATGCAGAAGTAATAAATGCGATATCTCTTGATCCTATGTCTAAGTAGCATCACATAAGCAGTAAGTATAAGAGCTTGAATCAAACAGTACCTGAGACAAAACATGCTAAAGTGTCAACCAAAAAGGTTGAGTGAAATTCATAGGTTTAACAAAAAGTTTGTCGTTGTTTTAGACCACAAGATTTAGTTTGTAAAGTTGATCTCCCGCAGGATCAAAAAGTTATGCCAATGCGTGATATTTAGACTAAACGTTCAAGTTTGCCCCATGACAAGTTGTGTCTGTCCTTGTCGGTTTAATTTCATTATTAAGTAATACAATGACTTGGTCAAATGTATTGAGGACGTTACTCCCGATAGGCCTACCACCAATAATTAAGCATGCCGCAGCAATTAAAAATATCACTGTAGGGACTTAGTCGGACATAGCCGGGTATAGCATAGTTTAACAGTTTAGTACTTGTGTCTAAAGTGTAAAAAGTAAAAACAGCATGTGTCTCACCCCAAGTAAAAGTAAGTAAGTTTGCTAGCAATTAAAGAGGGGCTATGAATTCACCTTAGTAAGTAGAGAGAGAGAGTTATTCCTCGAAATAAAGAGTTGAACGAGTGAGCAGGAAAATTAACCTATTGACATTTAAGAGTAGTTAAGTGTTTTGCCCATGTTTAAGTTTAAGTATGTGTTTAAGTATAGTTTGTTTTACTAAGTTTCTATTCCTAGTAAGTTACTATTTTTATAAAGCTTCCATTTTTAGAAAGTTTCTTATTTTACTAAGTTTCTATGACTAGAGAGTTTCTACTTTTATCAGTGTTTTCCATTTTAGGATACTTGTCGTATTAGATAAGCTTCCAATCACCCCATTCCAGTCGAATGGCTAATTTAGATCTAGGGGCTTGAGCCATAGGACCCTTTAAATCGGAAATCCAAACCCTCTGCCTAGAATCTCATAGAAACCATTCGTCAAGAAAGTTCGAAGATCTATACATCTCTAATACATATCCCAAAATATTTTTATGTTACAATATAAGTAGTAGGTTATAGGTGCTAGTAATAGTAATAGTGTATACATGTTATTTATTTTATTTTTAATTGCATATAATTTATAACATTATTTACATGTTTCGGTAAAAATAATAACCGAAGTAAGAAGTAAAAAGTAAAAAGTAAAAAGTAAAAAAATTAAAAAGTAAGAAAAGAATACTTACTAGTAGTAATTCTTCAAAGAGAGAATGAGAGAAATTTTGGTGTGAGTTTGAATAAGAAATGAGGGGTATTTATACTTGAAAAAATTAGGTAAAAAGAATAAAATAATTAAAATAAAAAGAAATATTTTAATTCTTAACGGGATTTTAAAATTAAAAAATATTAAATGTTAGGTCATGGGATAATGCACAAAATAAAATAATAAAAGTAGTTTTTCCATTACAATTTTTAATTAAAAAGTAATTTATTTATTTATTTATTTATTTATTTATTTATTTATTTTTTTATTTTAAGGATTTTTTTTATATAAATAAACAAATTGATTTAATGCTTTTCCAAGAATATTTGTCAATAATATTTTATTTTTTATTTTATTTTTTATTTTTTTTTATTTAATTAATAAATACAAATTTTGCATAAAAATAATAAATAATTCGGTATTTTGTATTTTTAATAATAATTATGATTTTAATTATTAATCTATAGTTTTAGTAAGTTTGTAAATATTATTACATTTATATATAATTGGATTTATTATATAGTTAAATATATAATACATTAACTAAATAATAAAAGTGATACAAAGTTTATATACTTAGTTAAATTATGTTAAATTATATAAATTAATAATATATTATTTATTTAAGCGTACATTGTTGACTAAAAATTACTATTCGGTCAATATTTAATTGTATATAACAACCTTTAATACATATAGTCAGACATATAACCCTAGGGATAATTCAGTAATTTAGAAGTCGAAAAGTGAGGGTTGTTACAGTACATCCCCGTTAATAAAAACTTCGTCCCGAAGTTTTAGGTAGACTTCTCGGATGCATCAGCAGTTGAGAAGAGATGGGGATATTTCTGTTTCATTTGGTCTTCATGTTCCCAAGTATGTTCGGGGCCTTGCGTGTTTTCCAAAGGATAGAATATTATTTTGTTTCAAGCGTTTAAGTCATACAAACCATAATCTTTATAGGTTCTTCTACGAAGTGCATTTTATCATTAATGCAGAGATCATTCAAAATGATGATGTTATGCAAGTCATTTCAGTAAATTGGATACATGAAATGTGTTATGAATAATATTGAGCTCATTTAAAACCTTGAGCGTTTATGCTGCAATATTAGGCAGACAAAACAGAGAGGAGTTCATGAAAATCATAGTCATGAAATTTGATAGAGATCGTCATTCTTTATAACAACAATGATGAATTAGAGTTTTATCGGCATTAAATAATATGGATAAAGTAATTCGATTATAGAAAGAGTATAAACAAAGCTATCGTAAAAGAGTAAATGAGAAAATTAAATGTTCACCTTAACTTTTGACGTAGTTACGATTGATTTCCGGATTTCAAGGAATTAAAGAAATCTTCGAAATCTTTATAAGATTTGATTTTCCGGTAATTACGGAAATTAGGATTTTCTTTAATTAAATGCGGTGAATTGCCTCGATTGCTGTGTCTGGAATTTTTGCTATAAATTATCTTCTTCCGTTTCATTATCTTCACCACTTATATACTTTCTTTCTCAATTCATACTTCCAAAAGTTTTGGTAATATGCTCAATCTAGTTCTTGTCTTTGACATTATATTGGTTATCGCCACAATCATCCTTCTTTTTCAACTCCCACCAGAGGAGTCTGTTTACTTCTACTATGCTCTAGGATTTATTGTGTTTTTAGTTCTCCCGTGTCTTTATATTGCTATACGCCTTGATATACACGGTTTGTAATTTCAGTGTTGTTATCGGGATTTATATTTTCCCTTATATGTCGAAGCTTCATGCTTTTGTAAAGCAAGTAACGGTCCAGAATTCGTAGGTATGAAGTTTCGAATGATCATGATATTCAAAGCAGAAGGAAAGGTAATAGCACGATTTGATTTGTCATATTACCAGAATATCCGGAAAAGACCGAATTATCAAGAAAAATATTTTCTTGATATGTTTAGACTTTAAATAGATAAGAGTCGTGTAACATGGCAAATGATGATTATAAAATCTATGAATCAACATCTTCCATTAAAAATTTAGCATGACTTACTGTAATATAATCACGTTGGCCTGACGTCATTATATTATACTAACTCATGCTTCAATTCCCAACACTACTTCAAATCATTCATAATTTAAACTTGAACTTTACAGAATATAGAAACTAAAATAGTTTCCTCTATGATGTGATAAAGATATCACAAAGAGATAATTATTTGCTGACAAGAATCGTTATAAAGATATCTTCAGAAATATAGAGGATATTTATAACAAAAGATACAGTGATATCTCAGAATTTCTTAGTTCCAATGACGAGGAAAATTCTTTTGTTTCCTCTGCATTTAATGCTACCATATCTGAATCATTGATTATCAATCCGAGATGGTTTCAAGAAATTTTATTTTTTAGATGATTAAACGCTGATTGTAATCGTCAACGGATCTAATGGTTAACGAATAGGCGTTGTTGATGATAATTTCGGTGGTTTGATGTGATAATTCATCATAGAATACGAATGAATATAATTCATGAATGTAGTGATCTTTAGGAAGATAACACATGCTAAAGCTTTACTTGAATTCTGGTATGTTAATTTCAGAATGTGTAATTAAATTTGTATGAAAATGATTGTGTATCACAATGAAGGCAGTGAGTATAATTAATGATTTATGAATCGAAATTGAAGAATGTACATTGTATTTATGTGAGATGTAAATATTTCTCGGGTATTACCTACCCGTTAAAATATTTTCACAATTAACAGTTTTTACAATCTTTATGAAGATATACGTTCATATATGTATTCTTCAGATATAATCATGGATTTAATGAGTTATTATATATTAAACTCATTTGATTTGCAGTTTGGAACGAGAGTAAATAATCTCCAAAATCTTAGAGATTTCATAATTGTTGCGAAATATTTCGCTAATGAAGTTATGAATCAATACATTCATCGTTATACTTGATTTATTATGAAATGGAGTTTATTGTGCTGAAGCAGTGATTAACAATTGTTAAGTCATTAGCGAATGGTGTACATCATAGCATATTAGTGATATGAATTAACCAAGTAGTATATACTAGTTGAGATTCTCACGTAATTGCTTAGTATGACAAGATTTATTATTGATCCAAATCATATATATATAAGGTATACATATATAATTCTTCACGAAGAATGAGTCAATACATCTTAACTCTTTATTGCTAATATTTCTTGGTATCTATGGGGCGTATCATGTTGATGTTTGAGGTACTGAGTGTGTTGTTGAGGCGGGGGATGCGAATGTTGTTGTTGATGAAGCTGATGCTGTTAGTGGTGATGTTGATGGTACTGATGGTATTGGTGGTGATGCTGGTTATGCTGCTGGTGCTACTGCTGGTGTTCGTAGGTTTAGCACCAGATTTTCCAGAGCCACTACTCGAGCGCGAAGCTCGTTGACTTCTTCTATTATTCCGGGATGATTAGTGGTTGGAACAAGGGGGTGAATAAGATCTAGAATCTTCGATATTATATATTCGTGACGGGATACCCTGGAAAGAAGAGAGAAAATGGTGTTTCGGACTGGTTCGCCGGTAAGCGCTTCAGGTTCTTCGCCAAGAGGTGAATTCGGTTGGTGGAAGGGATCACCTTCTTCTTGTCTCCATTGATTGAGTCGGCTACGAACCCATCCCCAATTCATCCAGAATAGATGATGGCTGATTGATTCGTTTGTTCCGGTTACGCTGCCGTGGGAGCTTGAAGAGTTTGAGAAATTCATATTATATGTTTGGAATAGGGTTTGATATGAAATGGGTATTGAATACCGAATGATATATTCGTCTCCTTGAATACGTATTTATAGCAAAAAGATTTCCGTAATTTACGGAGGAAATTTAGGATAAGTGGTAGACAAAGTTTATGGACATGATAATATATGATAAGATATGATAAGATATGATGTGTCATCCATTTATGTAATAATGGTGGTATGACGTGTTGAGATTTGTAACCAGATATTGATTAAACAATTTCAATTCGTATACTGTGATAACCCAATAATATTTTCCAGTTCGCAAACCGATGCATAAAGGCATAAGATACGTGAGTGTTTGAAGTAGCAGCAGGAGCTTGTGGATGAACCGTTATCTTCAATAACATATAGAAGTTTGATAAACTTGATAGGTCATAAGTTTGAAAAAAAAATTAAGTGGAATAAAGATGAATATGACACAAATGAAACACTTTATTTTATTAAGAACAAGGCTTTAAATAAGCCTTCTTATTACACGATTCGGGGATAGAAATAGTTTAAGGCATAGCCTTTACATAGATAAGAAGTTTGGAAAAAATAAATTAGGAAATATTAAGATTGAAGTAGTCTTCATATCTCTTCTTCTCGTCCTCAACCTTCTTCATAAACTTCTCAACTTTCTCATTCTTCGCCTTTTGTTTCTCATGCAGGAATTTGAGATTATCATAAAGATTAGAAACACCATTGTTGAATACATGGTACTTGTGGTCCCTCATAGAAAGTTGATTATTCACGCGGTTTTCATCCATCTTCAATCTAAAGTCAACATCTTCTCTTAGGTAGGAGAGAGATTGCTTCCCCCATCGAGCATTTATTGTAAGGGTGCAAACTAAAGTCCACATAGGTCATGGGATAAAACAAATGTATGTATATAATCTCTTTCTTTAGCTCAGCATTTTCTTCCATGAGCTTCTTGATCGCTAGGTCTTTTTCCTTCATTTGAACATCGATCCTTGTAATATGGCGAATTAGGTCATCAGTAGTTTTTCGCAGATTCATGAGCTCGTACTTGGCATCAACTTCTTCGTAGGAAGGAGATCGGGATCTTTTCTTTGACGGCCCAGTTTCTTCAAGACATTTCCTCTTGTCTTTATTCCTCGGGGTTGTATAGTATTCAGGAGACCCATGTAACTTTAGAGTAGTATTTGGGCTATAATTTGGTGAGGGAGGACCACCAAAGCCATAAGGTGCACTTTGGACTGGTCTTTCTGTGGAAGACCTTTCAGTATCTTTTTCGGTTGGCTTGAAAAGATTCATTTTGGTCTTTTGATGATAATTAGACATCCTAACATTAGGAAGGAGATTTTGATCAGTTTTAGGATAGGATTGTAAGGCATATGTTTTAAGATTACAAGGCAATCCTAAGTGCTTTAAAGTCTAAGGCATGAAAGGTTATAGTTTCCTAGATTGCTAAGGCACCCTAGCTAACAATTAAGGCACACATAAAAATGCAATCCTGGTTCTCTATAACAGCCTGGTTATGCTCTGATACCAATCTGTAACGTCCTCCCAATAGGGTCTGGAAGGAACGTCACTAATATCAAAACATACCAACATATTATAATAAACTAGAACAATACTAAATGATGAATTTAACTTTAATGAGTACGCAGCGGAAAATGAAATATCGTTACAATGACAGGAATAACAATATCGAAAATGTTCACATGCAGAAGTAATAAATGCGATATCTCTTGATCCTATGTTCAAGTAGCATCACATAAGCAGTAAGTATAAGAGCTTGAATCAAACAGTACCTGAGACAAAACATGCTAAAGTGTCAACCAAAAAGGTTGAGTGAAGTTCATAGGTTTAACAAAAAGTTTGTCGTTGTTTTAGACCACAAGATTTAGTTTGTAAAGTTGATCTCACGCAGGATCAAAAAGTTATGCCAATGCGTGATATTTAGACTAAACGTTCAAGTTTGCCCCATGACAAGTTGTGTCTGTCCTTGTTGGTTTAATTTCATTATTAAGTAATACAATGACTTGGTCAAATGTATCGGGGACGTTACTCCCGATAGGCCTACCCCCAATAATTAAGCATGCCGCAGCAATTAAAAATATCACTGTAGGGACTTAGTCGGACATAGCCGGGTATAGCATAGTTTAACAGTTTAGTACTTGTGTCTAAAGTGTAAAAAGTAAAAACAGCATGTGTCTCACCCCAAGTAAAAGTAAGTAAGTTTGCTAGCAATTAAAGAGGGGCTATGAATTCACCTTAGTAAGTAGAGAGAGAGTTATTCCTCGAAATAAAGAGTTGAACGAGTGAGCAGGAAAATCAACTTATTGACATTTAAGAGTAGTTAAGTGTTTTGCCCATGTTTAAGTTTAAGTATGTGTTTAAGTATAGTTTGTTTTACTAAGTTTCTATTCCTAGTAAGTTACTATTTTTATAAAGTTTCCATTTTTAGAAAGTTTCTTATTTTACTAAGTTTCTATGACTAGAGAGTTTCTACTTTTATCAGTGTTTTCCATTTTAGGATACTTTTCGTATTAGATAAGCTTCCAATCACCCCTTTCCATTCGAATGGCTAATTTAGATCTAGGGGCTTGAGCTATAGGACCCTTTAAATCGGAAATCCAAACCCTCTGCCTAGAATCTCATAGAAACCATTCGTCAAGAAAGTTCGAAGATCTATACATCTCTAATACATATCCCAAAATATTTTTATGTTACAATATAAGTAGTAGGTTATAGGTGCTAGTAATAGTAATAGTGTATACATATTATTTATTTTATTTTTAATTGCATATAATTTATAACATTATTTACATGTTTCGGTAAAAATAATACCCGAACTAAAAAGTAAAAAGTAAAAAGTAAAAAGTAAAAAAATTAAAAAGTAAGAAAAGAATACTTACTAGTAGTAATTCTAAAAAGTAAGAAAAGAATACTTACTAGTAGTAATTCTTCAAAGAGAGAATGAGAGAAATTTTGGTGTGAGTTTGAATGAGAAATGAGGGGTATTTATACTTGAAAAAATTAGGTAAAAAAAAATAAAATAATTAAATTAAAAAGAAATATTTTAATTCTTAATGGGATTTTAAAATTAAAAAATATTAAATGTTAGGTCATGGGATAATGCACAAAATAAAATAATAAAAGTAGTTTTTCCATTACAATTTTTAATTAAAAAGTAATTTATTTATTTATTTATTTATTTATTTTCTTTTTATTTTAAGGATTTTTTTATATAAATAAACAAATTGATTTAATGCTTTTCCAAGAATATTTTTCAATAATATTTTATTTTTTATTTTTTTATTTAATTAATAAATACAAATTTTGCATAAAAATAATAAATAATTCGGTATTTTGTATTTTTAATAATAATTATGATTTTAATTATTAAACTATAGTTTTAGTAAGTTTGTAAATATTATTACATTTATATATAATTGGATTTATTATATAGTTAAATATATAATACATTAACTAAATAATAAAAGTGATACAAAGTTTATATACTTAGTTAAATTATGTTAAATTATATAAATTAATAATATATTATTTATTTAAGCGTACATTGTTGACTAAAAATTACTATTCGGTCAATATTTAATTGTATATAACAACCCTTAATACATATAGTCAGACATATAACCCTAGGGTTAATTCAGTAATTTAGAAGTCGAAAAGTGAGGGTTGTTACAGTTCGGTTCCTCTTCGGTCCTCGGTTCTTTTCAGTTCTACCCGAACCATGAACACCCCTAGCTTCTGCCCAATATGAATTCTTCAACCTAGACTCAGCCAACATAGATCTAGATGCTTCAATGAGAGTTTTGTTTCTTTTTTCGGCAACACCATTTTGTTGTGGTGTTCTCACAGCAGAAAAGTTCTATGAAATACCTTTGTCAGCACAAAATTCTTCTAAAGTTGCATTTCTGAATTCTACACCATGATCACTTCTTAGCTGTTTCACTAGTTGCCCATTCAATAGTTCCATTCTTTTGATAAAATTGATAATCTCATCAGCAGCTTCACTCTTTTGCTTCAAAAAGAATACCCAAGTGTACCTGGAATATTCATCAGCAATAACCAGTGTATACTTCTTCCCACTACAGTTGGCTACATTAACAGGACCAAAAAGATCTATATGAAGTAGGTGAAATGGTTTATCAATAGATGAAATCTACTTTGACTAGAATGAATCATGGTGATGCTTCCCTTTTTCACAACCAGCACACAATATGTCCTTCACCTAAGACATTGTGGGTAGCCCAGACACCAAACTTTTACTAGATAATTTGTGAATATCTTTAAAGTTGAGATGTGAGAGTCTCTTATGCCATAATCACTTGCGGTTGTCTGCTGCCTTTGAATAAAAACAGGTATCTGTTGTTGTGACTACTATGTTCATGTCAATCTGATGCATGTTCTCATGTCTTTTTGCTGTCAGCAATGGCTTCCCAGTCTTATCAAAAATAGTGCCAATTTTTCTTCTGAATTGGACTATCTTACTTTTGCTTGTCAGTTGGCTTATGCTGAGTAGATTGTGTTTGAGCCCAATGACATATGCCACATTTGAGAATGTAACATCCCATTTGTTAAAGTGCCAAAACCTTTTGTGTAACCTAACGAATTATCTCCATATGAAACAAGTGAACCATCCTTTTCTTGAGAGTCCATCAGCGGGGAATTACATCCGGTCATATGTCTCGAACATCCACTATCGAGACACCAGATCTGCTTGTTTTGAATTCCCTTATACAGCATTTCAGATTTCCATTGAGGTTAATATCTTTTTAGGTCAGCTTCCCTCATATCAGCCACAAATGTACTACTATTATCATCCTCATCAAACTCCTCAACCTCTTTGGCCATCAAGCACAGCTTTTTACCAGAAGCATAACCAGCACCATCATCATCATCAGTTTCACTGTCAGAAGATAAAGATGAAATGGTTTCATCCCAATCATGATGCTCAGCTACTATTCACTTTTCTGGCTTCTTCTCCTTTTTACCAGCCTTTAAGCTTTCCTTCATCTGAGCCTTCATTGCTTTGTACTTGTTCTTGTACTTTTCAGCTTTTGAGAAGGAGTTAGCATGTGATGTTGAAGGTTTCCTGGACATGCATTCAGTAGCAAAATGTCCAACCTTTCCACAATTGTAACACTCAGATTTAGGACCCTTGACTGATTTGCTACCATACCTAGCACTTGGCTTCTTACTCACTTTGTATGGTTTGCTGATTCTACTACGATTGAACCTTTTGAACTGCCTAGCCAGTAAAGCCATACCTTCAGCAAACCCTTCTACATCATCCTCATCATCACTGCTTTCCTCTGACCCAGTACCACTATCCTCCTCTTCAGCTGACTCTTCTTCTGCCATCAGCTTTTGAACCATTAAAGCCTTTTGGGCTTTCTTTTTAGCAGCAGCAACAAGAGCAGTATCATCTGACTTTGTAGATTTTGAAGTGGTGGGGGCAGACTTAAAGTTTTCTTTAAAATTAAGCTCAAGTTTGGCCTCTACCTTCTCATGGTTCCAAAGTGTACAATACAGAGAATACATGTTAAAATTCTTTAAAGTCTGAGTGGTTCTTAATTGGTCAGTAACAAGTTTCCATTTTATGGGCAGTGAGTCAATGAATTTGTTGACTTGTTCAAAGTCAGTATATGTGACTTTCAAGGTGAGCAAGTCAGAAACTAAAGAGTTAAACCTAATGAAGGTTTGCTTAAGTGTCTCAGTTTTGTAGGCAAAGAACATTTCATATTCTCTTTTCAAAGCTATAATCTTATTTTGCCTAACTTCATCCATACCCTCATATGTAACATCAAGATAGTCTAACATAGCTTTAGCATTTGATTTTCCCTTAATCAGTTTAAACAGATGGTTAGGTAAGGTTATTGCTAACAAGGTTCTGATCTTAGGGTCAAGTCCAACACGACGTTTGTCCTCATCCACCCATCTATATGGGGGAAGAACAACTTCTCTTCCAGGAACAGCAAGAGTGTCTGCTGTAGTAGGTACACTATCAATTGTTTCAGTAGGAATGAATGGACCATCAGTAGTAATGTTAGGCATGAGTGGGTCAATAGACTCAATGTGAAGCAGAAACCTAGCCTTCCAGGTTTCATACTCATCTTCATCAAACTTAGGTGGTCTATTGGATGACCCATTTTCAAGGTAAGCTGAGTTTGTGTATGCAGCCATGAGAGAATTCAGATCCAAGATATTAAATTATCAAGACTGAAGCTCTGATACCAGTTGTTGGTCCCTTGATTAACAACAGGAGTATTGTAGATGGGGGGGTTGAATACAATTCTTTAGTTTATCTTAACAGTTAAAGCTAATTAGTATTCATGCAAGTAAATTAAATAAGAGTCAAAGGTAATTTTCAACGATTATTCTTTATTGATATAAATAACAAAGAATCATAACTATCCTTGGCGGAATGATAGTTGGTTGATACAGATTCACCCAAGTTATAGCTATTGAGGTTATCTAAAGCTATTACACGTTTGGACTCTTAATAAATAAAACTCACACCACTAGTTGTTACAATAGTGAATTCATCAATTTATAGTAGTCCTATTAACCGTGTAAATATTCTATTGTCCACTGGTACATAGGATGTAACACCGGCCATTTGTTTTTAAAATACACAGCGGAAGGCTTTAATAACAAACACAATATAAGTCACGTCATTACATTAATCTGAGTAATTACGTTTAAGTTTACACAACGTTGTTATGTTATTACAAAACATTATTTATACAAAAGTCCACATCAGAGTTGGGTTGTCAAACATGTCTTCTGCAACAGCACCCATCCCGACTAGCAGTACCTAAACCTGCAAGGGGAGAATATGTGGGGGATTAGCGCACCGCTAAGTGAATGGAATCTATCTAACAGATATAGCTTAAGCCACACACAAGCTATATACTAACAACAACACTTGCTAACTACCAACTAGCATACAATAAGACAATACGATGATCAGCGGCTTGTACGAGCACACGACTCCCAGCTGATCGGGCCTGAGTCTACCGATAGTCCCTGCTACTCGATTCACAGTATAGTTATCCAGATGCAGGGGATGCATCATTCACACTATACTCCACAATTAGTAGCCTAAGGACCCAACCTTCCCTAGGCACGGTTGACCTCATACGGACTCTAACCTCTCCTAGGCACGGTCTCGAGTCCCCAGTTTCCCTAGGCCCGACTGGTGCCATTCACACAGTGTACACATAATTCACATACAACATCAGGCATACTATATTATTCTAACATGGCAATTTCTACACTATGCATGGTAAAAGAGTTAACCACAGTAGCATGATATGCTACTTAAACTCTATCCGGAGATAGACCCACTCATCGAATACCAGCAACTAGCTCAGATAATCTATCAATGAGCGGCTTCCTTATCCTTATCACCTAAACAAAAAGCGCCACAAAAAGGTCTACTTAACACTTATGCATTTTCAGAATTTACATCCTGAAAATCATAAAAATACACGGACAGCATAACAGCTATAATTCAACACTTAGTAAAATTTTCACTGCCAAAGACCATCGGTCGATGGTCCCATCCATCGGCCGACCGTGAACACACCATCGGTCGATGGTCTCCCCCAATCGGTCGATCGTCAAAATTACATCAGCTGGTCAGAAAATCATACACCATCGGTCGATGGTCTTGTCCACCGGCCGATCGTCCCTCACCATCAGTCGATGGTCAACGACCATCGGTCGATGGTCAACGACCATCGGCCGAATGTAGTTCATCAGCTGCAACAGCAGCAAAGTGACGGGTTTCAACCCAAAATCACCAAATCTCAACTTTGGACACGTTTTTGACATCAAAACTGAACATAACTCGTACACTAAACTTTTTGGAACATAAACCCACAACATTCAAGCACAAACAACATCAATTTCTACCAATTTGACACAAAACCCCATTTTAACAAAAACTAACTTAAAACCCCATTTAATCACAGATTCGATCATGAAATCTTACAAACCTTACCTTGTTTGAATCACAATGACACAATGAACGTTTTGACACCAAAATCAAGCTTCAATTCGAGATCAAATGATTTAGGGTTAAGATGAAAATGGTGAAGTTGAGGTTAGGTGAATGTGTGAATGAGAGGAAGGTTCAGGAAACCTCAAGAAAGGAGCTGGTCAAGGCTTATATATTTGTGTTAAACACAATACCTCATCACACACGGGTATTTACCAGTTATCTGATATCTTTCGCACAAGATTAGGTAACCCAAACGAGGTCCAATTAAAATAAACAAACCTGTTCTGGGACCCTTGTCACAAATTGGTCACAACACAAATATAATAAAACACTAATAAAATAATTAAAATAAAAGCACTTAAGACTAAGCACAAACCCTAAGGGCAAAATAGGCAACTTACAACTAGCTCGGGTTTCAGTCTGTTACAAATCGACCCCCTTAAAGAGATTCCGTCCTCGGAATCTGGTCTTGGTCAAACAAATGAGGGTAACGAGTCTTCATCAATTCTTCTGTCTCCCATGTAAGATTCGACCCCAAGCTATGCTTTCACTCAATCAACACCATCGGAATTTCTTTCTTTCTCAGCTTAGTCACCTTTCGGTCAACTACACGGACCGGCTCTTCCCCCAATTTCTTATTCAAATCGACCCTTAAATCTTCTAAAGGAAGAAGTTGTGTTTCATCGTCGACTTTACACTTACGAAGATAACATACGTTGAATGTATTATGAATACCAGCTAACTCTGGTGGAAGATCTAACACCACAGTCTGATCATTCATCACTTCACTGATCGAAAACGGACCAATAAATCTTGGTTCTAACTTACCACGTTTACCGAATCTGATAACCCCTTTCCACGGAGAAACTTTTAGATACACTCGTTCACCCACACTAAAGGTTACCGGACGTCTACGCGGATCAGCATACATTTTCTGCCTATATCTAGCGGCTTTCAACTTTTCTCGCGCAATTGCAACTTTTTCGGTTGTCATTTGAACAATTTCGGGACCTGCAAACTGTTTCTCCCCAGCTTCTAACCAACAAGTCCGAGTTCTGCAATGACGATCGTACAACATTTCATAGGGCGGCATCCCTATACTCAAATGATATGAATTATTATACGTGAATTCGACCAATGGCAAATGTGTATCCCACGAACCACCGTATTCTAACACACAAGCCCTTAACATATCCTCCAAAGTCTGTATCGTTCTTTCACTCTGACCGTCTGTCTGAGGATGATAAGTTGTACTTAAATTCACACGTGTACCCAGATTTTGTTGAAGACTATTCCAAAAATTTGACACAAATCTGGAATCTCTGTCTGAAATGATTGATAACGGCACACCATGTCGACTAACTATTTCTTTCACATACAATTCGGCTAACTCACTTAACGAAGCTGTTTCACGAGTAGCAAGAAAATGAGCACTTTTAGTTAAACAATCCACTATTACTCAAATCATATCATGTCTTTTCTGAGTTCGAGGTAATTTTGTCACAAAATCCATCGTTATATGTTCCCACTTCTACTCTGGAATCTGTAACTGGCGTAACGAACCATAAGGTTTCTGATGTTCTGCCTTCACTTGAGCACATATATGACACTTTTTGACATATCGAGCGATATCTGTTTTCATTGTCGGACACCAATACACTGTTTTCAAATCATGATACATCTTATTACTACCAGGATGTACTGTCAATCTGGATTTGTGAGCTTCACCATGATTAAATCCCTCAAATCTCCAAGCTTAGGCACCCAAACACGATTGTTTAAGGTCTTTACTCCACGGGAGTCATCAATTAAGTCCACTTTTTGTTTGGTCATTTGTTCAGATTTAATATGTTCGTCCTCCAAAGCACAGGCCTGAACGATTCTTAAGCTGTTAATCAAATCTGAAGTTATATTCAAACGAAGGAATTTCACATTTTCACTTGACTTTTTACGACTTAGCGCATCTGCAATCACATTTGCCTTACCCGGATGGTATTTAATTTCACAATCGTAATCTTTGATTAACTCTTGCCACTGTCTCTGTCGCATATTCGATTCTTTATGTGAGAAGATATACTGCAAACTCTTGTGATCTGTACAAATAACACAATGGGTTCCATACAAATAGTGTCTCCATAGTTTCAAAGTAAACACTACTGCAGCCATTTCAAGATCATACACTGGGTAATTCTTCTCATGAACTTTCAACTGTCGCGAGGCGTAGGCGATTACTTTATCTCTTTGCATTAAAACACAACCCAATCCAGCGTATGACGCATCACAGTATTCCACGAAGTAGTCTGAACCTTCTGGTAAAGCTAACACTGGTGCCTGACACAGTAGCTGTTTCAAAATCTAAAAAGCCTTTTCTTGTTCATCAGTCCATCGAAATGCTACATCTTTACGAGTCAACTTAGTCAACGGACCTGCAATTTTAGAAAAATCTTTGATAAACCTGCGATAATAACCAGCCAATCCTAGAAAACTCTTAATCTCAGTCGGAGTCTTCGGAGAATTCCAATTCATTACCGCTTCTATCTTTATCGGATCAACCTTTATACCTTCAGCACAAATCACATGACCCAAAAACTGCACTTCACGTAACCAAAACTCACATTTTGAAAATTTTGCAAATAGTTGCTCACGTTTCAACAAGTTCAAAACCTATCTCAGATGTTCAGCATGTTCACTCTCTGTCTTTGAATACACTAGTATATCGTCTATAAACACAATCACAAACTTATCTAAGAACGGACGACAGACTATATTCATTAAATCCATGAAGACTGCTGGCGCGTTCGTCAATCCAACCGGCATGACAAGAAATTCATAATGACCATACCTTGTCCTGAACGCTGTTTTTGGTATATCTGATTCAGCAACACGAACTTGATGATACCCAGATCGTAAATCTATCTTAGAAAAGAATGAAGCACCCTGTAACTGGTCGAATAAGTCATCTATTCGAGGTAACGGATACTTATTCTTCACTGTTCTTTTATTCAATTCACGATAATCAATACACATACGCATTGACCCATCTTTCTTTTTAACAAACAATACCGGAGCACCCCACAGTGAAGAACTCGGTCGGATAAACCCACGATCTAATAACTCTTGAATCTGTGACATCATTTCACGAATTTCAGATGGCGCTAATCGGTATGTAGCTTTTGCAACTGGAGTTGTTCCAGGAACCAACTCAATCTTATATTTGACTTCCCTTACTGGCAGCAGACCTGGTAACTCATCTGGGAACACTTCGGGAAATTCTAATACTGCTGAAATATCGGCCACTGTTTTCTTTTCTTTCTTTGCATCAATCACATATGCAAGAAATGATTCACAGCCCTTTGCCATCGACTTTTTCGCTTTCATCATGGTTATCAACGGAAAATTATACCCGCCCCTTGTAGTGACCCGAATTTTTCCATGTTTATATATATTAAAAGAAATTGATAATTACATGATTAAGTGTTTCCAACATGTTAAGCAATCAAACTTGTTAAGACTTGATTAATTGAAATAGGTTTCATATAGACAATTGACCACCCAAGTTGACCGGTGATTCACGAACGTTAAAACTTGTAAAAAATATATGATGACATATATATGATTATATATATAGTTAACATGATATTATGATAAGTAAGTATCTCATTAGGTATTTTAACAATGAGTTATATACATAAAATTGAGTTTATTGAATTAAGAAACTCGAAACGGTATATATAACGATTATCGTTATAACAACGTCTTACTAAATACACATGAATCATATTAAGATATTGATACACTATGTTTAATCATGATAAATGATAAGTAAACATGTCATTAAGTGTATTAACAATGAACTACATATGTAAAAACAAGACTACTAACTTAATAATTTTGAAACGAGAAATATATGTAACGATTATCGTTGTAACAACATTTAACTGTATATATATATATCATACTAAGATATAATAATATATCATAATATCATGATAATGTAATAATTTAACATCTCTTTATATATAATAAACAATGGGTTAACAACATTTAACAAGATCGTTGACCTAAAGGTTTCAAAACAACAATTACATGTAACGACTAACGATGATTTAACGACTCAGTTAAAATGTATATACATGTAGTGTTTTAATATGTATTCATACACTTTTGAAAGACTTCAAGACACTTATCAAAATACTTCTACTTAACAAAAATTCTTACAATTACATCCTCGTTCAGTTTCATCAACAATTCTACTCGTATGCACCCGTATTCATACTCGTACAATACACAGCTTTTAGATGTATGTACTATTGGTATATACACTCCAATGATCAGCTCTTAGCATCCCATGTGAGTCACCTAACACATGTAGGAACCATCATTTGGCAACTAGCATGAAATATCTTATAAAATTACAAAAATATTAGTAATCATTCATGACTTATTTACAAGTAAACAAAATTACACATCCTTTATATCTAATCCATATACCAACGACCAAAAACACTTACAAACACTTTCATTCTTCAATTTTCTTCATCTAATTGATCTCTCTCAAGTTCTATCTTCAAGTTCTAAGTGTTCTTCATAAATTCTATAAGTTCTAGTTTCATAAAATCAAGAATACTTCCAAGTTTGTTAGCTTACTTCCAATCTTGTAAAGTGTGACGATCGCTCCAAATCCATATGGACGAACACGTCATTCATTGATTTCATTGCGAGGTATTTGACCTCTATATGATACGTTTTGTAAACATTGCATTCTTTTAAAAAGGCATACCATAAATGAATATTTAATTCTAAGGTTTTCGACATCTGATGATTTTTACATATAGACAATTACCGTAAATAATAGTTTACAATAATACTTCCGTTGACAATGCAGTTAAAATAGATACATGATGATGGTTTTGTGAATGCAATGTTTTCTTGAATAAAGCATGCAAGACTCCATGCACATAGCTTGTATAACATGTAAGCAAATAGCGGAAGACTTCTAGGGAACCTGAGAATAAACATGCTAACAAGTGTCAACACAAAGGTTGGTGAGTTCATAGTTTTAATGTTTTGCATAATCTGTACATAAAGGTGGATCACAATATTTCAGTTGTTTCATCCAAAAACGTTTATCAAAATATTCTACGAAATTGAGCACCCTGGTAACTAAACTTAACGTATATATAATTTGTACCCTTTGTATAATCATCTTAATAAATACACGCAAACCAACGTGTACGCTTCTCAAATAGCATACGTCCGTTAAAAGGCTAGTGCTCTAGCTCGGACGGGGATGTCAAGCCCTATGGATCCATATATAACTACTCGCGCCCACCAGTTCTTATAACCGGCAGTTACTAGTTATCAAAGCTAAGGGATTTTCGGTTCAAACTCGGTGTAGAATTTAGTATGTACTTGTATCCATTGCGTTTAAAATAAAGTGCATGTATTCTTAGCCCAAAAATATAGATTACAAAAGCAATTAAAAAGGGAGCAAATGAAACTCACCTTAGCAGCATATAAAGTCGTTCACCAAAATGTGACTGAAACTCGGATTACCAAATAACCGTAGATCTCAACCTAGAGAACATATGTTGGTCAATAAATGTCTATCAAGCTAGGTCAGGTCATAGTTTATCATAATCCTAATGCTCGAGATCGACATACAAAAGTTATCCAAAGTCGTTTCAAAAAGTCAATTTTGACAATAGTTCAACAAAACGAGACATACCTTATATAAGAAGTCATTTACTCGGTTGGTAATATTTAAAAGTTCACTTTATCAATCTCGTAAACAAGTTGTTTAAATCTTAATTGCAGATTCAGAAGCAATTTCAATTAACGTCAATCATAATTCAATTGATCATATCTTTTAATCCGTTCATCGAAACTATTCGGTGTCTAAATGAAAAGTTATTGATTTTTCACCCGCTTTCCGAAAACATGTATATCATATACCTTTTACCAGTAATATATGTATTTAATTCGTGATTCATTATAAACTGTTTAACGACGAAATTTAGCATACAAACATGTATAAATATATATACTCGAGCACTAGACATGGATACACAATTAATGTATAAAAGATAAAATATAAATGCTTACGTATCAATATTGTGATTCAATATTGCAGAAAAGTACGTAGACACAACATAGATGATAACAGTAGGTTTGACTTGTAAATAATACCCATGAACATTACCCATAACCTCCATAGCTATAACCCATAATTTTCTTAACTTTATCCCGCTCAAAAACCCATTTTTGAAAGCGACACGCTCATAACCTCGTCGTAGTATTTTATGTATATTACTAATTAATAATTAATAATACTAATAATTAATAAGATTAATAATAATAGTAATCTTAATAATAATAATAATAATAATAATATTAATAATAATACTAATAATAATACTAATAATAATAATAATAATAATAATAATAATAATAATAATAATAATAATAATAATAATAATAATAATTTAAATACGGAGGAAGTAACATAAATAAATATGTGTGTGATTGAAATGAAATCGTTTGAATTTATAGAACCTTTTCTGAAAAAGTACCCCATGCGATCGCATGGGATTTGTGCTTCAAGGCCATGCGATCGCATGGCACCCTGGGACAGCTCACAAATTTTTAACTTCTTGTTTGTCGACATAATATTTTATAATATATATAATATATATAATTTAAATAATTAATTATATATTATATTAAATTCATGTGCATAGTTGACTTGTAATTTTTGTTCCGATGACTCGTACGTTGTCACTCGACTTATGTCCCGGTTCCGGTTTCTCGAACGCATTTTTGTACGCTTAGAAAACTCGCAATTTACGTTTTGTGACTCGTACCTTTGTCAAAATATAGTCTTAAATTATCAATAAACTATATCATTCAAAGTGTATCTTAAACTTTCGAGTGTTTTGGTCGTTTACTTCTATAAATCGTTGTCTCGCTATTTGTTAATATATATATAATAACAAATCGTTTTATGATCAAGTTAATATATATTTTCAGCATTCATAAACACGTTTTAAATATACGTCGCAAGTTATTCATATAATTAATATTCCAACTTATCATATATATTCAAATAAATATTTAAACCAATAAGTTTAATGTACAGTATCAAACAATTAATACATTGTTACGTTTTCAAGTTATAGTATATATATATATGTATCTATATACATATAATTGTTCGCGAATCGTCAAGAATAATCGAAAGGTATTTGAATATATGAAAGTAGTTCAAAAATTTTGTGATTCAGTTTTACAGACTTTGCTTATCGTGTCGGAAATGTTAATCATACAAAGATTAAGTTTAAATTTGGTCAGAAATTTCCGGGTCATCACAGTACCTACCCGTTAAAGAATTTCGTCCCGAAATTTGAGTGAGGTCGTCATGGCTAACAATAAAAATGTTTTCATGACGATTATGTGTTGATAAATAGAATTTTTATCACCGTTGAATAATATGGATAAAAAAAATCCAATTACTCGAAGCGTATGAGGGAAGTTATCGTAATAGAGTGAAATGGAGAATAGAGATTCGTCTTATCTCTTGACGTAGTAACGATTGATTTCCGGAATTTAAGGAATAGAAAATCTTCATAATTTAAATAAGATTTGATTCTTCGGAATTTAAGGAAATTAGGATTTCCTTTGATTAAATGCGTAATCTGCCTCGATTGCTATGTCTGATATTTTGCTATAAATTGACCTTTTTCGTTTCATTTATTTTCACCACTCCTATAATATTCTTCCTTATTTCATACTTACAAAAGATTTATGAAAATGCTTCATCCAGTTCTGATTCTTGATATTTTCTTGGCTATCATATCATTCATTCTTCTTTTTCATCTGCCACCAGAGGAGGTTATTTTATTCTACTATTACCTTGGGGTTATATTGTTTTTCATTCTCCCGTGTCTTTATATTGCTATACGCATTGATATACACGGTTTGTAATTTCGGGGTTGTTTTCGGGCTTTATATTTTCCATTATATTTCGGAGCTTCATGCTTTCGTTTTCTCTTCTCGACTTTAAGTCAAGCGAATAATGGTCCAGAATTAGTAGGTATGAATTTCGGAATGAACATAATTAATATTCTAAGAAAGAAACGGTAATGGCACAATCTGACTTGTCAAATTACCAGAATACCTCAAAAAAACCGAATCATCAAGAAAAATATTTTCTTGATATGTTTAGAGGTTAAATAGAATGAAAGAGTTATGTAACATGGTTCATGATGAGGGTGGGATCTGTGAACCTTTATCACGTTCCATTAGAAACTTAGCATGACTTACTGTAATATAATCACGTTGATCAAGTGTCATTATATTATACTAATTCATGCTTCAGTTCCCAACACTACTTCAAAACATTCATATTTTAAACTTGAAGGTTTCAGAATTTAGAAACTAAAATAGTTTCTTTTATGATGTAACACAGATAGCGCGAAGAGATGAATAATTTCAGATAAGAATAGTTATGAAGATACCTCAAGAATTATCGAGGATATTTATAATGAAAGGTACGATGATATCTTAGAATATTTAAGATAATGATGATGATGAAGAATATTGTCCGCAAAGGTTTTAGAGTAAAGAGAAAGGTATTTGCTAAGGATTTCAGCAGACACTGAATCATTTGGATTCTTTGAAGGCAGGTTCAGTCTTTGTGATTTATCCACAGCCTCCTTCATACTTTGCTCAATCCGTTTTCCAGTTCCAAACCTTCTCTTTTTCTCAGCTTTACCACCATACTATTCTTTATCATTAAACGTTTGATTGTTAAGGTCATTTACAGTTTTTGCTGCTTCATCAACATTGTTCCAATTTCAGAGAACTATTTCATAGTTTGGGATGTTTTTCAGAAACTTCACATTCGAAGTATGCAAGTCTAGAAGATAGACATTATATGTATATATAACTATTGACGTAGAATTGCTGCGATATTCGAAATACTGATTGCTAATTCCCGGTAGTTGATATGGCAATTATTGTTACAAGATGTGGATGAGTACATGATACAGTTTCAATGAGTATAAGGATTTTTCGAAAGGTCAAAGATCAATGAAGTTGTTGGTAAATTTACTGCTAATGTGGTGGAACATAAAAGGTTCCCCAGTAACAAAAACGTATATATCAAGGTTATAATAAGGCTAATCCGAAAAGTCGAAGTTGACTGGTTGGAATTGTGGTAAAACTGGATACTTTGAACAGGGATTGCAAGATTATTTTTGGTAATAACAATGCTAAAGGATCTTTCACAGTTTTAAAGTTAAAGTATAGCTTTGAAAGATGTAGAGATCTAAGAATGATGTCACCGGTTCAGAGTTATGGCTTGGATTCTGATACGTCGATATCAGAATATGTGATTGAATTTGTATGAAATGATTGTGTATCATTGTGAAGATAGTGAGTATAGTTAATGATTTTTGAATCAAAATTGAAGAATGTACAGTGTAACATATTAATTGTGAACTTAAATATTTCTCGAGTAGTACCTACCCGTTAAAGATTTCACAATTAATACTTTGTATAAAAGAATTTTTATTACCGTCTTTATGAAAATATATGTATGTATATTTTCTTCAGATCTAATATAGATTTAATGAGTTAATATCATATTAAGCTCATTTGATTTTCGGCTTGACTTAGAAATGATTAAACTCTAAAACATTAAAGATTACATAATCTTTGCGGAGTATTTCGCTAATGTAATCGATACTTCATTATTTATTCTTATTTCTTGGTGAAGGATGTTGATGCTTGTAGAATCTTTGTGAACCTTACAAGGCACAGATGATGTTTTCTGGAAAGTTTCGAATACATCGAAAATGAAAATGTAAAATCAATTATGTAATTGAATAATACACTTGGTTTATTATGAAATGGAATTCATTAAGTTGAAATAGAGATTGTAGTTAACAATGGTTAAGTTATTAAGGAAGGATGTACATCATTGCATATTAGTAATATGAACTAACCGAGTAGTACCTATCAGTTAAGATTCACACGTAATATCTTAGTACGAAAAGATTTATTTTGATTTCAAAATTCATATATACTAAGTATACATAAAATTTCTTCAGGGGAAATGAGTTAATACTTCATCGATTATTGTTGCTGGTATTTCTTGGTAACTACGATGCGTATGATGTTGATGTTCAAGGTACATATTGTGATGTTGAGGCTTGCGGTGCTGATGTTGTTGGTGGTGGTAATGGTACTGTTGGTGTTTTTGTCGGTGGTACTGTTGATGCCGGTGATTCTGCTAGTGCTTGTAACCTTTGCACCATATTCTCCAAAGCCACTACCCGAGCGCGAAGCTCGTTGACTTCTTCTACTACACCGGGATGATTGGCAGTTCGGACGAGCGGATGAACAAGATCCAGAATTTGAGAGAGTATATGATCATGACGAGATATTCTGGAAATGAGAGAGAAAATGGTATTACGAACAGGTTCGCCGGTAAGTGCTTCCGGTTCTTCGCCAAGAGGGCAATGTGGTGGATGGAAGGGATTGCCTTCTTCTTGTCTCCAATAATTAAGTAGGCTACGAACCCATCCCCAATTCATCCAGAATAGATGATGGCTGATTGGTTGATCCATTCCGGTTACACTGTCTTCGGAATTCAGGTGAATATCCATATCGGAATAGCTGTCGGAGTTTAAGGAATTTGAACTAGATACGTGATCCATCTTGTATAATTAGAGAGATGATTTTTGATATGAAATAGATTATAGAATTTAGATTGGTACTCTTCAATACATAATTTACATATGTATATATAATACCAAAATTCCATAAATCACGGAGGAATTTTCGGAAGATGTCAGGAAAAATTTACAGTAACAGATACGCTAAGATATGAATTTTTTTCTATACACTATTTTTGCAATAAATGCAGGAAAACGTGTCTAGACTTAAGAATGATAAGCATATAATTTCCGACAAGAAATGATAAGCAAAACTTTTGACATACAGACACAGTCGAAGTTGAAATGTCCCGTTCTTATAGATTAAAAACGTTCCATATTAATTGATTTCGTTGCGAGGTTTTGACCTCTATATGAGACGTTTTTCAAAGACTGCATTCATTTTAAAATAAACCATAACCTTTATTTCATCAATAAAGGTTTAAAAAGCTTTATGTAGATTATCAAATAATGATAATCTAAAATATCCTGTTTACACACGACCATTACATAATGGTTTACAATACAAATATGTTACAACAAAATAAGTTTCTTGAATGCAGTTTTTACACAATATCATACAAGCATGGACTCCAAATCTCGTCCTTATTTAAGTATGCGACAGCGGAAGCTCTTAATAATCACCTGAGAATAAACATGCTTAAAACGTCAACAAAAATGTTGGTGAGTTATAGGTTTAACCTATATATATCAAATCATAATAATAGACCACAAGATTTCATATTTCAATACACATCCCATACATAGAGATAAAAATCATTCATATGGTGAACACCTGGTAACCGACATTAACAAGATGCATATATAAGAATATCCCCATCATTCCGGGACACCCTTCGGATATGATATAAATTTCGAAGTACTAAAGCATCCGGTACTTTGGATGGGGTTTGTTAGGCCCAATAGATCTATCTTTAGGATTCGCGTCAATTAGGGTGTCTGTTCCCTAATTCTTAGATTACCAGACTTAATAAAAAGGGGCATATTCGATTTCGATAATTCAACCATAGAATGTAGTTTCACGTACTTGTGTCTATTTTGTAAATCATTTATAAAACCTGCATGTATTCTCATCCCAAAAATATTAGATTTTAAAAGTGGGACTATAACTCACTTTCACAGATTTTTACTTCGTCGGGAAGTAAGACTTGGCCACTGGTTGATTCACGAACCTATAATAATATATACATATATATCAAAGTATGTTCAAAATATATTTACAACGCTTTTAATATATTTTGATGTTTTAAGTTTATTAAGTCAGCTGTCCTCGTTAGTAACCTACAACTAGTTGTCCACAGTTAGATGTACAGAAATAAATCGATAAATATTATATTGAATCAATCCACGACCCAGTGTATACGTATCTCAGTATTGATCACAACTCAAACTATATATATTTTGGAATCAACCTCAACCCTGTATAGCTAACTCCAACATTCACATATAGAGTGTCTATGGTTGTTCCGAAATATATATAGATGTGTCGGCATGATAGGTCGAAACATTGTATACGTGTCTATGGTATCTCAAGATTACATAATATACAATACAAGTTGATTAATTTATGGTTGGAATAGATTTGTTACCAATTTTCACGTAGCTAAAATGAGAAAAATTATCCAATCTTGTTTTACCCATAACTTCTTCATTTTAAATCCGTTTTGAGTTAATCAAATTGCTATGGTTTCATATTAAACTCTATTTTATGAATCTAAACAGAAAAAGTATAGGTTTATAGTCAGAAAAATAAGTTACAAGTCGTTTTTGTAAAGGTAGTCATTTTAGTCGAAAGAACGACGTCTAGATGACCATTTTAGAAAACATACTTCCACTTTGAGTTTAACCATAATTTTTGGATATAGTTTCATGTTCATAATAAAAATCATTTTCTCAGAATAACAACTTTTAAATCAAAGTTTATCATAGTTTTTAATTAACTAACCCAAAACAGCCCGCGGTGTTACTACGACGGCGTAAATCCGGTTTTACGATGTTTTTCGTGTTTCCAGGTTTTAAATCATTAAGTTAGCATATCATATAGATATAGAACATGTGTTTAGTTGATTTTAAAAGTCAAGTTAGAAGGATTAACTTTTGTTTGCGAACAAGTTTAGAATTAACTAAACTATGTTCTAGTGATTACAAGTTTAAATCTTCGAATAAGATAGCTTTATATGTAAGAATCGAATGATGTTATGAACATCATTACTACCTTAAGTTCCTTGGATAAACCTACTGTAAAAGAAAAAAATGGATCTAGCTTCAACGGATCCTTGGATGGCTCGAAGTTCTTGAAGCAGAATCATGACACGAAAACAAGTTCAAGTAAGATCATCACTTGAAATAAGATTGTTATAGTTATAGAAATTGAACCAAAGTTTGAATATGATTATTACCTTGTATTAGAATGATAACCTACTGTAAGAAACAAAGATTTCTTGAGGTTGGATGATCACCTTACAAGATTGGAAGTGAGCTAGCAAACTTGAAAGTATTCTTGATTTTATGTAACTAGAACTTGTAGAATATATGAAGAACACTTAGAACTTGAAGATAGAACTTGAGAGAGATCAATTAGATGAAGAAAATTGAAGAATGAAAGTGTTTGTAGGTGTTTTTGGTCGTTGGTGTATGGATTAGATATAAAGGATATGTAATTTTGTTTTCATGTAAATAAGTCATGAATGATTACTCATATTTTTGTAATTTTATGAGATATTTCATGCTAGTTGCCAAATGATGGTTCCCACATGTGTTAGGTGACTCACATGGGCTGCTAAGAGCTGATCATTGGAGTGTATATACCAATAGTACATACATCTAAAAGCTGTGTATTATACGAGTACGAATACGGGTGCATACGAGTAGAATTGTTGATGAAACTGAACGAGGATGTAATTGTAAGCATTTTTGTTAAGTAGAAGTATTTTGATAAGTGTATTGAAGTCTTTCAAAAGTGTATAAATACATATTAAAACACTACATGTATATACATTTTAACTGAGTCGTTAAGTCATCGTTAGTCGTTACATGTAAGTGTTGTTTTGAAACCTTTAGGTTAACGATCTTGTTAAATGTTGTTAACCCAATGTTTATAATATCAAATGAGATTTTAAATTATTATATTATCATGATATTATCATGTATGAATATCTCTTAATATGATATATATACATTAAATGTCTTTACAACGATAATCGTTACATATATGTCTCGTTTAAAAATCATTAAGTTAGTAGTCTTGTTTTTACATATGTAGTTCATTGTTAATATACTTAATGATATGTTTACTTATCATAGTATCATGTTAACTATATATATATATATCCATATATATGTCATCATATAGTTTTTACAAGTTTTAACGTTCGTGAATCACCGGTCAACTTGGGTGGTCAATTGTCTATATGAAACATATTTCAATTAATCAAGTCTTAACAAGTTTGATTGCTTAACATGTTGGAAACATTTAATCATGTAAATATCAATCTCAATTAATATATATATACATGGAAAAGTTCGGGTCACTACAGTACCTACCCGTTAAATAAATTTCGTCCCGAAATTTTAAGCTGTTGAAGGTGTTGACGAATCTTCTGGAAATAGATGTAGGTATTTCTTCTTCATATGATCTTCATGCTCCCAGGTGAACTTGGGTCCTCTACGAGCATTCCATCGAACCTTAACAATTGGTATCTTGTTTTGCTTAAGTCTTTTAACCTCACGATCCATTATTTTGACGGGTTCTTCGATGAATTGAAGTTTTTCGTTGATTTGGATTTCATCTAACGGAATAGTGAGATCTTCTTTAGCAAAATATTTCTTCAACTTCGAGACGTGGAAAGTGTTATGTACAGCCGTGAGTTGTTGAGATAACTCAAGTCGGTAAGCTACTGGTCCGACACGATCAATAATCTTGAATGGTCCAATATACCTTGGATTTAATTTCCCTCGTTTACCAAATCGAACAACGCCTTTCCAAGGTGCACCTTTAAGCATGACCATCTCTCCAATTTCAAATTCTATATCTTTTCTTTTAATGTCAGCGTAGCTCTTTTGTCGACTTTGGGCGGTTTTCAACCGTTGTTGAATTTGGATGATCTTCTCGGTAGTTTCTTGTATAATCTCCGGACCCGTAATCTGTCTATCCCCCACTTCACTTCAACAAATTGGAGACCTGCACTTTCTACCATAAAGTGCTTCAAACGGCGCCATCTCAATGCTTGAATGGTAGCTGTTGTTGTAGAAAAATTCTGCTAACGGTAGATGTCGATCCCAACTGTTTCCGAAATCAATAACACATGCTCGTAGCATGTCTTCAAGCGTTTGTATCATCCTTTCACTCTACCCATCAGTTTGTGGATGATAGGCAGTACTCATGTCTAGACGAGTTTCTAATGCTTGCTATAATGTCTGCCAGAATCTTGAAATAAATCTGCCATCCCTATCAGAGATAATAGAGATTGGTATTCCATGTCTGGAGACGACTTCCTTCAAATACAGTCGTGCTAACTTCTCCATCTTGTCATCTTCTCTTATTGGCAGGAAGTGTGCTGATTTGGTGAGACGATCAACTATTACCCAAATAGTATCAAAACCACTTGCAGTCCTTGGCAATTTAGTGATGAAATCCATGGTAATATTTTCCCATTTCCATTCCGGGATTTCGGGTTGTTGAAGGAGACCTGATGGTTTCTGATGCTCAGCTTTGACCTTAGAACACGTCAAACATTTTCCTACATATTTAGCAACATCGACTTTCATACCCGGCCACCAAAAATGTTTCTTGAGATCCTTGTACATCTTCCCCGTTCCAGGATGTATTGAGTATCTGGTTTTATGAGCTTCTCTAAGTACCATTTCTCTCATATCTCCAAGTTTTGGTACCCAAATCCTTTCAGCCCTATATCGGGTTCCGTCTTCCCGAATATTAAGATGCTTCTCCGATCCTTTGGGTATTTCATCCTTTGAATTTCCCTCTTTTAAAACTCCTTGTTGCGCCTCCTTTATTTGAGTAGTAAGGTTATTATGAATCATTATATTCATAGATTTTACTCGAATGGGTTCTCTATCCTTACTGCTCAAGGCATCGGCTACCACATTTGCCTTCCCCGGGTGGTAACGAATCTCAAAGTCATAATCATTCAACAATTCAATCCACCTACGCTGCTTCATATTCAGTTGTTTCTGATTAAATATGTGTTGAAGACTTTTGTGGTCGGTATATATAATACTTTTGACCCCATATAAGTAGTGCCTCCAAGTCTTTAATGCAAAAACAACCGCGCCTAATTCCAAATCATGCGTCGTATAATTTTGTTCGTGAATCTTCAATTGTCTAGACGCATAAGCAATCATCTTCGTTCATTGCATTAATACACAACCGAGACCTTGCTTTGATGCGTCACAATAAATCACAAAATCATCATTCCCTTCATGCAATGACAATATAGTTGCCGTAGTTAGCTTTTTCTTCACTAACTGAAACGCTTTCTCCTGTTCATCATTCCATTCAAATTTCTTCCCTTTATGCGTTAATGCAGTCAAGAGTTTTGCTATTCTGGAAAAGTCTTGGATGAACCTTCTGTAGTAACCAGCTAGTCCTAAAAACTGGCGTATGTGTTTCGGAGTTTTTGGGGTTTCCCACTTTTTAACAGTTTATATCTTTGCCGGATCCACCTTAATACCTTCTTTGTTCACTATGTGACCGAGGAATTGAACTTCTTCCAACCAAAATGTGCACTTTGAAAACTTAGCGTACAATTCTTCCTTCCTCAATACTTCTAACACCTTTCTCAAATGTTCACCATGTTCTTGGTCATTCTTTGAGTAAATAAGTATGTCATCAATGAAAACAATGACAAACTTGTCAAGGTATGGTCCACACACTCGGTTCATAAGGTCCATGAACACAGCTGGTGCATTAGTTAAACCAAACGGCATGACCATAAACTCGTAATGACCGTAAAGTGTTCTGAAAGCAGTCTTTGGAATATCATCTTCTTTTACCCGCATTTGATGATACCCGGAACGTAAGTCAATCTTTAAATAAACAGACGAGCCTTGTAGTTGATCAAATAAGTCGTCGATTCTCGGTAGTGGGTAGCGGTTCTTGATGGTAAGTTTGTTCAACTCTCGGTAGTCGATACACAACCTGAATGTACCATCTTTCTTCTTGACAAACAAAACAGGAGCTCCCCACGGTGATGTGCTTGGTCGAATGAAACCACGCTCTAAAAGTTCTTGTAATTGGCTTTGCAGTTCTTTCATCTCGCTGGGTGCGAGTCTGTAAGGAGCACGAGCTATTGGTGCAGCTCCTGGTACAAGATCTATTTGAAATTCAACGGATCGATGTGGGGGTAAACCGGTAATTCTTTCGGAAATACATCGGGAAATTCTTTTGCAATGGGAACATCATTGATGCTCTTTTCTTCAGTTTGTACTTTCTCGACGTGTGCTAGAACAGCATAGCAACCTTTTCTTATTAGTTTTTGTGCCTTCAAATTACTAATAAGATGTATCTTCGTGTTGCCCTTTTCTCCGTACACCATTAAGGGTTTTCCTTTTTCTCGTATAATGCGAATTGCATTTTTGTAACAAACGATCTCTGCTTTCACTTCTTTCAACCAGTCTATACCGATTATCACATCAAAACTCCCTAACTCTACTGGTATCAAATCAATCTTAAATGTTTCGCTAACCAGTTTAATTTCTCGATTCCGACATATATTATCTGCTGAAATTAATTTACCATTTGCTAATTCGAGTAAAAATTTACTATCCAAAGGCGTCAATGGACAACTTAATTTAGCACAAAAATATCTACTCATATAGCTTCTATCCGCACCCGAATCAAATAAAACGTAAGCAGATTTATTGTCAATAAGAAACGTACCCGTAACAAGCTCCGGGTCTTCCTGTGCCTCTGCCGCATTAATATTGAAAACTCTTCCGCGGCCTTGTCCATTCGTGTTCTCCTGGTTCGGGCAATTTCTAATAATGTGGCCCGGTTTTCCACATTTATAACAAACTACATTGGCATAACTTGCTCCGACACTACTTGCTCCGCCATTACTCGTTCCGACACCATTTGTTCCTTTCATTCTATTAACCCCTGGTCCATAGACCTCACACTTCACCACGCTATGACCATTTCTTTTACACTTGTTGCAAAATTTGGTGCAGAACCCCGAGTGATACTTTTCACACCTTTGGCATAGCTGCTTCTAATTGTTGTTGTTGTTGCGGTTATTATTGTTGTTGGGATGATTGTTGTAGTTGCTGTTGTTGTTGTTGTTGTTGTTATTGTTGTTGTTGTTGTTGTTGTTGTTGTTGTTGTTGTTGTTGTTGTTGTTGTTGTTGTTGTTGTTGTTGTTGTTGGGCCGTTTGTTGTAGTTGCGATTGATGTTGCGATTGTTGAGATAATTGTTGCGATTATTGTTGTAATTGCTGTTGTTGTTGTATTGGTGATTCTTATCACCGTTTTCCTCTCACTTTCTTTTGACTTGCTTCACATTGGCCTCTTCAGCAGTCTGTTCTTTAATTCTTTCTTCAATCTGGTTCACTAGTTTGTGAGCCATTCTACATGCCTGTTGTATGGAGGCGGGCTCGTGTGAACTTATATCTTCTTGGATTCTTTCCGATAATCCTTTTACAAACGCGTCGATCTTCTCTTCCTCATCTTCGAATGCTCCCGGACACAATAGACACAATTCTGTGAATCGTCTTTCATACGTGGTAATATCAAATCCTTGGGTTCGTAACCCTCTAAGTTCTGTCTTGAGCTTATTGACCTCGGTTCTGGGACGGTACTTCTCGTTCATCAAGTGCTTGAATGCTGACCACGGTAGTGCGTACGCATCGTCTTGTCCCACTTGCTCTAGATAGGTATTCCACCATGTTAACGCAGAACCTGTGAAGGTATGCTTAGTGTACTTCACTTTGTCCTCTTCAGTACACTTACTTATGGCAAACACCGATTCGACCTTCTCGGTCCACCGTTTCAATCGGATCGGTCCTTCGGTTCCAACAAAATCCAAGGGTTTGCAGGCAGTGAATTCTTTATAGGTGCATCCTACACGATTTCCTGTACTGCTAGATCCAAGGTTATTGTTGGTATGTAGCGCAGCCTGTACTGCGGCTATGTTTGAAGCTAGAAAAGTACGGAATTCTTCTTCATTCATATTCATGGTGTGTCGAGTAGTCGGTGCCATTTCCTTCAAAATAGTCAAATGGAACAAGTTAATCATACAGAATATTAAGAGTAGTTAATAGTATTTCGTAGCATAATATGAACTCATTTATAAAAGCTTTTTCTTCATATTAGCATTTTATAAGTTTAAATTCGGGTAGTACCTACCCGTTAAGTTCATACTTAGTAGCTAATATACAATTCAACTACTACAATTCTATTTGAAAAACTGATTATAATAATATTTCGCGTTCAAACTTTTACACAATATTTTACAAACTTACAATACCGCTTATTTTACATATAACATGAAATATAGCACACAATAAATTTGATACAAGATGGTTGTGAAGATAATTCTAGCTAGTACACAAGTCGTTCAGCAAAGGCAATAAAGACACGTAATTCATACGTCCAGAAACAAGTCATGCATTCTGGTTTTACTAGGATTACTTCCCATCCTTGGTCTTGTGGAACATAACCGTTATGGCCGTTGATAAGACAGCGTGTTGTAACGTTGTCAAAGGGACGAGGGTTACGTAATGTCCAACAGTCCCGTAACAATCTAAAAACTTCATTTCTTACCCCAATTACCGACTCCGTCACTTGTGGGAACGTTTTGTTTAATAGTTGTAGCCCGATGTTCTTGTTCTCTCTTTGGTGAGAAGCGAACATTACTAATCCGTAAGCATAACATGCTTCTTTATGTTGCATGTTAGCCGCTTTTTCTAAATCACGAAGTCCAATATTCGGATATATTGAGTCAAAATAATTTCTTAACCCATTGCGTAAAATAGCATTTGGGTTCCCCGCAATATATGCGTCAAAGTAAACACATCGTAACTTATGGATTTACCAATGTGATATCCCCCATCTTTCGAACGAAAGCCTTTTATAAACCAAGGCATTCTTGGAACGTTCTTCGAATGTCTTACAAACTGATCTCGCCTTAAATAGTTGTGCCGAAGAATTCTGACCGACTCTAGACAAGATTTCATCAATCATGTCTCCGGGTAGGTCTCTTAAAATATTGGGTTGTCTATCCATTTTGTGTTTTTATACTGTAAAATAGACAAGAGTTAGATTCATAAAAAAAATACTTATTAATACAAGCAATTTTTACATATATCATAAAGCATAAGCACACTATATTACATATATTACACCACACGAATACAACTATCTTATTCCGACTCGCTTGTTTCTTCTTCTTCGGTTTAGGTTCGTTTTGCCAAGTTTCTAGGGATATATGATGTTCCCCTAATACGAGCCGTAGTTTTCCACATTGGTTTAGAAAAACCTGGTGGTTTAGAGGTTCCCGGGTCATTGTTACAACTTAAGGACTTCGGGGGTTGACGATACATATAAAGTTCATCGGGGTTGGAATTAGATTTCTCTATTTTTATGCCCTTTCCCTTATTATTTTCTTTTGCCTTTTTAAATTCAGTTGGAGTAATTTCTATAACATCATCGGAATTCTCGTCGGAATCCGATTCATCGGAGAATTGGTAGTCCTCCCAATATTTTGCTTCCTTGGCGGAAACACCATTGACCATAATTAACCTTGGTCGGTTGGTTGAGGATTTTCTTTTACTTAACCGTTTTATTATTTCCCCCACCGGTTCTATTTCTTCATCCGGTTCCGATTCTTCTTCCGATTCCGATTCTTCTTCCGGTTCCGACTCTTCTTCCGGTTCCTCTTCGGGAACTTGTGAATCAGTCCACGAATCATTCCAATTTACATTTGACTCTTCATTATTATTAGGTGAGTCAATGGGACTTGTTCTAGAGGTAGACATCTATCACATAATATCAAACGCGTTAAGAGATTAATATATCACATAATATTCACATGTTAAAAATATATAGTTTCCAACAAAATTTGTTAAGCAATCATTTTTCAAGTAAACACGGTCGAAGTCCAGACTCACTAATGCATCCTAACAAACTCGATAAGACACACTAATGCAAAATTCTGGTTCTCTAAGACCAACGCTCGGATACCAACTGAAATGTCCCGTTCTTATAGATTAAAAACGTTCCATATTAATTGATTTCGTTGCGAGGTTTTGACCTCTATATAAGACGTTTTTCAAAGACTGCATTCATTTTAAAACAAACCATAACCTTTATTTCATCAATAAAGGTTTAAAAAGCTTTACGTAGATTATCAAATAATGATAATCTAAAATATCCTTTTTACACACGACCATTATATAATGGTTTACAATACAAATATGTTACAACAAAATAAGTTTCTTGAATGCAGTTTTTACACAATATCATACAAGCATAGACTCCAAATCTCGTCCTTATTTAAGTATGCGACAGCGGAAGCTCTTAATAATCACCTGAGAATAAACATGCTTAAAACGTCAACAAAAATGTTGGTGAGTTATAGGTTTAACCTATATATATCAAATCATAATAATAGACCACAAGATTTCATATTTCAATATACATCCCATACATAGAGATAAAAATCATTCATATGGTGAACACCTGGTAACCGACATTAACAAGATGCATATATAAGAATATCCCCATCATTCCGGGATACCCTTCGGATATGATATAAATTTCGAAGTACTAAAGCATCCGGTACTTTGGATGGGGTTTGTTAGGCCCAATAGATCTATCTTTAGGATTCGCGTCAATTAGGGTGTCTGTTCCCTAATTCTTAGATTACCAGACTTAATAAAAAGGGGCATATTCGATTTCGATAATTCAACCATAGAATGTAGTTTCACGTACTTGTGTCTATTTTGTTAATCATTTATAAAACCTGCATGTATTCTCATTCCAAAAATATTAGATTTTAAAAGTGGGACTATAACTCACTTTCACAGATTTTTACTTCGTCGGGAAGTAAGACTTGGCCACTGGTTGATTCACGAACCTATAACAATATATACATATATATCAAAGTATGTTCAAAATATATTTACAACACTTTTAATATATTTTGATGTTTTAAGTTTATTAAGTCAGCTGTCCTCGTTAGTAACCTACAACTAGTTGTCCACAGTTAGATGTACAGAAATAAATCGATAAATATTATCTTGAATCAATCCACGACCCAGTGTATACGTATCTCAGTATTGATCACAACTCAAACTATATATATTTTGGAATCAACCTCAACCCTGTATAGCTAACTCCAACATTCACATATAGAGTGTCTATGGTTGTTCCGAAATATATATAGATGTGTCGACATGATAGGTCGAAACATTGTATACGTGTCTATGGTATCTCAAGATTACATAATATACAATACAAATTGATTAAGTTATGGTTGGAATAGATTTATTACCAATTTTCACGTAGCTAAAATGAGAAAAATTTTCCAATCTTGTTTTACCCATAACTTCTTCATTTTAAATCCGTTTTGAGTGAATCAAATTGCTATGGTTTCATATTGAACTCTATTTTATGAATCTAAACAAAAAAAGTATAGGTTTATAGTCGGAAAAATAAGTTACAAGTCGTTTTTGTAAAGGTAGTCATTTCAGTCGAAAGAACGACGTCTAGATGACCATTTTAGAAAACATACTTCCACTTTGAGTTTAACCATAATTTTTGGATATAGTTTCATGTTCATAATAAAAATCATTTTCTCAGAATAACAACTTTTAAATCAAAGTTTATCATAGTTTTTAATTAACTAACCCAAAACAGCCCGCGGTGTTACTACGACGGCGTAAATCCGGTTTTACGATGTTTTTTGTGTTTCCAGGTTTTAAATCATTAAGTTAGCATATCATATAGATATAGAACATGTGTTTAGTTGATTTTAAAAGTCAAGTTAGAAGGATTAACTTTTGTTTGCGAACAAGTTTAGAATTAACTAAACTATGTTCTAGTGATTACAAGTTTAAACCTTCGAATAAGATAGCTTTATATGTATGAATCGAATGATGTTATGAACATCATTACTACCTTAAGTTCCTTGGATAAACCTACTGAAAAAGAGAAAAATGGATCTAGCTTCAATGGATCCTTGGATGGCTCGAAGTTCTTGAAGCAGAATCATGACACGAAAACAAGTTAAAGTAAGATCATCACTTGAAATAAGATTGTTATAGTTATAGAAATTGAACTAAAGTTTGAATATGATTATTACCTTGTATTAGAATGATAACCTACTGTAAGAAACAAAGATTTCTTGAGGTTGGATGATCACCTTACAAGATTGGAAGTGAGCTAGCAAACTTGAAAGTATTCTTGATTTTATGTAACTGGAACTTGTAGAATTTATGAAGAACACTTAGAACTTGAAGATAGAACTTGAGAGAGATCAATTAGATGAATAAAATTGAAGAATGAAAGTGTTTGTAGGTGTTTTTGGTCGTTGGTGTATGGATTAGATATAAAGGATATGTAATTTTGTTTTCATGTAAATAAGTCATGAATGATTACTCATATTTTTGTTATTTTATGAGATATTTCATGCTAGTTGCCAAATGATGGTTCCCACATGTGTTAGGTGACTCACATGGGCTGCTAAGAGCTGATCATTGGAGTGTATATACCAATAGTACATACATCTAAAAGCTGTGTATTCTACGAGTACGAATACGGGTGCATACGAGTAGAATTGTTGATGAAACTGAACGAGGATGTAATTGAAAGCATTTTTGTTAAGTAGAAGTATTTTGATAAGTGTATTGAAGTCTTTCAAAAGTGTATAAATACATATTAAAACACTACATGTATATACATTTTAACTGAGTCGTTAAGTCATCGTTAGTCGTTACATGTAAGTGTTGTTTTGAAACCTTTAGGTTAACGATCTTGTTAAATGTTGTTAACCCAATGTTTATAATATCAAATGAGATTTTAAATTATTATATTATCATGATATTATCATGTATGAATATCTCTTAATATGATATATATACATTAAATGTCTTTACAACGATAATCGTTACATATATGTCTCGTTTAAAAATCATTAAGTTAGTAGTCTTGTTTTTACATATGTAGTTCATTGTTAATATACTTAATGATATGTTTACTTATCATAGTATCATGTTAACTATATATATATATATCCATATATATGTCATCATATAGTTTTTACAAGTTTTAACGTTCGTGAATCACCGGTCAACTTGGGTGGTCAATTGTCTATATGAAACATATTTCAATTAATCAAGTCTTAACAAGTTTGATTGCTTAACATGTTGGAAACATTTAATCATGTAAATATCAATCTCAATTAATATATATATACATGGAAAAGTTCGGGTCACTACAGAAGTCCAGACTTACGAATGCATCCTAACAATTATCAGTTAGACACACTTATGCAAGACCTGGTTCACTAGGACCAACACTCTGATACCAACTGTAACGATCGCTCCAAATCCATATGGACGAACACGTCATTCATTGATTTCATTGCGAGGTATTTGACCTCTATATGATACGTTTTGTAAACATTGCATTCTTTTGAAAAGGCATACCATAAATGAATATTTAATTCCAAGGTTTTTGACATCTGATGATTTCTACATATAGACAATCACCGTAAATAATAGTTTACAATAACACTTCCGTTGACAATGCAGTCAAAATAGATACATGATGATGGTTTTGTGAATGCAACGTTTTCTTGAATAAAGCATGCAAGACTCCATGCACATAGCTTGTATAACATGTAAGCAAACAGCGGAAGACTTCTAGGGAACCTGAGAATAAATATGCTAACAAGTGTTAACACAAAGGTTGGTGAGTTCATAGTTTTAATATTTTGCATAATCTGTACATAAAGGTGGATCACAAGATTTCAGTTGTTTCATCCAGAAACGTTTATCAAAATATTCTATGAAATTGAGCACCCTGGTAACTAAACTTAACGTATATATAATTTGTACCCTTTGTATAATCATCTTAATAAATACACGCAAACCAACGTGTACGCTTCTCAAATAGCATACATCCGTTAAAAGGCTAGTGCTCTAGCTCGAACGGGGATATCAAGCCCTATGGATCCATATATAACTACTCGCGCCCACCAGTTCTTATAACCGGCAGTTACTAGTTACCAAAGCTAAGGGATTTTCGGTTCAAACTTGGTGTAGAATTTAGTATGTACTTGTATCCATTGCGTTTAAAATAAAGTGCATGTATTCTCAGCCCAAAAATATAGATTGCAAAAGCAATTAAAAATGGAGCAAATGAAACTCACCTTAGCAGCATATAAAGTCGTTCACCAAAATGTGACTGAAACTCGGATTACCAAATAACCGTAGATCTCAACCTAGAGAACATATGTTGGTCAATAAATGTCTATCAAGCTAGGTCAGGTCATAGTGTATCATAATCCTAATGCTCGAGATCGACATACAAAAGTTATCCAAAGTCGTTTCAAAAAGTCAATTTTGACAATAGTTCAACAAAACGAGACATACCTTATATAAGGAGTCATTTACTCGGTTGGTAATATTTAAAAGTTCACTTTATCAATCTCGTAAACAAGTTGTTTAAATCTTAATTGCAGATTCAAAAGCAATTTCAATTAACGTCAATCATAATTCAATTGATCATATCTTTTAATCCGTTCATCGAAACTATTCGGTGTCTAAATGAAAAGTTATTGATTTTTTGCCAGCTTTCCGAAAACATGTATATCATATACCTTTTACCAGTAATATATGTATTTAATTCGTGATTCATTATAAACTGTTTAACGACGAAATTTAGCATACAAACATGTATAAATATATATACTCGAGCACTAGACATGGATACACAATTAATGTATAAAAGATAAAATATAAATGCTTACGTATCAATATTGTGATTCAATTTTGCAGAAAAGTACGTAGACACAACATAGATGATAACAGTAGGTTTGACTTGTAAATAATACCCATGAACATTACCCATAACCTCCATAGCTATAACTCATAATTTTCTTAACTTTATCCCGCTCAAAAACCCATTTTTGAAAGTGACACGCTCATAACCTCGTCGTAGTATTTCATGTATATTACTAATTAATAATTAATAATACTAATAATTAATAAGATTAATAATAATATTAATCTTAATAATAATAATAATAATAATAATAATAATAATAATAATAATAATAATAATAATAATAATAATAATAATAATAATAATAATAATAATAATAATAATAATAATAATAATTTAAATACGGAGGAAGTAACATAAATAAATATGTGTGTGATTGAAATGAAATCGTTTGAATTTATAGAACCTTTTCTGAAAAAGTATCCCATGCGATCGCATGGGATTTGTGCTTCAAGGACATGCGATCGCATGGCACCCTGGGACAGCTCACAAATTTTTAACTTCTTGTTTGTCGACATAATATTTTATAATATATATAATATATATAATTTAAATAATTAATTATATATTATATTAAATTCATGTGCATAGTTGACTTGTAATTTTCGTTCCGATGACTCGTACGTTGTCACTCGACTTATGTCCCGGTTCCGGTTTCTCGAACGCATTTTTGTACGCTTAGAAAACTCGCAATTTACGTTTTGTGACTCGTACCTTTGTCAAAATATAGTCTTAAATTATCAATAAACTATATCATTCAAAGTGTATCTTAAACTTTCGAGTGTTTTGGTCGTTTACTTCTATAAATCGTTGTCTCGCTATTTGTTAATATATATATAATAACAAATCGTTTTATGACCAAGTTAATATATATTTTCAACATTCATAAACACGTTTTAAATATACGTCGCAAGTTATTCATATAATTAATATTCCAACTTATCATATATATTCAAATAAATATTTAAACCAATAAGTTTAATGTACAGTATCAAACAATTAATACATTGTTACGTTTTCAAGTTATAGTATATATATATATATATATATATATATATATATATATATATATATATATATATATATATATATATATATATATATATATATATATATATATATATATATATATATATATATGTATCTATATACATATAATTGTTCGCGAATCGTCAAGAATAACCGAAAGTTATTTGAATATATGAAAGTAGTTCAAAAATTTTGAGATTCAGTTTTACAGACTTTGCTTATCGTGTAGGAAATGTTAATCATACAAAGATTAAGTTTAAATTTGGTCAGAAATTTCCGGGTCATCACATAAAGTGATCATCCTGTAGTGACCCGTCCTAATCCATCCGGACGAAGTCCATATCGATTATAAACGATTCACAATAGTTGATTACATCGCGAGGTACTTGACCTCTATATGATACAATTTACAAACATTGCATTCGTTTTGAAAAGACAATCTTTCATTACATCGAAAGTTGACGGCATGCATACCATTTTGTAATATATCTAACTATGATTGACTTAATAATAATCTTGATGAACTCAACGACTCGAATGCAACGTCTTTTGAAATATGTCATGAATGACTCCAAGTAATATCTGTAAAATGAGCAAATGCACAGCGAAAGATTTCTTTCGTACCTGAGAATAAACATGCTTTCAAGTGTGAACCAAAAGGTTGGTGAGTTCATTAGTTTAACGTAAATAATCATTTCCATTATTTTAATAGACCACAAGAATTTCATTTCTCATAAATATACGTCCCATGCATAGAGACAAAAATAATCATTCATATGGATTGAACACCTGGTAACCGACATTAACAAGATGCATATAAGAATATCCCCTATCATTCCGGGACACCCTTCAGATATGATATAAATTTCGAAGTACTAAAGCATCCGGTACTTTGGATGGGGTTTGTTAGGTGCAATAGATCTATCTTTAGGATTCGCGTCAATTAGGGTGTATGTTTCCTAATTCTTAGATTACCAGACTTAATAAAAAGGGGCATATTCGATTTCGATAATTCAACCATATAATGTAGTTTCAATTACTTGTGTCTATTTCGTAAAACAGTTATAAAAATAGCGCATGTATTCTCAGTCCCAAAAATATAAAGGGTAAAAAAGGCAAATGAAACTCGCCTAATGTATTTTGTAGTAAAAATACATATGACTATATCGAACAATGCAGGGTTGGCCTCGGATTCACGAACCTATATCATTCGTATATATATATATTAAAATATATACTCGTAATCAAAAAATTTCATATTTTATAACTTTATATATTATATAATTAGTTTGTATATATATATATATATATATGAAAATGATTATTATTTATATAATTATATTAATATGTCTCTATCTGAAAATACCTAATTTGTTGTATATAATTTTTTATATAACTAATGTTAATTGGCTTATTAATATATTTGTAGTATATGTAATAAGTATATTTTATATACAAAATAGTTATTTGATAAAAAAAATGATGGTTTTGATATTAATGATTTACTAAAAATAATAATAATACTAATATTAACTTTATAAAAATGATAATTTTAATAATAATAATGATATTGTTAATAATGATACTCATGATATTATTACTAATAATACTTATAATGATTTGGTAATATTAATAACAATGATAATAATAATGATATTAATAATACTAATACTTATAATAATAATGATAAAAATATTTATTAGTAATGATTATATTAATAATAATAGTTCTTAATAATAATAACAATAATATTTAATATTAAAACTAATATTAATAAATCGAATTATATCATTATCATTATCATGTTTATAACTTAACATCTTTTTAAATTAATCTAAATTTCATAATTTTATCTTTTATCAACACTTGTAATTATACTTACTTTTATATCATACTATAAACTAATTCATACTTATTATTATATTTTATCAATTCATACCCTAACATATTTGTAATCATATCCATATTCATTTTCATTTTCGTACATATTTATACATATAAATATATTTGTATGCAATCAAAATTTAAGTTATATTAATAACAATTGTATTCATAGTGCTTAATAATAATAATATATCAATAAAGATAATAATAATAATAATAATCATATCAATAATTCAATTAAGTCACAAAGTAATTATAATCCTAACAAAGTTTTAATCTAATAATAATAATAATAATAATAATAATAGTAATAATAACAATAAGAATAATAATAATAATAATAATAATAATAATAATAATAATAATAATAATAATAATAAAAATAATAATAATAATAATAAAAATAACAATAACAATAATAATGATAATTATAATTATAGTAATTAATACATAAAATGGAAAGCTACCTCTTTTGAACTCCAAAAAAAAAAATGCAGTTGCTGGGGTTTGAACCCACGACCACTCGAAACCCGACATACCAATTAACCACTCGACCATTTGTTTCATTCTGAATTATACCCATTTTAATTTTATTTGAACCTCTTTTCTGTTTCAATTTCTTCTTCATCTTCTACATTATGAAATCGGCCAAAATCCTCAATTCCTCACAACAATGGTTTAGGTACATCAAAATAATCATAACTAATCCATATCACTGTTTGTATTAATTTAAAATGAAAATAAAAAAAATAAAAAAAAATATAACAAGGACTGCTGCTGTTCGTCGACCAATACAAAAAAAATTGATTTTGCAAAATATAGTGTTATAGATAAAAGTTATAACATGAAATAGGTTAGAAAACGTTCATGGAGACATTCTAAATCATCAATTTAATTTGAATTGAAATGATTAACACGAATTTACCCGATGAAAAAAATTTGACTTTTTAACTCAATAACTTTGACTCGAAAATTAGGACTTGGTAAATTGAATTGGGTTTTGAAACTTTCCAGAAAGATTGAATATATGATTCCTAACACAACCCTATTTCCAGATTTTGCTAATTCATTTGAAATTTGAATTTTGTAATTTGAAGTTAATGACAGAGGTTATCGAGCTGAAAGAAAAAAAAAATAAAAATAATAGTAATTAATTAATTCTGTTTAATTATAGGAACTAGAGTTTGCATAATTGATAAAGATATTGGAAGACTGAATGAATTTCCTATCATCTTGAATTCATCGATCGTTATGTAGAGATTCATGGGTGTCGACATAGTTTTTCCCAGACAACAAGGACATCAAATAAATATAAACAAATAAAAAGCAGTATGTGAGTATATGCCTTACCAGATAATTCGATCCTACTTTGCTGTGTGAAGTCGACAAGAGAAATGGCAGGAGAAGAAGAAACAAATGAGAAAAAACAAAAGTAAAAGATAAAGTATGAGTGTGAGGCATAACAGAATTTGGTTGCTACAGATAAAAAGATCGACTAGTTGGAGTTTAGCATCCAAAAATGAATATTGCAAAAAAAAAAATATATAGGACTGATAGTGATGCAGCACTAATTCAGATTGTATACATCTATATTTAATTTAAATAACATTAATAATTAATATTAATAATAATAATACATTAATATTATAACAAAAATACTAATAATAATGATAATAATAGAAATAATAATAATAATGTTAACAAATACTAATCACAAAATAATACTACTAATAAGATGAATGATAAAGGTAATAATAATCTTAAATAGAAATGATAATTTTTAGTAATTACGTTAATAATGATAATAATAACTATAAAATTTATATTAATAATATTTTTAATGATAATAATAATAATACTAATTATAATAATATTAATATTATTAATGATAATAATAATATGAGTAATAATAATACTATAACAATTACGAGTAATAATATGAGTAACTATATAATATCTATTATGTAATAACTTATATTGAGTATTAGTTTCTTATACATTTAATGCATATACATAGTTCATATAATAATTATGTACAGAAATCATATATAGATTTATTATATTAATTTACTTATTGAATTCAGATGATTAAATTGCATTCTAAAATTCCAATTCATTATACATACTTATTTGTTTACAAACAATTGTTCGTGAATCGTCGGGGTTAGTCAAAGGTCAAATGTATACATAAACACAGTTCAAAGTTTTTGAGACTTCAACATTACAGACTTTGCTTATCGTGTCGAAACCATATAAAGATTTAAAGTTTAAATTTGGTCAGAAATTTCCGGGTCATCACGGTACCTACCCGTTAAAGAAATTTCATCCCGAAATTTGAGTGAGGTGGTCATGGCTAACAATAAGAATGTTTTCATGACGCATATGAGTTGATAAATAGAGTTTTATCATTATTGTGTAATACAGATAAAACAATTCAATTTATTCGAAGCGTATGAGTGAAGTTATCACAAAAGGTGTGAAATGAGATAAACAAGTTTCATCATAACTTTCCACTAGTCATGGTTGAATTTAGAAAATATGGTGCGTCTTAACCTTTGACGTAGTCAGGGTTGAATTCCGGAATTCAAGGGATTTAAAGAAAATCTTCGAAATCAAAAAGATTTGATTCTTCGACTAGTAATGAAATTAAGATCTCTATAATTAAATACGGTGATCTGCCTCGATTACTCTGTCTGATATTTCTATTATAAATTAAGCTCTTTCGTTCCATTATTCTCACCATTCCTATACTTTCTTTCTTAGTTCATACATCCAAAAGATTGTGAAAATGCTTAATCCGGTTCTAATCCTTGATATTTTTCTAATTATCATTTCTGTCATCCTTCTTTTCAATCTTCCACCAGAAGAATCTGTTTACTTCTACTATTACCTTGGGGTGTTACTATTCTTAATTATACCGTGTCTTTATATTACTATTTGTATTAATATCCATGGTTTGTAACCTCCGTGTTGTTATTGGGCTTTATATTTCCTCTTTTATTTTGGAGCTCTTTGCCTTTTTATCCTCTTCTCGACCTCTAGTAAAGCGAGTAACGGTCCAGAATTCGTAAGTATAAAGTTTTGAATGATCTTAATGTTCTAAACAGGAAAGAACGTAGTAGCACAATTTGATTTGTTAAATTACCAGAATCACTGAGAATAGAACTATCAAGAATATACTTTCTTGATATGTTCAGAAGTTAGACAGAATAAAAGAGTTATGTAACATGGCACATGATGACGTTATGATCTGTGAATCATCACGTCCCATTAGAAACTCAGCATGACTTACTATAATATAATCACGTTGATCAAGTGTCATTATATTATACTAACTCATGCATCAGTTTCCAACATTACTTCAATAATATTCATATTTTTAAGTTCGAAAGTTTACAGAATATAGAAACTAACAGTTTCTATATGATGTAACACTGATAGCACTAAGAGGTAAATAATTTCGGACGAGAATATTTATGAAAATATCTTCAGAAATATCGAAGATATTCATGATGGTATTTTGGAATTTCTAAGTTCGATGGTTGATGAAAGATTTTCCGCAAGATTTTAACATGAGTACGGAGCAAGATATTCATTGAAGGTTTCATCAGATTTAGAATTACTTGGATTCTTTGAATATAGGGTATGGTCCTTGTATTTGTCCTTGGTCTCCTTCGTGATTAGCTCAATCCGTTTTCCAGTTCTAACTTTTCTGAGCTTCACCAACATAATATTCATTCTCATCAAACTTCCGATGATTAAGGTCGTTTACGGTTGTCTACGATTTCTGCTGCTTCATTCAGCTTTTTCAATATTCAGAGTATTGATTTGTACACTGAGTGCTTTTCAGAATTTCAGAATGAAAGATCATAATTGTAAGAGATAAATATTATACATATAACTGTTGATGTAGATATGCTGTGAGTTTTCAAAGTACTGATTGCTGATTCCCAGTAATTGGTATGGCGGTTTTCGTTACAAGATACGGATGAGTATATGATAGAGTTTCAATGAAATAATATAATGATTTATCAGAGAGATTTAAGCCAAGGAGCAACGAGGTTGCCGGTACGTCTGCTAGTAATATGATGGAATATAAAAGGTTCCCCGGTAACAATAAAGAGCACGCATATATTTCAAGGTTATAATAAGGTTGGTTCGATCGAAAATTCGAAGTTGACTTGTTGTAGCTGTGACAAAATTGGCTAATTTGGAAAGAGATTGCAAAGTTATTTTCGGTAATAGTAACGCTAAAGGAATTAGCACAGCTACGCGTTAAACGTTTACTCAGTTTCCGAGAGTTTTTCAGGTGCAATACTATATGCATAAATCTTTCCTTCCGTAGATGAAGTGCGGTTGGTTCATCCTCTCGATTGAGGTGTTTCAAGACTCATGATAGGTTTGAACGCAGATTGTAATCGTCAAGATACAAATGAGGTTTAAGATGAATTCAAGTGGCAAACTTGAAGAATTGTTTAGTTTCATATGTTATAATCAATATTTTAATTCATTTTAATTGTCCAATGTCATTAGTCCACAGTCGATAGTCCACGGTTGTCAGTCCAATAATTCATATATAGTTTAATATATAATGATCGAATTAATTAATACGTATCGTGACCCGTGTACATGTCTCAGACTCTATCACAACTCAAATTATATATATTATTATAGAATCAACCTCAACCCTGTATAGAGAACTCGATCATTACTGCATATTGAGTGTCTATGGTTATTCCAAATAATATATATATAGATGCGTCGATATGATATGTCAAAACCTTGTATACGTGTCCCGATATTTAAAGTGCGTAAAATAACAGTATTTAAATGACGATAAATAAAATGCAAAAAATAAATAACAGAAATGACGATAAATAAAATTGCGAGAATATAAATTGCGATAAATAAATTACGATAATTAAATTACGATAAATAAATTGCGATAAAGTAAAATGTAATACGGAAATAACAGTTAGCTAGGATCTTGTTAGCGTGGTTTCTTAACAAGGTTTCATATTGTTAATTAGTCTGTTTCTAATCAATTTTTATTGTGTCCATTATTTCTTCATTATGCCACTTGTTGAATTCTGATAGGTCAAATCCAAATATGAAATTGAATTTGAATGAAAATAGTTATTCTTTGGTGAACGGATACGTATATCTGTGGATGTAAATAGGGTAGTAAATGACTGTTGAATCAGATTTGAAAGAATGTACAGTGTAACTTACTAATGTGAAATCTAAATATTCCTCGGGTATTACCTACCCGTTAAAATATTTTCACCATTAATAGTTTGTACAAGAGAATTCTTTTAATTACAATCTTTATGAAAATATATATACATATATATTTTCTTCAGATGAAATCATGAATTTAATGAGTTAATATGATATTAAGCTCATTTGATTTACGGTTAGAACTAGAGTACATAATCTCTAAAACATTAGAGGTTACATAACCATCATGTTGAACGAAGATAAATGATGTAGAATGATTCGTATAATGATGATTATGCTCGGGGTACAGATTGTGATGTTGAGACGTGTGTTGTTGTGGTTTCTGTTGTTGCTGGTGGTACAGTTGATGCCGTTGATGTTGCTGAAGCTGGTACATTTTGCACCATATTCTCTAAATTGATTACTCGAGCGCGAAGTTCATTGACTTCTTCTATTATTCCGGAATGATTGTCGGTCGGAACGAGCGGATGAATAAGGTTTAGAATTTTAGATAGAATATAACCGTGGCGAGATACTCTGGAAATGAATGTGAGAATGGTGTTTTGGACTGGTTCGCCGGTAAGTGCTTCAGGTTCTTTGCCAAGAGGGAAATTTGGTTGATGTAAAAGATCACCTTCTTCTCGTCTCCATTGATTCAGTCGACTACGAACTCAACCCCAATTCATTCAGAATTGATGATGGCTGATTGGCTGATCCATTCCGGTTACACTGCCTTCGGAGCTTAGGTGAATATCCATGTCGGAATAGCTGTCGGAATAACTATCAGAATAGCTATCGGAATCTAAGGGACTCGAACTAGTTGAGGGATTCACCTCGTACGATCAGAAGAAAAATTTTAGATAAGAAATAGATTATAGGATGTAGATTAGTACCCTACAATACATAATTTACATATGCATATATAATACTAAAATCCCATAAGTTACAGGGGAATCTACGGAAGTTGCCAGGCAAAGTCTACAGTAACAGATATGCTAAGATATGAATTAGCAGATACGCTAAGATACGAATTTTTGTCTATACACTATTCATGCAATCATTGCAGTAAGATGTGTCTAGACTAAGAATGATAAGCAGGTAATTTCCTAAGGATGATAAGCAGATGATTTCCGACTTGAAATGATAAGCAAAACTTTTGACATGCAGACACGGTCAAAGTCCAGACTCACTAATGCATCCTATCGACTTATCAGTTAGACACACTAATGTAGACCTGGTTCGCTAAGACCACCGCTCTGATACCAACTGTAGTGACCCGTCCTAATCCATCTGGACGAAGTCCATATCGATTATAAACGATTCACATTAGTTGATTATATCGCGAGGTACTTGACCTCTATATGATACAATTTACAAACATTGCATTCGTTTTGAAAAGACAATCTTTCATTACATCGAAAGTTGATGGCATGCATACCATTTTGTAATATATCTAACTATGATTGACTTAATAATAATCTTGATGAACTCAACGACTCGAATGCAACGTCTTTTGAAATATGTCATGAATGACTCCAAGTAATATCTCTAAAATGAGCAAATGCACAGCGGAATATTTCTTTCGTACCTGAGAATAAACATGCTTTCAAGTGTCAACCAAAAGGTTGGTGAGTTCATTAGTTTAACGTAAATAATCATTTCCATTATTTTAATAGACCACAAGAATTTCATTTCTCATAAATATACGTCCCATGCATAGAGACAAAAATAATCATTCATATGGATTGAACACCTGGTAACCGACATTAACAAGATGCATATAAGAATATCCCCTATCATTTCGGGACACCCTTCGGATATGATATAAATTTCAAAGTACTAAAGCATCCGATACTTTGGATGGGGTTTGTTAGGCCCAATAAATCTATCTTTAGGATTCGCGTCAATTAGGGTGTCTGTTCCCTAATTCTTAGATTACCAGACTTAATAAAAAGGGGCATATTCGATTTCGATAATTCAACCATATAATGTAGTTTCAATTACTTGTGTCTATTTCGTAAAACAGTTATAAAAATAGCTCATGTATTCTCAGTCCCAAAAATATAAAGGGTAAAAAGACAAATGAAACTCACCTAATGTATTTTGTAGTAAAAATACATATGACTATATCGAACAATGCAGGGATGGCCTCGGATTCACGAACCTATATCATTCGTATATATATATATATATTAAAATGTATACTCGTAATCGAAAATTTTCATATTTTATAACTTTATATATTATATAATTAGTTTGTATATATATATGAAAATGATTATTATTTATATAATTATATTAATATGTCTCTATCTGAAAATACCTAATTTATTGTATATAAGTTTTTATATAACTAATGTTAATTGGCTTATTAATATATTTGTAGTATATGTAATAAGTATGTTTTATATACAAAATAGTTATTTGATAAAAATAATGATGGTTTTGATATTAATGATTTACTAAGAATAATAATAATACTAATATTAACTTTATAAAAATGATAATTTTAATAATAATAATGATATTGTTAATAATGATACTCATGATATTATTAGTAATAATACTTATAATGATTTGGTAATATTAATAACAATGATAATAATAATGATATTAATAATACTAATACTTATAATAATAATGATAAAAATATTTATTAGTAATGATAATATTAATAATAATAGTTCTTAATAATAATAACAATAATAATTAATATTAAAACTAATATTAATAAATCGAATTATATCATTATCATTATCATGTTTATAACTTAAAATCTTTTTAAATTCATCTAAATTTCATAATTTTATCTTTTATCAATACTTGTAATTATACTTACTTTTATATCATACTATAAACTAATTCATACTTATTATTATATTTTATAAATTCATACCCTAACATATTTTTAATCATATCCAAATTCATTTTCATTTTCGTACATATTTATACATATAAATATATTTGTATGCAATCAAAATTTAAGTTATATTAATAACAATTGTATTCATAGTGCTTAATAATAATAATATATCAATAAAGATAATAATAATAATAATCATATCAATAATTCAATTAAGTCACAAAGTAATTATAATCCTAACAAAGTTTTAATCTAATAATAATAATAATAATAATAATAATAATAGTAATAATAACAACAATAATAATAATAATAATAATAATTATAATAATAATAATAATAATAATAATAATAATAATAATAATAATAATAATAATAATAATAATAATAATAATAATAATAATAATAATAATAATAAAAATAACAATAACAATAATAATTATAATTATAATAATAGTAATTAATACATAAAATGGAAAGCTACCTCTTTTGAACTCCAAAAAAAATGCAGTTGCTGGGGTTTGAACCCACGACCACTTGAAACCCGACATACCAATTAACCACTCGACCATTTGTTTCATTCTAAATTATACCCGTTTTAATTTTATTTGAACCCCTTTTCTGTTTCAATTTCTTCTTCATCTTCTACATTATGAAATCGGCCAAAATCCTCAATTCCTCACAACAATGGTTTAGTTACATCAAAATAATCATAACTAATCCATATCACTGTTTGTATTAATTTAAAACAAAAAGAAAAAAAATAAAAAAAATATAACAAGGACTGCTGCTGTTCGTCGATCAATAAAAAAAAAATTGATTTTGCAAAATATAGTGTCATAGATAAAAGTTATAACATGAAATAGGTTAGAAAACGTTCATGGAGACATTCCAAATCATCAATTTAATTTGAATTGAAACGATTAACACGAATTTACCCGATGAACAAAATTTGACTTTTTAACTCAATAACTTTGACTCGAAAATTAGGACTTGGTAAATTGAATTGGGTTTTGAAACTTTTCAGAAAGATTGAATATATGATTCCTAAGACAACCCTATTTCTAGATTTTGCTAATTCATTTGAAATTTGAATTTTGTAATTTGAAGTTAATGACAGAGGTTATCAAGCTGAAAGAAAAAAAATAAAAATAATAGTAATTAATTAATTCTGTTTAATTATAGGAACATAGAGTTTGCATAATTGATAATGATATTGGAAGACTGAATGAATTTCCTATCATCTTGAATTCATCGATCGTTATGTAGAGATTCATGGGTGTCGACATAGTTTTTCCCAGACAACAAGGACATCAAATAAATATAAACAAATAAAAAGCAGTATGTGAGTACATGCCTTACCAGATAATTCGATCCTACTTTGCTGTGTGAAGTCGACAAGAGAAATGGTAGGAGAAGAAGAAACAAATGAGAAAAAACAAAAGTAAAAGATAAAGTATGAGTGTGAGGCATAACAGAATTTAATTGCTACAGATAAAAAGAACGACTAGTTGGAGTTTAGCATCCAAAAATGAATATTGCAAAAAAAAAATATATAGGACTGATAGTGATGCAGCACTAATTCAGATTGTATACATCTATATTTAATTTAAATAACATTAATAGTTAATATTAATAATAATAATACATTAATATTATAACAAAAATACTAATAATAATGATAATAATAGAAATAATAATAATAATGTTAATAAATACTAATCACAAAATAATACTACTAATAAGATGAATGATAAAGGTAATAATAATCTTAAATAGAAATGATAATTTTTAGTAATTACGTTAATAATGATAATAATAACTATAAAATTTATATTAATAATATTTTTAATGATAATAATAATAATACTAATTATAATAATATTAATATTATTAATGATAATAATAATATGAGTAATAATAATACTATAACAATTATGAGTAATAATATGAGTAACTATATAATATCTATTATGTAATAACTCATATTGAGTATTAGTTTCTTATACATTTAATGCATATACATAGTTCATATAATAATTATGTACAGAAATCATATATAGATTTATTATATTAATTTACTTATTGAATTCAGATGATTAAACTGCATTCTAAAATTCCAATTCATTATACATACTTATTTGTTTACAAACAATTGTTCGTGAATCGTCAGGGTTAGTCAAAGGTCAAATGTATACATAAACACAGTTCAAAGTTTTTGAGACTTCAACATTACAGACTTTGCTTATCGTGTCGAAACCATATAAAGATTTAAAGTTTAAATTTGGTCGGAAATTTCCGGGTCATCACACATCCAACCTCAAGAAATCTTTCTTATTTACAGTAATATATCTTTCTAATACAATGTAATACTCATATTCAAACTTTGATTCAATTTCTATTACTATAACAATCTTATTTTGAGTGGAAATCTTACTTGAACTTGTTTTCGTGTCATGATTCTGCTTCAAGAACTTTCAAGCCATCCAAGGATCCTTTGAAGCTAGATCTATTTTTTTCATTTCCAGTAGGTTTACCTACTAAAATTAAGGTAGTAATGATGTTCATAACATATGATAATGCTAAAAACGAACATATATTTCATAGCATTATCTCTCAAGAAAGACAAGCTTTTAGTTGCAATTGTTCTATTTACAAGTGATATTCGTTTAAATAATAAAAGGTGAAGACAAAAGACAGATTCGACGAATTAAAGACGCAAGCGACCAAAAAGCTAAAAAGTACAAAGTACAATCAAAGTGGTTCAAATTATTAATGAGAAACGTCTAAAAGTTACAAGAGTACGAGCCGCAAAATGCAAAGTACAAGATATTAAATAGTACGCAAGGATGTTCGAAAATCTGGAACCGGGACCAGAGTCAACTCTCAACAATCGACGCAACAGACTAAAAATTACAAGTCAACTATGCACATGAATATAATATAATATATAATTAATGAAGGCATTTCGTATGCCCGAGAGACATATTAAATTAATGTGGCTAATATGTTATGATCCAAGTCGGGTCATACCCAATAACAAGCTTACCGACACTTTATATGTATTTAATGTTAATGATTGGATCGTTAAATAAATACGTGACACTTGAACTTTAGAAAATCGGTTTTCTAAAATATCATCACTTGAGATAGATTATTTGGATAATTTATATTTAATTATTTATAAGTTTAAATAATTATGTTGTGTTATATTTTATAAATTGGTTTATAAAATGTAAGTAACTTAACAAATGCATGTTTTATATAACAAGTATTATATATAAAACCAAGGGATTTTATAACAAGTTTTATTAAATAAAATCTTGTTATTGATGCCCCATTTGTGGACGGTTTTTGGGGTCTTCTAGGAGACACCCATGCTTTGTTTTTGTTACTTTTAATATTACACAAATACTCATGTGCATGCTTGGCTAAAATACCATCTTATTGACTAAGGAATAAGAGTTAGTTTTTGGTGGATAACTCTCTTTTGTTGGGTGTGGGCTGCTGGCCGTTTTTTTTACAAGACAAAAGAGAAGTTTTGAGCTTGCTAATCTAGATTGTTTAAGTGTCAAAATCCTAACCAAACTAAAGGTGGTGTTGGTGCACAAAAGGCTTGGGGTATTACACACTTGAGGCTTCAAGTTAGAGGTGTTTTTCCATCATCTTCATCATCATTTCTGCTGTCCAAATTCAGCTCTCAACTCATCTTTGAGGAGGTATAATCATCTCCCTTTATTGTTATATGTAAGCATATGTTCATAACTTGATATTTACATGGGATTCAATAATAAATGGTTTAACATATGAACTTGTTTTCTTAATAATTATACTTCCGCTTGCTACAACTTTAAATCAATTGGTTTTGTGATAATGTTAACTTTAAGAACTTGTTACTATGTTGAATTCCATCAATGGTATCTAGAGCCGAAGTCTATGAAATATGCTTCTTATATATGGTCTTTAAAACCCACCAACTTTGCATTCTATTAACATGCATGAAAGTAGAATGTAAAAATGTTCGGGTTTGGGTGGGTATGAGATATAGGCCGAATTTGGGAGGGCTCCAAAAGTGGTTTTGGGTTTGCCATTTGGTTCATATTTGTTGATATATTGATGTTCACAATCATAGCCTTGACCTTGTGTATGGTTGCATGTTTGTTTGGTTGATTATTCATTCATTTGGTTTGTAATAATATTTATTCAATTTAGTTTGTAATATTATTAATTTTGGTTATGTAATTTATTTTATATTTGGTATGTAAAATAGATTAGGTTGTATTTCATTTTAGACAAAATGTATTAGGATATATTTTGTAAAATGATGAAGATGATGAAGACTTGATGGACACATGAAGATGCATTTGGATGCAAGTTTAAGTGGGAGGTTAAAACCTTCTACTTTGTGTTACGACCCATTACCCGGTGGCATTTTGTTTTCGGCTAAACAAAATGCTTACCAAAAGGCTTGATTGTGAACAAAATTATTTTGCATGCGTGGTTGTTTTATTTTCTTGTATGATTGTGGATTGTGTATGTTACTACAACAAGTTATCACACAAGTTATCAACAAGCAAAACTATAATTTAATTGGTTAAATTATTAACTATATGCAATGAACAAAACTACAATTTAATTGGTTAAATTGAAATGGCAAAAGACGTTAATAAATGGTTATTAAGAACTAGAAATGGATCACATATATATAAAATGGTTTATATCAAGTAATTGGCAAATTACAAGACTTGAAAATGGATTTCAAATGAACCATACACTAAATGCATGTTGGTGTATGGCATAAATGTTTTCTTAAACTAGAATTAACGAAAACTTAAAATCCCTTAATCGACAAGGTAAACAAGTTTAACGCCATCCTTTTGTGGAAACACTTAGAAATATTAGGGAACTCTTAATGGGATAAAGGTCACCTAACCGTTATGAGCTAACTAATATGGTTAAGGTAAAATTCGCATGCTTGTGGGATAAAGGTCACCTAACCACTTGTATGTTAATTTTACATGTTTACACAAGTAGGACGACTTGATTTGGGAATCATGAACTTAGGGTCACCGAAGCATGAGGAACAAATAGGCGTTGATGGGATAAATATGCCATGCAAAAGGATTGCATGATCCCATAATTTAGAAGTTGCAAAAGGATTGCAATTGTCATATAAATGACTACCTAGCTAAATCAAATAACGGGATAAAGGTCACCTAACCGAAATTTGATTTACCGTTGGATTTTAATATTTAATAAAACAATTATATATAAAAGGGTATTATTTATTAAATTTAAAATCGATACTTAAATGAACTTTGTTAATTTTGTAGATGGCCGCAAATAACAACAACATGCAAAATGCACCACTTAACCTAAACAACCTATCATTAAGGTCTCTCCTCGAGAAAGACAAACTCAACCATACGAACTTTATGGATTGGTTTCGCAATCTTAGAATTGTCCTTAAACTTGAGGATAAGGCGTATGTGTTGGAAGACCCCATTCTCGATCAACCCGACGAGGATGATACGGAAGGCATGGCTTATTGGGATAAGTATTGCGCCGATTCGGTGCAAGTCGCTTGCCTAATGCTTGGGACTATGATACCCGAACTCCAAAAGGATTTCGAACATCATAGTGCATATGACATGATTACGCAATTGAAGGAGATGTTCCTTCAACAAGCACGTGTCGAGCGCTTCGAAACCGTTCGAGCGTTACATGCATGTCGTATGGATGACACCCAATCCGTATCCTCTTATGTCCTCAAAATGAAAAGCCTTATTGATCGTACAAACCGCCTTAATCTCAACATATCTAATGAGCTAGCCACTGATCTTATCCTAAACTCCCTGTCAAAGAGGTTTGACCAATTTGTAATTAATTACAATATGAATGGGATGGATAAGAGCATTGGTGAACTTCATGGCATGTTAAGGACGGCCGAAACTAGCATGGGTAAGAGGGCTTCACCCGTGCTAATGATCAATGATGGTGGGTCCAAAGGTAATAACACCTCTAAGCCAAAGGCGGCTAAGAGGAAAGGACCCGCCAATCAAGGCAAGGGAAAAGGGAGGATGGTTACCCCAACCAAAAACAAGAACAAGAAGTAAAAGGTTGCCGGACAAGCAAACCTCAAGGAAGACCCGTGCTTCGGTTGCGGTGAAATGGGTCACTGGAAACGCAATTGCCCGGTCTACCTTAAGGAGTTGAAGGAAAAGAGGGATGCGGGGCAATCCTCAGGTAACATATATATGGTATATATAGAGCTTAGTATTACTTCTTCTAATACATGGGTATTAGATACTGGATGTGGAACTCACATTTGCAATTCTTTGCAGGGGTTCAAAAGAAGTAGCAAGCAAACGGGAACATCAAGTCTCTTTATGGGTAATGGAGCCAAAGTGCAAGTGAGGGCTCAAGGAGACTTTGAATTAAAACTTCCAAGTGGTTTGGAACTTATTTTGAACAATGTTTTGTATGCACCGGATTTATGTCGAAACATTATTTCAGTTTCCCGTTTAAAACAATGTGGTTTTTATCTTAATTTTGTTAATGATGATATCCACGTTTATTTAGATAATGTATTTTATTTTAAGGCTTCGCCTTCAAATGGAATTTATGAATTGGTTCATGGTGACACATCATCTAGTAGCTCAATATACCATACTAGCACCAAGAAACTCAAAAGGGATTTGAGTGATTCCTACTTATGGCATTGTCGCCTTGGTCACATAAACAAGAATCGAATGCATACACTCCAAAAGAATGACCTTTTGAAATCAAATGAACTAGACTCGTTTGATGTATGTGAATCTTGTTTACAAGGCAAAATGACTAAAGCACCTTTCAAAGGGACCTACGAAAGGGCTAAGGACTTATTGGGATTAATACATTCGGATGTATGTGGACCCTTTAAGCCCATAGCTAGGAATGGTGAAAGATACTTCGTTACTTTCATTGATGACTTCAGTCGTTTCGGATATGTCTACTTGTTAAGACATAAGGACGAAACTTTTGAAGCATTCAAAGAGTATCAAAACGAAGTACAAAATCAACTCAATAAGATAATTAAGGTACTTCAAACCGATAGAGGAGGTGAATACCTAAGCGATGCCTTCCAAGATCATCTTAGAAGTTTTGGGATTATCTCGCAACTTACTCCACCCGGGACACCACAGCTTAATGATGTGTCCGAAAGGAGGAACCGAACCCTAATGGATATGGTTCGATCTATGATGGCTAGAAGCTCGCTACCTCTATCATTCTAGGGTTATTGTCTATGCTCAGCGGCTCGTATTTTAAATATGGCCCCAACCAAGAAAGTGGAACGAACACCTCATGAGATGTGGTTTGGAAAACCTCCATCTCTATCATACTTAAAGGTATGGGGATGTGAAGCTTACCCTAAGCGTTACGTCCCTAATAAGTTGAATGCTCGATCCACGAAGTGTATCTTCATAGGATATCCCAAGGATGATATGGGATACTATTTCTATGATCCTTCCGAGCAGAATGTATTTGTTGCTCGGAAGGCTGAATTCCTTGAAACTAAATTCCTAATGGAAGGCAAAAGTGAAAGGAAGATAGATCTTGAAGAGGTTCAAGATCAAGTAGATGATACACAATTGGCTGACACTAGCACTCAACATGAAAATGTTGAGTGTGATCAGATGGATGATCAAAATACACAAGACGTTCGCAGATCTGGTAGGATTAGTAATCCTCCTGAGAGATATGGGTTTCTCATGGATGGTTGCTATGTGGTTGATTTGGATGAACCAATAAACTACCAAGATGCTTTATCAAGGATTGATAAAGATAAATGGCAGGAAGCCATGAACGCTGAGATGCAATCCATGTATGACAACCAAGTTTGGGAACTTGTTGCGCAACCTCCTGGCTCTAGGCTAGTTGATTGTAAATGGCTGTTCAAAATGAAAACCGACATACATGGAAACTTGGATACATATAAAGCTAGACTTGTAGCAAAAGGTTTCACTCAAACTCAAGGGGTTGACTATGATGAAACTTTTTCGCCTGTGGCGATGCTAAAGTCTATTAGGATATTACTTGCCATTGCTGCTCATTATGATTATGAAATATGGCAGATGGATGTCAAGACCGCTTTCCTAAACGGACATCTTGAGGAAGATGTCTATATGGTTCAGCCTGAGGGTTTTGTTGATCCGAAATATCCTAAAAAGGTATGCAAGTTAAAGAAGTCAATCTACGGATTGAAACAAGCATCTAGAATGTGGAATCATCGTTTTAATGAGGAGGCCAAGAAATTTGGCTTCATTAAAAATGGTGATGAAGCTTGTGTATACAAGAAAGCTAGTGGGAGCACTATCATGTTCCTTGTACTATATGTGGATGATATATTGTTATTTGGAAATGATATTCCGTCAATGCAAGGTGTTAAAACTTGGTTAAGCAAATGCTTCTCCATTAAGGATCTTGGAGAAGCACAATACGTTTTGGGGATTGGGATCTACAGGGATAGATCCAAGAAACTGATAGGTTTAAATCAAAGTGCATACATTGAAAAGATCTTGAAAAGGTTCAAGATGGAGAACTCTAAGAAAGGTTTGGTACCTATTCAAAAGGGAACACTTCTCAGTTCATCTCAGTGCCCCACCACGAAAGATGAACAGGAGACAATGAAAAAAGTCCCATATGCTTCTGCCATTGGGTCAATCATGTATGCAATGATATGCACTAGACCGGATGTGTCATGCGCTCTTAGCCTGACAAGTAGATACCAGAATAACCCAGGAAACAGTCATTGGATTGCTGTTAAAAGTATATTGAAATACCTTAGGAGGACTAAGGATATGTTTCTGATATATGGGTCTGGTGAGGAGGAACTCGCTGTAAAGGGTTACGTAGACGCGAGTTTCCAAACTGATCGAGATGATTCTCGATCACAATCCGGTTATGTCTTCACATTAAATGGAGGTGCGGTCTCTTGGAAGAGTTCAAAACAGGATGTTGTTGCTCTATCCACTACAGAGTCGGAGTACATCGCCGCATCATTGGCAGCTCAGGAAGCTGCATGGATGAAGAAATTCATCGACGACTTAGGAGTAGTCCCTTCCATTCAGGACCCTCTTGAGATCTTTTGTGACAACGAGGGTGCGATTGCTCAAATCAAGGAACCTCGTGCTCATCAAAAGACCCGTCACATTGAGCGGAGATTCAACTACATAAGGGATGAAGTTGAAAATGGAAAGATATGTATTCGCAAAGTTCACACAGATCTTAATATAGCGGATCCTCTCACGAAGCTCTTACATGGATCAAAACATGCAGGACATGTTTGTGCATTAGGGCTTCGATATTCTAGTGATTGGTAATGATCTGTTTTAAGTATTGTAACGGAACAAAATTGTTCAAACTCACTAATATAATTATGGTATTAATTTATTTTGAGTTATGTTCCTATTTTGCATATTTTATCCATGAATAAGTAATTATTCTAAATTCCGTAGTCGATCACGTTTGTGGGAGCAAATATGAGGTTTAGACTATTATGAACTCAGATTGGTATGCATTCACGGGATGAATGTGGTGCAAGGTTGCAACCAAGGTTAATAGATATTTGTAGGATACAAATATTGGAAGACCCGCTCTCAAGATTTACTAAATGGAGCCTTTGTGGTTGATCACATGTAATCTTGAGTAAAGGCGAATATCATTGTATCCTCTGACCTGAGATACGTATTGGGTTCGGATATTTATCAGGTATTGTGCCTTGATTCTTTCCTTCGCTATTCTGAAATATGGTAGTTCATAAGGAAGAGCTCAGGTATAATGCAAGGTATGTATTTAGGACATATGTAGTCAAGATGGAATTTGTCCCTCTTATTCGTTGAGAGTTAGATGTTTAAGGCCTGATAAAGTTAAATCTAGAAGAGAGTGATCACTCTGTGTCTCTTGGATTTAACATGACATCTAGGACGAAAGGATGTAATGAAAAGATTCACCTATTCATATTCGATATGGGAACTCGAAAAGGATGATGTTATTGAATAGTACAAAGTCATAACATATTGGGGGTGATGGACGGTCGTTAGGTGGTATCCGTCACTTACATTAATTTCTTATGTATCTCGTGCAAGTGGGAGATTGAAGGCATTTCGTATGCCCGAGAGACATATTAAATTAATGTTGCTAATATGTTATGATCCAAGTCGGGTCATACCCAATAACAAGCTTACCGACACTTTATATGTATTTAATGTTAATGATTGGATCGTTAAATAAATACGCGACACTTGAACTTTAGAAAATCGGTTTTCTAAAATATCATCACTTGAGATAGATTATTTGGATAATTTATATTTAATTATTTATAAGTTTAAATAATTATGTTGTGTTATATTTTATAAATTGGTTTATAAAATGTAAGTAACTTAACAAATGCATGTTTTATATAACAAGTATTATATATAAAACCAAGGGATTTTATAACAAGTTTTATTAAATAAAATCTTGTTATTGATGCCCCATTTGTGGACGGTTTTTGGGGTCTTCTAGGAGACACCCATGCTTTGTTTTTGTTACTTTTAATATTACACAAATACTCATGTGCATGCTTGGCTAAAATACCATCTTATTGACTAAGGAATAAGAGTTAGTTTTTGGTGGATAACTCTCTTTTGTTGGGTGTGGGCTGCTGGCCGTTTTTTTTACAAGACAAAAGAGAAGTTTTGAGCTTGCTAATCTAGATTGTTTAAGTGTCAAAATCCTAACCAAACTAAAGGTGGTGTTGGTGCACAAAAGGCTTGGGGTATTACACACTTGAGGCTTCAAGTTAGAGGTGTTTTTCCATCATCTTCATCATCATTTCTGCTGTCCAAATTCAGCTCTCAACTCATCTTTGAGGAGGTATAATCATCTCCCTTTATTGTTATATGTAAGCATATGTTCATAACTTGATATTTACATGGGATTCAATAATAAATGGTTTAACATATGAACTTGTTTTCTTAATAATTATGCTTCCGCTTGCTACAACTTTAAATCAATTGGTTTTGTGATAATGTTAACTTTAAGAACTTGTTACTATGTTGAATTCCATCAATTAATTCTTAAAATTATATATATAATATATTATTTAATAAAACCGTCGGCAAACAAGAAAACAAATCTTTGTGAGCTGGAAAAGCTGGCCATGCGATCGCATGGCCTGGAAGTGCAATATCCATGCGATCGCATGGCAGCAGATGCCTGGCCACATCTATAAATTTCAGCATTTTCGGTCGAATGTTGACATCTTTTTCTCTTCTCTATCTCTCAACGTAATATATATATATATATATATATATATATATATATATATATAATTTTAATTTTAATTTTAATAATAATAATGGTATGTTAGCGAATGTTGTAAGTGTGTAAGTCAAAATTCTCCTATAGTGTTTTATAGTGTTTAATAATAATAAGAATCTATTTAATTTTAATTATTATTAAACACGAAATTCTTATTATTATTAAACACTATAATTTTAATTTTAATTTTAATAATAATAAGGGTATGTTAGCGAATGTTGTAAGTGTGTAATTTTAATAATTATAATTTTAATTTTAATTTTAATAATAATAAGTGTGTAATTTTAATTTTAATTTTAATAATAATATATATTTTAATTTTAATTTTAATTTTAATTTATTGTCCGTGTAACGCTACGCTATTATTAATCATTGTAAGTTATGTTCAACCTTTTTAAATTAATGTCTCGTAGCTAACTTATTATTATGCTTATTTAAGCCGAAGTAATTGTGATGTTGGGCTAAATATTAAAGACGGGGTAATTGGGCTTTGTACCATAATTGGGGTTTGGACAAAAGAACGACACTTGTGAAAACTAGACTATGGGCTATTAATGGGCTTTATATTTGTTTAATTAAATGATAGTTTGTTAATTTAATATAAAGATTTACAATTGGACGTACCTATAAATAACCACATACACTCGATCGGACACGATGGGCGGGATAGTTATAAGTACTAATAATCGTTCAATTAACCAGACACGGGAATGGATTAATAGTCAATGGACGTATTAAAACAAGGATGAATTATATACAAGGAAAATTGGTGTAATTATATAAGTCCCCAATTAATTGGAATATTTGACTTCGGATATAAGAATAATTTGGCGAGGACATTCGCACTTTATATTTATGACTGATGGACTGTTATGGACAAAAAGCAGATGGACATATTGAATAATCTAGGACAAATGATAATTAACCCATAGTAATAAACTAAAATCAACACGTTCAACATCATGATTACGGAAGTTTAAATAAGCATAATTCCTTTATTTCATATTTAATTGCACTTTTAATTATCGCACTTTAATTTATTGTCATTTTAATTATCGTACTTTTTAATTATCGCAATTTTATTTATCGTCATTTTATTTATCGCACTTTTATTTATCGCAATTTCATTATCGTTATTTACTTTACACTTAAAATTAAGTTATATTTATTTTTAATATTTTACATTAGGTTTTAACTGCGACTTAAGTTTTAAAATCGACAAACCGGTCATTAAACGATAAAAAACCCCTTTTATAATAATAAAACTACTTATTTATATATATATATATTATATATATATATATATATATATATATATATATATATATATATATATATATATATATATATATATTTATATACAAATATAGTTTTTAAAAATATAGCATTAAACTTGGCTAGCTCCCTGTGGAACGAACCGGACTTACTAAAAACTACACTACTGTACGATTAGGTACACTGCCTAAAAGTGTTGTAGCAAGGTTTAGGTATATCCACTCTATAAATAAATAAATAAATAACTTGTGTAAAAATGTATCGTATTTAATAGTATTTCTTAATAAATATATAACTATTTCGTATACACCTCTCCGCACATCAAGTATTTTCGGCGCCGCTGTCGGGGACTGTTTAAACGCCGGAAACAAAACGCTATAAATTTTTTTTTTATTAAGTCTTAGTTTACTTTTGTAAAAATACGCTTTTGTAAAAATACGTTTTAAATATTAAAAAATATATAAAAATAAAAACAATATATATATATATATATATATATATATATATATATATATATATATATATATATATATATATATATATATATATATATAAGAATTGTTCAAAATATATAAATTATAAATATTTCTATTTCTATTTTTATTTTGTAAAAATATAAGTTTTTATTTAATTTATATAAATATTTTATATAAATATAAAACAGAAAAAAAAATAAGTAAAAGAATCGGGCCACAATACTGTAGCGGCCCAATTTCTGGCCTGGTACAGTAATAATTACGGAGTATTAATTATTATTATTATTATTATAAACCCTAATTAGGTTTAGTTTATTTTAATATTTAGTTTAGTTTTTAGTTTTAATTTGTAATTTAAGTTTTAATTAGTTTTATTAATTATATAAATTAAAACTTTTATAAAAATAATATAATAAAAATAATATTTTTGTAAAAATTGTATTTTTATAACTTTAGTTTTATTATTTTTTAAATTTTGTATCTTTTAGTCGTTTAATCGTAATTTATATATTTTTATCGTTCGTAATTAGTTTGAAATGTAGTATTTTGCCGTAGTTATTTTTATTTCTAGATTTTTAGGTTTTGCCGTAAAATCCCTTAAGTACTTTTTCTTTAGACTAAGATTTAGGTGCTTTAGAATTTTGCGACGCCGTTTTAAGATTTTAGTACTTTTTAAGTTATTGCCGTTTTGGATATAAAATTCATTTTAAGCTTTAATACCTTTAGACGTAACTTTTAATTTTTAGTTTTTAGACTTTTAAGTTTCGACGCGCTACGTTCTTTCTATTATTTTTCGACCTTTTATTTTTCAACGTTTTTCGACGCGCTCTTTTTCTTTCTTATTTTTCGACGCTCTAGTTTTTTGGACATAGAATTTTCTATTTCTTCTCTAAATTTTCTTTAAACTTCAACGAAAAATTATTTTAGGCGGTTAAATTGATAGACATCCAAAATTTTTTGGTTCGTAGTAATAGTTGGATTTGTTAGTGGCGAGTTGTGGGCTTCCGATTTAAAGGGTCCTGGCTACCTGATGCATCTATTGGCTATTCGAAACGTGGGAAAATCAGAAAAGTCTATTAATTTGATAACTTATATAATTTTTATCTTTTATAACTAATAGGATATTCAGTGAATGCACCGATCAAAACGTTCACCACCTTTCATACGTTCACCACCTGTAACTCGATCAAGACATCTAGCCAATATTGTCGCCGTTGATTTTTCTTTAGAATCGTCATCAAGTCGACCAAGTACTCCAATTCAAATTTCCGATAATCCATTTTTTGAACCCGACCTCACAATTGAGAATCCGGAGGATATTCAGGGACAATTCAGAGATCCTGAACCATTAATCTTTCCTCCAGAACCACCAATCATTCAAACAGATATTGTCGAGGAACAAACCATTAAATCAGAATCCTCTAGTGATTCAGATTCAACAAATTCAATCATGGAAAATCTGGAACCTCGAAGTATGGAAGACCGAATGCGAGCTAAACGCACTAGCCAAGGTCATGCAATTACTCAACCAGACATTAATGCGCCAGATTATGAAATCAAAGGACAAATCCTACACATGGTAACTAATCAATGCCAATTTAGTGGTGCGCCGAAGGAAGATCCAAACGAACATCTTCGTACCTTTAATAGGATCTGTACTTTAATTAAAATTCGAGAAGTGGAGGAAGAACAGATATATCTCATGTTATTTCCCTGGACTTTAAAGGGAGAAGCCAAAGATTGGTTAGAATCGTTACCTGAAGCGGCGATTGATACATGGGATGTTTTAGTTGAAAAATTTGTTAAACAATTCTTTCCAGCATCTAAAGCCGTGAGACTTCAAGGAGAAATAGTTACGTTCACACAAAAACCAAATGAAACTCAATATGAAGCGTGGACAAGATTTGGAAAGTTATTAAAAGGATGTCCGCAACATGGTTTAGACACTTATCAAATAGTACATATATTCTACCAAGGATGCGACATCACTACAAGAAAAGACATCGATATAGTAGCTGGTGGTTCCATTATGAAGAAAACCGCAACTGAAGCTTACAAACTTATTGATAACACTACTTCCCACTCACATGAGTGGCATCAAGAAAAATATATCGTTAGATCATCTAAAGCGGCTAGAGCCAATTCTAGCCATGACTTTGATTCCATTTTCGCAAAGATAGATGCTGTCGAGAGACGATTGGAAAAGATGACTAAAGATATTCACTCAATAAGAATTAGTTGTGAGCAGTGTGGAGGACCACATTTGACAAAAGATTGTCTCAGTATTGAACAAACAATGGAACAAAGAGAGAATGTTTCATACATGAACCAAAGGCCTGAAAATAATTATCAGAATAATTATCAACCGCCAAGACCGATCTACAATCAAAATCAGTATTATAACTGAAATGTTCCATACAACAACCAACAAGGTCCTAGCAATCAGCAAGTATCCAATAATACTTACAATCAGCAAAGACCTATTTTTCAAAATAAACCACCACAAACCGATGATAAAAAGCCAAATTTAGAAGATATGATGTCAAAGCTAGTTGAATTTCAAACTCAATTTTTCACATCTCAAAAACAAACCAATGAACAAAATGTTCAAGCATTTAGAAATCAACAAGCTTCTATTCAAAATTTGGAACAAGAAGTAAGCAACCTAGCAAGGTTGATAGGTGAAAAAAAACCGGAAAGTCTACCTAGTGATACAAATGCTAACCCCCGAAATGAAACAGCTAAAGCCATTACCACGAGAAGTGGTATTACACTTAAACCACCTGAAATACGTGTAATTTCTAATGACGCTATTTCTATTCTACAAGAACCACAACCTGAGCAAAATAAGGAAACAGAACTGGTAGTTGAAAAGGTTAATGAAGATAACACAGTTAAGGCAAAACCTTATGTTAAATCATACCAACCACCACTTCCTTACCCGAGTAAAATGAGAAAAGAAAGACTTGAAGCCGAGCAATCCAAATTCTTGGATATGTTTAAACAAATAAATGTAAATCTTCCTTTCATTGATGTGATTTCAGGAATGCCAAGGTATGCTAAATTCTTGAAAGATCTAATCACAAATAGAAAGAAAATGGAAGAACTCTCAGCTGTTACTATGAATGCTAATTGTTCTGCAGTACTGTTGAATAAGATACCAGAAAAATTATCTGATCCACGAAGTTTCACAATTCCATGTTTTCTGGGTAGTCTTAGTTCAATAAAAGCATTGACAGACTTAGGTGCTAGTATAAATTTAATGCCGTATTCATTATACGCTAAACTAGACCTTGGAGAATTGAAACCAACACGAATAAGCATACAACTAGCCGATCGATCAGTAAAATATCCTAGAGGGATAATGGAGAACATGCTAGTTAAAGTTGGTACTTTAGTATTTCTAGTAGATTTTGTTATTCTGGACATGGAAGAAGATTCTCGAGTTCCTCTCATATTAGGAAGACCATTCTTAAACACGGCTAAAGCAATAATAGACGTGTTCGGTAAGAAACTGACTCTAAGTATAGAGGACGAGAGTGTTACCTTTTCTGTTGATAGAGCCATGCAACAACTGCAATCTACAGATGATACATGTTATTATATTCAAACTATAGATTCACATGTAGAATTGTTAGAAGAATTTTCAGAATTACAAGGAACAGGAGAATGTTCTTTAGGAGAAGGAACTGAACCAATTGATGAAACTGAAATGTTAGCTACACTTATGGCTAATGGATATGAACCAACAACAGAAGAATTTCAAATGCTAAAAGAGGAAGACAGACATCGATACAAATCATCGATAGAAGAACCACCGACATTAGAGTTAAAGCCACTTCCAAACTATTTGGAATATGCTTATTTACATGGTGAATCTGAATTACCTGTAATAATATCGTCTTCTCTTACTGAAAATGAAAAATCTCAACTCATTTCTATGCTAAAAGCTCATAAACCAGCTATTGCATGGAACATTCATGACATTAAAGGCATAAGTCCTTCGTATTGCACACATAAAATCCTTATGGGAGAAGGTCATAAAACCTATGTGCAACGCCAACGAAGACTAAATCCTAATATGCAAGATGTTGTTAAGAAAGAAATTATTAAACTGCTAGATGCAGGTTTAATTTATCCAATCTCTAATAGTCCATGGTGTAGTGACCCAAACTTTTCCACGTTTATATATATATATATATATTAAATGAAATTGTTATTTACATGATTAAGTATTTCCAACATGTTAAGCAATCAAACTTGTTAAGACTTGATTAATTGAAATAGGTTTCATATAGACAATTGACCACCCAAGTTGACCGGTGATTCACGAACGTTAAAACTTGTAAAAACTATACGATAACATATATATGGTTATATATATAGTTAACATGATTTTATTATAAGTATGTATCTCATTAGGTATTTTAACAATGAGTTATATACATAAAAATGAGACTATTAATTTAAGAAACTCGAAAATGATATATATAACGATTATCGTTATAACAACGTCTTACTAGGTACATATGAATCATATTAAGATATTGATACACTTGGTTAATTATGTTAAATGATAAGTAAATATATTATTAAGTGTATTAACAATGAAATACATATGTAAAAATAAGACTACTAACTTAATCATTTCGAAACGAGACATATATGTAACGATTATCGTTGTAACGACATTTAACTGTATATATATCATACTAAGATATATTATATATCATAATATCATGATAATATAACAATTTAACATCTCATTTGTTATAATAAATAATGAGTTAACAACATTCAACAAGATCGTTAACCTAAAGGTTTCAAAACAACATTTACATGTAATGACTAACGATGACTTAACGACTCAATTAAAATGTATATACATGTAGTGTTTTAATATGTATTCATACACTTTTGAAAGACTTCAAGAAACTTATCAAAATACTTCTACTTAACAAAAATGCTTACAATTACATCCTCGTTCAGTTTCATCAACAATTCTACTCGTATGCACCCGTATTCGTACTCGTACAATACACAGCTTTTAGATGTATGTATTATTGGTATATACACTCCAATGATCAGCTCTTAGCAGCCCATGTGAGTCAACTAACACATGTGGGAACCATCATTTGGCAACTAGCAAAAATATCTCATAAAATTACAAAAATATGAGTAATCATTCATGACTTATTTACATGAAAACAAAATTACATATCCTTTATATCTAATCCATACACCAACGACCAAAAACACCTACAAACACTTTCATTCTTCAATTTTCTTCATCTAATTGATCTCTCTCAAGTTCTATCTTCAAGTTCTAAGTGTTCTTCATAAATTCCAAAAGTTCTAGTTTCATAAAATCAAGAATACTTCCAAGATTGCAAGTTTACTTCCAAGTTTTCTAAATCCATTCCAAGTAATCATCCAAGATCAAGAAACCTTTGTTACTTACAGTAGGTTATCTTTCTAATACAAGGTAATAATCATATTCAAACTTTAATTCTATTTCTATAACTATAACAATCTTATTTTGAGTGGAAATCTTACTTGAAATTGTTTTCGTGTCATGATTCTGCTTCAAGAACTTTCAAGCCATCCAAGGATCCTTTGAAGCTAGATCTATCTTTCTCATTTCCAGTAGGTTTATCCAAGGAACTTGAGGTAGTAATGATGTTCATAACATCATTCTATTCATACATATAAAGCTATCTTATTCGAAGGTTTAAACTTGTAATCACTAGAACATAGTTTAGTTAATTCTAAACTTGTTCGCAAATAAAAGTTAATCCTTCTAACTTGACTTTTAAAATCAACTAAACACATGTTCTATATCTATATTATATGCTAACTTAATGATTTAAAACCTGAAAACATGAAAAACACCGTAAAACCGGATTTACGCCGTCGTAGTAACACCGCGGGCTGTTTTGGGTTAGTTAATTAAAAACTATGATAAACTTTGATTTAAAAGTAATTATTCTGAGAAAATGATTTTTATTATGAACATGAAACTATATCCAAAAATTATGGTTAAACTCAAAGTGGAAGTATGTTTTCTAAAATGGTCATCTAGACGTCGTTCTTTCGACTGAAATGACTACCTTTACAAAAACGACTTGTAACTTATTTTTCCGACTATAAACCTATACTTTTTCTGTTTAGATTCATAAAATAGAGTTTAATATGAAACCATAGCAATTTGATTCACTCAAAACGGATTTAAAATGAAGAAGTTATGGGTAAAACAAGATTGGATAATTTTTCTCATTTTAGCTACGTGAAAATTGGTAACAAATCTATTCCAACCATAACTTAATCAACTTGTATTGTATATTATGTAATCTTGAGATACCATAGACACGTATACAATGTTTTGACCTATCATGTCGACACATCTATATATATTTCGGAACAACCATAGACACTCTATATGTGAATGTTGGAGTTAGCTATACAGGGTTGAGGTTGATTCCAATATATATATAGTTTGAGTTGTGATCAATACTGAGATACGTATACACTGGGTCGTGGATTGATTCAAGATAATATTTATCGATTTATTTCTGTACATCTAACTGTGGAAAACTAGTTGTAGGTTACTAACGAGGACAGCTGACTTAATAAACTTAAAACATCAAAATATATTAAAAGTGTTGTAAATATATTTTGAACATACTTTGATATATATGTATATATTGTTATAGGTTCGTGAATCAACCAGTGGCCAAGTCTTACTTCCCGACGAAGTAAAAATCTGTGAAAGTGAGTTATAGTCCCACTTTTAAAATCTAATATTTTTGGGATGAGAATACATGCAGGTTTTATAAATGATTTACAAAATAGACACAAGTACGTGAAACTACATTCTATGGTTGAATTATCGAAATCGAATATGCCCCTTTTTATTAAGTCTGGTAATCTAAGAATTAGGGAACAGACACCCTAATTGACACGAATCCTAAAGATAGATCTATTGGGCCTAAAAAACCCCATCCAAAGTACCGGATGCTTTAGTACTTCAAAATTTATATCATATTCGAAGGGTGTCCCGGAATGATGGGGATATTCTTATATATGCATCTTGTTAATGTCGGTTACCAGGTGTTCACCATATGAATGATTTTTATCTCTATGTATGGGATGTGTATTGAAATATGAAATCTTGTGGTCTATTATTATGATTTGATATATATAGGTTAAACCTATAACTCACCAACATTTTTGTTGACGTTTTAGGCATGTTTATTCTCAGGTGATTATTAAGAGCTTCCACTGTCGCATACTTAAATAAGGACGAGATTTGGAGTCCATGCTTGTATGATATTGTGTAAAAACTGCATTCAAGAAACTTATTTTGTTGTAACATATTTGTATTGTAAACCATTATGTAATGGTCGTGTGTAAACAGGATATTTTAGATTATCATTATTTGATAATCTACGTAAAGCTTTTTAAACCTTTATTGATGAAATAAAGGTTATGGTTTGTTTTAAAATGAATGCAGTCTTTAAAAAACGTCTCATATAGAGGTTAAAACCTCGCAACGAAATCAATTAATATGGTACGTTTTTAATCAATAAGAACGGGACATTTCAGTTGGTATCCGAGCGTTGGTCTTAGAGAACCAGAAAATTTGCATTAGTGTGTCTTATCGAGTTTGTTAGGATGCATTAGTAAGTCTGGACTTCGACCGTGTTTTCTTTAAAAATGATTGCTTAACATTTTTGTTGGAAACTATACATTATTAACATGTATATATTATGTGATATATTAATCTCTTAACATGTTTGATATTGTGTGATAGATGTCTACCTCTAGCACAAATCCCATTGACTCACCTAATAATAACAAAGAGTCGAATATATATTGGACTGATTCACAAGTTCCCAAAGAAGAACCGGAAGAAGAATCAGAACCGGAAGAAGAATCAGAACCGGAAGAGGAGGAACCGGAGGAGAAAATAGAACCGGTGGGGGAAATAATAAAACGGTTAAGTAAAAGAAAATCCTCAACCAACCAACCAAGGTTAATTATGGTCAATGGTGTTTCCGCCAAGGAAGCAAAATATTGGGAGGATTACCAATTCTCCGATGAATAGGATTCCGACGAGAATTCCGATGATGTTATAGAAATTACCCCAACTGAATTTAAAAAGGCAAAAGAAAATAATAAGGGAAAGGGCATAAAAATAGAGAAATCTAATTCCAACCCCGATGAACTTTATATGTATCGTCAACCCCCGAAGCCCTTAAGTTGTAACAATGACCTGGGAACCTCTAAACCACCAGGTTTTTCTAAACCGTTGTGGAAAATGATAGCTCGTATTAGGGGAAAATCATATATCCCTAGAAACTTGGCAAAACGAACCAAAACCGAAGAAGAAGAAACGATCGAGTCGGAATAAGATAGTTGTATTCGTGTGGTGTAATATATGTAATATAGTGTGCTTATGCTTTATGATATATGTAAAAATTGCTTGTATTAATAAGTATTTTTTTTTATGAATCTAACTCTTGTCTATTTTACAGTATAAAAACACAAAATGGATAGACAACCCAATATTTTAAGAGACCTACCCGGAGACATGATTGATAAAATCTTGTCTAGAGTCGGTCAGAATTCTTCGGCACAACTATTTACGGCGAAATCAGTTTGTAAGACATTCGAAGAACGTTCCAAGAATGTCTTGGTTTATAAGAGACTTTCGTTTGAAAGATGGGGGATATCACATTGGGAAACCCATAAGTTACGATGTGTTTACTTTGACGCATATATTGCGGGGAACCCAAATGCTATTTTACGCAACGGGTTAAGAAATTATTTTGACTCAATGTATCCGAATATAGGACTTCATGATTTAGAAAAAGCGGCTAACATGCAACATAAAGAAGCATGCTATGCTTACGGGTTAGTAATGTTCGCTTCTCACCAAAGTGAGAAAAAGAACATCGGGCTACAACTATTAAACAAAACGTTCCCACAAGTGACGGAGTCGGTAATTGGGGTAAGAAATGAGGTTTTTAGGTTATTACGAGACTGTTGGTCATTACGTAACCCTCGTCCCTTTGACAACGTTACAACATGCTGTCTTATCAACGGCCATAACGGTTATGTTCCACAAGACCAAGGATGGGAAGTAGTCCTAGTAAAACCAGAATGGATGACTTGTTTCTGGACGTATGAATTATGTGTTTTTATTGCCTTTGCTGAACGACTTGAGTACTAGCTAGAATTATCTTCACAACTATCTTGTATCAAAGTTATTGTGTGCTATATTTCATGCTTTATGTAAAATAAGCGGTATTGTAAGTTTGTAAAATATTGTATAAAAGTTTGAACGCGAAATATTATTATAATCAGTTTTTCATATAGAATTGTAGTAGTTGAATTGTATATTAGCTACTAAGTATGAACTTAACGGGTAGGTACTACCCGAATATAAACTTATAAAACGCTAATACGAAGAAAAAGCTTTTATAAATGAGTTCATATTATGCTACGAAATACTATTAACTACTCTTAATATTCTGTATGATTAACTTGTTCCATTTGACTATTTTGAAGGAAATGGCACCGACTACTCGACACACCGTGAATATGAATGAAGAGGAATTCCGTACTTTTCTAGCTTCAAACATAGCCGCAGTACAGGCTGCGCTACATACCAATAATAACCTTGGATCTAGCAGTACAGGAAATCGTGTAGGATGCACCTACAAAGAATTCACTGCCTGCAAACCTTTGGAATTTGATGGAACCGAAGGACCGATTGGATTGAAACGGTGCACCGAGAAGGTCGAATCGGTGTTTGCCATAAGTAAGTGTACTGAAGAGGACAAAGTGAAGTACGCTACGCATACCTTCACAGGTTCTGCGTTAACATGGTGGAATACCTATCTAGAGCAAGTGGGACAAGACGATGCGTACGCATTACCGTGGTCAGCATTCAAGCACTTGATGAACAAGAAGTACCGTCCCAGAACCGAGGTCAATAAGCTCAAGACAGAACTTAGAGGGTTACGAACCCAAGGATTTGATATTACCACGTACGAAAGATGATTCACAGAATTGTGCCTATTGTGTCCGGGAGCATTCGAAGATGAGGAAGAGAAGATCGATGCGTTTGTGAAAGGATTACCGGAAAGAATCCAAGAAGATATAAGTTCACACCAGCCCGTCTCCATACAACAGGCATGTAGAATGGCTCACAAACTAGTGAACCAGATTGAAGAAAGAATTAAAGAACAGACTGCTGAAGAGGCCAATGTGAAGCAAGTCAAAAGAAAGTGGGAGGAAAACGGCGATAAGAATCACCAATACAACAACAACAACAATTACAACAATAATCGCAACAATTATCCCAACAATCGCAAAATCAATCGCAACTACAACAAACGGCCCAACAACAACAACAACAACAACAACAACAATAACAACAACAACAACAACACCAACAACTACAACAATCATCCCAACAACAATAATAACCGCAACAACAACAATCAGAAGCAGCTATGCCAAAGGTGTGAAAAGTATCACTCGAGGTTCTGCACCAAATTTTGCAACAAGTGTAAAAGAAATGGTCATAGCGCGGCGAAGTGTGAGGTCTACGGACCAGGGGTTAATAGAACGAAAGGAACAAATGGTGTCGGAACGATTAATGGCGGAGCAAGTAGTGTCGGAGCAAGTTATGCCAATGTAGTTTGTTATAAATGTGGAAAACCGGGCCACATTATTAGAAATTTCCCGAACCAGGAGAACACGAATGGACAAGGCCGCGGAAGAGTTTTCAATATTAATGCGACAGAGGCACAGGAAGACCCGGAGCTTGTTACGGGTACCTTTCTTATTGACAATAAATCTGCTTACGTTTTATTTGATTCGGGTGCGGATAGAAGCTATATGAGTAGAGATTTTTGTGCTAAATTAAGTTGTCCATTGACGCCTTTGGATAGTAAATTTTTACTCGAATTAGCAAATGGTAAATTAATTTCAGCAGATATTATATGTCGGAATCGAGAAATTAAACTGGTTAGCGAAACATTTAAGATTGATTTGATACCAGTAGAGTTAGGGAGTTTTGATGTGATAATCGGTATGGACTGGTTGAAAGAAGTGAAAGCAGAGATCGTTTGTTACAAAAATGCAATTCGCATTATACGAGAAAAAGGAAAACCCTTAATGGTGTACGGAGAAAAGGGCAACATGAAGCTACATCTTATTAGTAATTTGAAGGCACAAAAACTAATAAGAAAAGGTTGCTATGCTGTTCTAGCACACGTCGAGAAAGTACAAACTGAAGAAAAGAGCATCAATGATGTTCCCGTCACAAAAGAATTTCCCGATGTATTTCTGAAAGAATTACCGGGACTACCTCCACATCGATCTGTTGAATTTCAAATAGATCTTGTACCAGGAGCTGCACCAATAACTCGTGCTCCTTATAGACTCGCACCCAGCGAGATGAAAGAACTGCAAAGCCAACTGCAAGAACTATTAGAACGTGGTTTCAATCGACCAAGCACATCACCATGGGGAGCTCCTGTTTTGTTTGTCAAGAAGAAGGATGGTACATTTAGGTTGTGTATTGACTACAGAGAGTTGAATAAACTTACCATCAAAAACCGTTATCCACTGCCTAGAATTGACGACTTATTTGATCAACTACAAGGCTCGTCGGTTTATTCGAAGATCGATTTACGTTCTGGATATCATCAAATGCGAGTAAAGGAGTATGATATTCCAAAAACTGCTTTTAGGACGCGTTATGGTCATTACGAATTTATGGTTATGCCGTTTGGATTGACTAACGCACCAGCTGTGTTCATGGACCTTATGAACCGAGTGTGTGGGCCATATCTTGACAAGTTTGTCATTGTTTTCATCGATGACATACTTATTTACTCAAAGAATGATCAAGAGCACGAAGAACATTTGAGAAAAGTGCTAGAAGTATTGAGGAAAGAAAAACTGTACGTTAAGTTTTCAAAGTGTGCATTTTGGTTGGAAGAAGTTCAATTCCTCGGTCACATAGTGAACAAAGAAGGTATCCAGGTGGACCCGGCAAAGATCGAAACTGTTAAAAAGTAGGAAACCCCAAAAACTCCGAAGCATATACGTCAATTTTTTGGATTGGCTGGTTACTACAGAAGATTCATCCAAGATTTCTCCAAAATAGCAAAACCCTTGACTGCATTAACGCATAAAGGGAAGAAATTTGAATGGAAGGATGAACAAGAGAAGGCGTTTCAATTATTGAAGAAAAAGCTAACTACGGCACCTATATTGTCATTGCCTGAAGGGAATGATGATTTTGTGATTTATTGTGACGCATCAAAGCAAGGTCTCGGTTGTGTATTAATGCAACGGACGAAGGTGATTGCTTATGCGTCTAGACAATTGAAGATTCACGAGCAAAATTATACGACGCATGATTTGGAATTAGGCGCGGTTGTTTTTGCATTAAAGACTTGGAGGCACTACTTATATGGGGTCAAAAGTATTATATATACCGACCACAAAAGTCTTCAACACATATTTAATCAGAAACAACTGAATATAAGGCAGTGTAGGTAGATTGAATTGTTGAATGATTACGACTTTGAGATTCGTTACCACCCGGGGAAGGCAAATGTGGTAGCCGACGCCTTGAGAAGAAAGGACAGAGAACCCATTCGAGTAAAATCTATGGATATAATGATTCACACTAACCTTACTACTCAAATAAAGGAGGCGCAACAAGGAGTTTTAAAAGAGGGAAATTTAAAGGATGAAATACCCAAAGGATCGGAGAATCATCTTAATATTCGGGAAGACGTAACCCGGTATAGGGCTGAAAGAATTTGGGTACCAAAATTTGGAGATATGAGAGAAATGGTACTTAGAGAAGCTCATAAAACCAGATACTCAATACATCCTGGAACGGGGAAGATGTACAAGGATCTTAAGAAACATTTTTGGTGGCCAGGTATGAAAGCCGATATTGCTAAATATGTAGGAGAATGTTTGACGTGTTCTAAGGTCAAAGCTGAACATCAGAAACCATCAGGTCTACTACAACAACCTGAAATCCCAGAATAGAAATGGGAAAACATTACCATGGATTTCATTACTAAATTGCCAAGGACTGCAAGTGGTTATGATACTATTTGGGTAATAGTTGATCGTCTCACCAAGTCAGCACACTTCCTGCCAATAAGAGAAGATGACAAGATGGAGAAGTTAGCACGACTGTATTTGAAGGAAGTCGTCTCCAGACATGGAATACCAATCTCTATTATCTCTGATAGGGATGGCAGATTTATTTCAAGATTCTGGTAGACATTACAGCAAGCACTGGGAACTCGTCTAGACATGAGTATTGCCTATCATCTACAAACTGATGGGCAGAGTGAAAGGACGATACAAACGCTTGAAGACATTTATTTATCGTCATTTTATTTATCGCACTTTTATTTATCGCAATTTCATTATCGTTATTTACTTTACACTTAAAATTAAGTTATATTTCTTTTTAATATTTTACATTAGGTTTTAACTGCGACTTAAGTTTTAAAATCGACAAACCGGTCATTAAACGGTAAAAACCCCCTTTTATAATAATAAAACTACTTATTTATATATATATATATATATATATATATATATATATTTATTTATTTATATACAAATATAGTTTTTAAAAATATAGCATTAAACTTGGCTAGCTCCCTGTGGAACGAACCGGACTTACTAAAAACTACACTACTGTACGATTAGGTACACCACCTAAAAGTGTTGTAGCAAGGTTTAGGTATATCCACTCTATAAATAAATAAATAACTTGTGTAAAAATGTATCGTATTTAATAGTATTTCGTAATAAATATATAACTATTTCGTATACACCTCTACGCACATCAACATCATTCGATTCATACATATAAAACTATCTTATTCGAAGATTTAAACTTGTAATCACTAGAACATAGTTTAGTTAATTATAAACTTGTTCGCAAATAAATTTAATCCTTCTAACTTGACTTTTAAAATCAACCAAACACATGTTCTATATCTATATGATATGCTAACTTAATGATTTAAAACCTGGAAACACGAAAAACACCGTAAAACCGGACATACGCCGTCGTAGTAACACCGCGGGCTGTTTTGGGTTTGATAATTAAAAACTATGATAAACTTTGATTTAAATGTTGTTCTTCTAGGAAAATGATTTTTCTTATGAACATGAAACTATATCCTAAAATCATGGTTAAACTCAAAGTGGAAGTATGTTTTTCAAAATGGTCATCAAGACGTCGTTATTTCGACTGAAATGACTACATCTTACAAAAATGACTTGTAACTTATATTTCTGACTATAACCTATACTTTTTCTGTTTAGATTCATAAAATAGAGTTCAATATGAAACCATATCAATTTGATTTACTCAAAACGGATTTAAAACGAAGAAGTTAAGGGTAAAATAAGATTGGATATTTTTGATTGTTGTAGCTACGGGAAATATTGTAACAATTCTATACAAATCATATCCTAGCTAACTTATATTGTATTATACATATATTCTAATATATTATGTAATCTTGGGATACCATACACACGTATGCAAATGTTTTGACATATCATATCGACCCATGTATATATATTATTTGGAACAACCATAGACACTCTATATGCAGTAATGTTGGAGTTAGCTATACAGGGTTGAGGTTGATTCCAAAAATATATATACTTTGAGTTGTGATCTAGCCTGAGATGTGTATACACTGGGTCGTGGATTGATTCAAGATAATATATATATATATCGATTTATTTCTGTACATCTAATTGTGGACAACTAGTTGTAGGTTACTAACGAGGACAGCTGACTTAATAAACTTAGAACATTAAAACGTATTAAAAATGTTGTAAATATATTTTAAACATACTTTGATATATATGTACATATTTGTTGTAGGTTCGTGAATCGACCAGTGGCCAAGTCTTACTTCCCGACGAAGTAAAAATCTGTGAAAGTGAGTTATAGTCCCACTTTTAAAATCTAATATTTTGAGATGAGAATAAATGCAATTTTATAAATGTTTTACGAAATAGACACAAGTAAATGAAACTACATTATATGGGTGAATGATCGAAGCCGAATATGCCCCTTTTTAGCTTGGTAGCCTAAGAATTTGGGAACAGACCCTCAAATTGACGAGAATCCTAAAGATAGATCTATCGGGCCCAACATGCCCCATTCTGGAATTTGAAATGCTTTAGTACTTCGAAATTATCATGTCCGATGGTTGTCCCGGAATGATGGGTATATTCTATATGCATCTTGTTAATGTCGGTTACCAGGTGTTCACCATATGAATGAATTTTATCTCTATGTATGGGATGTATATTGAAATATGAAATCTTATGGTCTATTATTATGATTTGATAATATATAGGTTAAACTTATAACTCACCAACATTTTTGTTGACGTTTAAGCATGTTTATTCTCAGGTGATTATTAAGAGCTTCTGCTGTTGCATACTAAAATAAGGACAAGATTTGGAGTCCATGCTTGTATGATATTATGTAAAAACTGCATTTAAGAAACTTATTTTTGATGTAATATATTCTTATTGTAAACCATTATGTAATGGTCGTGTGTAAATGGTATATTTTAGATTATCATTATTTGATAATCTACGTAATGCTTTTTAAACCTTTATCGATAAAATTAAGGTTATGGTAGTTTTAAAAATGAACGCAGTCTTTGAAAAATGTCTCATATAGAGGTCCAAACCACACATCGAAATCAATTAATATGGAACGTTTATAATCGATATGATCGGGACATTTCACCCCGCTCCCCTCGGGCCACAACACGGGTTCCAACGGTCGAACGAAAGGTAATCATTTTCCTATCACACTTAATATTAGCCCTAAGTGAGCTCAACCAATCCATTCCTAATACTACATCAAAGCTAGGAATAGGTAACACTAAACAAGTCACCGGGAAAGACTTCCCTTCGATCTCTATACAAACCCCAGACACATATGTTGTGACGGGTGTGATCTTACCATCGGCTACTTCTACACTAACTGGCTTGGGTAATACAGTAACTGGTAATTTCAACTTAGCACAGAAATCTAGGGACATAAAACATCTATTGGCACCACAATCAAACAATACGAGAGAAGGTATTGAGTTGATTAGAAACATACCGGTGATTACTTCGTTGGTTGCCACGGCATTCTCAACCGACATCTGAAAAGCTCTAGCCTCTGATGTTGGAGGGTTCTTCCTCTTTTGCCCACTCGAGGCAGTTGACCCTCCGGCTGATGGTGAACGCGCCCCTGACCCTGCCCCGGAACTACCACTCTTCGACGGACAACTAACTGCACGATGCCCTGGTTTGTGACAACTCCAACACATACTATTCGGATACAGACATGCTGAAGACTCATGCCCAACAATACCACACTTTAAACATGTTCTTGTAGCCTCAGAACACTGACCACTGTGAGAAGATCGACACATGTGACACCAATTCCCTTTACCTGATCCAGACCCAGAACTACTCTGACCACTTTTACCCTTCGATTTAAACCCACTAGACTTCTTGGTTTTAGATCCTGATTGACCAGATACTTGCCCACCTTATTGTAGCACATTACCAAACATTCTATTTCTGGTGGCCTGAACATCACTTTCTACCATCTTAGCCATCATAACAGCTTGAGACAACGATGTAGCTGTTCTAACAAAAGTTCGGTACTCTAGCAAAATGATATTAACAAAATGCTGGATACGAGACGCTTCATCTGGCACCCATTGTTGTACAAACCTCAGTTTATCCATATACTTCTCTACTACCTCATCGATCGTCATTTGAGGTGTCATCTTCATTTCAAGAAACTCAGTCTTGATTCGACTCATATCAAACGGGTTACAATACTGTTCACACACCTTCCCATAAAACTGCTCCCATGTGATCATACTCACTTGCTCTTTCGGTATACTGGAAATCAAAGAATCCCACCAAATCATAGCTCTACCTTTCAACATTCGACTAGCATATGTTACTTTCAGTTCAGGTTCACACTGACACGCTTCAAATACCCTTTCAATTTCTCGCAACCAATTGAGAGTTACAGTCGGATCAGTACTTCCAGAAAACTCGGAGGGTTTGCAATCACAGAAGTTCTTATAAGTACATCTTTTGGGTGGTTGCATGTAAGGTTGTTGGAACATTTGCATTTGGTATGGGTTCATCATCATGGGATTTTGGTAAGTTGATAATGCTAAAAACGAACATATATTTCATAGCATTATTCCTCAAGAAAGACAAGCTTTTAGTTGCAATAGTTCTATTTACAAGTGATATTCGTTTAAATAATAAAATGTGAAGACAAAAGACAGATTCGACGAATTGAAGACGCAAACGACCAAAAAGCTCAAAAGTACAAAATACAATCAAAGAGGTTCCAATTATTGATAAGAAACGTCTCGAAATTACAAGAGTACAAGATTCAAAACGCAAAGTACAAGATATTAAATTGTACGCAAGGACGTTCAAAAATCCGGAACCGGGACCAGAGTCAACTCTCAACGCTCGACGCAACGGACTAAAAATTACAAGTTAACTATGTATATAAATATAATATAATATATAATTAATTATATTAATTATATATATATATTATATTTATAAAATAAACCTTCGGTAAACAAAGAGCCAAAATGGAGTGAGCTGTAATTACAAACTCCGCGAGTCGCGGAGTTTGAAGGCAAAAATTGCCGCAAGTCGCGGAGCCCCAAAAACTGAAACTCCCTATAAAAGCAAACGAATTCTGATCGCAAAAAAACACATAATATATATCCATCCATCTATCTATACGTAATATATATTTATAATTTATATTTTAATTTTAATTTTAATTTTAATTCTAATAATAAGGGTATGCTAGCGAATGTTGTAAGGGTGTAAGTCGAAATTCTGTCCGTGTAACGCTACGCTATTTTTAATCATTGTAAGTTATGTTCAACCTTTTTACATTAATGTCTCGTAGCTAAGTTATTATTATGCTTATTTAATCCGAAGTAATCATGATGTTGGGCTAATTACTAAAATTGGGTAATTGGCCTTTGTACCATAATTGGGGTTTGGACAAAAGAACGACACTTGTGGAAATTAGACTATGGGCTATTAATGGGCTTTATATTTGTTTAACTAAATGATAGTTTGTTAATGTTAATATAAAGATTTACAATTGGGCGTCCCTATAAATTACCATATACACTCGATCGGACACGATGGGCGGGGTATTTATATGTACAAATAATCGCTCATTTAACCGGACACGAGAATGGATTAATAGCCACTAGAATTATTAAAACAGGGGTGAAATTATGTACAAGGACACTTGGCATAATTGATAACAAAGTATTAAAACCTTGGGTTACACTCAGTCGACATTCTGGTGTAATTATTAAACAAAGTAATAAAACCTTGTTACAGTTTGAGTCCCCAATTAGTTGGAATATTTAACTTCGGGTATAAGGATAATTTGACGAGGACACTCGCACTTTATATTTATGACTGATGGACTGTTATGGACAAAAACCAGACGGACATATTAAATAATCCAGGACAAAGGACAATTAACCCATGGGCATAAAACTAAAATCAACACGTCAAACATCATGGTTACGGAAGTTTAAATAAGCATAATTCTTTTATTTCATATTTAATTTCCTTTATTTTATATTTAATTGCACTTCTAATTATCGCATTTTTATTGTTATTGTATTTAATTGCACTTTTAATTATCGTACTTTTTAATTATCGCAAGTTTATTTTATCGCACTTTTATTATTCGCAATTTCATTATCGTTATTTACTTTATGCTTCAAATTAAGTCTTGTATTTATTTATTATTTTACATTTGGTTTTAACTGCGACTAAAGTTTTAAAATCGACAAACCGGTCATTAAACGGTAAAAACCTCCCTTTATAATAATAATATTACTTATATATATTTGTATTTTTATAAAAGTAAACTAATATAGCATTAAGCTTTGTTTAAAGATTTTCCCTGTGGAACGAACCGGACTTACTAAAAACTACACTACTGTACGATTAGGTACACTGCCTATAAGTGTTGTAGCAAGGTTTAAGTATATCCATTCTCTAAATAAATAAATATCTTGTGTAAAATTGTATCGTATTTAATAGTATTTTCTGCTAAAATATAAAGCTATTTTATATACACTTCGCATAACATCAAGTTATTTTTGGCGCCACTGCCGGGGAACAATCTAGCTTAAAAGCCGGAAGAGCAACACTACATAAAAAAAATGATTTTTATATTTAGTTTACTTTTATTAAAATTCACTTTTGTAAAAATACGTTTTTAATTATTCGAAAATATAAAAAGAAAAACAAAAATTTATATATTTTTAAGATTTTATTAAATATTTAAGTTTTATAAAGTTTCTTTATTTTTATTTTATAAAAATATAAGTTTTTATTATATAAATATTTTAGATTTTAAAACAGAAAACAGATAAAAAAAAAATAAAAAAAACGCGTCAAATTTTAAACTGTACCTGAGTTGAAAATTGGAACCCCGCGACTCCCGGAGTTTGCAGCCTCGAATACCGCGACTCGCGGAGCCACCCTGACACCGACAGAAACCCTAATCAGCATTTATTACGGGTAATTATTAATTATTATTATTATTAATAAACCCTAATTACTTAATTATTAATATAATTAGTTTAAGTTTTTAAATTAAATTGCATTTTAAATTTTAATTAGTTTTATTATATATATAAATTAATAGTTTTATAAAATAAATAATATAAAAATAATATTTTTATAAAAATTGTACTTTTTACAACTTTTAGTATATTTTTATATTTTGTCCCTTTTTAATTGTTTTAGCGTAATATTTGTATTTTTAGCTCATATTTAGTTTTAAACTTAGTTTTTGCCATAGTTATTTTTACTTCTAGATTTTTAGGCTTTGCCGTAGAATTCCTTAAGTGCTTTTTCGTTAGACTAAGATTTAGGTACTTTAGAATTTTGCGACGCCTTTTTAAGTTTTAGTTTCTTTTTAAGTTATTTCCATTTGGGATTTAGTTTTTCCTGTAAGCTTTAATATTTTTAGACAACTTTTACCTATGTATCAATTATCATTCCAATTAGTAATCTCAATTTGCGATTATAATTTTAAGTTAGTTGTAGTAATAAGGTTAGGTTAGTCAAGTGTTTTTAAGTGTTATAAGTTTCTTTTATTTTTCCGTCACCTTTTATTTTTCAACCATTTTTCTTTTTCGACCTTTTTCGACGAACTCTTTTTCTTTCTTATTTCTCGCTATTCTAGTTTTAGGACATAGATTTTTATTCTACTTCTTATCTAAATTTCTTAAAATTACGAAAATTTATTTTAAGTGGTTAAATTGATAGACATCAAAATTTTCTGGTTCGTAGTAATAGTTGGATTTGTATGTGGACCGGGTTATTAGAGCCAAACAGTCCTCAATTATATTGAGACCAAACGAATTCTGCCCCTCTGCTGCATCTTTTGGCTATTCGAAACGTGGGCAAAATCAGAAAAGTCTATTGATTGGATAACTTATTATAATTTTTCTTTCCTTTTAAAAACTAATAGGATATTCAGTGAATGCACTGAGCAAGACGTTCACCACCTTTTGTACGTTCACCACTTTTAACTAGATCAAGACATTTAGCAAATATTACTGCCGTTGATTTTTCTTTAGAATCGTCATCCAGTCGACCAAGTACTCCAGTTCATATTTCCGATAATCCATTTTTTGAACCCGACCTCACAATTGAGAATCCGGAGAATATTCAGGGACGATTCATAGATCCTGAACCATTAATTTTTCATCCGGAACCACCAATCATTCAAACAGAGATTGTTGAGGAACGAACCATTAAATCAGAATCCTCTAGTGATTCCGATTCAACAAATTCAATTATGGAGAATCTGGAACCTTTAAGTATGAAAGACCGAATGAGAGCTAAACGCACTGGCCAAGGTCACGCAATTACTCATCCAGACATTAATGCGCCAGATTATGAAATCAAAGGATAAATTCTACACATGGTGACTAATCAATGCCAATTTAGTGGTGCGCCGAAGGAAGATCCAAATGAACATTTACGTACCTTTAATAGGATCTGCACATTATTTAAAATCCGAGAAGTAGAGGATGAACAGATATATCTCATGTTATTTCCCTGGACTTTAAAGGGAGAAGCCAAAGATTGGTTGGAATCGTTACCTGAAGGGGCGATCGATACATGGGATGTTTTAGTTGAAAAATTTCTTAAACAATTCTTTCCTGCATCTAAAGCCGTAAGACTTCAAGGAGAAATTGTTACATTCACACAGAAGCCAAATGAAACTCTATATGAGGCTTGGACAAGATTTGGAAAGTTATTGAGAGGATGTCCGCAACATGGTTTAGATACCTGTCAAATAGTACAAATATTCTACCAAGGATGCGACATCACTACAAGAAAAGACATAGATATAGCAGCTGGTGGTTCTATTATGAAGAAACCGAAACTGATGCTTACAAAATTATTGATAACACTGCTTCCCACTCACATGAGTGGCACCAAGAAAAAGATATCGTTAGATCATCTAAAGCAGCTAGAGCTGATTCTAGCCATGACTTAGATTCCATTTCCGCAAAGATAGATGCTGTTGAGAGACGAATGGAAAAGATGACTAAAGATATTCACTCAATATGAATTAGTTGTGAGCAGTGTGGAGGACCACATTTGACAAAAGATTGTCTCAGTATTGAACTAACAATGGAACAAAGAGAGAACATTTCATACATAAACCAAAGGCCTGGAAATAATTATCAGAATAATTATCAACCGCCAAGACCGATTTACAATCAAAACCAGAATTATAACCGAAATATTCCATACAACAACCAACAAGGTCCTAGCAATCAACAAGTATCCAATAATACTTACAACCAGCAAAGACCTAATTTTCAAAACAAACCACCACAACAAATCGATGATAAAAAGCCGAATTTAGAAGATATGATGACGAAGCTAGTTGAAACTCAAACGCAGTTTTTCACATCTCAGAAACAAACTTATGAACAAAATGCTCAAGCATTTAGAAATCAACAAGCTTCTATTCAAAATCTGGAACAAGAAGTAAGTAACCTAGCAAGGTTAATAGGTGAAAGAAAACCGGGAAGTCTACCTAGTGATACAAATGCTAATCTCCGGAATGAAACAGCTAAAGCCATTACCACAAGAAGTGGTACAACACTTAAACCACCTGAAATACCTGTAACTTCTGATGAAGCTATTCCTACTCCACAAGAACCACAACCTAATCAAGATAAGGAAAAAGAACCGGTAGTTGAAAAGGTTAATGAAGATAACACAGTTAAGGCTAAACCTTATGTTAAACCATACCAACCACCACTTCCTTACCCGAGTAAAATGAAGAAAGAGAAACTTGAAGCCGAGCAATCCAAATTCTTGGATATGTTTAAACAAATAAATGTAAATCTTCCTTTCATTGATGTGATTTCAGGAATGCCTAGATATGCTAAATTCTTGAAAGATCTAATCTCAAATAGAAAGAAAATGGAAGAACTCTCGGCTGTTACCATGAATGCTAATTGTTCAGCAGTGTTGTTGAATAAGATACCAGAAAAACTATATGATCCAGGAAGTTTCACAATTCCATGTTTTCTGGGTAGTCTTAGTTCAATAGAAGCATTGGCAGACTTAGGTGCTAGTATAAATTTAATGCCGTATTCACTATACGCTAAACTAGACCTTGGAGAATTGAAACCAACTAGAATAAGTATACAACTAGCTGATCGATCAATAAAATATCCTAGAGGGATAATGGAGAACATGCTAGTTAAGGTTGGTACTTTAGTATTTCCAGTAGATTTTGTTGTTTTGGACATGGAAGAAGATTCTCAAGTTCCTCTCATATTAGGAAGACCATTCTTAAACACGGCTAAAGCAATGATAGACGTGTTCGGTAAGAAATTGACCCTAAGTATAAAGGATGAGAGTGTTACCTTTTCAGTTGATAGAGCAATGCAACAACCACAATCTGCAGATGATACATGTTATTATATTCAAACTATAGATGCACATGCAGAATTATTAGAAGAATTTCCAGAATTACAAGGAACAGGAGAATATTCTTTAGGAGAAGGAACGGAACAAATTGATGAAGCTGAAATGTTAGCTACACTTATAGCTAATGGATATGAACCAAAAACAGAAGAAATTCAAATGCTAAAAGAAGAAGACAAATATCGATATAAATCATCAATAGAAGAACCTCCGAAATTAGAGTTAAAGCCACTTCCAAACCAATTGGAATACGCTTATTTACATGGTGAATCTGAATTACCTGTAATAATATCGTCTTCTCTTACTGAAAATGAGAAATCACAACTCATTTCTGTGTTGAAAGCTCATAAACCAGCCATTGCATGGAAGATTCATGATATAAAAGGAATAAGTCCTTCGTATTGCACACATAAAATCCTTATGGAAGAAGGTCATAAAACGTATGTGCAACGCCAACGAAGACTAAATCCTAATATGCAAGATGTAGTTAAAAAAGAAATTATTAAACTGCTAGACGCAGGTCTAATTTATCCAATTTCTGATAGTCCATGGGTAAGCCCAGTTCAATGCGTGCCTAAGAAGGGTGGCATGACTGTCATTACAAATGAGAAAAATGAGCTTATTCCTACTAGGACTGTAACAGGATGACGTGTGTGTATTGATTATAGAAAATTAAATGACGCCACCAGAAAAGATCACTTTCCCTTACCTTTCATTGATCAAATGTTGGAAAGATTAGCCGGAAATAGTTACTATTGTTTTCTAGATGGATTTTCCGGATATTTTCAAATTCCAATAGCACCCGAAGATCAAGAGAAAACCACATTCACGTGCCCTTATGGTACTTTTGCTTACAAACGCATGCCATTTGGACTTTGCAACGCCCCTGCAACCTTTCAAAGGTGTATGATGGCGATTTTTCATGACATGATAGAAGAATGCATGGAAGTTTTCATGGATGACTTTTCAGTCTTCGGTGATACATTTGAATCATGTCTAGCTAATCTTGAAAGAATGCTTATTAGATGCGAACAATCAAATCTAGTACTTAATTGGGAGAAATTCCATTTCATGGTTAAAGAAGGCATCGTTCTTGGACATAAAATTTCAAAAGAAGGAATTGAAGTGGATAGAGCTAAAGTAGATGTAATTGCTAAACTTCCACATCCCACCAATGTTAGAGGAGTTAGGAGTTTTCTAGGGCATGCCGGTTTTTACCGACATTTCATAAAAGATTTTTCTAAAATTGCCACTCCTATGAATAAACTCCTAGAAAAGGATGCTCCATTCATCTTTTCAGATGAATGTATCAAATCTTTTAATATTCTTAAAGAGAAACTCACTAATGTGCCGATCATGATAACACCAAATTGGAATCTACCGTTTGAATTAATGTGCGATGCAAGTGATTTTGCAATGGGAGCCGTTTTAGGACAAAGGATTGAAAAACGATTTCAACCTATATATTATGCTAGTAAGACGTTACAAGGAGCACAAACGAACTATACAACTACTGAAAAAGAACTCCTTGCTATTGTCTTTGCTTTTGACAAATTTCGATCATATCTCGTTCTAGCAAAAACGGTGGTCTATACCGACCATTCTGCTCTTAGATACCTATTTTCAAAACAAGATGCTAAACCAAGATTAATCCGTTGGATCTTACTCTTACAAGAGTTTGATATTGAAATCCGAGATAAAAGAGGAGCAGAAAATCTCGCCGCTGATCATCTTTCTCGTCTTGAAAATCCTGAATTAGAAGTTCTAAATGAATCGGCCATACAAGACAACTTTCCTGATGAATATCTATTGAAGATAGATTATAATGAAATTCCATGGTTTGCAGACTATGCAAACTACTTAGTTTGTGGATTCCTTGAAAAAGGATTATCCTACCAAAAACGAAAGAAATTCTTCAGTGATATAAAACACTATTTCTGGGAAGATCCACATTTGTTTAAAAGTTGTCCAGATGGAATAATACGCCGATGTGTATTCGGAGATGAAGCTAGTAAAATTTTAAACCATTGTCACACAGGACCAACAGGAGGGCATTATGGGCCTCAACTAACAGCAAGAAAAGTTTATGATGCTGGATTCTATTGGCCTACAATTTACAAAGACGCACACCTTCTTTGCAAATCCTGTGATGCTTGTCAAAGGGCCGGAAAAATAAGTCAACGTGATGAAATGCCACAAAATGTCATTCAAGTATGTGAAGTATTTGACATTTGGGGTATTGACTTTATGGGTCCATTTCCAAAATCTCATAATAATCTCTATATTCTCGTAGCCATTGATTATGTATCTAAATGGGCGGAAGCACAAGCTCTCCCAACTAACGATGCACGAGTTGTAGTCAACTTTTTAAAACGTCTTTTTGCAAGGTTTGGAACACCGAAAGCTTTAATAAGTGATCGGGGTACTCATTTCTGTAATAATCAACTTGAGAAAGTTCTTAAAAGATATGGAGTAACTCATAAAATCTCCACCGCATATCATCCACAAACAAGTGGACAAGTTGAAAATAACCAACCGAGCTTTAAAACGTATTCTAGAGAAAACCGTAGGATCAAATCCGAAGGAATGGTCCATTAAATTGGAGGATGCACTCTGGGCTTTTAGAACAGCCTACAAAACTCCAATTAGAACCACACCTTTTAGACTTGTTTATGGAAAAGCATGTCATCTTCCAGTAGAAATTGAACACAAAGCATTTTGGGCTTTGAAGACATGCAATCTTGATATACATGAAGCTGGACGTCTACGATTAAGTCAACTAAACGAATTAGAAGAATTAAGACATGAAGCATACGAAAATTCGTTAATCTATAAAGAAAGAACGAAGAAATGGCATGATAAAAGAATCAGAAGTTCAAAAGAATTTAAGGAAGGAGACAGAGTTCTTCTTTTCAATTCACGATTCAAGCTATTTCCTGGAAAATTGAAATCAAGATGGTCTGGACCATTCATAGTCAAAAGAGTTTTCCCATACAGAACGATAGAATTAATAAATTCAAATGGGATTGAATTTAAAGTTAATGGTCACAGAGTTAAACATTACATACATGGTCCGATGGAAGAAGACAATGAAGTTAATCACAATTTCGATACCACAGCTAACTAAGTATAGGGGGTTTATGTATTTCTGTTAGAGTTAGATTGTCTGTTTTCGTGTAGTTCTCGAAAATGGAACCCGAACGGTCTTTCCCTAGCAGACCCTAAAGAACTAGTCTTCTCCCCCCATTCTGAATTTTTATTTTTTTAGGTTTTTACGAAATGAAGACTGCCTGTGAACTAAACCATGGTCTAATGCTACACGCTTTGATCACTAAACGTAATAATGACACACTTCCGAGTGAAATAGTATCAGTAATCAGAGAAAGATTGGACGAAGTTAGAAAAGAATCCAGATGCGAAGATAATAAGTTACAATTTGGTAAAGGAAAATCAAAATCCGCAGCGAAAAGAAGAGCACGACACCTAGAAAGATGTCACAAATGCGGAAAATGGTCACATGGAGGTAAATGTTCAAATAATCAAACCTATTCAAACACCGAATTTGTTACTTTATGCAGAGACGGACCGTTCATATGTTTAGAAGAAAAAACACTGAATGCTCGAGGTTACGCCTATGTAGCCATGGAAAACCAATTAAGCCGACAATCTTATGAATGGGATAGATCATATAACTAAGAAATCTATTTCACAGGTATGTTTGTACAGTTTTTATTTTTTTTATTTTTATTTTTAACCTTTTGATAATAAATGCTAATTTGTTCGCTATAAAGTATTAAATTGGTATTGAATAAAATTAGGTTTGGCGACCGAAATTATTGATATCATTCAAAAATTTATTACATCACTGCGAAATTTAACGTTTATTCTTAAGGTATAAATATCTTTAATCAATCAACCCAAAATATTTCAAAAATTCGTCATGAGTTAAATTAGGTCATGGAACCGAAATTACTTTACCGAAAAGAGGGGCGCATATTTTTGATAATATTTGATTGATTAAAGTGGGATAAAAAGCCAAAAAGATTTTTAATTTTATTTTTACCATGTTTTTAAAATTAATATATAAATCTTAAATTAATATTGTAAACTTTGTAAAATCAATATATTTAAAATTGTAAATATTTGAAAAATTAATATAAGTTTGGTGTGAATTTATAATATGAATTTTTAAATTAAGTTTGGTGTGAATTTTTAATTTTTAAAATATGAATTTTTAATTTTATGCATTTCAAATTTTAAGTTTGGTATGAATTTTTAATATTAATTTTGAATTTTATATTTAAGTTGTGTGAATTTAAAAACAAAAATTTACTTTATCTCATTAAGTTAAAAATATGATTTTTAAAATTCGTCGTAAGTTGAAGACTAGGTCGTTGAACCGAAATTGCTTTACCCGAGGGAGGGACGAAAACTTTTATTATCATTATTTTTAATCTTATTGAATTAAAGTATGCCAAAAACATTAAAAAAAACTAAAAAAAAAATCTAAGCTTTTAAAACAATCGCTTGAAAAAGACAAATTTTAAAATTTTGTCGAAGGACGGACTAGGACATCGATCCGAAACGACCTCGTCCTAAAACAAAGAAAAACAAAATTTTAAATTTATTTTATATTTGTTTTACAAGTTAAGGTTTGTGTAAAAAAAAAAAAATACAAACTCCGCGACTCGCGGAGTTTGAAAGGGAAAAACACCGCGACTCGCGGAGTTCCAAAAATACCGAAAAAAAATAAAAGGGGCAGAACTGATCAGTCCCCAACCCACACCACACATACAGCGAAAATAAACCCGAAAAAAACCCGAGAAAACACCCCCAAAATCACAATTTTTAACCGTTAATCATCAAATCTTTTACTAAAATCATGTTAAGAAGGATGCTATCAAGGAATTACTCAAGAAAAACGGTAAATTTCTACACCTAAACACCATTTAATCCGAAAATTAGTGTTCTTGAGCAATTTTATACCCAATTCGATTTTGATGCTTTTTAGTGTAATTATGCTTCAATTGTTTATGTATTATGCTTGTATAACCTAGATTGATGCTATTTAACATGATTAGAAGCTTTAAACTTCAAATTTTGAGTAATCTAGGGTTTGTGTTCTTGAGCAAATTTGGGGCTTTTTGATATAAACAGGTTATGGCCGATTTTTGTCATGAATTGTTGCTAAATTAAGTAGTGTAACATGTTTAGGTAGTTAAATGATCCAAACTTTGAGCCTAAACATGATTTTGAGAATTAAAGTGGACTTTTTCAAGTCTAAAATTCATGAACTTGATTTTTGAGAGATAATGGTATTTGAAACTTGTTTAATTGCTAGTAATGATTATTTTGACATGTTATTTGAGTTGAATGCTTATGAACTTGGCGAACATTTTCGTATATGCTTATTTGAAAAAGTGTAGATTTGATGAAAATATGAAAATGAGCTTAAGTTTGATATAAATTGATCATGTCATTGTAATTATTTTGATTGATGATTTTGCTGACACTAATGCATATTTGGATGCACAAAAATTGTGTTTGATGTGTTTTGCAGACTGAAAGGGGTGAATCTTCATCCCAAGCTCACAATGCTCCTGCTGAGAATGCGGAACAACAGGAGGTGGATAACTACTACAAACAAGATATACCTCATCCAGTCATGACATTTTCTGATATGCACTTGGAAGATTTGCACCCGAACCTGAGATTTGACAGACTTTGGATAGATTATCCAAAATACCAAAGGGGTTTGCATACTCTTCATTCTAAAGTTGTTGAGGTACCTAGGGTCATAGAATGGGGACCATTAGAAGCTGTAGAATTGGCCGGGCCAATTAGGGAATTACTTGCACAGAGGTATGATAATTCTACTTTTAACGACTGGGTATGTTTATTCACCATGCGTAGACCTGTATATAAAGTATGGTGTGAAGAATTGTTGTGTAGTATAGAATTAAATGATCGGGTAGCTAGTTTAACCGATCGATCTTTTATTAGATTTTTGTTAGGAGGTTCGATGCGCCACATGTCTTTAATAGACATGGCTCAGGCTTTACGTATATATACGCCTGAGGAGTTAGCACCTGCCGATTGTAGAGGGTTAATACTAAATGGTAGAAAGATAGATGAAAATTTTGATACACATGGTGTATGGAGTCAAATGACAAGCCATCACCGATTCAAAGGGGTAAATTACTCTTATTTGGATATAGATAGAGCTGAATTAAGAGTAATTCATAGGTTTTTAGCTAATTCGATTACACAAAGAGGTAAGAACAAGGAAAAGGTAAATGAACAGGATTTATTTTACCATATGTGTATTTGAGACCCACAAAGCGCTGTAAGTATACCTTATTGTGTGGGTTATTATTTATCAGCTATGGTTAGGGGGATGAGACCGCATAGCATAATAGGAGGTGGTATATTTATTACTTTGATTGCTGAATATCTCGGTGTGGATATAAGTCGGGGGGGATTATTAGTCGAAGAACCAGAACCCCGCGATACAATAGGTTTAAATGTATACCATGGTGCGAAAGTTTTGAAGAGGCGAAATAACGCCGCAGTACAATACCATGGTAGACATCCACAGGTTGAGAGAAACCAACAGCAAGGTAATGTAGGAGGGGGAATGAAATGCAAGAAATGCAAAGGTTTATAGCTTCACAGGAGTACAAAAATGCTAAACATAGAGCATTTGAAGATTGGCAAGTTCATCAAAACCAAATCATAGCTTATTGCCAACATATAGGTAGAAACTATATTCCTACTCCATCGCCCATATTCCCTCCCTGGTCTATAGAGATTCAACCACCGTATCCTACGTATAACCCAGCCGAAGCATTTTATAGCACCTATGGTTATGCATGGAACCCCTACTGGTATCAGTATCATCCCTAGTCTACTTAGTTTTATTTATTTTGTAATTTGTAATGTTGATACGTTTAATACTTATTTAATATTGTAATAGTTTTTATAATTTTCTAACTTTTATTCTTAGATTTTAATAATTTTTGAATGTGGGGTAATATACCAAACTTCAAAAATATGTATATATGTTTGCAGTTTATCTTATGTACACAACAGGGTAAAACAACGCATTTTCAAAGACTGGCATTAAGTTCAGCAAAAGCAACTAATTTTGATGACAAGATGCAAAATATATGTGAAATAACAACAAGACGGAATGAACAAATGATATGCACCATTTATCATTCAGCAAGCAAACACAAATATGTTTGGAAACTTTGGTAAAATTTAATCATTTTCACACTAATCACCCTCAATAATTTAAATGGTTACTGATTTCTTGCAAATGAGGGCATTGCAAGATCTTAAGTGTGGGAAAGGGTTAAATTCTTTCGGATTTTAAAATTTTTACTTTATACACTTGGTTACCATTAGAAATACTAGTAAAGTAGTAGTTGTATTAGAATCTAGTGCTCTCTGATAATAAAGAACAACCCTAGTCTTATATACTGACTACCCAATTCTAGTAAAATTTTTCAAAATTTTCAACGAAATGAACTCAAAATCATGTTTATACATATTTATGAACGATAAAACTAGGTGTTAACACCGAAATTATTGTTACCTCGAAAAGGACATAAATTGAGAAACAAACCAAAATGTTAAAATTCATTTAAAATGGAATAGAGGACAATAAAAAGGAAAATAAAAGCCAAGTGTGGGAAAATTCTCCAAGTTATTCAAAACATATGTCACATATTTTTGTACAAATAACTGAAAATACTTTTGCTTTGGACTAAACTAAAAAATTTTACCTGATTTACTGTAAGAAAGATGGATCTACATGATGAATCAATTCCATCATTAAAAGGAAGTAAAGTCTTTCGAAAAAGACACGCGCTTCTTGATTTAGGTCAAGAAGTTGTCGTCCAGACCAGCTGTAGGTTGACGAAAAATCTAGAAAAGTCATCACTAAAATTAGCAGGAAATCCACGGACCTCAGCATTAAACAGGGTCGCCAAGTGGTCAAATTTATCCTAACCATGAGAAGGATTTATCTCGTAAAATGGGGGGGCACCATGCAAATTAGCTGGATAAGAATAATGAATCAGATCCCCAGAAAGGATAATCTCCTTAAAAGATCAAAAATCAGCTTTTAAGCCTGATATTACTCAATCCTTGAGATTGACCTTAAAGATTGAGAATTACAAACTCATGGAATTCAATGATATCTAAACTCGAGCCTGAACGAGAAAATATTTTGATCAAAATTACAAACCGATTTGTTTTCTAAAAACCCATTTTCAATACGTTCATTACCATTGAACGTAAAATCCTAGGAATTCACCTGGAATTCATTAGGTCATCTGAACCAAATCGGGTGTCAACCGTAAGAACGGTGGTTGCATAGCATGGTTAAAGACAGGACCTTGTGCCAGACCGAAAAATCATAAGGGTGAGCTTTACTATTGCTCCTACCAAGGATAGTAATTGCGTCCGACACGTTATAGACCATAATTAAAAGCATGTCAGGGGACATTGCCTTAACAGTTGCTTGTTCAACGCTTTCCTTTACAATCGGACGGTAGTTTACCGAAAGGTAATATACAGGACAAGTAAACTGGACGTGTTGCTTTCCTAATACAAGGTTAGCAAGTGGGTGACACAAAACCGCAAGTTTTGAGCTAAAATTTTCAAATCTGAAACCCACCAAACCCATAAAAATATTTTGCAAACACCGGTGAAGGGTTATTTCGGAAAACTTATCTAGGGTAAAAACTAGATTTAATTTTCAAAAGATCAAATGTTTTCATAAAGATCCAATTTCCTTAATGGATCTAAATTTTTATAGTCATGTGGGACTGTAAACCATATCGTTACTACCATTGTTTATACCGCCGTATAGAAATCACTGATGTACAAAGTGTGAAGAATAAAGAAGTGATTCTAGTATTTCAAGACGATATTGCTTGAGGACAAGCAACGCTCAAGTGTGGGAATATTTGATAATGCTAAAAACGAACATATATTTCATAGCATTATTCCTCAAGAAAGACAAGCTTTTAGTTGCAATTGTTCTATTTACAAGTGATATTCGTTTAAATAATAAAAGGTGAAGACAAAAGACAGATTCGACGAATTGAAGACGTAAACGACCAAAAAGCTCAAAAGTACAAAATACAATCAAAGAGGTTCCAATTATTGATAAGAAACGTCTCGAAATTACAAGAGTACAAGATTCAAAACGCAAAGTACAAGATATTAAATTGTACGCAAGGACGTTCGAAAATCCGGAACCGGGACCAGAGTCAACTCTCAACGCTCGACGCAACGGACTAAAAATTACAAGTTAACTATGTATATAAATATAATATAATATATAATTAATTATATTAATTATATATATATTATATTTATAAAATAAACCGTCGGTAAACAAAGAGCCAAAATGGAGTGAGCTGTAATTACAAACTCCGCGAGTCGCGGAGTTTGAAGGTAAAAATTGCCGCAAGTCGCGGAGCCCCAAAAACTGAAACTCCCTATAAAAGCAAACGAATTCTGATCGCAAAAAAACACATAATATATATCCATCCATCTATCTATACGTAATATATATTTATAATTTATATTTTAATTTTAATTTTAATTTTAATTTTAATTTTAATTTTAATTCTAATAATAAGGGTATGTTAGCGAATGTTGTAAGGGTGTAAGTCGAAATTCTGTCCGTGTAACGCTACGCTATTTTTAATCATTGTAAGTTATGTTCAACCTTTTTACATTAATGTCTCGTAGCTAAGTTATTATTATGCTTATTTAATCCGAAGTAATCATGATGTTGGGCTAATTACTAAAATTGGGTAATTGGGCTTTGTACCATAATTGGGGTTTGGACAAAAGAACGACACTTGTGGAAATTAGACTATGGGCTATTAATGGGCTTTATATTTGTTTAACTAAATGATAGTTTGTTAATGTTAATATAAAGATTTACAATTGGGCGTCCCTATAAATTACCATATACACTCGATCGGACACGATGGGCGGGGTATTTATATGTACAAATAATCGTTCATTTAACCGGACACGGGAATGGATTAATAGCCACTAGAATTATTAAAACAGGGGTGAAATTATGTACAAGGACACTTGGCATAATTGATAACAAAGTATTAAAACCTTGGGTTACACTCAGTCGACATTCTGGTGTAATTATTAAACAAAGTAATAAAACCTTGTTACAGTTTAAGTCCCCAATTAGTTGGAATATTTAACTTCGGGTATAAGGATAATTTGACGAGGACACTCGCACTTTATATTTATGACTGATGGACTGTTATGGACAAAAACCAGACGGACATATTAAATAATCCAAGACAAAGGACAATTAACCCATGGGCATAAAACTAAAATCAACACGTCAAACATTATGGTTACGGAAGTTTAAATAAGCATAATTCTTTTATTTCATATTTAATTTCCTTTATTTTATATTTAATTGCACTTCTAATTATCGCATTTTTATTGTTACTGTATTTAATTGCACTTTTAATTATCGTACTTTTTAATTATCGCAAGTTTATTTTATCGCACTTTTATTATTAGCAATTTCATTATCATTATTTACTTTACGCTTCAAATTAAGTCTTGTATTTATTTATTATTTTACATTTGGTTTTAACTGCGACTAAAGTTTTAAAATCGACAAACCGGTCATTAAACGGTAAAAACCCCCCTTTATAATAATAATATTACTTATATATATTTGTATTTTTATAAAAGTAAACTAATATAGCGTTAAGCTTTGTTTAAAGATTTTCCCTGTGGAACGAAACGGACTTACTAAAAACTACACTACTGTACGATTAGGTACACTGCCTATAAGTGTTGTAGCAAGGTTTAAGTATATCCATTCTCTAAATAAATAAATATCTTGTGTAAAATTGTATCGTATTTAATAGTATTTCCTGCTAAAATATAAAGCTATTTTATATACACCTCGCATAACATCATAAGTAAAAGTGTTTTGCGGTGGCATATAGTATTGGTTAGGGATTTGATTCTGAAACTGGTTCTGGTGCACATTAGGTATCATTTGGAATTGCGCGGTTGGGAATCCAGGTGGTGTATCATCATTTCCAGAATGCCTCGCTAATTCAAGCTCATTAATTTTGTCTTCAGCCTCTTTTAGCTTGCTTTCTAACTGAAGGATGTAACTATTCTGATCATCATCAGACTCAACACCCTCTTCTAGTGCTCTGAATGTTCCGGGGTTGGATGGGCCAGTTGCGTTTCTATCAGCCATACCTGTGCTACAAAACAGCTCACACAAAAGCTTAGTGGATAACAGTTAGTTCAATCACAACTAATACATGTATATCCTATTTGCACTTAGCCCCCACTCCCACAGACATGTTTGACTTGCCTCAGGGTTTGGGAACAAAGTACGAGCATGTACTTGCTGCCAAACCATGCTCTGATACCAACTTGTAACACCGGCCATTTTTTTTTAAATACACAGCGGAAGGCTTTAATAACAAACACAATATAAGTCACGTCATTACATTAATCTGAGTAATTACGTTTAAGTTTACACAACGGTGTTACGTTATTACAAAACATTATTTATACAAAAGTCCACATCAGAGTTGGGTTGTCAAACATGTCTTCTGCAACAGCACCCATCCCGACTAGCAGTACCTAAACTTGCAAGGGGAAAATATGTGGGGGATTAGTGCACCGCTAAGTGAATGGAATCTATCTAACAGATATAGCTTAAGCCACACACAAGCTATATACTAACAACAACACTTGCTAACTATCAACTAGCATACAATAAGACAATACGAGGATCGGTGGCTTGTATGAGCACACGTCTCCCAGCTGATTGGGTCTGAGTCTACCGATAGTCCCTGCTACTCGATTCACAGTATAATTATCCAGATGCAGGGGATGCATCGTTCACACTATACTCCACAATTAGTAGCCTATGGACCCAACCTCCCCTAGGCACGATTGACCTCATACGGACTCTAACCTCTCCTAGGCACGGTCTCGAGTCCCCAGTCTCCCTAGGTCCGATTGGTGCCATTTACACAGTGTACACATAATTCACATACAACATCAGGCATACTATATTATTCTAACATGGCAATTTCTACACTATGCATGGTAAAAGAGTTAACCACAGTAGCATGATATGCTACTTAAACTCTATTTGGAGATAGACCCACTCACCGAATACCAGCAACTAGCTCAGATAATCTATCACTGAGCTGCTGTCGTACCCCGTCCTAATCCTTCTGGACGAATACATTACATTTGGTTACATCGCGAGGTACTTGACCTCTATATGATACATTTTACAAACATTGCATTCGTTTTTAAAAGACAACTTTCATTACATCGAAAGTTGACAGACATGCATACCATTTCATAATATATCTAAACTATAAATGACTTGATAATATTCTTGATGAACTCAACGACTCGAATGCAATGTCTTTTGAAATATGTCATGAATGACTCCAAGTAATATCTTTAAATGAGCAAATGCACAGCGGAAGATTTCTTTCATACCTGAGAATAAACATGCTTTAAAGTGTCAACCAAAAGGTTGGTGAGTTCATTAGTTTAACATAAATAATCATTTCTATCATTTTTATAGACCACAAGAATTTCATTTCCATTTCTCATAAATATACGTCCCATGCATAGAGACAAAAATCATTCATATGGATTGAACACTTGGTAACCGACATTAACAAGATGCATATAAGAATATCCCCTATCATTCCGAGAAATCCATCGGACATGATAAAAACGAATTCGAAGTACTAAAGCATCCGGTACTTTGGATGGGGTTCGTTAGGCCCAATAGATCTATCTTTAGGATTCGCGTCAATTAGTAGATTGGTTTACTAATTCTTAGGTTACCAAGCAAAAGGGGCATATTCGGCTTCGATCATTCAACCATATAATGTAGTTTTGATTACTTGTGTCTATTTCGTAAAACATTTATAAAAGCGCATGTATTCTCAGTCCTAAAAATATATATTGCAAAAGCATTTAAAAAGTGAATAATGAAACTCACGATACTGTATTTTGTAGTAAAAATACATATGACGACATTGAACAATGCAGGGTTGGCCTCGGATTCACGAACCTATATCATTTGTATATATATTAAAATAAATAATCGTAATCAAACAAATGTATACATATTATATTATGTATTAAGATTAATATTCTTATATATATGATTTTATTAATACTTATTTTACATTATGATACTTATTTATTTTTTTAATTAATGTTATTAGTTAAAAACGAAGTTTTATGTAGTATTAGTATACTTTATATATAATAAATATATTCATTCGTATATATATATATATATATATATATATATATATATATATATATATATATATATATATATATATATATATATATATATATATATATATATATATATATCTTTTGTTTTGTAAAATTATCACTCGTAGTAATACTAGTTTAAAGATAATAATAATTCTGATAATAGTAATTTTAATAAAAATGATAATTTTACTAATAATGATAAAGTAAAAAATAATAGTTTTAGCAAAATTAATTGTAATGGTAAGTTTAATAATAATTATCATTTTAATAGAAATTTTAATGATCATATAATTAATAATACTAAAATTAATGTTAAATGGTACTTATAATACTAATATTAATGATAATGATACTTAATGATAGTAATGACAATAATAATTATACATGTGATAATAACGCTAATATTAATGATAATAATAATAATAATACTAATAATGATAATAATAATAATATTAGTGATAATATCAATTATATTATTAGTCTTAGTATATATAATAATAATTAATAATAATAATAATAATAATAATAATAATAATAATAATACATGTAATAGTAACAATTACTAATAGTAAACACAATAATAATAATCATAATAATAATAAAAATGATAATATTAATAATAATAATAATAATAATATTAAGGAGGCTACCTTAAATGTTTTTCAAAAAAAACATGGCAACATCCAGAATCGAACCCATGACCTCCCGCTTAAGACCAACACACTTAAACATTCCTGTCCATGCTTTCTGTTTTTAATTTCAGTATTTAATTTATTATAACCCGTATATATATCATTAACCGCAGTAGCCCAACATAGAAAATACTATGGACCTCGGCCTATCCCAACAGCTTCTCTTGATACTAAAAAATATATATATATATATATATATATATATATATATATATATATATATATATATATATATATAGTAGCCTGGGTTTGAACCCAAGACCTCTGGTTTAACAAACACCCACACAACCACCCAGCTATCCTTGTCTTTCTGAAATTATAACTCTCCCTTATTTATTTAACCCTTCTGGTTGTGTCCTTCTTCTTCTCCAACACTTTGGTCGACCAAGGTATCATTTATTAACACAAAGAATTTATTTTAGTATTTTGTAAAAAAAAATATGCTTGTAATTGTTATTTCCAAATAACAACCACTAAAAAAGAGAAAAGAAAAAAAAATAAATAAAAATAAATAAAAACTCTGCTCGTCGCTATACAAGAAAAAAAATTTGATTATTATTTTGAGATCGTTTTGAACAAAGATTTCAACACAAGCTACCCTTCAAATCATTCATATAATCTTCCTTAATCATCAATTTAACTAAAAACATCGAAACGATTTCAAATTTCGTGATGAACACAGGTTTGACTTTTAAAAACTAAAACTTTGACTCCACAATTGAGATACGTTACGATGAATTGAGAATTCAATTTTTGTAGAAAGATTCAACAGAGAATTCCTAACAAGACTGCACTTAAAGATTTGGATAATTGATTCGATTTTAATTTTTGGCCAAAAAGTGGCAACACAGAGGAACCGTCGGGTTTTAAAAAAAAATGATTTCTCTTGATCATTTGTATTTTACAGATAACGAATATAAGTAAGTGATTAATGGAGTTATGCAGTACTGAGAATTGATGGCACTTGTTTGTATCTGGAATTAAATTGACAGCTCCTCACGAGCAAAACAGAGAAAAAGAAAAGCATAAATAAATAAATAAAAAATAAATTAAAAAATTATCGAAGGAGGTGATAGGATCCAGTATGCGTAATTTTGTCTATATATTTATATTATATATTATATAATAAATAAATAATAATAATAATAATATTACTAATATTAATAATAATAATAATAATATTACTAATATTAATAATAATATTATTATTAACAATATTTATAAGAGTAATAATAATGATAACAATAATAAGTTTAATAATAATAATAATAATTTATAACCATAATAATAATAATCCTTAATGGTAATGGTAATAATAATAATATCTAATAATGATACTAGTAATGATAAAGATATAACAAACTTACATGTTTTGAATTTTTATATCTATATATTATATATTATAATAATATCATTATTACCTATATTAATATTAATATTTAATGATAATAGTGAAAGTAATAATAATAATAATATTAGTATAACATATATATTTTAATATATTAATATTACATATTATGTATTATTTAATACTTATATAATAACATATATTGATTATTTATACATTTTATCGATATACATATAATGATAATTATGTTTATACATCATATACATATTCAAATTACTATATATAATTATGTTTTACATATCCAGTTTTATTACTTAGATGAATGTATTAATTATATACATTAAAAAAAAAGTTAAACTCACAGTATAACATTATACATTTAATACTTTGTTAATCGTTGATGAATTATGTATATTCAACATACTCTCTATATTTAAATAAACAATATTAAATAATAAGTTGAAGTATTCATTAATTTATTATAATATATAATTTATTTACATGTATAGTTATTTATACATACATTTCTATTTACGATTAAATGGTTCGTGAATCGTTGGAAATTGTCAGAGGTTAAATGCATTCATGTAAACAATTCAAAAATTTCGAGGCTCAACATTACAGACTTTGCTTATCGTGTCGAATTCATTTGAAGATTAAGTTTTAAATTTGGTCGGAAATTTTTGGGTCGTCACAGTACCTACCAGTTAAAGAAATTTCATGACGAGTATGGGTTGATAAATAGGGTTTTATCATCATTGAATAATATGGATAAAACAATTCGATTTTTCGAAGAGTACAAGTGAAGCTATCAATAAATAATGAAATGAGAAAGACATGTTTCATCATAACTTTTGACTAGTCATGGTTGAATTCCGGAATTCAAGGGATTCAAAAGAAAATCTTGGAAATCTATAAGATTTGATTCTTCAGCGAGTAAGGAAATTAAGATCTCTATAATTAAATACAGTGATCTGCCTCGATTACTCTGTCTGATATTTCCATTATAAATTAAACTCTTCCGTTCCATTATTTTCACCATTCCTATACTTTCTTTCTTAGTTCATACATCCAAAGATTGTGAAAATGCTTAATCCCGTTCTATTCCTTGATATTTTTCTAATTATCATTTCTGTCATCCTTTTTTTAAATCTTCCACCAGAAAAATCTGTTTACTTCCACTATTACCTTGGAGTGATACTATTCTTAATTATACCGTGTCTTTATATTGTTATTCGTATTAATATCTACGGTTTGTAATTTTTGAGTTGTTGTTGGGTTTTATATCTTCCCTTATATTTTGATGTCTCTGCTTCTGTCCTTCTGTAATCATTGACATTCATAGTTAATACTCTCTCCAATTTACTGTGATCTATACTCCCATTTTTATTTCAGATCTTCATTCTTTTGTTTTCTCTTCCCGACCTTAAGTAAAGTGATCAGGACGTTTCGATTTGTAGGTATGAAGTTTGAAAGAACATAACTAAGATCCTAAGCAGAAAGGAAAAGTAATAACACGATTTGATTTGTTAAATTACCAGAAATCACGAAAAAGATAGAACTATTAAGAAAATAAGTTCTTGATATGTTCGGAGATTAGATAGAATGTAAGAGTCGTGTAACATGGCACAGGATGATGTTATGGTCTGTGAATCATCATGTTTCATTAGAAACTCAGCATGACTTACTGTAATATAATCACGTTGATCAAGTGTCATTATATTATACTAACTCATGCATCAATTTCCAACACTACTTCAAAAGCATTCTTATTTTAAACTCGAAGGTTTACAGAATATAGAAACTAAGACAGTTTCCTTTTATGATATATCACAGATAGCGCGGAGAGATAATTTATATCGGACGAGAATATTTATGAAGATATCTTCAGAAATATTGAGGATATTAATAATGAAAGATACGATAACATCTTAGAATTTTTGAATCAAATTGTGATGAAGAAATTCATTCACGATGATTTAGAGCGATTAAGGAGCAAGGTATTCGTTAAAGATTTCATCAGAAACAGAATCATCAGGATTCTTTTATGTACAAGTTTAGTCCTTGTTCAGAGTCTTTTTCATGATTTGCTCAATTCATTTTTTCAGTATCAAAATCTTTGAGCTTTTCCAATACTCCATTCTTTATCATCAAACTTTTGACTGTTAAGGCAGTCTTCAGTTTTCACTGCTTCATTAGCTTTTTCAAAACTCAGGAAACTGATTCATAAGCTAAAGCGCTTTTCAGAAATTCAGAATTGAAATTCGTAAATCCAGGAGATAGAAGTTATATGTGTATATATATATATATATATATATATATATATATATATATATATATATATATATATATATATATATATATATATATTATATATAAAAATTGTTGTCGTAGAATCGATGAGAATTTCGAGATTATCGATTGATGCCTTCCGGTATTTGGTATGGTAATTATCGTTACGAGATGCCGATGAGTTCATGATAAGACTTCAATAGATAAATATATTGATTTGTCGTAGAGATTAATCCAAGGAGCAATGAGGTTGCTGGTACGTCTGCTGGTAATTTAGTGGAATATAAAAGATTCCCCAGTAACAATAAAAGAGCACGCATATATATCAAGGTTATAATAAGGTTGTTTCGAACGAAAAGTCGAAGTTGGTTTGCTGGAGCTGTGACAAAATTTGCTACCTTGAAAAGGGATTGTAAAGTTATTTTGGGTAATAATAATGCTAAAGGAGCTAACACAGATACGGGTTAAATGTTTACTCAGGTTTCGAGAGTTTTCAGGTGCATAACTATATGCATCAATCTTTTCTTCCATAGATAAAGTGTGGTTGGTTCATCCTCTCGATTTGGGGTGTTTTCAAGAATCATGAAAGTTTGAACGCAGATTGGAATCGTCAAGATACAAATGAGGTTTAAGATGAAATCAAGTGGCAAACTTGAAGAATTATTTAGTTTCATATGTTATAATCAGTATTTTAATTCATTTTAATTGTCCAATATTATTCGTCCACAGTCGATAGTCCACAGTTAACAGTCCAATAATTCATATATAGTTTAATATATAATATTCGAATTAATTAATACGTATCGTGACCCGTGTACATGTCTCAGAGTCGATCACAACTAAAAGTATATATATTATTATAGAATCAACCACAACCCTGTATAGCGAACTCGATCATTACATCATATAGAGTGTCTATGGTTATTCCAAATAATATATATAGATGCGTCGATATGATATGTCAAAACCTTGTATACGTGTCCCGATATTTAAAGTGGGTAAAAATAAATAACAGAAATTAAATGACGATAAATAAAGTGCGTAAAGTAATAACAGAAATTAAATGACGATAAATAAAATTGCGATAATTAAATTGCGATAAATAAAATGTAATCAGTTAGCTAGGAACAATTAGCTAGGAACAGTTAGCGTGGATTCTTAACAAAATTTCTCATAGTTAATTTATTTGTTTCTAACAAATTTTATTTTGTCAAATGTTTTCTTCATTATGCCACTTGTTGGATTCTGATAAATCAAAATCCCAATATGAAATTGGATGAATATGGTTATTCTGTGGTGAATGGATTTGTATATCGGTGGATGTAAGTAGGATAGTAAACGACTATTGAATCAGCTTCGAAGAATGTACAATGTAACTTATTAATGTGAAATCTGAATATTCCTCGGGTATTACCTACCCATTAAAATATTTTCACAATTAACACTTTTTACGAAAGAATTTTTAATTACAATCTTTATGAAAACATATATACATATATATTTTCTTCAGATGTAATCATGGATTCATTGAGTTAATATGATATTAAACTCATTTGGTTTACTGTTAGAACTAGAATACATAATCTCTAAAACATTTAGAGATTACTTAATCGCCATGAAGAACGAAGATAATTGATGTAGAACGATACGAAGAACGATGATTATACTCGAGGTACAGAATGAGATGTTGAGGCATGGATTGTTGATGGTACTAGTGCTGTTACTGATGGTACTATTGGTGCCGGTGATGTTGCTGAAGCTGGTAAATTTTGCACCATATTCTCCAAATTTATTTTTCGAGCGCGAAGTTTGTTGACTTTTTCTATTATTCCGGGGTGATTGTCGGTTGGAACGAGCGAATGAATAAGGTTTAGAATTTTAGATAGAATATAATCGTGTCAAGCTACTCTGGAAATGAGGCTGAAAATGGTGTTTCGGATAGGTTTTCCGGTAAGTGCTTCAGGTTCTTCGCCTAGAGGTGAATTCGGTTGGTGGAAGGGATCGCCTTCTTCGCGTCTCCATTGATTAAGTCGACTACGAACCCATCAGATTAATTGGGGATGGCTGATTGATTGATTCATTCCGGTGACACCGCTTTCGGAGCTTAGGTGAATATCCATGTCGGAATAGCTGTCGGAATAACTATCGGAATAGCTATCGAAATCTGAGAGACTCGAACTAGTTGAGGGATTCATCTCGTACGATCAGATGAAGGATTTTCGATAAGAAGTAGATTATAGGATGTAGATTAATACCCTGCAATACATAATTTACATATGCATATATAATACTAAAATCGCATAAGTTACGGAGGAATCTACGAAAGTTGTCAGGCAAAGGTAACAATAACAGATACGCTAAGATATGAATTTATCTGTACAATGTCTATGCAATAGAGGCAGTAAGACGTGTCTAGACTTAGAATGATAAGCAGGTAATTTCCTAAGGATGATAAGCAGGTAATTTTCGACACGAAATGATAAGCAAAACTTTTGACATGCAGACACGGTCGAAGTCCAGACTCACTAATGCATCCTAACATCTATCAGTTAGACACACTAATGCAAGACCTGGTTCGCTAAGACCACCGCTCTGATACCAACTGTCGTCACAGTGGGGACAACCACCGTCCCACCCAGTGCCTTCCCAGATAACCGCCTGGTGACCACTGAGTGTACCTTAGATACTGATTTTAGGGCCTGCCTCTCGGCTACTGCCAACCCTGGTAAGGGATCGCAAGGAGTAAGAGCCAATGCTTCATCACAGGTAACACTGTGAGAACCTCCTTTACGACTAACCCGCCACACATGGACGGTGTTATACCAGCTCTGATACCAACTGTCGTACCCCGTCCTAATCCATCTGGACGAATACATTACATTTGGTTACATCGCGAGGTACTTGATCTCTATATGATACATTTTACAAACATTGCATTCATTTTTAAAAGACAACTTTCATTTCATCGAAAGTTGACAGACATGCATACCATTTCATAATATATCTAAACTATAAATGACTTGATAATATTCTTGATGAACTCAACGACTCGAATGCAACGTCTTTTGAAATATGTCATGAATGACTCCAAGTAATATCTTTAAATGAGTAAATGCACAGCGGAAGATTTCTTTCATACCTGAGAATAAACATGCTTTAAAGTGTCAAATTCATACATATAAAGCTAGATCCATTTGAAGCAAGATACATATAAAGCTAGATCCATTTGAATAAACATGCTTTCAAGCCATCCAGATTTCTTTCAAGCTAGATACATATGAACATGAAACTATATCCAAAAGTCAAGGTTAAACTCAAAGTGGAAGTATGTTTTCTAAAATAGTCATCTAGACGTCGTTCTTTCGACTGAAATGACTACCTTTACAAAAAAAACTTGTAACTTATATTTCTGACTATAAACCTATACTTTTTCTGTTTAGATTCATAAAATAGAGTTCAATATGAAACCATAGCAATTTGATTCACTCAAAACGGATTTAAAATGAAGAAGTTATGGGTAAAACAAGATTGGATATTTTTGATCTTTTTAGCTACGGGAAATGTTTAACAAATCTATACAAATCATATCCTAGCTAACTTATATTGTATTATACATGTATTCTAATATATTATGTAATATTGGGATACTATAGACACGTATGCAAATGTTTTGACATATCATATCGACCTATGTATATATATTATTTGGAACAACCATAGACACTCTATATGCAGTAATGTTGGAGTTAGCTATACAGGGTTGAGGTTGATTCCAAAAATATATATACTTTGAGTTATGATCTAGCCTGAGACGTGTATACACTGGGTCGTGGATTGATTCAAGATAATATATATTGATTTATTTCTGTACATCTAACTGTGGACAACTAGTTGTAGGTTACTAACGAGGACAGGTGACTTAATACACTCAAATCTTTAAAACATAATAAAAATAGTTGTAATTATATTTTGATCATACTTTGATATATATGTACATATTTGTATAGGTTCGTGAATCGATCCGTGGCCAAGTCTTATTTCCGAGGAAGGAAATATCTGTGAAAGTGAGTTATAGTCCCACTTTTAAAATCTAATATTTTTGGGATGAGAATACATTCAGGTTTTATAAATGATTTACAAAATAGACACAAGTACGTGAAACTACATTCTATGATTGAATTATCGAAATCGAATATGCTCCTTTTTATTAAGTCTGGTAATCTAAGAATTAGGGAACAGACACCCTAATTGACGCGAATCCTAAAGATAGATCTATTGGGCCTAACAAACCCCATCCAAAGTACCGGATGCTTTAGTACTTCGAAATTTATATCATATCCGAAGGGTGTCCCGGAATGATGGGGATATTCTTATATATGCATCTTGTTAATGTCGGTTACCAGGTGTTCACCATATGAATGATTTTAATCTATATGTACGGGATGTGTATTGAAATATGAAATCTTGTGGTCTATTGTTACGATTTGATATATATAGGTTAAACCTATAACTCACCAACATTTTTGTTGACGTTTAAAGCATGTTTATTCTCAGGTGAATACTAAGAGCTTCCGTTGTTGCATACTAAAATAAGGACAAGATTTGGAGTCCATGTTTGTATGATATTGTGTAAAAACTGCATTCAAGAAACATATGTCGATGTAATATATTTCTATTGTAAACCATTATGTAATGGTCGTGTGTAAACAGTATATTTTAGATTATCATTATTTGATAATCTACGTAATGTTTTTAAAACCTTTATTGATAAAATAAAGGTTATGGTTGTTTTAAAAATGAATGCAGTCTTTGAAAAACGTCTCATATAGAGGTCAAAACCTCGCAACGAAATCAATTAATATGGAACGTTTATAATCAATATGAACGGGACATTTCACGATCGTCCCTCACCATCGGTCGATGGTCAACGACCATCGGCCGAAGGTAGTTCATCAGCTGCAACAGCAGCAAAGTGACGGGTTTCAACCCAAAATCACCAAATCTCGACTTTGGACACGTTTTTTACCTCAAAACTGAACACAACTCGTACACTAAACTTTTTGGAACATAAACCCACAACATTCAAACACAAACAACATCATTTTCTACCAATTTGACACAAAACCTCATTTTAACAAAAACTAACTTAAAACCCCATTTAATCACATATTCGATCATGAAATCTTACAAACCTTACCTTATTTGAATCACAATGACACAAGGAACGTTTTGACACCAAAACCAAGCTTCAATTCGAGATCAAATGATTTAGGGTTGAGATGAAAATAGTGAAGTTGAGGTTAGGTGAATGTGTGAGTGAGAGGAAGGTTCAGGAAACTTCAAGAAAGGAGCTGGTCAAGGCTTATATATTTGTGTTAAACACAATACCCCATCACACACGGGTATTTACCAGTTATCTGATATCTTTCGCACAAGATTAGGTAACCTAAACGAGGTCCAATTAAAATAAACAAACCTGTTCTGGGACCCTTGTCACATACTGGTCACAACACAAATATAATAAAACACTAATAAAATAATTAAAATAAAAGCACTTAAGACTAAACACAAACCCTAAGGGCAAAATAGGCAACTTACAACTAGCTCGGGTTTCAGTCTGTTACATAGGATGTCTGTACTTGTGGGGCCAACTGCATAAGAGAGTGTGCTCTCTTCTTTCCTCTTTGACAGCTATTTGCAGGAACACCCCGATTCGGTTTGGCACCACTATTTGATTAAACAAATAGAATATTGTGTTTCCTAGGTGTTGACAAAGAATAACACATGTCTGCACATGCGTTAAACTTCTGCATTCCCACGTGGTCTTGTAAGGTTACTTGTCAGCCGCCGACGCGTGTCCTTTTCTGTTCAACTTTGTCTTTGACTTCGGTTGAATAGTACAATTGATGTAGACCACTCAGGAAACCACTATGCTTGTAATGGAGCATAGCTGTCTTGTGTAGTAAGCTGCTTTCCAGTCATGCTGCTTCTTCTATGCTGAGTCACTTGATATTTTTAAATTGCTGAGTACACATCATGTGCTAATTGAAGAATACTGTCTACCTTGTGCTGGTAGACTAGGCAGTAAACTAAACACTCGACACAGCAATATTTGCTGTCTATACATAAACAAACCTGTGTTAGCTGCACATAATATTCTAGTGTACATATCTGCTGTTTTGTCATGATTAAATCCTTCATTACATTGGGGACTCAACAATTATTCAAACGGGTATTACGGATTTTCGGATCGGATTTTACTTGCAACGGATTTATTACATCAATCACCCACCCGCGACCCGTCAGCGGGTACAAGATTACATCCATCGCCCACCCGCGGGTCAAGATTTTTAATTTTATCCGTCCATCACATATACGGGTACCCGCGGATCTCGGATTTTTTTAGATCCATGGCCATCCCTACAAACATATGCCCCTATAAAGTTGTTTTAAAATTGATCGTTAAGAATAAAATTATATATTTATATGTACATCTCTAATTGTATATGTTTTTAGTACAAACTAATTCCATTATGTCAAAATTTCAAACGAATCATAGCGGGCATACATCTAAATATCTATAAGGATTATCGAATAACTATTTCAACTTCAATTGATAACATGAGCCCATGCGTTTATATAATATTCTACAAATATTATACTCCCTCTGATCCACTACAACACTATAAGTTTTATCTGTTGACTTTTCAAAGTCTTTTTTGTCAACTTTAGCTGTAAATATTTTGTCATATAAAATTTGATGAAAATCAAATGAATGAAAACACATTTAATACCCAATTCGTTGATATAATTTTCATCAAATATTATATAACACAAATAAAAATATTTCCAGTCAAAGTTGAAAAAGAAAGACTTTAGTAAAATCAACAGGGAACACTTATGGTGAGACGGAGGAAGTATTATTTTAATTTTTAAAATTTATGCGTAAACTGTATATTAATTTTATATTATATAAAATATCATTCATAATAATATTATTAAGGAATTATCTATTTTATAACTTTTATTACCATAAAAACATTATAAATAGTTTTTTATATATGACCATTATATATATATATATATATATATATATATATATATATATATATATATATATATATATATATATATATATATATATATATATATATATTAAATTAATGTATCGTTTAAAATAATATTATTTACGACTATTTAAAATAATTTCATAATAATAATATAATATATACTAATATTTAATATTAATATAATATTAAATGATAATATAATATAATATTTTAGGTAACGAAAAATGTATATCAAATTAAATTAGAAGATCTAATAATATGATTAATAGATGGAAATAACTGATATACTGATACGTAGCAGGAATAAATGAGGAGTTTGATACATGACATGAATTAATCAGGAGTTGACACATAAGATTATTGTCACACGTTTTACATAATGTATAGATCGATAGATAAATATTATATATTAAATATTAAATATAAAGAAATACTAACTATTAAATATAGAGATAATATAATATGTTAAATAACAAACTTCGAGTTGGTCGTAATCTTTGTTATCTTATCTTCATATATATATATATATATATGTGTGTGTGTGTGTGTGTGTGTGTGTGTGTGTATAAATATATGTATATATATATATATATATGTGTATGTGTGTGTGTGTGTGTGTGTGTGTGTGTGTATAGTTAATTAATATAATAATTGAAGGATATTAAAGGAATAAAAGGTGTAGGATTCCGAGTCTGGTATTGACGGGATTGAGGGTCCTTTGATTTCGTCCAATCCCGGCCCTCCTACTAGATTTACGTATGGATCTAGACAGGGCTGATCCCGAGTTTTCTGGTGCCTCGAGCGAAGCGTAATAAAAAATCCCTATGAATAAATAACTTCTTTTGGTTTGATTTTTGATTCACATTACAAGGGTAGTTAATCTATTTATCCTTTGGATATTGAAAAGGAGTATAGTACATAAGATACGCTATAAATTTAAAAGTCAAGCAGGGTAGATGATTCACATTAAAAAAGCCCCGAGCTAATGTTTCTTTTTGTATCCCACATCGAGGGGTTTACAAATAAGATAATCTATAAATTTAAGTGTCATGATTTCTAATTAGTAAAGAATTAAAGCTAGCATTTATTCTCTAGTTTGCTTTTTCTAGGGCTTATTTAAGTTTTTTGTGAAAATAAAATATATTAGGCCCTTAAAATTAATGGGCCCTGTGCAAATGTACATGTTGCACTACCTTTGGGCCGGGCCTGAATCTTGAAGTAAGAAAAAGGTTCCGCTATGTGATTTGTTGCTCCTTTTGTGCTTTGTTATGTTGTGGGTGGTTATTTTGTGTTTGTATGGTTCTTGTTTGTTTTTGGTTGTATGTGCTTCGTTATAGGTTTCTTTAAGTCGTTTGGTTTTGTCCGCCGGTTAAGGCGAGGATCGAAGTTATAATAGTTTGTTTAGTTGGGTTTGCTTTCTTGCTCCAAGGCATGTAGATTTCCCTTTGTATCTTCTTGTTTCGAATCCCTCATCTTTTTGTTGAATGGATAGTTAATAAAGTTATCGTCTTTTTAGCTGAAAAAAATAGAGTTATAATTAATTTTTAAATAAATGAATAGTTGGATTAATGAGTAAATCATTGTATTTATTATTTGATAGTTGTAAAACACTCTACAAATATATTTTATTACACTATTAAAAAAAATAACATATAGTAACAAGATTTCTACTAGAAGCATAAAGAAAACCATGACTTTTTCTCTCTCAAAAATTCAACCCCACCTTCCCAAATTTCATACCCATTAACCTGCAACAAGATACTAAATCCAATCCCTAGAATTTCACCCAATCCAATAATCATAACAATTCAAGTTTTTCAAAAAAATCAACCATCTTCTTAGGTAGTCTTTCAAGTTTCACCAATCCTTCCATTCTCAAGATTAAGTATTAAAAGTTTGGCAAAATTCAGGGCATTTCATGGAAGCAAAACAGGGACTTTGCTTTCGTGAAATTCGAAGACGTCAATCAAGCTTTCAAGAAAATTGTATCCACGAATGGCAAAACCATTAACGGTAGAAAGATTTTTGTAGGTTTTGTATGAAATGGTCATTAAAAACACAAAAGAAACTTCAAAAGAAGAATGCAATGTTTTTCTTTCAGTTAACCAAGAAATCAATGATGCATTGAGTTTTACGGCACACATAGTTGATAAAGAGCCAATCAAAGCCCTCAAGTTGTTCAAGTGGTTAAAAAGTAGGAGTATAGCCATAAGAACAATTTCAGTTTGGGGTTTGTTCGGTTATGTGGTCCAATGTAAAGATGCCGAAATCTTCAAGAGGGTGACCATGAGACCTACAATGAATGAAGTGGAATTTTTAGAAATCTTACCGATGGTTCAAAAGCGTCACAAGTATTCTAGAATCACGTGTTTGGCAATCAAAGGTATCCCGTTTGAATGTTGTTCACCAGAATGCACCATTGAAGTTGCAAAAGAATTTGGAAAAGTCCTTCATGTTGACAGTAATACCCATCAATTAAAACATGCTGATACTTTGTTTACTATGGTTGAAGTCGAAGATCTAAAGCCCATCAATCGGTATGTTTTGGCTAATGTCCCAAATGTCTCAAAATGTAAGTTATGGGTCGAAGAAGTTTATTATGAAGATGACATGAAAACAGTGTCGGATGAAATCATAGACGAATACAATCATGTTCTTCATTGCACTAAATCTGCCATGCAAGATTTAAGAAAAGCCAATGAAGAAGTGAAGGTCATTCAGGAAATTCCGGTTGTCTCGCCGGATTTACAGCCTGAGGAAGGTGAGTTCTTCACCGGTGACGAAGATTCAAAATTTTGTACACCGGTCAAATCAAATTACAACGGTAACATTATAAATGTGGTCATAATTCGATGGAAAAAGTAACCAAAGCTATCAAAGATCAAAAGGAAAAGGAAAATAGTTTTAAAAAATCCCCTTTTTCAGGAAAAGTACAGAACAAGCAGGTTTGCAGATACCCTTTACATACATCTGTTTCACCTATTTCTCATGATAAACCTTTTTCTCTTAACCAAAATGACTTTCCTACCCTTTCACACATCTCCAAATATTCTCAAAAAATCACCAATTTTAGTCAAAATACTAAAGGGACTGTTTACCTTCTAAATGTGAACAAACTAAACCAACCATCACTTTGCCACCTAAGTTTCCTGATCCCAACAAGGCTGTTCATTCAACCAATGGAAATCATTGTATTGACGCAAGATGCAAACGTTCTTGTGACAAAATTCGTAATAAAATTCCTGCTAACAGTCAGCTAGATATCTCCTTCAATTCTCAAGAAGCTTATCAACACAAACCTTCCTCTTCAAAGGTCAACCATTGGACTGATAAGATTACTACTATTTACAATATTTTCGATACTTCTAGTGAGATTGCTCATGTGGTCGGTCAATCGAATAATCCAACCAAAATTCCATCAAAAGGTTATTTGACAAGTGCAAAAAAGCTTACCTTTAAAGAAGAGATGGTAAAATTCGGTGAATTAATGGAAAACATGGCTGATGATTAGCTTTCAATTTTTGAGGTTTTGGATTTCAATACTCTTGACCTTTTCTTTCAATCAATTGTATCCCTGTCTCTCAAACAATAGCAGTTGGTGTTTACTTTCAATCGCCATGAACACTCCTTCTTGTCTTTAGAGAATGGTTCGATTTATTGGAGTATGAAGGCTTCTCGAATTGATTATTGTTGGAGTAATGGAATCGTTCTACAATTGATGATTTCGTGGGGTTATGTTCTTTAGTTTCATTCCAATTTGGGAATCTCTTTTACATTGCAGTGCTGATTAAACCGACTAACCCCTATTTTTATTTGGGTTCATGGGTCCTTTAATCCTTTTATTAGCCTGCTTCCAAGATTTTTTACCGGGCCTGCTTCTAAGTATTCTCGTTGGGCTTGCTTCCATGTTTTGGTGGACTTTCAATGATGCCATATGGGCCTGTTTTCTGTGGGCCTCCAAGTCCATTTGCTTGGCTTTGCGATCCTCGTAGGAGTTTTTTTACGTTTATCAGCTGTTCTTTCAATTTATGTCAGGTCTTTTGGCTCAAAAGCCTCTTACAATGTAATACTACCTCCGTCCCAAATCTATAGTCTAGTATTCAATTTGGAGATGTCCCAAAGTAATTGTCCACTTTCATAAACAAAAAAGAATGAGAAGATTAAATTCTATTATGCCCTTAATGTATGTGGATATGATTAAAGGATAAAGAAAAAGTAAAGGTAAACCTGAAAAGTAACAGAAAGTACAGTACTTTTATGACATTTTTTTAAACTTTGTGTTTTTTGTCTGGAGACAATAAAATCGGGACGGAGGGAGTCTATTTTCTCTTTATCGTTTCGATGAAGGTTTAATTAATATATTACTCCCTCCGTCTCATTCCAATAGTCCACAGACAAAAAACACGCAGTTTTAGGAAATCCCACTAACTTCATTTCTCCACCAATGAAATATCTTCTCTCTCCAGATCCACCAATGAAATATCATCATTCCTTTCTATTTATGGAAGTGGACTATTAATTTGGGATAGCCTAAAATGGAATACTGGACTATTGAAATGAGACGGGGGTAGTATTTTTTTCGGGAAAAAAACAAGATTTTCTACTAAATGCCAAAAATGCCGTAAGTCCAACCTAATTGTGATTGGTCCACATGGGTCGTTTTTACTGTTAAAACTGAATCACCAAACGCCCCGACCCGCGAACGTTTTGGACCCGAAGAAAAAAAATTGTGCTCCACGCGCTTTCTTAATTTATTTAGGGTGCTTCAACTCCACGCTCTTCTTTTGGTTTCTTTGCCCCACACACAATTTCTTATTCAAGTCTTTTTACATCTGCCACTACATTTCTATTATTCTTTCAGGTCCCACACAAAAGATTTTACCCACCAATGTTACACTCTATTCACCATTTATCACTAGAAAATTGATTGCAATGTTTTGTATGTTCGTTAAAAAGTTATTAAATCTATGTATAGATTAAATACATTAACATTTGTATAATTTTTATAAAATACTCCATCCGTCTCATATTAATTATTCGCAGACAAAAAACACACAGTTAAAAAAAATATCATAAAAATTTTGTACTTTCTGTTTATTTTTCAATTTTACCCTTAGATTTTCTTTCTACTCTAATCATATTCACATACATTAACAGAATAATAGTACTTAACTAGTGTTATGCCCCTCGCTTTGCGTCGGGTTGTGAATTATCGATAGTTTGCGTTTATGTGAATGTTTTGTAGAAGTTTTAATAACTGAGTTTGGTAACGATATCTTTACATTTTAAATGTTCAACTCTGTTACATTATGCATTTAGCGAATTATTCTCCTACTATATATTCAAGTTAGCTTTCAAATGTAACAATGTAAATAAATATAAATAAATAATAAATATTAATATACAACCAATAATAATAAACGATGTTCATTTTTTTTTATAAATCATATGTTTTAAAAATGATGTGACATATGTGTTAAATTTTTGTTAAAAAATGTGAACAACGCAACAAAAATGTAATATCACATCTAGTAATGGACTTAAAGTACATGAAAAAGTTGATTAAAACACAATTTTTTTTTAAATAGTGCAAAAGATAACAAACATTTCCATTTAGTATTTGATATTTGATTATCATTATCATTATTATTATTATCAATAAAATTATACTATTACTATTAATTATTATTATTCATTTCATTTTTCAATGTTAAAGTTAAGTTGTGTAGTCCATATCATTTTGCTATTCTAAGACCATTCCCAACGGGCTCCGCCCTCACCCATTCATGAAGACCGCCCTCGAGGGCGCCGTTGGCATTTCACCCGCCCTAGGCCGCCCTCGATTCTCTTTCATGCTTTCGTGCTGGTGTCTGTCATGGGCATAATATTTCGAGGACGTAAAATTAAATGAATGTAGCCATTGCCCAGCATTTTGTATCCATTGCATACTTCAACGGCTTTTTTTTTTCTTTTCTTTTTCTCCTATATAAATACACTCCAATCTTCCATATCTCAACACCATTCTTCCATATATCAAATTACTCCCAAATCAAACAATCTTCAAACAATCACTCAAAATGGCACCCACTCTCGTCCCAATTTATGTTTACTTCAACGGCGAGTTTTCGGATGATTGGAAATGGTGTACACTTGGCGAAAGAAAAACGTTCGAAAACGTTGACGTTAGTGAAATGGATTTTTCGAAGTTGTTGCAGTTTGTCAAAGAAAATGTGGAGTTCAAACACACGGACTTCGTGTATTACAATGACGATGAGAAAATATACAAGTTTCTTGATACGAATGAAGATTGGGATGCCGTTAAAAATAAAGCAATTACGGCAAATGAACCCATAAACGTGCATCTTCTTTTCATTGATTACGATTATCGTCCACCAAGAGAGAGTAGCGATGAGAAATGATGGGTTAACGATGATACGATTGACAAAAAATATTGATTGTCTTAATATTATGTGTTCGTATTTATATGCTTAATTGTGTAATTTTTTTTTTTTAAATGTAATCGTATTTTTGTTTATCAATAAAAGTGTTGTTTAAAAAATTTGTAATAATAATAATAATAATAATAATAATAATAATAATAATAATAATAATAATAATAATAATAATAATAGTAGTAATAAATATTAATAAAATATGTGGGGCCATGTGATGAGAAGGGAGGATGTCATGGTTGATAGTGGTGTGTGATGGAAAGGAAGTGAAAAATAAATGGAGAGAGAAAGCTAATGTACGTCATGGTTGGGAGTGGTTTAATCGACTAAAAAAACATGGGTACTCCACGTGACTTTTTTCAACGGATTTGACCCCAAAAAAAATCACATCCGCTCTTATGTGTTAGTGTATGAAAGTCCAATTTGATGATCATTCAAAACACTCTCCTTTCTTCGTTTTCAGTTTCACCTTAAACCTAAAAATATACACTCTCTCTTAAAATCAACCGCCGCCGCCAACACCTTCCACTTTCTGATGTCATCGTTGATGGCCGATCTTCACCGCCTTTTTTTTCTTCTTCTTCATGTCTTTCTCAGTCACAACTCTTCTAAAACTGTAGATACAAAACACTCCTAAACGCCATTCACTTTCAACCTGCTGCTACCGCCGCAACCCACAACCACCTGCCGCCGCCGCTGAACCGTTGTAAGTTTTGAAAACCACTACTGCTACTTTTTCTATATTTTTTTTAATTTTAAACCGTCTTGGCTTTCCTTATGGACGCAAAAATAATAATTTTAGATCTGGTTTTAAACCGAGTTTTTTTTCAGATATGATTTTCTTTTACGTTTTTATAATTTTTTTACTCTGTCCGAATTACATTTTTACTGTGATGATGGCGTTTATTTTTTACGGATGTGTGTTTGTAGCCTGTAGTGGCTCCGGTGGTGGTAGATGCCGTTGACGGCGGAGGCTAGCCTTTCCGATTGACTCTTAGTTTATCTATTTTGTTTGAGGGTGTTTTGTTATTTTTTGTTTTTGTATCTAATGTTGATCAAATTAAAAAAAGTTATTAGGTGGAGATAGTTTTTTTTCTTAAAAAAAATGACAAAAATACCCCTGATACTGTTGATGAACAGTGAAACAGTGTTTTGTTTTTCAGATAGTATATTAATTTCTTATTCTTAAAAAAATGACAAAAATACCCTTGATACTGTTGATGAACAGTGAAACAGTGTTTTGTTTTTCAGATAGTATATTAATTTTCTTATTCTTTTCTATTTATAGAGGTGAACAACTAACATTTCAAAATAGAATAATGGACAATAATGGACAATAATATTTCTTTATGTGGCAAATATTATCTTACTATGTTCGTCTCATCGGTTAAATAAATTGAGGAAGGATGGAGTATTATAATAATAAAAGATGTTAATTCAAAGTTTTAGTATAAAGACTTTTAAAATAAGAAAATTATATTTAACCGATGAGACGAACATAGTAAGATAATATTTGACACATAAAAATAATTTTATTGTACATGTTTCTTTATAATAACTTTTCATCTACTTATCACTTCGTTAATTTATTACAAAAACTGTCGCATCGCGCAAACACATATATGTTTAGCAATATTACAAGTAGCCTTTATTTTTTAGCTGGTAGTTGTTAGCTTTTTAAATGTATTTAAGTGTTTGGTAGAGCAACCAAATATTTTAAATAAAGAATAAAATAATAAAATGTTAGAAGCTAAAACCTAAACGCAACACCTAGTAGCTTTTAGTTTTTTCTCCCGTCTAAAAGCTTTAAGCTTCTTTAATCAAATGAATCTTTTTATTAAATATGAATTTTTCATAAAAGTTAAATGTTAAAAGATAGTATATGACACATTGATTTAAAACATTAGTTTTATCAAACAGCTAATTAATTAATTGTCTTTCTGAAACACTCATGCATCATTCAGACAAAATATTACAGTCATAAAGGAAACTAATAGTGGGAATATATAGAGTATAGACACCCTTGAATGATATAAATACTCATCAGTATACACACTCTTTAAGGTTTAAGGTATGAGACGTAAATTTTTTTTGGGGCGAGTCGGGGATCACAAAAAATATCTTGGGTTAATTGGGAGTCTCTATTACTACCTTATGCTCGGGGGTTTGAATATCGGGTCCCTTAGAGCTAAAAACTTAGCTTTAATGGAAAAATGGTGGTGGCGTTACCGAGTGAAACACAATTCGTTTCGGGTTGTCAAAAGTATTCATGGGACGGATGGGAGGCTGGGTCAAAACACCTCTAGTTACACTTCGAGTAAAAGTTCGATTTGGAAAAAGCATACAAAACATTGCCAAAGACTTTGATAAATTGGATATAAATTTATCACTCATTTGTCAAAGTCGTTGGAAACGGGGAAGACACTTCATTTTGGAAGGATATATGGCTTGATAATCAAATGTTGTGTGAGAAATATGAGACACTTTTCAGGTTGGAGATCAACAAGGATGCATTGGTCTCGGATCGTGTTATAAAAGATGGTGCAGCCACTCTTAATCAATGGAACTGGTCGAGAACTCCTAGTGGAAGAACAAGAAACAAACTCGTTGCACTTCAAGACAGTTTGGTGAATTTTTGTTTTGCCAATAATGAAACAGATTTATGGTCCTGTTCATTCAATTCAAATGGGAAGTTCACCTTAACTCTCTGTCACAAGTGGCGGAGCCAACAATTTTTTTCACGGGGGACAAAAAATTTTTGAAAGCGTACCTTTTTGGTCAAAATATGGACTCTTTTGGGCAAAATATGGAGGTTTTTAGGACAAAATACGGAAAATTTTGGGCAAAATACGAAGGCCTTTGTGCAAAATATGGAAGTTTTGGGAGCAAAAACTAAAAACTTTTGAATTAAAAGAAAATCCACTTGGTGCAAAATGAAAAGATCCAAATTTTTTACATTAAAAATTAAAAATTCACCGGGGGCGGCTGCCCCCACTTGCTCCATACTGGCACCGCCCCAGGTCACAACTACTCAATAATAAGATATTGCCTTTTACACTTTTGAATCATGCTACATTGCGCAATCCTTTGTTACCGTCCAAAGTTGAGATTTTTATATGACGAGTAAGATTAGGATGACTTCCGATTAAGGTTTGACTTAGACTCGGTTCGATGCCCAAATTGCAACAACGACATTAAAACCATCGACCACATGTTGCTTTCGTGCCCAAAAGTGAAAGAACTATGGGGTTGTTTAATGCGCTGGCGGAATACGGGTATCTCAATGTACACAAGTCGGGACAACTTATTTCTACGAAAAGGATCGAGATTGGACCCAAATGCATATTTCAAAATTTGGCAAACTATAGAATGGGTATGCGGGTATTCAATATGGAGGAATCGAAATCTGAAGTTGTTCGAGAATAATTGTTGGAGTGTTCCAATGGCGTTAAACGAGATCTAAGTTAATAGTTTTCAATGGATTAAAAATCGCTCGAAGAATCTTTCCCTGGATTGGAATGTGTGGTTGTTGAGCCCGAGCACCTACGCCGATCATGGCTAAAATCTGAAGCTGCTGTTCTCGCGGTTACAGGAGTTTGCAGACTACATTTTTCATGTTTTCTTTTCGTTTAAATTCTTGGGCTGCTGTTGTATCTTTGTATCTGGTTGTATAAGGCCCATGCATTTCCTCTATGCATGAATGTTGATGTTTACCTCTTTCTTTTTTAATAATATAAGACTTTGCCTTTATAAAAAAGTAGACAATAGAATACTGTAAGAGTACACCTCTGTTTCTTTAACAAGGGAAACTAATAGCGGGAATATAGACACCCTTGAATAATATACTCAGATTTATCAATAAATTTCAAATCTTTAAGCATTAAAAAAATAGAAATATCAAATACAACAAAAAATAAGACGTCAAAACAGAACACAAGAATTAAAGATCTGTCCATAAATTTCAATTGGTGTAAAATAAACATTGATTACACGAATCCACATACTAATTACTGCTAATATATAAACTTCATACATCAATGAAAGATAAACTGATAGATACATAGTTCCAATTACAATTTCTTCAACATTCTGCAATACTGTTAATTTACCACCATGAAACTTGCAATCAACAACATCCAATCTTTGTGCTTTTGTCCTCAAACTGAACTCAAATATGCAAAACAATAACTAACAGATTTCAACATGATCTGTAACACGATCACCTAATTGTTGTGATTCAGGGACTTCAGTTACATCGGTTTCGGGTTTTAACTGCATTTGGCAATCGCAAAGCGATCTCCCATCTTCGAGAAATAAGTACTCTGCTGGTCTATGATATGTGCTTCCAACATGAGCTTCAAATTTACTTAGTAAAAAAAACACACCACAACAATCACATTGTATCCCCTCTTCATAAACCCTTCCTTCTCCAATAACTTTACGATCTTTTTTTCGATAATAAACTCGCGAACCGCGGGTCACAATATTGTTTTTGAATAGTACAGAAAGCCCCAACCTTTGTCTTCGAGTTGACGAAGCTTTCACCTTTGGTACATTTTCGACTTTCAGTAATTTTTTAATATCTTTAAGCTTTTTTCCAGTTTCAACTTTACCAAAATTGGTATTCTTCAGTAAAGACTCACCTATTTGTTGAGTTACATATACAGACTCAACTTTTTCGATTCGAATCTTCTTTTGGGGCTGAATATCCTTCGAATCAAGATCATGATCAAAAAAGCTATTTGCATCCCAATCAATATTCGCGAATGCTTTTTCTAATTCCATACCAATTTCATCTTCAATTGACCCTTCAATGTTGATACTACCCAGATCAAAATCATAACTATCCACCAATTCTGTTTCAATACCCAGATCAGTATCATTATTCGAAAAGTACTCGTTATTTTCAAGATTATGATCATCATAAGTCCTTTTCTTGATATGATTATCGCTCGAAAAATCATCTTTTTTCTCCAAATTCTTGTCCACTACGGTAACCCCAAAAGTACCCGAATCATGATCATGATTGCAAACACTTTTCTTGACTGTTTTACCACTCGAAAACTCATTCTTTTTTATCGACTTCATGTCTTCTTTTTTGTGAATCACAACATGACAAGCAGATCTTAAAGAACAGTAAGTTCTTCCTAAAGGAGACCGATATCGAAGTTCTTTTTTTCCGAGTGCTTTTGTGACGTAAAAAAACTTCCAACCAAGTGCAGAAAGATGATTTTTTGCGTTCAAAATCATATCTTTAACATCTTCATTCTTGACTCTGCCAACATGAACACCAGATGAATAATAATCGATTATTGCTTCTGGGTTATACACTGGTTGATGATCCACATATTCTATTGGAACAACTGATGAACATGCAGAGTTTAGTATCGCCATATTAATGAATGATTACAACAGAGGTTTAGGGTTTTTATTGTATTAGGGTTTAAGAATGAATGAATTGAATGAATAAAGGAATGAATGAAGAATGAGGGAAAGAATGAGGGAATGAATGAATGAATGAGAAGACGAAATAAGCTAATTTATATTTATATATTTATAATAAATGGAAAGTAAATCTATATAAGGAAAATATAAGATATCTGATGTGAGGACTAGTAGGATTCTGTTTGTCAAATTGTTTTCAAAGCGATTTGTAAATCAATTAGGGTTTATTTTTCGGAAAAGGCCCAATTGCCCGTTGCCAATAACGCGGAAAAAGGAGAAAAGAAATTAAATCGGTTAGTTGTTTTGGTTCCTCTAAGTTTCAACAAACCATTTACTTAAAACTCCATTGTCTTTCATCTTTTGTGCTAGCTTTTTAAAATCTAGTAAGTTTTCTTCTCTATTTTCAATTTCCTTTCATTTAAGCTTACTTTTATTTCATTTCATGTCATTTACCATAGATTTATGGTTGTATGTTGTAGATCTAGAACTGTTGTTAATTATTTGTTCATGATATGTAAGAAAGTTCAAGTCTTTTGCATTTTTGTTGCAAAAAAAAAAAAAAACAACTAAGCTTACTTATGACATTATTGTTGTGGTTTAAGACAAAGATTCATAATTTATCATCTACATATGATAGATGTGGATTTTTGTGCTTAAATATTGTAAAGGAAGGAATTTTATCACCTAAGTGTGACAAAGGAAAAACCTTTGATGTCTTAAAAGCTTAAAGCTTGATTCCTTAACATCTAAATGTGATAAGGAGCAAAGTTAAACATAAAGATTGGATTTTTATCACTTACACGTGATAAAGATGCTACCTTTGATGTCTTAGAAGCTTAAATCACTAAAAAGGTTGAATCTTTACTACTTTCATGTAATAAAGATACGACCTTTGTTACTTAGAAGCTTGAATCACTAAAAAGGTTGAAACTTTACTACCTCTATGTAGTAAAGACGCAATCTTTGTTAACCTAGAAGCTTAAATCATTGAAAAGGTTGAAGCTTTACTACTTTCAAGAAGTAAAGATGCAATCTTTGTTAGCCTAAGAGCTTGAATCACTAAAAAGCTCAAAGCTTTACTACTTCTATGTTGTAACGTTCTTTGTTAAATTGGAAGCTCTAATCACTATAAAGGTCGAAGCTTTACTACTTTCGTGTAATAAAAATGTGATCTTTGATAACTAAGGAGCTTTAGACACCAAAAGGGTGACGCTATATTGCCTACATGCAATAAAAGTACACCTTACTTGAGCCAGAAAGTGTCTAAACCATCATAGCAAATCGATCAGCTCAAATCTGATCCGAGCATCACACCTAGAGGTCTAAGAGCTTAAAATTTGGATTCCTCACATTGTTTAGATAAATTTTCATATAGGCCTCATCGAAATCCGTCATACGGTTTGGAAGATACGTCCAAATTAAGTCGACTACGTCTTTTGACGTCGTGCGAAATTTTCTGAACTTGAAGTATTGAACCGTCGATGTGATCATTTTACCTTGAGTTTGATTATGGAAGTTTAGTATTTGTTAAAGGACACCTTATTGGTTCATTTGTCACTGACCCTCGTCCATTGGACTCATATAGGTCCGGCAATGACCAAAGGAATGTCGTGTCCAATAACCGTCGTGTTTCGAAACTTAAACTATTTTTACAAAACCATTGTCAAATGACATGAGGATGACGTAAACCTATTTGACTTAGATTATAGTTGACTTTAGCCGGACAAACACTAAGTGACTGTATTACTTTAGGTTGAGGACCGTTTTTGCAGTTCGTTGCATTATTTTTCGTTTGTGTGCCAGCTGTGCATTAGAGGTGAGATATTGATCCCGTTTTAAACTTTCTATACTATTTTGGGACTGAGAATACATGCGTTGTTTTCATGAGTTACATACTAGACACGAGTACTTAGAACATCGTATGTGTGAGTTATAACGTCGGAAATCCCTTTAGCTTGGTAACAGTTAATTATTGGTTTTCCAACCGATAAGCGCGAATCTTAGATATCGATCCATAGGGTTTGACAACCTCACTCGGTCTAGTCGCGCTAGCTGGACAAACGGGTGTTTAATAAATCGTAACTATTCACACCCTGACAAGGTGCATATACGGGGGTACTTTTAGTTGATAAGTTTGGTTACCAGGTGCCTACTGTGCATATACTTTCATACTGGTTTTTGAATACTGAAATCTCGTGGTCTACCTTACTTTATTGTTCGCAGTAAAACTTTATCTGACCAACATTCGTGTTGACTTTTAAGCACGTTTTATTCTCAGGTTCTTAGCTGCTTACTTCCGCTGTGCTAGAGGTCTGCATGTTTGGAGTCGCAGATTTTTAAACATTTTACTTGCATTCAATAAATTAAAACTATACTTTTGTACCTTGTTCATGGATTGACATTTGGGTCAAATTACTACTTATGTTGCTTTCTATTTTTAGAAGCTTACTACTTTTGTAAACTTTCTATTTTGGGAAATTTTTATGATATGAATACAAGGTTTTGGTCAAAACGTCTCATATGGAGGGCGTAGATCGTGTTTGGGACCTTTTGTTAATGTCGGTCCATAGTGATTTTGGACGGGACGTTACAACAGCAGCGGTGAAGGTGGCAGAAGCATCGACTGCAATGGTGCTTACAACCACATCAATGGCGGTTACATCGAATGAAATGGCGGTTATAGCGATGATGGTAGCAGCCACAGCAGTGGAGGTTACATATTAGGGTTTAGGTTGGATGAAGAAGAAATATTGACTGTAATTTTAAATCAATAATTATCTTATGGTGTTGATTTTGAATTTTGAAATTTAAGAAGGGCAAGAAAGAAGAAGACGTGTTTTTTTATGGCCGTGAAGGGTTAAGCTCGAGGTATAAAAAGCCAGGCGTGCTTGACCTGTTAGATTTACAGGTGAAAGGGATAAAAGGTTTGCAAGTTTTAAGAAATATGAGCCGATTTTCTTTAAAAAAATGTTTTTTTATTTTATTTTTTGTTAATTCTTCCTAATTTTAATTAATTGCATTAATTTCTATTAATGACATCACTAAGATGCCTTTCTTTTTATTTTTGTTTTTTTATAAATGAAAATATCTTTTTTATGACATATAGCATAGTTGTATTTTATAAGAATATATAAAAATTTCCTTTTTCTTAACAATAAACACATAATATTTGCACATATCGATTTAAAACACTAGTTTTATCAATTACTCACAACTAATTAATTAATTGTATTTCTGAAACACTCATGCATCATACGGATTCACAAGAGCTATTAAGTAGTTAAATAGACAAAAGTGTAAGAGTACACATCTGTTTCTTTAAAAAGGGAAACCACTAGCGGAAATATAGACACCCTTGCATAATATAGTCAGACTAGCATTTAAGAGCCCGTGCGTTGCACGGCCACCCTTAATTAAACAAACTGGGTACAAATATGTTATATCAATTCACGGTAGGGTAGCGTTAACAAAGTACCTCAATTACATGTTGTATATACAATGGATCTTATCAGCAGATATAAGAACATTATCATGTGGCAAGTGCATTGTTGATCATTTTTGGCTATTAAGATGCAGGTTTAATCAGCTTTTCACTCATGTTAGCTGCTTTCCTTTTTCCTTTTTGTCTTACCCATGAAGTTGTAGTAGTGAGTTGCTGACAACAAATATTGAGCAAAACGCCATGAGCCCGCCGCCTATCAAAACAATTGTTTGTAACTATTTCAATAAATTTTCATGGTAAAAAAGGGCTACAAACATCATATATCATATATTTATATAAAACCAAAAAAAAAAAAAAAAAAAAAAATTGTGGATCAGCTGAAAGTGATGATGTCATTGCAATATTGAAGTGAGGAAGAAGCTCACCAGCATCAATAGGGATTGCAACAAATGTATGCCACTGACCAAGAAAAATTCTGATGAACTTTTGACATTGTTTCTTTGGGAAGATCAAGTTCATCTACCACCTATCACATTACAAGTCAGTAGCACAAGTCAAATAACAATATTTGTGTGATGACTAAAGAATATGATTTAGACAACTTTTTTTTCTAGTTTACCCCTTTACCCAATGAAGATTTAACATATGGTAATGACAAGACACGAACAACCTAACGAAAACAGAACATACAAACACAATCAACTGAATACATTTCAAGTTTCATACGTACCCTGTTGCGTAAGAAACTAAGACCCCAACTTTCATGCCCGTAATCTCGAAAGATTTAAGTGAACTATCACACATTAGAGAAACTTGTGCTCACTAACCTGTCATTCATATCACACATTAGAGAGCTAAATGGGCATGCATAGAAAGAATCCATTGGTACCCTTCAAAAATTACTCCGTATTCAGCAGGTGCTTACTTATTGATATTGAAGGAAAAAATATTCATTGACAGTTAGGGTTGGTTATCTTACTATTGAAGCAAAAAAAAAAATCAACACTACAGTGATATGTGGACGACTGGTGGTGTGTAAACGATGATCCTTCCATGATATCCGATAGAAATGATAATGCTCGCTTCACTCCGATGGAGCCACATGAATGAGATGAATTCTGATTAAAAGTAAAGGATGTCATTTGGTAATATGTAAACATAAATGGAAATCTCAAACTAATTATTAATGAACATGTAAATGAGTAAAGTATTATATCACCCATATAAAGAAACCTTTAAAATTACTATTTTTACTCAAATGCATATGTATGTAAATAACTATTTAGACTAAAATATGTGTAACCATTAAAAGACAGATTATAAAACACATACCAATGGCCAAAGACTGCGTTTCAGAACACTGCACTCCTACTGCAGGATGCTTCAACTCGCACGACGTACGACCGCATTGTTACCAGGTGTAACTTCCTAACAAAAGGTTAAAAACTAATATAACAATAAAATATTATCCATTAAAAAAACCACTAAAGTATCCACTTATTCCACCATAAGGCCACACCATATTATCCAACAAAACAACTAAGTTATATTTAACACAAACGCATAAAGCATAAACAAAACCAAACACGATGTTGACTAATGAAAATACCTGTAACGAACGAAGAAGAGGTCTAGGTGAACCACGCGATGCATGAGAATGATGCCTCGGTTTCTGGATCCAGGTCACCTCCATCACTACCGGCGTTGATCTTAAAACCGGAAACAACCATTTCTAAAGACTAAAGGTCAGGCCTTTTTTTTGCCATAACACAAACCCGCCCATTTCACCACCATTTTTTTAATATAATGTTGTTAGATTGAAAAAGTCATTAAACATGTCATATTTTACCTCCATGCATGAGTCGAAAACCTTTATTGTCATAATAACTTTTGTTATTAACTTAAACCGTAAGTAGTGACTAATGGTTGGAGTAAATTAATATGCCAGTTATGTATTTAAAAATACTATGATCAACTACAGAATTCAATTTATAAATACACATGTCCAACTCAGACATTTTACCTGGATACCTATTGTAAGTTCCGAATTATTATAATGTTAATTAAATTATAAATAGAAGAATGAAAATAATGGACAAAAATAATGGCATGGAATCGAACTGGTGACCACGCGGTTATACTTTTTAAGATTGGTCAAACATTGAGGGCAACCATTTGAGCTTGTCAACTTGTTGAAACATCAACAATGATAATTAATTATACATACTACGCTTTCATTTGAGCTTGTCAACCCATTTTTCATTGAGGTCACTTGCACCCATTGGGTTGCAAGTGGCTCTGCCACTGCTAGCGTCTATAGAAAGCATGTCATATTTTAGTAATTACAGCATTTTACAAAAATAATAACAAACCAATGAGCATATAAGAGGTTTCAAATCCTCAAACTTGATATATAAAGGCGAAAATTTTGAATTTTAGCAGTTAGTTAGGAATGGGTTACCGGGCTGTGTTCCACCTCTAATGGGTAATAAGATATATTAAACCAACCCATCCATTTTGCAACCTCTAAATTAAATTTTGACAAACCTTGAGGCGTCCAAGTAGCTCGTATTGAATCTCATTTTTTCAGCGACTAAAAGTTACTTCAACAACCATTCAATATTCTGTTCTTTCGGATGAGCTCCTCGTGTCTTCTTTTTCACTCTGTGTACCTTTTTACTAAATTGGCACAGGGGTAATATAGCCAATCTGGGTATTCACCATATAAGTAACCTCCTTTTTAATTTTACCTTTTCAAAGTCTGTAAATAACACAATCAAAAGAAGAAACAATAAAAAATTAGTATAATATTGTTAAAAAGGATCATATAGCCAATCTAAGTGGTCCAAATTATGCAATCAAATTAATTTTAGATTTAACGATGGTGGCATGAATAGCACTACATACAAATTTGAAGATGGATTAACTTAAAGATTTTACAGAAATAATAACAATTAAAAAAGACCATACCTTCCACCTCAAATCTAGCAGATAGACGATTTTAGATTTAACGATGGTGGCATGAATAATCGGAATTGAAGGCTCATAAGAACCTGTAAACCCGTTTCCGGCACCAACGATTTGGATACCCATGATATTAGGGTAGACAAAGAACATCTTCTACCTATGTGTAGGTAATTTAACGGCGAATTCAGAATTAAAGGTGGTTGTACATATAATCGTTGTTAGTTTTCATCGACGGACGCTTTTTGTGATCGAATCTGTGATAAAATTTTGAAGGGAGAGGTTTATGAGATAAGATAACAGATGAAGTGCAAGATTAGGGTAAGGAGGGGAAGCGCGTCGGTCTTTTACGATTTAAGGAAAAAATATTTTTTATATAAAATCTGTGAGTGTGGACACGTGTCATGTTTAAAATGGGGAGAATGTGGGTCTGACACCATGGGACATCACGCTTTATGTGATGAAGGGATTTATCAACAAATTTCAAACCTTTAAGCATTAAAAAGATAGAGATATCAAATACAAAATTGAATAAGACATCAAGACGTCAAAACAGAACACAAGAATCAAATATCTGTCTTTCATACTTTATAGACCTTCATACATTTCAATTGGTGTAAAATAAACACTGATTACAAGAATCCACATACTAATTACTGCTAATATATAAACTTCATACATCAATTAAAGATAGACTGATAGATACATATTTCCAAATACAATATCTTCAAGATTCTGCAACATTGTTAATTTACCACCATGAAACTCAATAAACTTGCAATCAACAACATCCAATCTTTGTGCTTTTGTCCTCAAACTGAGCTCAAATTTGCAACACAGGTACGATTAATAATATGTACACGAATCGCATAACAATAACTTGCCACCATCTTCGCAATACCTAACAGATTTCAACATGTTGTGATTCAGGGGCATCAGTTACATCGGTTTCGAGTTTCAACTGCATTTGGCAATCGCAAAGCGACCTCCCATCTTCGAGAAATAAGTACTCTGCTGGTCTATGATATGTGCTTCCAACATGAGCTTCAAATTTACTTAGTAAAAAAAACACACCACAACAATCACATTGTATCCCCTCTTCATAAACCCTTCCTTCTCCAATAACTTTACGATCTTTTTTTCGATAATAAACTCGCGAACCGCGGTTCACAATATTGTTTCTGAATAGTACAGAAAGCCCCAACCTTTGTCTTCGAGTTGATGAAGCTTTCACCTTTGGTACTTTTTCGACTTTCAGTAACTTTTTAATATCTTTAAGCTTTTTTCCAGTTTCAACTTTACCCAAATTTATATTCTTCATTAAAGATACAGCCTCAACTTTTTCGATTCGAATCTTCTTTTGGGGCTGAATATCCTTCGAATCAAGATCATGATCAAAAAAGCTATTTGCATCCCAATCAATATTCGCGAATGCTTTTTCTAATTCCATACCAATTTCATCTTCAATTGACCCTTCAATGTTGATACTACCCAGATCAAAATCATAACTATCCACCAATTCTGTTTCAATACCCAGATCAATATCATTATTCGAAAAGCACTCGTTATTTTCAAGATTATGATCATCATAAGTCCTTTTCTTGATACGATTATTGCTCGAAAAATCATCTTTTTTCTCCAAATTCTTGTCCACTTCCTGAACCCCTAAATTACCCGAATCATGATCATGATTACAAACACTTTTCTTGACTGTAATACCACTCGAAAACTCATTCTTTTTTATCGATTTCTTGTCTTCTTTTTTGTGAATCACAACATGACAAGCAGATCTTAAAGAACAGTAAGTTCTTCCTAAAGGAGACCGATATCGAAGTTCTTTTTTTCCAAGTGCTTTTGTCACGTAAAAAAACTTCCAACCAAGTGCAGAAAGATGATTTTTTGCGTTCAAAATCATATCTTTAACATCTTCATCCTTGACTCTGCCAACATGAACACCAGATGAATAATAATCGATTATTGATTCTGGGTTATACACAGGTTGATGATCCACATATTCTATTGGAACAACTGATGAACATGCAGAGTTAAGTATCGCCATTAATGATTACAACAATTAGGTTTAGGGTTAAAATTGTATTAGGGTTTAAGAATGAATATAATGAATAAAGGAATGAATGAAGAATGAGGGAATGAATGAATGAATGAGAAGACGGAAATAAGTAAGCTAATTTATATATTTATAATATATGGAAAGTAAATCTATATAAGGAAAATATAATATATCTGATGTGAGGACTGCTAGTTGGATTCTGTTTGTCAAATTGTTTTCAAAGCGATTTGTAAATCAATTAGGGTTTATTTTTCGGAAAAGGCCCAATTGCCCGTTGCCAATAACGCGGAAAAAGGAGAAAAGAAATTAAATCGGTTAGTTGTTTTGGTTCCTCTAAGTTTCAACAAACCATATACTTAAAACTCCATTGTCTTTCATCTTTTGTGCTAGCTTTTTAAAATCTAGTAAGTTTTCTTCTCTATTTTCAATTTCCTTTCATTTAAGCTTAATTTTATTTCATTTCATGTCATTTACTGTAGATCTATGCTTGTATGTTGTAGATCTAGAACTGTTGTTAATTATTTGTTCCTGATATGTAAGAAAGTTGAAGTCTTTTGCATTTTTGTTGCAAAAAAAAAGCAACTAAGCTTACTTATGACATTATTGTTGTGGTTTAAGACAAAGATTCATAATTTATTATCTATATATGATAGATGTGGATTTTTGTGCTTAAATATTGTAAAGGAAGGAATTTTATCACCTAATTGTGACAAAGGAAAAACCTTTGATGTCTTAAAAGCTTAAAACTTGAGTCCTTAACATCTAAATATGATAAGGAGCAAAGTTAAACATAAAGATTGGATTTTTATCACTTACACGTGATAAAGATGCTACCTTTGATGTCTTAGAAGCTTAAATCACTAAAATGGTTGAATCTTTACTACTTCCATGTAATAAAGATGCGACCTTTGTTACTTAGAAGCTTGAATCACTAAAAAGGTTGAAACTTTACTACCTCTATGTAGTAAAGACGCAATCTTTGTTAACCTAGTGATGCATATTCCGTGAAGAATAATGGGCTGACCAAGTTTGGGTTACAAGACTTTTGGGTTTATCAAATTAATTTGTATAACGTTACTGATGTGCGTGTGGGTGTAGGGTAGCAACAACAATCCGGCCAACGATAAGGATAAGGCTTGCTACACGTCAACAAATTGGAGAATAATATGGAATGCATGTGTTTATCCAAACTTAATTTGTTTAGTTTGTTATTTTCGTATCTTTGTTTTTGGTGTTTAAATAGGCTTACTTTGTTTATTTTTAGGGGAGTTGATTTTTGATTAATAAAAAAAGTTGAAGTTAATAAAGGCCGTAGCCTTCTTCTTGTCTCCAATGATTGAGGAGGCTACGAACCCATCCCCAATTCATCCAGAATAGATGATGACTGATTGGTTGATCCATTCCGGTCACACTACTTTCGGAGCTTGAGTGGGATTCCATTTCGGAATCCGAGGGACTTGAACTGATGACAAATTCCATTTCTTACGATTGGATAAAGGATTTTTCGATATAAAATGATTTTCCGGCTATCGGGTGGTATTCTATTTACATAGGATATATATATATATATATATATATATATATATATATATATATATATATATATATATATATATATATATATAGATCAAAAGATTTCGTAGATTACGGAGGAATTTGCGGGATATATCAGGCAAAGTTTAAAGTAACAGATACGATAAGATATGATTTAGCAGATACGCTAAGATATGAATTTTGTCTATACACTACTCATGCAATTAATGTAGCAAGACGTGTCTAGACTAATAATGATAAGCAGGTAATTTTCTAAGGATGATAAGCAGATGATTTTCGACTAGAAATGATAAGCAAAACTTTTGACATGCAGACACGGTCGAAGTCCAGACTCACTAATGCATCCTATCGACTTATCAGTTAGACACACTAATGCAGACCTGGTTCGCTAAGACCACCGTTCTGATACCAACTTTCACAACCCGTCCTAATCCATCCGGACGAAGTCCATATTGATTATAGACGATTCGTAATAGTTGATTACATCGCGAGGTACTTGACCTCTATATGATACATTTCACAAACATTGCATTCGTTTTTAAAAGACAAACTTGCTTTACATCAAAAGTTGACGACATGCATATCATTTCATAATATATCCAACTATAATTAACTTAATAATAATCTTGATGAACTCAATGACTCGAATGCAACGTCTTTTGAAATATGTCATGAATGACTCCAAGTAATATCTCTAAAATGAGCAAATGCACAGCGAAAGATTTCTTTCATATCTGAGAATAAACATACTTTAAAGTGTCAACCAAAAGGTTGGTGAGTTCATTAGTTTAACATAAATAATCATTTCCATTATTTTAATAGACCACAAGATTTTCATATTTCATAAACATCATTCTCATATCAGGCATTTCGCAAACTGCATAGAGATAAAATCATTCATATGGATTGAACACCTGGTAACCGACGTTAACTTAATGCATAGAATATCCCCAAAACAGAACCTCTCGTCTGTATAATAATCTCGAAGTACTAAAGCATTCGTACCCCGAATGGGACTTGTCAAGGTCCATGGATCTATCTTTAGGATTCGCGTCAATCGGGGGCCATTTCCCTAAATTCTTAGGTTACCAGACTTGAAGGGCGATATTCGGTTTAATAATCCAACCATAGAATGTAATTTTAAGTACTTGTGTCTATTTTGTAAAACATTTATAAAAGCAGCGCATGTATTATCAGTCCCAAAAATATATATTGCAAAAGCATTTAAAAAGGGAGCAAATGAAACTCACCTAATGTATTTTGTAGTAAAAAATACATATGACTATATTGAACAATGCAAGGTTGGCCTCGAATTCACGAACCTATATCATTTGTATATTTATTAATATATATAATCGTAATCGAACAAATTTATATATTATATTTTAAATTATATATTATACTTATTTAGTTTGTGTATATATTCAAAATGTTTAATATCTATATATTTAGTTATATTAATATATCTATTTATATATATATATATATGGTTAGTATTATATAAAAATAACATTAGTTTGTTATATATAAGTATTTATATAAATAATGTTATTATGTTTGATATGTAGGTATATAAACTATTAATATAATTACAATATATGTATTAAGTATATTTTTAGGTACAAAATATTTATCTGTAACAAAAATGATAATTTCGATAATAATGATTTACTAATAATAATAACTTTCTTAATATCGATAATACTAATAATAATAACGATATTGTTAAAATTGATACTTTTGTTAATAATAATAGTAAAACTAATAATTACAAAAATGATATTAATACTAATATTAGTAAAAATAATAATAACTTGTATTGTTTTTATAATAACAATAATAATTATCCTAATCATAATCATAATATTAATAGTAGCACTAAAATGATAAATTAATACTGATAATAACATTAATAATACTTATAGTAATGATAATTTTAAGGATAATACTAATATTAATAATTATAATGAGAATACGAGTAATTATAATGATAATACTAGTATTACTAATAATACTTTTGATAATCATAATACTAGTAACAAATATTAAAATAATTATAATAACATAGTAGTAGTAGTAGTAATAATAATAATAATAATAATAATAATAATAATAATAATAATAATAATAATAATAGTAGTAGTAGTAGTAGTAGTAGTAGTAGTAGTAGTAGTAATAGTAATAGTAATAATAATAATAATAATAATAATAATAATAATAATAATAATAATAATAATAATAATAATATAATAATAATAATAATAAATATTAATAAGTAATGATAATAATAATAATAATAATAATTAAATACATAAAGGCTACCTTAAGAACTATCTTGCAAAAAGAAATGTCTGAAACAGGATTCGAACCCGCGACCTCTCGTATACCTCAACAGCCCCAGAACCACCTCTCTACTTCGGTTTTTCTGATTTAAACTCTTCTCTTTTAAATAAAACCCGTTTTTGTGATTTAGTTTATAACTAAATTTATTTAACCCTTAATTCTATTTCTTTCCCCTTCTTCCTTTAACATCATTTACAGATTCATCATTATGCTCTCTGTATAATACGATCATCATCTTTCCTTCTAACCTAGTTTACCTATTATCATTATAATCTAATCGAGTACCATGCATCCTTATCATCATCAAATCTTCACGTATCAGTTTATGGTATTCAGCTCGAGTAGTACGAAAGGGAAACTGCAACCCAACGGCCCAACAATTAAATAACTATTTAGTCTAATAAAGCAGAAACTTAGCAGCCCGTTCAGAATTTATACAGCCCATTATCTAATCAACCCTAATTAAATATCTGCAAGTGGTTTTGAGGTCGACAGATGAGAGAAGAATAATTGGAACAAAAGTAGACGCAAGTAGGTTTATTGGTTTCATGTTTGTCGGCCATACAAGTCCTACTTGTTCCATATACAATTAAAAAGGCTGTATAATATATTATTTTATATAACCAAGTTGAGAAAACCTCGATTATATGTACCACTTTCTTTATTCTTCGTTGTTAACCCCCAACAGATACAGCTGCAGCAGCGTAAACAGGAATAAATAGGGTTCTGCAGTAACAGCAAGGGATGTTCACTTCAAGAAGGAAAGAAGTAACAGCGATGGCGATTGTGGTGTGAAATGTCCCGTTCATATTGATTATAAACGTTCCATATTAATTGATTTCGTTGCGAGGTTTTGACCTCTATATGAGACGTTTTTCAAAGACTGCATTCATTTTTAAAACAACCATAACCTTTATTTTATCAATAAAGGTTTCAAAAACATTACGTAGATTATCAAATAATGATAATCTAAAATATACTGTTTACACACGACCATTACATAATGGTTTACAATAGAAATATATTACATCGACATATGTTTCTTGAATGCAGTTTTTACATAATATCATACAAACATGGACTCCAAATCTTGTCCTTATTTTAGTATGCAACAGCGGAAGCTCTTAATATTCACCTGAGAATAAACATGCTTTAAACGTCAACAAAAATATTGGTGAGTTATAGGTTTAACCTATATATATCAAATCGTAACAATAGACCACAAGATTTCATATTTCAATATACATCCCATACATAGAGATAAAAATCATTCATATGGTGAACACCTGGTAACCGACATTAACAAGATGCATATATAAGAATATCCCCATCATTCTGGGACACCCTTCGGATATGATATAAATTTCGAAGTACTAAAGCATCCGGTACTTTGGATGGGGTTTGTTAGGTCCAATAGATCTATCTTTAGGATTCACGTCAATTAGGGTGTCTGTTCCCTAATTCTTAGATTGCCAGACTTAATAAAAAGGGGCATATTCGATTTCGATAATTCAACCATAGAATGTAGTTTCACGTACTTGTGTCTATTTTGTAAATCATTTATAAAACCTGCATGTATTCTCATCCCAAAAATATTAGATTTTAAAAGTGGGACTATAACTCACTTTCACAGATTTTTACTTCGTCGGGAAGTAAGACTTTAGCCACTGGTCTATTCACGAACCTATAACAAATATGTACATATATATCAAAGTATATTCAAAATATATTTACAACACTATTAATACATTATGATGTTTTAAGTTTATTAAGTCAGCTGTCCTCGTTAGTAACCTACAACTAGTTGTCCAACGTTAGATGTACAGAAAAAAATTGATATATATTATCTTGAATCAATCCACGACCCAGTGTATACACGTCTCAGGCTAGATCACAACTCAAAGTATATATATTTTTGGAATCAACCTCAACCCTGTATAGCTAACTCCCACATTACTGCATATAGAGTGTCTATAATTGTTCCAAATAATATATACACATGGGTCGATATGATATGTCAAAACATTTGAATACGTGTTTATGGTATCCCAAGATTACATAATATATTAGAATACATGTATAATACAATATAAGTTAGCTAGGATATGATTAATATAGATTTGTTACCAATTTTCACGTTGCTACAACAAGAAAAATTATCCAATCTTGTTTTACCCATAACTTCTTCATTTTAAATCCGTTTTGAGTGAATCAAATTGCTATGGTTTCATATTGAAATCTATTTTATGAATCTAAACAGAAAAAGTATAGGTTTATAGTCGGAAATATAAGTTACAAGTCATTTTTGTAAAGGTAGTCATTTCAGTCGAAAGAACGACGTCTAGATGACCATTTTAGAAAACATACTTCCACTTTGAGTTTAACCATGATTTTTGGATATAGTTTCATGTTCATAAGAAAAATCATTTTCCCAGAAGAACAACTTTTAAATCAAAGTTTATCATAGTTTTTAATTAACTAACCCAAAACAGCCCGCGGTGTTACTACGACGGCGTAAATCCGGTTTTACGGTGTTTTTCGTATTTCTAGGTTTTAAATCATTAGTTAGCATATCATATAGATATAGAACATGTGTTTAGTTGATTTTAAAAGTCAATTTAGTAGGATTAACTTTTGTTTGCGAACAAGTTTAGAATTAACTAAACTATGTTCTAGTGATTACAAGTTTAAACCTTCGAATAAGATAGCTTTATATGTATGAATCGAATGATGTTATGAACATCATTACTATCTCAAGTTTTCTAGATAAAGCTACTAGAAATGAGAAAAATGGATCTAGCTTCAAAGGATCCTTGGATGGCTTCAAAGTTCTTGAAGCAGAATCATGACACGAAAATAGTTCAAGTAAGATTTTCACTCGAAATAAGATTGTTATAGTTATAGAAATTGAATCAAAGTTTGAATATGAGTATTACCTTGTATTAGAAAGATATATTACTGTAAATAAGAAAGATTTCTTGAGGTTGAATGATCACTCTACAAGATTGGAAGTAAGCTAGCAAACTTGGAAGTATTCTTGATTCTATGAAACTAGAACTTGTAGAATTTATGAAGAACACTTAGAACTTGAAGATAGAACTTGAGAGAGATCAATTAGATGAATAAAATTGAAGAATGAAAGTGTTTGTAGGTGTTTTTGGTCGTTGGTGTATGGATTAGATATAAAGGATATGTAATTTTGTTTTCATGTAAATAAGTCATGAATGATTACTCATATTTTTGTAATTTTATGAGATATTTCATGCTAGTTGCCAAATGATGGTTCCCACATGTGTTAGGTGACTCACATGGGCTGCTAAGAGCTGATCAATGGAGTGTATATACCAATAGTACATACATCTAAAAGCTGTGTATTGTACGAGTACGAATACGGGTGCATACGAGTAGAATTGTTGATGAAACTGAACGAGGATGTAATTGTAAGCATTTTTGTTAAGTAGAAGTATTTTGATAAGTGTCTTGAAGTCTTTCAAAAGTGTATGAATACATATTAAAACACTACATGTATATACATTTTAACTGAGTCATTAAGTCATCGTTAGTCGTTACATGTAAGTGTTGTTTTGAAACCTTTAGGTTAACGATCTTGTTAAATGTTGTTAACCCAATGTTTATAATATCAAATGAGATTTTAAATTATTATATTATCATGATATTATGATGTACGAATATCTCTTAATATGATATATATACATTAAATGTCGTTACAACGATAATCGTTACATATATGTCTCGTTTCAAAATCATTAAGTTAGTAGTCTTGTTTTTACATATGTAGTTTATTATTAATATACTTAATGATATGTTTACTTATCATAATATCATGTTAACTATATATATAACCATATATATGTCATCATATAGTTTTTACAAGTTTTAACGTTCGTGAATCACCGGTCAACTTGGGTGATCAATTGTCTATATGAAACCTATTTCAATTAATCAAGTCTTAACAAGTTTGATTGCTTAATCTGTTGGAAACACTTAATCATGTAAATAACAATTTCATTTAATATATATATATAAACATGAAAAAGTTCGGGTCACTACAGTACCTACCAGTTAAATAAATTTTGTCCCGAAATTTTAAGCAGTTGGAGGTGTTGACGTATCTTCTGGAAATAAATGCGGGTATTTCTTCTTCATCTAATCTTCTTGTTCCCAGGTGAAATCGGGTCCTCTACGAGCATTCCATCGAACCTTAACAATTGGTATCTTGTTTTGCTTAAGTCTTTTAACCTCACGATCCATTATTTCGACGGGTTCTTCGATGAATTGAAGTTTTTCGTTGATTTGGATTTCATCTAACGGAATAGTGAGATCTTCTTTAGCAAAACATTTCTTCAAATTCGAGACGTGGAAAGTGTTATGTACAGCTGCGAGTTGTTGAGGTAACTCAATTCGGTAAGCTACTGGTCCGACACGATCAATAATCTTGAATGGTCCGATATACCTTGGATTTAATTTCCCTCGTTTACTAAATCGAACAACACCTTTCCAAGGTGCAACTTTAAGCATGACCATCTCTCCAATTTCAAATTCTATATCTTTTCTTTTAATGTCAGCGTAGCTCTTTTGTCGACTTTGGGCAGTTTTCAACCGTTGTTGAATTTGGATGATCTTCTCGGTAGTTTCTTGTATTATCTCCGGACTCGTAATCTGTCTATCCCCCACTTCACTCCAACAAATCGGAGACCTGCACTTTCTACCATAAAGTGCTTTAAACGGCGCCATCTCAATGCTTGAATGGTAGCTGTTGTTGTAGGAAAATTCTGCTAACGGTAGATGTCGATCCCAACTGTTTTCGAAATCAATAACACATGCTCGTAGCATGTCTTCAAGCGTTTGTATCGTTCTTTCACTCTGCCCATCAGTTTGTGGATGATAGGCAGTACTCATGTCTAGACGAGTTCCTAATGCTTCCTGTAATGTCTGCCAGAATCTTGAAATAAATCTGCCATCCCTATCAGAGATAATAGAGATTGGTATTCCATGTCTGGAGACGACTTCCTTCAAATACAGTCGTGCTAACTTCTCCATCTTGTCATCTTCTCTTATTGGCAGGAAGTGTGCTGATTTGGTGAGACGATCAACTATTACCCAAATAGTATCAAAACCACTTGCAGTCCTTGGCAATTTAGTGATGAAATCCATGGTAATGTTTTCCCATTTCCATTCCGGGATTTCGGGTTGTTGAAGTAGACCTGATGGTTTCTGATGCTCAGCTTTGACCTTAGAACACGTCAAACATTCTCCTACGTATTTAGCAACATCAGCTTTCATACCCGGCCACCAAAAATGTTTCTTGAGATCCTTGTACATCTTCCCCGTTCCAGAATGTATTGAGTATCTGGTTTTATGAGCTTCTCTAAGTACCATTTCTCTCATATCTCCAAATTTTGGTACCCAAATCCTTTCAGCCCTATACCGGGTTCCGTCTTCCCGAATATTAAGATGCTTCTCCGATCTTTTGGGTATTTCATCCTTTAAATTTCCCTCTTTTAAAACTCCTTGTTGCGCCTCCTTTATTTGAGTAGTAAGGTTATTGTGAATCATTATATTCATAGATTTTACTCGAATGGGTTCTCTGTCCTTCCTGCTCAAGGCGTCGGCTACCACATTTGCCTTCCCCGGGTGGTAACGAATCTCAAAGTCGTAATCATTCAATAATTCAATCCACCTACGCTGCCTCATATTCAGTTGTTTCTGATTAAATATGTGTTGAAGACTTTTATGGTCGGTATATATAATACTTTTGACCCCATATAAGTAGTGCCTCCAAGTCTTTAATGCAAAAACAACCGCGTCTAATTCCAAATCATGCGTCGTATAATTTTATTCGTGAATCTTCAATTGTCTAGACGCATAAGCAATCACCTTCGTTCGTTGCATTAATACACAACCGAGACCTTTCTTTGATGCGTCACAATAAATCACAAAATCATCATTCCCTTCAGGCAATGACAATATAGGTGCCGTAGTTAGCTTTTTCTTCAATAACTGAAACGCTTTCTCTTGTTCATCCTTCCATTCAAATTTCTTCCCTTTATGCGTTAATGCAGTCAAGGGTTTTGATATTCTGGAAAAGTCTTGGATGAACCTTCTGTAGTAACCAGCTAGTCCTAAAAACTGGCGTATGTGTTTCGGAGTTTTCGGGGTTTCCCACTTTTCAACAGTTTCTATCTTTGCCGGATCCACCTTAATACCTTCTTTGTTCACTATGTGACCGAGGAATTGAACTTCTTCCAACCAAAATTCACACTTTGAAAACTTAGCGTACAATTCTTCCTTCCTCAATACTTCTAACACCTTTCTCAAATATTCACCGTGTTCTTGGTCATTCTTTGAGTAAATAAGTATGTCATCAATGAAAACAATGACAAACTTGTCAAGGTATGGTCCACACACTCGGTTCGTAAGGTCCATGAACACAGCTGGTGCATTAGTTAAACCAAACGGCATAACCATAAACTCGTAATGATCGTAACGTGTTCTGAAAGCAGTCTTTGGAATATCATCTTCTTTCACCCGCATTTGATGATACCCGGAACGTAAGTCAATCTTTGAATAAACAGACGAGCCTTGTAGTTGATCAAATAAGTCGTCGATTCTCGATAGTGGGTAGCGGTTCTTGATGGTAAGTTTGTTCAACTCTCGGTAGTCGATACACAACCTGAATGTACCATCTTTCTTCTTGACAAACAAAACAGGAGCTCCCCACGGTGATGTGATTGGTCGAATGAAACCACGCTCTAAAAGTTCTTGTAATTGGCTTTGCAGTTCTTTCATCTCGCTGGGTGCGAGTCTGTAAGGAGCACGAGCTATTGGTGCAGCTCCTGGTACAAGATCTATTTGAAATTCAACGGATCGATGTGGGGGTAATCCCGGTAATTCTTTCGGAAATACATCGGGAAATTCTTTTGCGACGGGAACATCATTGATGCTCTTTTCTTCAGTTTGTACTTTCTCGACGTGTGCTAGAACAGCATAGCAACCTTTTCTTATTAGTTTTTGTGCCTTCAAATTACTAATAAGATGTAGCTTCGTGTTGCCCTTTTCTCCGTACACCATTAAGGGTTTTCCTTTTTCTCGTATAATGCGAATTGCATTTTTGTAACAAACGATCTCTGCTTTCACTTCTTTCAACCAGTCCATACCGATTATCACATCAAAACTCCCTAACTATACTGGTATCAAGTCAATCTTAAATGTTTCGCTAACCAGTTTAATTTCACGATTCCGACATATATTATCTGCTGAAATTAATTTACCATTTGCTAATTCGAGTAAAAATTTACTATCCAAATGCGTCAATGGACAACTTAATTTAGCACAAAAATCTCTACTCATATAGTTTCTATCCGCACCCGAATCAAATAAAACGTAAGCAGATTTATTGTCAATAAGAAACGTACCCGTAACAAGCTCCGGGTCTTCCTGTGCCTCTGCCGCATTAATATTGAAAACTCTTCTGCGGCCTTGTCCATTCGTGTTCTCCTGGTTCGGGCAATTTCTAATAATGTGGCCCGGTTTTCCACATTTATAACAAACTACATTGGCATAACTTGCTCCGACACTACTTGCTCCGCCATTACTCATTCCGACACCATTTGTTCCTTTTGTTCTGTTAACCCCTGGTCCGTAGACCTCACACTTCGCCGCGCTATGACCATTTCTTTTACACTTATTGCAAAATTTGGTGCAGAACCCCGAGTGATACTTTTCACACCTTTGGCATAGCTGCTTCTGATTGTTGTTGTTGTTGCGGTTATTATTGTTGTTGGGATGATTGTTGTAGTTGCTGTTGTTGTTATTGTTGTTGTTGTTGTTTTTGTTGTTGTTGTTGTTGTTGTTGGGCCGTTTGTTGTAGTTGCGATTGATGTTTCGATTGTTGGGATAGTTGTTGCGATTATTGTTGTAATTGCTGTTGTTGTTGTATTGGTGATTCTTATCACCGTTTTCCTCCCACTTTCTTTTGACTTGCTTCACATTGGCCTCTTCAGCAGTCTGTTCTTTAATTCTTTCTTCAATCTGGTTCACTAGTTTGTGAGCCATTCTACATGCCTGTTGTATGGAGACGGGCTCGTGTGAACTTATATCTTCTTGGATTCTTTCCGGTAATCCTTTCACAAACGCGTCGATCTTCTCTTCCTCATCTTCGAACGCTCCCGGACACAATAGGCATAATTCTGTGAATCGTCTTTTGTACGTGGTAATATCAAATCTTTGGGTTCGTAACCCTCTAAGTTCTGTCTTGAGCTTATTGACCTCGGTTCTGGGACGGTACTTCTCGTTCATCAAGTGCTTGAATGCTGACCACGGTAGTGCGTAAGCATCATCTTGTCCCACTTGCTCTAGATAGGTATTCCACCATGTTAACGCAGAACCTGTGAAGGTATACGTAGCGTACTTCACTTTGTCCTCTTCAGTACACTTACTTATGGCAAACACCGATTCGACCTTCTCGGTCCACCGTTTCAATCCGATCGGTCCTTCGGTTCCATCAAATTCCAAAGGTTTGCAGGCAGTGAATTCTTTGTAGGTGCATCCTACACGATTTCCTGTACTGCTAGATCCAAGGTTATTGTTGGTATGTAGCGCAGCCTGTACTGCGGCTATGTTTGAAGCAAGAAAGGCACGAAATTCCTCTTCGCTCATATTCAAGGTGTGTCGAGTAGTCGGTGCCATTTCCTTCAAAATAGTCAAATGAAACGAGTTAATCATATAGAATATCAAGAGCAGTCAATAGTATTTCGTAGCGTAACATGAACTTATTTATAAAAGCTTTTTCTTCATATTAGCGTTTTATACTCTTTAATTCGGGTAGTACCTACCCGTTAAGTTCATACTTAGTAGCTAACATACCATTTCAACTACTACAATTCTATATGAAAAACTAATCACAAAAAAAAAAATATCATATTCAAACCTTTATACAATAACTTGCAAACTTACAATACCGCTTTTTTTTACATATATCATGAAATATAGCACATAAAACTTTGATACAAAGTAGTTGCGAAGATAATTCTAGTTAATAAATAAGGCGTTCAGCAAAGGCAATAAAGACACTTAATTCATACGTCCAGAAACAAGTCATGCATTCTGGTTTTACTAATACCACTTCCCATCCTTGGTTTTGTGGAACATAACCGTTGTGACCGATAGTAAGACAATGTGTTGTAAAGTCGTCAAAAGGATGAAGGTTACGTAATGACCAACAGTCTCGTAATAACCTAAAAACCTCATTTCTTACCCCAATTACCGACTCCGTCACTTGTGGGAACGTTTTGTTTAATAGTTGTAGCCCGATGTTCTTGTTCTCACTTTGGTGAGAAGCGAACATTACTAACCCGTAAGCATAACATGCTTCTTTATGTTGCATGTTAGCCGCTTTTTCTAAATCACGAAGTCCTATATTCGGATATATTGAGTCAAAATAATTTCTTAACCCATTGCGTAAAATAGCATTTGGGTTCCCCGCAATATATGTGTCAAAGTAAATACATCGTAACTTATGGATTTCCCAATGTGATATCCCCCATCTTTCGAACGAAAGCCTTTTATAAACCAAGGCATTCTTGGAACGTTCTTCGAATATCTTACAAACTGATCTCGCCTTAAATAGTTGTGCCGAGGAATTCTGACCGACTCTAGACAAGATTTCATCAATCATGTCTCCGGGTAGGTCTCTTAAAATATTGGGTTGTCTATCCATTTTGTGTTTTTAAACAGTAAAATAGACAAGAGTTAGATTCATAAAAAAATACTTATTAATACAAGCAATTTTTACATATATCATAAAGCATAAGCACACTATATTACATATATTACACCACACGAATACAACTATCTTATTCCGACTTGTTCGTTTCTTCTTCTTCGGTTTTGGTTCATTTTGCCAAGTTTCTAGGGATATATGATGTTCCCCTAATACGAGCCGTCGTTTTCCACATTGGTTTAGAAAAACCTGGTGGTTTAGAGGTTCCCGGGTTATTGTCACAACTTAAGAAATACGGGTGTTGAAGATACATATAAAGTTCATCGGGTTTGGAATCAAATTTCTCTATTTTTATGCCCTTTCCCTTATTGTTCTCTTTTGCCTTATTAAATTGTGTTGGGGTAATTTCTATAACATCATCGGAATCCTTGTCGGGATCCGATTCATCGGAGAATTGGTAATCCTCCCAATACTTTGCTTCCTTGGCGGAAACACCATTGACCATAATTAACTTTGGTCGGTTGGTTGAGGATTTTCTTCTACTTAACCATTTTATTATTTCCCCCACTGGTTCTATTTCTTCTTCCGGTTCCGATTCTTTTTCCGGTTCCGATTCTTCTTCCGGTTCCTCTTCGGGAACTTGTGAATCAGTCCACGAATCATTCCAATTTACATTTGACTCTTCATTATTATTAGGTGAGTCAATGGGACTTGTTCTAGAGGTAGACATCTATCACATAATATCAAACGCGTTAAGAGATTAATATATCACATAATATTCACATGTTAAAAATATATAGTTTCCAACAAAATTTGTTAAGCAATCATTTTTCAAGTAAACACGGTCGAAGTCCAGACTCACTAATGCATCCTAACAAACTCGATAAGACACACTAATGCAAAATTCTGGTTCTCTAAGACCAACGCTCGGATACCAACTGAAATGTCCCGTTCATATTGATTATAAACGTTCCATATTAATTGATTTCATTGCGAGGTTTTGACCTCTATATGAGTCGTTTTTCAAAGACTGCATTCATTTTTAAAACAACCATAACCTTTATTTTATCAATAAAGGTTTCAAAAGCATTACGTAGATTATCAAATAATGATAATCTAAAATATACTGTTTACACACGACCATTACATAATGGTTTACAATAGAAATATATTACATCGGCATATGTTTCTTGAATGTAGTTTTTACATAATATCATACAAACATGGACTCCAAATCTTGTCCTTATTTTAGTATGCAACAGCGGAAGCTCTTAATATTCACCTGAGAATAAACATGCTTTAAACGTCAACAAAAATGTTGGTGAGTTATAGGTTTAACCTATATATATCAAATCGTAACAATAGACCACAAGATTTCATAATTCAATATACATCCCATACATAGAGATAAAAATCATTCATATGGTGAACACCTGGTAACCGACATTAACAAGATGCATATATAAGAATATCCCCATCATTCTGGGACACCCTTCGGATATGATATAAATTTCGAAGTACTAAAGCATCCGGTACTTTGGATGGGGTTTGTTAGGTCCAATAGATCTATCTTTAGGATTCGCGTCAATTAGGGTGTCTGTTCCCTAATTCTTAGATTACCAGACTTAATAAAAAGGGGCATATTCAATTTCGATAATTCAACCATAGAATGTAGTTTCACGTACTTGTGTCTATTTTGTAAATCATTTATAAAACCTGCATGTATTCTCATCCCAAAAATATTAGATTTTAAAAGTGGGACTATAACTCACTTTCACAGATTTTTACTTCGTCGGGAAGTAAGACTTTGGCCACTGGTCGATTCACGAACCTATAACAAATATGTACATATATATCAAAGTATATTCAAAATATATTTACAATACTTTTAATACATTATGATGTTTTAAGTTTATTAAGTCAGCTGTCCTCGTTAGTAACCTACAACTAGTTGTCCAACGTTAGATGTACAGAAAAAAATTGATATATATTATCTTGAATCAATCCACGACCCAGTGTATACACGTCTCAGGCTAGATCACAACTCAAAGTATATATATTTTTGGAATCAACCTCAACCCTGTATAGCTAACTCCCACATTACTGCATATAGAGTGTCTATGGTTGTTCCAAATAATATATACACATGGGTCGATATGATATGTCAAAACATTTGCATACGTGTCTATGGTATCCCAAGATTACATAATATATTAGAATACATGTATAATACAATATAAGTTAGCTAGGATATGATTAATATAGATTTGTTACCAATTTTCACATTGCTACAACACGAAAAATTATCCAATCTTGTTTTACCCATAACTTCTTCATTTTAAATCCGTTTTGAGTGAATCAAATTGCTATGGTTTCATATTGAAATCTATTTTATGAATCTAAACAGAAAAAGTATAGGTTTATAGTCGGAAATATAAGTTACAAGTTGTTTTTGTAAAGGTAGTCATTTCAGTCGAAAGAACGACGTCTAGATGACCATTTTAGAAAACATACTTCCACTTTGAGTTTAACCATGATTTTTGGATATAGTTTCATGTTCATAAGAAAAATCATTTTCCCAGAAGAACAACTTTTAAATCAAAGTTTATCATAGTTTTTAATTAACTAACCCAAAACAGCCCGCGGTGTTATTACGACGGCTTAAATCCAGTTTTACGGTGTTTTTCGTGTTTCTAGGTTTTAAATCATTAAGTTAGCATATCATATAGATATAGAACATGTATTTAGTTGATTTTAAAAGTCAAGTTAGAAGGATTAACTTTTGTTTGCGAACAAGTTTAGAATTAACTAAACTATGTTCTAGTGATTACAAGTTTAAACCTTCGAATAAGATAGCTTTATATGTATGAATCGAATGATGTTATGAACATCATTACTACCTAAAGTTTTCTGGATAAAGCTACTAGAAATGAAAAAAATGGATCTAGCTTCAAAGGATCCTTGGATGGCTTGAAAGTTCTTGAAGCAGAATCATGACACGAAAATAGTTCAAGTAAGATTTTTACTCGAAATAAGATTGTTATAGTTATAGAAATTGAATCAAAGTTTGAATATGAGTATTACCTTGTATTAGAAAGATATCTTACTGCAAATAAGAAAGATTTCTTGAGGTTGAATGATCACTCTACAAGATTGGAAGTAAGCTAGCAAAATTGGAAGTATTCTTGATTTTATGAAACTAGAACTTGTAGAATTTATGAAGAACACTTAGAACTTGAAGATAGAACTTGAGAGAGATCAATTAGATGAATAAAATTGAAGAATGAAAGTGTTTGTAGGTGTTTTTGGTCGTTGGTGTATGGATTAGATATAAAGGATATGTAATTTTGTTTTCATGTAAATAAGTCATGAATGATTACTCATATTTTCGTAATTTTATGAGATATCTCATGCTAGTTGCCAAATGATGGTTCCCACATGTGTTAGATGACTCACATGGGCTGCTAAGAGCTGATCAATGGAGTGTATATACCAATAGTACATATATCTAAAAGCTGCGTATTGTACGAGTACGAATACGGGTGCATACGAGTAGAATTGTTGATGAAACTGAATGAGGATGTAATTGTAAGCATTTTTGTTAAGTCGAAGTATTTTGATAAGTGTCTTGAAGTCTTTCAAAAGTGTATGAATACATATTAAAACACTACATGTATATACATTTTAACTGAGTCGTTAAGTCATCGTTAGTCGTTACATGTTAGTGTTGTTTTGAAACCTTTAGGTTAACGATCTTGTTAAATGTTGTTAACCCAATGTTTATAATATCAAATGAGATTTTAAATTATTATATTATCATGATATTATGATGTACGAATATCTCTTAATATGATATATATACATTAAATGTCGTTACAACGATAATCGTTACATATATGTCTCGTTTCAAAATCATTAAGTTAGTAGTCTTGTTTTTACATATGTAGTTCATTATTAATATACTTAATGATATGTTTACTTATCATAATATCATGTTAACTATATATATAACCATATATATGTCATCATATAGTTTTTACAAGTTTTAACGTTCGTGAATCACCGGTCAACTTGGGTGGTCAATTGTCTATATGAAACCTATTTTAATTAATCAAGTCTTAACAAGTTTGATTGCTTAATATGTTGGAACCACTTAATCATGTAAATAACAATTTCATTTAATATATATATATAAACATGGAAAAGTTCGGGTCACTACATGGTGGTTGTTATGGTGTATCAAACAGAAAACCTAAGTAGAGATCGAAGGTGGTGTTGGATTTTGGATTCCTGTTCAAGAAGACAAAAATTTGAGGGGATTGAGAGAGGTGAAAGGTGATGGTGGTCATTGGTGGTCATGGAAAGTTCGGTTCTTTTGATGAAGGTAGTTAAATGGGTTTATTGGGATTTTGCTTTGATGGATGTGATCATGGTTGATGATTTTGTGGTTTGAACGAGATAGAAGAATGAAAGTTTACTTGTATATATAGTTTCTTGGTGGTTCTTAATGATCGAATAGCAACAGATTGTTCTTGATAGTCGATGGCAATGGGATAAAGGAAGATGGTGGTTTCCAATTTTTTTGTTTCGAATGATGGAATGGTATAACATTATACAATGATAGATATCATTTGGTTGAAATTTAATAGAGATGATATGATCGATTTGTCCATAGTATAAGTGATATAGATGGGTAACAACTTTGGAGACAATAAGTACGAGTATATTGTAGCAGGTGGATAAACAAAATATTACAACAGATATGCTTAATCGATTTTTGGATGCTTTGTGTGAATTTAGTCATGATTTGTACGAGCTGGATCATAAAGTGTCAATTACTACAGCTTGATATTGATTGAAAACAGAATATCATTGGTGCTGTATATAAATATGTATATATTTATTTATTTAGTTTATGTATCTGTTTTATATATTTTTATTTATGAAGTCTGTATATATCAATATGATATATCTATATATCTGTTTATTTAGTTATATCAATATTTTACATGAGCTATAATATTATTTATAATATAACTTTAATATTTAACATTAATATTAATTAATAATAATAACAAAACTAATAATAATAATAATTAATAGAGAAAATAATAATATTAATGATATTAAGATCATAATAATACTAATAAGAATAATGAAAATAATAAAATGATAATTTTTGTAATCAAGTTAATAATACTTTTAATAACCTTAACAATTAATTAAATTTATAATGATACTAATAATGGTCATAATAACAAAGATTATATTTTTATTATTAATTATAATAATAATGATATTAACATGGATAATTTTAATATTAATAATAACAATAACATAATAAATCAAATGTATAATTTTTAGTTTATAATTTGTAGTAATATTAATAGTGCTGATAATACTGTTTATAATAATAATATAACAACTTAATTACTTTGTATATTTCTTTTTATTTCCAATTTAAATGATTAAATTGTATCTTATTAGTTCTCATTATCGCATACACTTATATTTATATTTATATTTATATATATATATATACATATTTATTAACAATAATTTGTTCGTGAATCATCGGTAATGGTCGAAGGTTAAAATAAATACATGGACAAAGTTCAAAATTTTAAGACTCAACATTACAGACTTTGCTTATCGTGTCGGAAACATATAAAGATTAAGTTTAAATTTGGTCGAAAATTTTTGGGTCGTCACAGTACCTACCCGTTAAAGAAATTTCGTCCCGAAATTTGAGTGAGGTCGTCATGGCTAACAATAAAAATGTTTTCATGACGAATATGAGTTGATAAATAGATTTTTATCATCATTGAGTAATGTGGATAAAACAATTCGATTATTCGAAGAGTACAAATGAAGCTAACACAAAAGATTGAAATAGGAAAAGTAAAGATTCGTCTTAACTTTTGGCAGAGTTAGGGTTTAATTTAGAAAATAAGGTGCGTCTTAACTCTTGACGTTGTCTTGGTTTAATTTCGGAATTCAAGGGATTTAAAAGAAAATCTAGGAAATCTATAAGATCTGATTCTTCGGCGAATAAGGAAATTAAGATCTCTCTAATTAAATACGGTGATCTGCCTCGATTACTCTGTATGATATTTTCATTATAAATTAAACTATTCCGTTCCATTATTTTCACCATTCCTATACTTTCTTTCTTAGTTCATGCATCTAAAAGATTGTGAAAATGCTTAATCCAGTTCTAATCCTTGATATTTTCCTAATTATCATTTCTATCATCCTTCTTTTCAATCTTCCGCCAGAAGAATCTGTTTACTTCTACTATTACCTTGGGGTTATAGTGCTTTTAATTCTCCCGTGTCTTTATGTTGCGATAAACATTGATATTCACGGTTTGTAATTTAGGCGTTGTTATCTGGCTTTATATCTCCCCTTATATTTTAATGTCCATATTTCTATTTCCTATAATCATTGTCATCCACAGTTAATACTCCCTCCTATTTGCTGCAATTTATACTCCAATTTCTATTTCGGAGCTTTGTCCCTTCGTTTCTTCTTCTTGCGATTGGGCATCTCTTGTAATGGTCCAGAATTCGCGGATATAAGTTTTAGAATGAACATTATTAATGTTCTAAGAAAGGAATGGTAATGGCACGATCTAATTTTGTTAAATTACCAGAATACCCTGGAAAAGACCGAATCATCAAGAAATATTTTCTTGATATTTTAGAGGTTTAAATAGAATACAAGAGTCGTGTAACATGTCACATGATGACGTTAGAGTCTGTGAATCATCACGTTTCATTAGAAACTCAGCATGACTTACTGTAATATAATCACGTTGATCAAGTGTCATTATATTATACTAACTCATGCATCAATTTCCAACACTACTCCAGAAGTCATTCATAATTTAAACTCGAATTTTAAAGAAATTTATAAACTAAAATGGTTTCCTTTATGATGTAATACGGATAGCACGAAGAGATAACTAATTTCGGATAAGAAGAGTTATGAAAATATCCTCAGAAATATCGAAGATATTTATGATGATATTTTGGGTTTTCTAAGTTCGATGGTTGATGAAGAAAGATTTACGCAAGATTTTAACATGAGTACGGAGCAAGATATTCGTTGAAGGTTTCATCGGATCCAGAACTACCTAGATTCTTTGAATATAGGTTATGGTCCTTGAATTTTTCATTGGTCTCCTTCGTGGTTAGCTCAATCCGTTTTCCAGTTCCAACCTTTCTGACCTTTTCCAACATACTATTCTTTATCATAAAACTTCCGACGATTAATGTCGTTTTACGGTTTTTGCTGCTTCATCAGCATTTCGATGAGTAGTTCGCAGTTCGGGGTGTTTTTCAGAAACTTCACATTCAAGCATGTAAGTCCAGATGATAGACGTTATATGTACACATATAACTGTTGGCATAGGCATGCTGTTAGATTTCAAAATACTGATTGCTAATTCCCGATGATTCGTATGGCAATTCTTGTTAAAAGATGCGGATGAGTACATGATGAGACTTCAGTAGATAAATATAGTGATTTGTCGGAGAGATTTAAACCAAGGAGCAACGAGGTTGCTGGGATGTCTGCTGGTAATATGGTAGAATATAAAAGGTTCCCTGGTAACAATAAAAGAGTAGGCATATATATCAAGTTGATGATAAGGTTGTTTCGAACGGAAAGTCGAAGTTGACTTGCTGAAGCTGTGACAAAATTGGCTACTTTGGAAAGGGATTGTAAGGTTATCTTCGGTAATAACAACGCCAAAGGAGCTAGCACAGATATGTATTAAACGTTTAATCAGATTCAGAGTATTTTTCAGGTGCATAACTATATGCATAAATCTTTTCTTTCGTAGATGAAGTGCGGTTGGTTCATCCTCTCGATTGAGGTGTTTTCAGGAATTATGACAGGTTTGAACACAGATTGTAATCGTCAAGATACAAACGAGGTTTAAGATGAAATCAAGTGGCAAACTTGAAGAAATGTTTAGTTTCATATGTTATAATCAATATTTTAATTCATTTTAATTGTCCAATGCTATTAGTCCACAGTCGATAGTCCACAGTAACAGTCCAATAATTCATATATAGTTTAATATATAATATTCGAATTAATTAATACGTATCATGACCCGTGTACATGTCTCAGACTCGATCACAACTCAAATTATATATATTATTGTAGAATCAACCTCAACCCTATATAGAGAACTCGTTCATTACTGCATATAGAGTGTCTATGGTTATTTTAAATAATATATATAAATGCGTCGATATGATATGTCAAAACCTTGTATACGTGTCCCGATATTTAAAGTGCGTAAAATAAATAACAGAAATTAAATAACGATAAATAAAGTGCGTAAAGTAAATAACAGAAATTAAATGACGATAAATAAAATTGCAAGAATATAAATTGCGATAATTAAATTGCGATAAATAAAATGTAATCAGTTAGCTAGGAACAATTAGCTAGGAACAGTTAGCATGGATTCTTAACAAAATTTCTCATAGTTAATTTGTTTGTTTCTAACAAATTTTATTTTGTCAAATGTTTTCTTCATTATGCCACTTGTTGGATTCTGATAAATCAAAATCCCAATATGAAATTGGATGAATATGGTTATTCTGTGGTGAACGGATTTGTATATCGGTGGATGTAAGTAGGATAGTAAATGACTATTGAATCTGATTCGAATAATGTACAGTGTAACTTATTAATGTGAAATCTAAATATTTCTCGGGTATTACCTACCCATTAAAATATTTTCATCATTAACAGTTTGTACAAAAGAATTTTTAATTACAATCGTTATGAAAAAATATATATACATATATATTTTCTTCAGATAGGTAATCATGGAGTTAATGAGTTAACATGATATTAATCTCATTTGCTTTTCGGTTTGAGCTAGAATAAGTAATCTCTAAAATTTTTAGAAACCACATATTCTTCGCAGAATATTTCTTCAATGAAGTTATGAATTAATACTTCGTCGTTCATTGTTGTTGGTACTCCTTGGTATCTATGGTGCGTATGACGTTGATGTTCGTGTGACAGATTGTGAAGTTGAGGTTTGCGATGCGGTTGTTGTTGGTGGTGGTGATAATGGTTATGCTGCTGGTGCTGCTGCTGGTGTTTGTAACCTTTGCACCATATTCTCCAAAGCCACTACCTGAGCGTGAAGCTCGTTGACTTCTTCTATTACACCGGGGTGATTGTCGGTTCAGACGAGTGGATAAATATGATCTAGAATTTGGTATAGTATATAATCGTGACGAGATACCCTGGAAATGAGAGAGAAAATGGTGTTTCAGATAGGTTCGCCGGTAAGTGCTTCAGGTTCTTCGTCAAGAGGGCAATGTGGTGGATGGAAAGGATCGCCTTCTTCTTGTCTCCAATGATTGAGGAGGCTACGAACCCATCCTCAATTCATCCAGAATAGATAATGACTGATTGGTTGATCCATTCCGGTCACACTGCTTTCGGAGCTTGAGTGGGATTCCATTTCGGAATCCGAGGGACTTGAACTGATGACAAATTCCATTTCGTACGATTGGATAAAGGATTTTTCGATATAAAATGATTTTCCGGCTATCGGGTGGTATTCTATTTACATAGGATATATATATATATATATATATATATATATATATATATATATATATATATATATATATATATAGATCAAAAGATTTCGTAGATTACGGAGGAATTTGCGGGATATGTCAGGCAAAGTTTAAAGTAACAGATACGATAAGATATGATTTAGCAGATACGCTAAGATATGAATTTTGTCTATACACTACTCATGCAATTAATGTAGCAAGACGTGTCTAGACTAATAATGATAAGCAGGTAATTTTCTAAGGATGATAAGCAGATGATTTTTGACTAGAAATGATAAGCAAAACTTTTGACATGCAGACACGGTCGAAGTCCAGACTCACTAATGCATCCTATCAACTTATCAGTTAGACACACTAATGCAGACCTGATTCGCTAAGACCACCGCTCTGATACCAACTTTCACAACCCGTCCTAATCTATCCGGACGAAGTCCATATTGATTATAGACGATTCGCAATAGTTGATTACATCGCGAGGTACTTGACCTCTATATGATACATTTTACTAACATTGCATTCGTTTTTAAAAGACAAACTTGCTTTACATCGAAAGTTGACGGCATGCATATCATTTCATAATATATCCAACTATAATTGACTTAATAATAATCTTGATGAACTCAATGACTCGAATGCAACGTCTTTTGAAATATGTCATGAATGACTCCAAGTAATATCTCTAAAATGAGCAAATGCGCAGTGGAAGATTTCTTTCATATCTGAGAATAAACATGCTTTAAAGTGTCAACCAAAAGGTTGGTAAGTTCATTAGTTTAACATAAATAATCATTTCCATCATTTTAATAGACCACAAGATTTTCATATTTCATAAACATCATTCTCATATCAGGAATTTCGCAAACTGCATAGAGATAAAATCATTCATATGGATTGAACACCTGGTAACCGACGTTAACTTAATGCATAGAATATCCCCAAAACAGAACCTCTCGTCTGTATAATAATCTCGAAGTACTAAAGCATTCGTACCCCGAATGGGAGTTGTCAAGGTCCATAGATCTATCTTTAGGATTCGCGTCAATCAGGGGTCATTCCCCTAAATTCTTAGGTTACCAGACTTGAAGGGCGATATTCGGTTTAATAATCCAACCATAGAATGTAATTTTAAGTACTTGTGTCTATTTTGTAAAATATTTATAAAAGCAGTGCATGTATTCTCAGTCCCAAAAATATATATTGCAAAAGCATTTAAAAGGGAGCAAATGAAACTCACCTAATGTATTTTGTAGTAAAAAATACATATGACTATATTGAACAATGCAAGGTTGGCCTCGGATTCACGAACCTATATCATTTGTATATTTATTAATATATATAATCGTAATCGAACAAATTTATATATTATATCTTTAATTATATATTATACTTATTTAGTTTGTGTATATATTCAAAATGTTTAATATCTATATATTTAGTTATATTAATATATCTATTTATATATATATATATATATATATATATATATATATATATATATATATATATATATATATATATATATATATATATATATATATATATATATATATATATAAATATATGGTTAGTATTATATAAAAATAACATTAGTTTGTTATATATAAGTATTTATATAAATAATGTTATTATGTTTGATATGTAGGTATATAAACTATTAATATAATTACAATATATGTATTAAGTATATTTTTAGGTACAAAATATTTATCTGTAACAAAAATGATAATTTTGATAAAATGATTTACTAATAATAATAACTTTCTTAATATCGATAATACTAATAATAATAACGATATTGTTAAAATTGATACTTTTGTTAATAATAATAGTAAAACTAATAATTAAAAAAATGATACTAATACTAATATTAGTAAAAATAATAATAACTTGTATTGTTTTTATAATAACAATAATAATAATCCTAATCATAATCATAATATTAATAGTAGCACTAAAATGATAAATTAATACTAATAATAACATTAATAATACTTATAGTAATGATAATTTTAAGGATAATACTAATATTAATAATTATAATAAGAATACGAGTAATTATAATGATAATACTAGTATTACTAATAATACTTTTGATAATCATAATACTAGTAACAAATATTAAAATAATTATAATAACATAGTAACAATAATAATAATAATAATAATAATAATAATAATAATAATAATAATAATAATAATAATAATAATAATAATAATAATAATAATAATAGTAATAATAATAATAATAATAATAATAATAATAATAATAATAATAATAATAATAATTAATATTAATAAGAAATGATAATAATAATAATAATTAAATACATAAAGGCTACCTTAAGAACTAGCTTGCAAAAAGAAATGTCTGAAACAGGATTCGAACCCGCGATCTCTCGTATACCTCAACAGCCCCAGAACCACCTCTCTACTTCGGTTTTTCTGATTTAAACTCTTCCCTTTTAAATAAAACCCGTTTTTTGTGATTTAGTTTATAACTAAATTTATTTAACCCTTAATTCTATTTCTTTCTCCTTCTTCCTTTAACATCGTTTACAGATTCATCATTTTGCTCTCTGTATAATACGATCATCATCTTTCCTTCTAACCTAGTTTACCTATTATCATTATAATCTAATCGAGTACCATGCATCCTTATCATCATCAAATCTTCACGTATCAGTTTATGGTATTCAGATCGAGTAGTACGAAAGGGAAACTGCAACCCAACGGCCCAACAATTAAATAACTATTTAGTCCAATAAAGCAGAAACTTAACAGCCCGTTCAGAATTTATACAGCCCATTATCTAATCGACCCTAATTAAATATCTGCAAGTGGTTTTGAGGTCGACAGATGAGAGAAGAATAATTGGAACAAAAGTGGACGCAAGTAGGTTTATTGGTTTCATGTTTGTCGGCCATACAAGTCCTACTTGTTCCATATACAATTAAAAAGGCTGTATAATATATTATTTTATATAACCAAGTTGAGAAAACCTCGATTATATGTACCACTTTCTTTATTCTTCGTTGTTAACCCCCAACAGATACAGCTGCAGCAGCATAAACAGGAATAAATAGGGGTCTGCAGTAACAGCAAGGGATGTTCACTTCAAGAAGGAAAGAAGTAACAGCGATGGCGATTGTGGTGGTTGTTATGGTGTATCAAACAGAAAACCTAAGTAGAGGTCGAAGGTGGTGTTCGATTTTGGATTCCTGTTCAAGAAGACGAAAATTTGAGGGGATTGAGAGAGGTGAAAGGTGACGGTGGTCATTGGTGGTCATAGAAAGTTCGGTTCTTTTGATGAAGGTAGTTAAATGGGTCTATTGGGATTTTTCTTTGATGGATGTGATCATGGTTGATGATTTTGTGGTTTGAACGAGATAGAAGAATGAAAGTTTACTTGTATATATAGTTTCTTGGTGGTTCTTAATGATCGAATAGCAACAGATTGTTCTTGATAGTCGATGGCAATGGGATAAAGGATAATGGTGGTTTCCAATTTTTTTGTTTCGAATGATGGAATGGTATAACATTATACAATGATAGATATCGTTTGGTTGAAATTTAATAGAGATGATATGATCGATTTGTCCATAGTATAAGTGATATAGATGGGTAACAACTTTGGTGACAATAAGTACGAGTATATTGTAGCAGGTGGATAAACAAAATATTACAACAGATATGCTTAATCGATTTTTGGATGCTTTCTGTGAATTTAGTCATGATTTGTACGAGCTGGATCATAAAGTGTCAATTACTACAGCTTGATATTGATTGAAAAAAGAATATCATTGGTGCTGTATATAAATATGTATATATTTATTTATTTAGTTTATGTATCTGTTTTATATAATTTTATTTATGAAGTCTGTATATATCTGTTTAGTTAGTTATATCAATATTTTACATGAGCTATAATATTATTTATAATATAACTTTAATATTTAACATTAATTAATATTAATAATAATAACAAAACTAATAATAATAATAATAATAATAATAATAATTAATAGAGAAAATAATAATATTAATGATATTAAGATCATAATAATACTAATAAGAATAATGAAAATAATAAAATGATAATTTTTGTAATCAAGTTAATAATACTTTTAATAACCTTAATAATTGATTAAATTTATAATGATACTAATAATGGTCATATTAACAAAGATTATAGTTTTATTATTAATTATAATAATAATGATATTAACATGGATAATTTTAATATTAATAATAACAATAACATAACAAATCAAATGTATAATTTTTAGTTTATAATTTGTAGTAATATTAATAGTGCTGATAATACTGTTTATAATAATAATATAACAACTTAATTACTTTGTATATTTCTTTTTATTTCCAATTTAAATGATTAAATTGTATCTTATTAGTTCCCATTATCGCATACACTTTTATTTATATATATATATATATATATATATACATATTTATTAACAATAATTTGTTCGTGAATCGTCGGTAATGGTCGAAGGTTAAAATAAATACATGGACAAAGTTCAAAATTTTAAGACTCAACATTACAGACTTTGTTTATTGTGTCGGAAACATATAAAGATTAAGTTTAAATTTGATCGAAAATTTTCGGGTCGTCACAAGATCATAACTCAAAGTATATATATTTTTGGAATCAACCTCAACCCTGTATAGCTAACTCTAACATTACTGCATATAGAGTGTCTATGATTGTTCCAAAAAATATATATAGATGGGTCGATATGATATGTCAAAACATTTGCATACGTGTCTATGGTATCTCAAGATTACATAATATATTAGAATACATGTATAATACAATATAAGTTAGGTAGGATATGATTAATATAAATTTGTTACAATATTTCCCGTAGCTACAACAATCAAAAAATATCCAATCTTGTTTTACCCATAACTTCTTCGTTTTAAATCCGTTTTGAGTGAATCAAATTGCTATGGTTTCATATTGAAATATATTTTATGAATCTAAATAGAAAAAGTATAGGTTTATAGTCAGAAATATAAGTTACAAGTCATTTTTGTAAGAGGTAGTCATTTCAGTAGAAAGAACGACGTCTTGATGACCATTTTGAAAAACATACTTCCACTTTGAGTTTAACCATGATTTTTGGATATAGTTTCATGTTCATAAGAAAAATAATTTTTCCAGAAGAACAACTTTTAAATCAAAGTTTATCATAGTTTTTAATTATCAAACCCAAAACAGCCCGCGGTGTTACTACGACGGCGTATGTCCGGTTTTACGGTGTTTTTCGTGTTTCCAGGTTTTAAATCATTAAGTTAGCATATCATATAGATATAGAACATGTGTTTAGTTGATTTTAAAAGTCAAGTTAGAAGGATTAACTTTTGTTTGCGAACAAGTTTAGAATTAACTAAACTATGTTATAGTGATTTCAAGTTTAAACCTTCGAATAAGGTAGTTTTATATATATGAATCGAATGATGTTACGAACATCATTACTACCTCAGGTTTTGTGGATAAACCTACTAGAAATGAGAAAAATAGATCTAGCTTCAAAGGATCCTTGGATTGCTTGAAAGTTCTTGAAGCATAATCATGACACGAAAACAAGTTCAAGTAAGATTTCCACTCGAAATAAGATTGTTAAAGTTATAGAAATTGAATCAAAGTTTGAATATGAGTATTACCTTGTATTAGAAAGATAGATTACTGTAAATAAAAAAGATTTCTTGAGGTTGGATGATCACTTACAAGATTGGAAGTAAGCTAGCAAACTTGGAAGTATTCTTGATTTTATGAAACTAGAACTTATAGAATTTATGAAGAACACTTAGAACTTGAAGATAGAACTTGAGAGAGATCAATTAGATGAAGAAAATTGAAGAATGAAAGTATTTGTAGGTGTTTTTAATCGTTGGTATATGGCTTAGATATAAAGGATGTGTAATTTTGTTTACATGTAAATAAGTCATGAATGATTACTAATATTTTTGTAATTTTATGAGATATTTTATGCTAGTTGCCAAATGATGGTTCTCACATGTGTTAGGTGACTCACATGGGCTGCTAAGAGCTGATCATTGGAGTGTATATACCAATAGTACATACATCTAAAAGCTGTGTATTGTACGAGTACGAATACGAGTGCATACGAGTAAAATTGTTGATGAAACTGAACGAGGATGTAATTGTAAGCATTTTTGTTAAGTAGAAGTATTTTGATAAGTGCCTTGAAGTCTTTAAAAAGTGTATGAATACATATTAAAACACTACATGTATATACATTTTAACTGAGTCGTTAAGTCATCGTTAGTCGTTACATGTAAATGTTGTTTTGAAACCTTTAGGTTAACGATCTTGTTAAATGTTGTTAACCCATTTTTTATAATATCTAAATAGATGTTAAATTATTACAATATCATGATATTATGATATATTAATATATCTTAGAATGATATATATATATATATAGTTAAATGTTGTTACAACGATAATCGTTACATATATGTCTCGTTTCGAAATCATTAAGTTAGTAGTCTTGTTTTTACATATGTAGTTCATTGTTAATACACTTAATGACATGTTTACTTATCATTTCATGATTAAACATAGTGTATCAATATCTTATTATGATTCATATGTATTTAGTAAGACGTTGTTATAACGATAATCGTTATATATATCGTTTTTGAGTTTTCTTAATTCAATAGTCTCATTTTTATGTATATACACAAAGTTAAAATACCTAATGAGATACTTACTTATCATAATATCATGTTAACTATATATGTAGCCATATATATGTCATCATATAGTTTTTACAAGTTTTAACGTTCGTGAATCACCGGTCAACTTGGGTGGTCAATTGTCTATATGAAACCTATTTCAATTAATCATGTCTTAACAAGTTTGATTGCTTAACATGTTGGAAACACTTAATCATGTAATTATCAAATTCAATTAATATAAATAAACATGGAAAAGTTCAGGTCACTACAGTACCTACCCGTTAAATAAATTTCGTCCCGAAATTTTAAGCAGTTGGAGGTGTTGACGTATCTTCTGGAAATAAGTGCGGGTATTTCTTCTTCATCTAATCTTCTCATTCCCAGGTGAACTCAGCGAACCTTAACAATTGGTATCTTGTTTTGTTTAAGTCTTTTAACCTCACGATACATTATTTCGACGGGTTCTTCGACGAATTGAAGTTTTTCGTTGATTTGGATTTCGTATAACGGAATAGTGAGATCTTCTTTAGCAAAACATTTCTTCAAATTTGAGACGTGGAAAGTATTATGTACAGCCGCGAGTTGTTGAGGTAACTCAAGTCGGTAAGCTACTGGTCTGACGCGATCAATAACCTTGAATGGTCCAATAGACCTTGGGTTTAATTTCCCTCGTTTACCAAATCGAACAACGCCTTTCCAAGGTGCAACTTTAAGCATGACCATCTCTCTAATTTCAAATTCTATATCTTTTCTTTTAATGTCAGCATAACTCTTTTATCTACTTTGGACGGTTTTCAACCGTTGTTGAATTTGGATGATCTTCTGGGTAGTTTCTTGTATTATTTCCGGACCCGTAATCTGTCTATCCCCCACTTCACTCCAACAAATCGGAGACCTGCACTTTCTACCATAGAGTGCTTCAAACGGAAGGTGTTGATCCCAACTGTTTCCGGAAGGTGTTGTAGGAAAATTCTGCTAACGGAAGGTGTTGATCCCAACTGTTTCCGAAATCAATAACACATGATCGTAGCATGTCTTCAAGCGTTTATATCGTCCTTTAGCTCTGCCCATCAGTTTATGGATGATAAGCAGTACTCATGTCTAGACGAGTTCCTAATGCTTGCTGTAATGTCTGCCAGAATCTTGAAATAAATCTGCCATTCCTATCAGAGATTATAGAGATTGATATTCCATGTCTGGAGAAGAATTCCTTCAAATACAGTCGTGTTAACTTCTCCATCTTGTCATCTTCTCTTATTGGCAGGAAGTGTGCTGATTTGGTGAGACGATCAACTATTACCCAAATAGTATCAAAACCACTTGCAGTCCTTGGCAATTTAGTGATGAAATCCATGGTAATGTTTTCCTATTTCCATTCCGGGATTTCGGGTTGTTGAAGTAGATCTGATGGTTTCTGATGCTCTGCTTTGACCTTAGAACATGTCAAACATTCTCCTACGTATTTAGCAATATCGGCTTTCATACCCGGCCACCAAAAATGTTTCTTGAGATCATTGTACATCTTCCCCGTTCCAGAATGTATTGAGTATCTGGTTTTATGAGCTTCTCTAAGTACCATTTCCCTCATATCTCCAAATTTTGGTACCCACATTCTTTCCGCCCTATACCGGGTTCCGTCTTCCCGAATATTAAGATGCTTCTCTGATCCTTTGGGTATTTCATCCTTTAAGTTTCCCTCTTTTAAAACTCCTTGTTGCGCCTCCTTTATTTGAGTAGTAAGGTTAGTGTGAATCATTATATTCATAGATTTTACACGAATGGGTTCTCTGTCCTTTCTGCTCAAGGCGTCGGCTACCACATTTGCCTTCCCTGGGTGGTAACGAATCTCAAAGTCGTAATCATTCAACAATTCAATCCACCTGCACTGCCTCATGTTCAGTTGTTTCTGATTAAATATGTGTTGAAGACTTTTGTGGTCGGTATATATAATACTTTTGACCCCATATAAGTAGTGCCTCCAAGTCTTTAATGCAAAAACAACCGCGCCTAATTCCAAATCATGCGTCATATAATTCTGCTCGTGAATCTTCAATTGTCTAGATGCATAAGCAATTACTTTCGTTCATTGCATTAATACACAACCGAGACCTTGCTTTGAGGCGTCACAATATATCACAAAAACATCATTCCCTTCAGGTAATGACAATATAGGTGCCGTAGTTAACTTTTTCTTCAACAATTGAAACGCTTTTTCTTGTTCATCCTTCCATTCAAATTTCCTCCCTTTATACGTTAATGCAGTCAAGGGTTTTGCTATTTTGGAAAAATCTTGGATGAATCTCCTGTAATAACCAGCTAGCCCTAAAAGTTGGCGTATGTGTTTTGGAGTTTTCCACTTTTCAACAGTTTCAATCTTTGCTGGATCCACCTGAATACCTTCTTTGTTCACTATATGACCGAGGAATTGAACTTCTTCCTACCAAAATGCACACTTTGAAAACTTAGCGTACAGTTTTTCTTTTCTCAGCAACTCTAACACTTTTCTCAAATGTTCTTCGTGCTCTTGATCATTCTTCGAGTAAATAAGTATGTCATCGATGAAAACAATGATAAACTTGTCAAGATATGGCCCACACACTCGGTTCATGAGGTCCATGAACACAGCTGGTGCGTTAGTCAATCCAAACGGCATAACCATAAACTCGTAATGACCGTAACGCGTCCTAAAAGCATTCTTCGGAATGTCATCCTCTTTCACCCACATTTGGTGATATCCAGAACGTAAATCGATCTTCGAATAAACCGACGAACCTTGTAGTTGATCAAATAAGTCGTCGATTCTCGGTAATGGGTAACGGTTCTTGATGGTAAGTTTGTTCAACTCTCGGTAGTCGATACACAACCCGAATGTACCATCTTTCTTCTTGACAAACAGAACAGGAGCTCCCCATGGTGATGTACTTGGTCGAATAAAACCACGCTCTAAAAGTTCCTGTAACTGACTTTGTAATTCTTTCATTTCGCTGGGTGCGAGTCTGTATGGAGCACGAGCTATTGGTGCAGCTCCTGGTACAAGGTCTATTTGAAATTCAACGGATTGATGTGGGGGTAATCCCGGTAATTCTTTCAAAAATACATCGAAAAATTCTTTTGCGACGGGAACATCACTGATGTTCTTTTCTTCAGGTTTAACTTCCTCGATGTGTGCTAGAATGACGTAACAACCTTTTCTTATTAGTTTTTGCGCCTTCAAACTACTTATAAGATTTAACTTTACGTTGTTCTTTTCTCCGTACACCATTAAAGGTTTTCCTTTTTCACGCATAATGCGAATCGCATTTTTGTAACAAACGACCTCTACTCTCACATTTTGCAACCAGTCCATGCCAATTATTACGTCAAAACTCCCTAACTCGACTAGTATTAAATCAATTTTAAACGTTTCATCCCCCATTTTAATTTCTCTCTTCCGACATATATTATCTGCTGAAATTAATTTATCGTTTGCTAATTCGAGTAAAAATTTACTATCCAAAGTCGTCAATGGGAAATTTAATTTAGCACAAAATTCTCTACTCATATAGCTTCTATCCGCACCCGAATCAAATAAAACATAAGCAGATTTATCGTCAATAAGAAACGTACCCATAACAAGCTCCGGGTCTTCCTGTGCTTCTTCCGCATTAATATTGAAAACTCTTCCACGGACCTGCCCATTAGTATTCCCCTGATTCGGGCAATTTCTAATAATGTGACCCGGTTTTTCACATTTATAACAAACAGCGTAGGTATTACTTGCTCTGACACTATTCGTTTCGGCATTACTTGTTTCGACATTATTTGTTCCTTTAGTTCTGTTAACTTTGGTCCGTAGACCTCACACTTTGTCGTACTATGACCATTTCTTTTACACCTGTTGCAAAATGTCATGCAAAACCCCTGATGATTTTCTTCACACCTATGACATGGCTGTTTTTGATTTTTGTTGTCGTTGTTGTTATTGAGGTTATTGTTGGGGTTGTTATTGTTGTTGAAATGGTTGTTGTAGTTGTTGTTGTTGTTGGGATGTTTGTTGTAGTTATTGTTAGGATTGCGGTTATTGTTGCGATTGTTGTTGCGGTTGTTGAGATAGTTGTTGCGATTGTGGTTGTAATTGTTATTGTTGTTGTACTGGTGAGTCTTGTCATCGTTTTCCTTCCACTTCCTCTTGAGTTATTTCGTGTTGGCTTCTTCGGTCGCCTGCTCTTTAATTCTTCCCTCAATCTGATTTATGAGTTTATGAGCCATTCGACTTGCCTTCTGTAAAGAAGCGGGCTCGTGTGAACTCACATCTTCTTGAATCCTTACTGGTAACCCTTTTACAAATGCGTCGATCTTCTCTTCTTCATCTTCGAATGCTCCCGGACACAATAGACACAACTCTGTGAATCGTTGTTCATATGTGGTAACGTCGAACCCTTGTGTTCGTAACTCTCTAAGTTCTGCCTTGAGTTTATTGACTTCGTTTCTAGGACGGTATTGCTCGTTCATCAATTGCTTGAATGCCGACCACGGTAGTGTGTAAGGAGCATTTTGTCCTACCTGTTCAAGATAGGTGTTCCACTACGTTAACGCAGTTCCTGTGAAGGTATGCGTAGCGTACTTAACTTTGTCCTCTTCAGTACACTTACTTATGGCAAACACCGATTTGACTTTCTCGGTCCACCGTTTCAATCCAATTGGTCCTTCGGTTCCATCAAATTCCAAAGGTTTGCAGGCAGTGAATTCTTTGTAGGAGCATCCTACACGATTTCTTGCACCGTTAGCTGCATTGCTAGATTCAGAGTTATTGTTGGTATGTAGCGCAGCCTGTACTGCGGCTATGTTTGCAGCAAGAAAGGTACTAAATTCCTCTTCGCTCATATTCATGGTGTGTCGAGTAGTCGGTGCCATTTCCTTTAAAATAGCCAACTGAATCGAGTTAATCATACAGAATATTAAGAGTAGTCAATAGTATTTCGTAGGACGACTCTATTGAGTCGACATCAATCGTCGATTTATTGGCGACTTGACTGACTTTTAGAGCCTAAATTAAATTCCAGGCAGGATTTAAAACCCATGAAAATTTGATTCTACCATTTTCATAGCGTCTATTATTATTATTATTATTATTATTATTATATTTTATTTAAAAAAAAAAAACTTTTCCTACTTAAAGGCCGGAGGTCCTCTCGGAAGCAATCTCTTTATCCGTCGAATAAAGAGAGGGATGACTTTCTCTACTCTTGAGAGTGTTACACTCTGGGTGGAGAAATGACTTGTCTTTATTCTCGGATAGGGGAAGGATTGTCTACATATCACCTCCCCCATACACCACTCATGTGGTATTGGGTTTGTTGTTGTTGTTGTAATAGTATTTCGTAGCAAAATATGAACTCATTTATAAAAACTTTTTCTTCATATTAGCGTTTTATAAGTTTAAATTCGGGTACTACCTACCCGTTAAGTTCATACTTAGTAGCTAATATACAATTCAACTACTACAATTCCATATGAAAAACTGATTATAATAATATATCACATATAAATATTCTTCAAACTTACAACATCGCTATATTACATATAACATGAAATATAGTACACTTTGATACATGACAGTTTTGAAAATAAATCTAGTTAATACGCAAGTTGTTCAGCAAAGGAAATAAAGATACGTAATTCATAAGTCCAGAAACAAGTCATGCATTCTGGTTTTACTAAGACGACTTCCCATCCTTGGTCTTGTGGAAAATAATCGTTATGACCATTGGCTAGGCAGCATGTTGTAATGTCGTCAAAAGGACGAGGGTTTCGTAATGTCCAACAGCCCCGTTATAATCGAAAAACCTTGTTTCTCACCCCAACTACTGAATCCGTCACTTGTGGGAAGGTTTTATTTAAAAGTTGCAATCCGATGTTCTTTTTCTCACTTTGGTAAGAAGCGAACATCACTAACCCGTAAGCATAACATGCTTCTTTATGTTGCATGTTAGAAGCTCTTTCTAATTCACGAAATTCTATGTTGGGATATGTTGAGTCAAAATAGGTTCTTAACCCGTAGCGTAAAATTGCATTTGGGTTCCCCGCATTTAACGCTTTAAAGAAAACACGGCGTAACTTACGGTCTCCCCAATGTGATATACCCCACCTATCAAAGGAAAGCGTTTTATAAACTAAGGCATTTCTGGAAAGTCTTTCAAATGTTTGACAAGTTAATTTTGCCATAATTAATTGTGCTGATGAATTCTGACCGACTCTAGACAAGATTTCCTCAATCATATCCTCTGGTAGATCTTCTAAAATATTCAGTTGTCTACCCTTAACGTCCATTTTGTTTTTATACTGTAAAATAGACAAGGATTAGATTCATAAAAGATAATTAATAAACAATATAAGCAATTTTTACATAGAACATAAAAGTACAAGCACACTACAATACATATAATACACAACATGATTACAACCCTCTAATCTGAATTACTAGTTTCTTCTTCTTCGGACTTGGTTCGTTTTCCTAATTTTCTAGGGATATATGGTGTTCCTCTAATACGAGCCGTCGTTTTCCACAATGGTTTAGAAAAACCTGGTGGTTTAGAGGTTCCCGGGTTATTGTTACAATTTAGGAAGTACGGACGTTGCCGATACATATAAAGTTCATCGGGGTTGGAATCAGGTTTCTCTATTTTTATACATTTTCCCTTATTATTTTCTTTCGCTTTATTAATTTGGGTCGAGGTAATTTCTATAACATCATCGAAATCTTCATCGGGATCTGATTTATCGGAAAATTGATAATCTTCCCAATATTTTGCTTCCTCGGCAGAAACACCATTGACCATTATTAACTTTGGTTCGTTGGTTGAGGATTTTATTTTATTTAATCGATTTACTATAGGTATCAATATTTCTTCCTCCGGAACCTCTTCTTCTTCCGGTTCCTCCTCTTCCGGTTCCTCCTCTTCCGGTTCCTCTTCTTCCGGTTCCTCTTCGGGTGTGATGCCCCGTACCAAATCATCATGTACGGACCATCAACAACAGGATCATTACAAGGTTAAGTACTATATGCGTTTTCAAAAAGAGTTTGCATTCATAATTAAAAGTGATGTCAAACCAACATCGAAAGTTTTACAATCCAAAAGTATTCTTCACTAAGTAGAAGCAATAAATAAGTGTATGTGACAACAAAGGTCGTTACAAGTCATAATTCAAAAGTACAAATGTTTGAATGCAAAGTAAAGTAGTTCATGCGTTGACAACTCTAAGCAGCGGGTGTCTACAGCACAAACTAGTACACGGCGGAAGCAACCTCAAGCACCTGAGAAATACATGCTTAAAAATGTCAACAAAAAGGTTGGTGAGCTATAGTTTAAGTATAACAGTATGTAAGGTAGGCCACGAGATTTCAGTGCTACAACGAGCGTTTCAAAAGTATGTAAAAGTATATGCTAACCGTGGGCACTTGGTAACTAACTTAACGTTTATACCCCCTGAAAGTACACTTGGCAAGTGCGTATGTCTACGAAGTATTAAATACTCGTTAAATGCTAGTGCTACTAACCCGAGTAGGGATGTCAAACCCTATGGATCCATATCTAAGATTCGCGTTCACGGTTCAAAAACCAATGATTAAACGTTACCGAGCTAAAGGGAATGTTTATGCCGTTGTATAACCCACACATATATAAGTTTAAGTACTCGTGCCTAGTATGTAAAACATAAAATCCGCATGTATTCTCAGTTCCCAAAATAAGTTTAAAGTAAAAAGGGAATGCTATAAGTCACAATGATAATGTAGTCGTAAAGTCGGTTCGGAAAAGGTGTGCAAGTAATCGGCCTGAAGTCCTCAACCTAAGTCAAATAGTACTAAGTCAGTAAATCGTCTTAATAGGTTTAAAAGTATGTAATTAAGGTCTTAAAGGTCATCATCATTCATCATCAAACAAAAGACGTAAAGTAGGTTTCGTTTATGAAAGTAGTTTAAAACAAAGGCTGACTTCGATCAGTCACCACGGCCTCTACCCTTACTGAATTAAGGTGAGACCAGGGGCCATGGCTCCGTATATGAGTCCCTTAAGTGTGGTAAAATTTACAGAAGCAAACTCATCTTCGTTTAACCGTGGTGACGGTTTAAGTGCGAGTAGGTCTGAAATTTCTGCACAACGTTAAAAGACATAGTGACGCTCGGAGGGCCATAAATCCTAAACCTTAACTCGGACTAAGACGAGTCCTATATGAAAAGTTATCTACTCGAAAAGTTATATCTAAAAATCAAGGTTAAAACAGCCCAGGTCTACTGGTATGTTACAGAAACATCAGATCATTAGCTTTTGGACAGAAACAGTAAGTTTAAAAGGGTTCCGGTGGTCTTGGTGCTTGATGTTCATCATGGTTCTCATCCTTGATGCATATAGCTTCAAGTGTACAACTCATTGATGTATCTACATCATCTTAACCAAGTCTTGACCATCATAACCCTAGTGCAAGTCTAAGACATGAAGCACAACTCACTTAAGAGTTTATGAAGTTTGATGAACCAAAGTTACATCAAGGTATTAGATCTAACACCTACATGAACTTTAAAGCTAATAACAAGTTACAAACTTGAAAGTAAACTAACTAATCAAGATCTTAAGATGTAAAACATAGTTCCTTAGTTAGATCTTGAAGATCCAAGACCCAAAAGTCTAGATCAAGCATAAGTATACAAAGTTATTTTTAAAGAAAACTTATTTGTGTGTTCTTGAACTTTCAAAGTTAACTTTTAGTTCAGGATTAATGAGATCAAGGTTAACTAGTAACACTTGACCAATAATAACCAACAAACATCAAATTAAAGTGCAAGTAACTAAATAAACAAGTAAATTATTCATGGTTGTTCATACTTTAAAGATTCAAACCAAAGTTTGATCTTTAGAAAGTAAACTTTAAAGTTTACTTCATGAACTTCAAGTATGAATTTAATCAACACATGAACTTGCAATCTTTTAAGAAAGTATATGTAGAACCATAACTAGTAAGTTATGTTCTTGAGTGTTCTTGATAAATACAAGATATAATGAAGAATAAAACTAGTAAGTTAGATTCTTGAAACCAAGTAAGTAAATAACTAACAATTACTAGAAATCAACACAAGTAAACAAAGATTAAAACAAACAAAGTATGATGATGATGGATGCATCAAGGGTCACGGTTTTTGTAAGAGTAAAAGAAGAGAAGAAAAGTCTTGTTGCTTACTAGTTTAGAGAGAAAAATGAGAGAAGAAAGTAGCAAGTATTGTGTGTGTGTTTTTAAGAGAGGAATGCAAGTGAGATGTAATGAAAAATGAAAGCAAAAGACACCCCTAAAGGCCTCTAAACCATCGGCCAGCTGCAATGGGAGGGAGAATGGGAGTGTTTGATGGTTATTAGCATGTAAAGAGGTTAGAAGTTGGTTAATAGAATAGGTTACATGGGGATTATGGCATGACTAGATTCTTATTGTTCAAACTAACTAGTTACACTTAAAAATGATACTTACAAGTAAGACATGGGCTAACTAAGTCCATAAATAATGTAGGGTGGGCTTACAAGTCTTAATTCATGAGTCCATTATCTTTAAACAAGCCCAAGTCCAAATAATAACAAGTTAAACCAATTAAAGCCCAAGTAATTAACTAATAGCCATAGTTAATCAAAATGATTAATAAACCTTAATCATGAATGCAAATAATATCTAGAAATATTATTCGTGAAGTTTCGTGTGTCACAAAGACGTTTCGGGCACTTATAAGTCAAGTACGGGCAATCAAGGCAATATGTAAATGTAATAACATACATTCGTTTAATCACGCGTATTAATAATAATAATTATTAATAAATAAATGTTGGGAAAATCCAGGGTCGTTACATTACCCACCTGTTAAAGAAAATTTCGTCCCAAAATTTAAGCTGAGGTAGATGGAGGAGTCGGGAAAAGGTGAGGATACTTCCGCATCATTTGACCCTCTCGCTCCCAAGTAAACTCAGGTCCTCGTTTGGCATTCCATCGTACTCGTACAATCGGAATCTTGTTGCATTTCAAAGTTTTGATCTCACGATCCATAATCTCAACTGGTTCTTCCACAAAGTAGAGTTTGTCATCAATAGTAAGTTCCTCCAATGGTATGATAAGTTCAGGTGGAGCAAGACACTTCTTCAAATTTGATACGTGGAAGGTAGGATGAACTGAGCTCAATTGTGTTGGAAGATCAAGACGATAAGCAACGGGTCCAACACGCTCCAAAATTTCAAAAGGACCAATGTATCGCGGGTTTAACTTTCCTCGCTTCCCAAAGCGAATCACATCCTTCCAAGGCGCAACCTTCAACATAGCACGGTCACCAACGTTGAATTTAAAGTCTTTACGTTTACGATCAGCATAACTCTTTTGACGATCACGGGCAGTCTTAAGTCTAGCTTGGATCTGAGCAATCTTCTCCGCGGTTTCGTGGACTACCTCGGGTCCGGTGATTTGCTTTTCGCCTACTTCGGCCCAACAAATAGGAGATCGGCACTTACGACCATACAATGCTTCAAAAGGTGCAGCATTAATGCTAGAGTGATAACTGTTGTTGTACGAGAATTCGGCGAGTGGCAAATGTCTTTCCCAGGCCTTTCCAAAATCAATGACACATGCACGCAGCATGTCCTCCAAGGTCTGAATCGTTCGTTCACTTTGCCCGTCAGTCTGGGGATGATAAGCAGTGCTCATGTCGAGACGAGTTCCCATGGCTTCTTGCAAAGAACGCCAAAATCTAGAAGCAAAACGGGGATCGCGATCTGAGATGATCGATAAAGGTACACCATGACGAGATACAACCTCTTTGATGTATAACTGAGCAAGTCTCTCCATTGTATCAGTTTCCTTCATCGCTAGAAAGTGTGCAGATTTGGTGAGGCGGTCAACAATAACCCAAATAGTATCGTATCCGCTCACCGTCTTTGGCAGCTTAGTAATGAAATCCATTGTTATCCTTTCCCACTTCCATTGTGGGATCTCCGGTTGCTGAAGAAACCCAGAAGGTCTCTGATGCTCGGCTTTAACCTTCGAGCAAGTCAAACACTTACCAACATAAGTCGCAACGTCCTTCTTAAGATTCGGCCACCAATACTGTTCTTTAAGGTCGTGGTACATTTTGTCCACTCCAGGATGAATCGAATATCTCGATTTGTGTGCTTCATCAAGTATAAGGTTCCGTAGATCTCCATAAAGAGGTACCCAAATTCTTCCGGCATAACATCGGAGTCCAGACTCCCTAACCTCGAATCGAGAGACAAGTATGTTCAAATGTTCGTGAGATATATTCTCCTCCTTGAGAGCCTCAACTTGGGCTACTCTGATCTGGCTGTTAAGGTTCGAATGAATGGTGATGTTCAGAGCCCTAACACGAAGAGGTGCCGTCCTCTCCTTTCGGCTTAAAGCGTCAGCTACAACATTGGCCTTGCCAGGGTGATAACGGAGTTCACAATTGTAGTCGTTGAGCGTCTCGATCCATCGACGCTGTCTCATATTTAGTTGCTTCTGGTCGAAGATGTGCTGGAGACTCTTGTGATCGGTGAAGATAGTACTCTTAGTTCCATACAAATAGTGTCTCCACAATTTGAGCGCAAAGACAACGGCTCCGAGTTCAAGGTCATGCGTAGTGTAGTTCCGCTCGTGAATCTTCAATTGGCGAGAAGCATAGGCAATAACCTTTGATCATTGCATCAGTACACAACCAAAACCACTCTTCGATGCATCACAATAAACAACGAAATCGTCACTGCCCTCAGGAAGTGATAGGATAGGTGCGGTGGTTAACTTCTTCTTCAAAGTTTGGAATGCTGATTCGTGTGCGGGTTCCCAAATGAACTTCTTGCCCTTGTGAGTCAGTGCGGTCAAAGGACGCGCAATCAGAGAAAATCCTTCGATGAATCTTCGGTAATAACCGACGAGACCTAGGAATTGGCGAATATGCGTCGGAGTAGTGGGGGTCTCCCACTTGCTGATGGCTTCAATCTTGGCGGGATCAACTTTGATACCCTGGTCGCTTACAACATGACCCAAAAATTGTACTTCTTTCAACCAAAATTCACACTTAGAGAATTTGGCGTAAAGTTGCTCTTGTCTTAAGAGTTCAAGCACTAATCGGAGGTGTTGCTCATGTTCTTCTTCGCTCTTAGAGTAGATGAGGATATCATCTATGAAGACGATAACAAACTTGTCCAAGTAAGGCTTGCAGACACGATTCATGAGGTCCATGAACACGGCAGGTGCATTTGTCAAACCGAATGGCATCACGAGAAACTCATAATGACCATAACGGGTCCTGAATGCAGTTTTCATCACGTCACTTTCCTTCACCCTCAGCTGGTGATATCCGAATCGCAAATCGATCTTTGAATAAATGCTCGATCCTTGTAGTTGATCAAAAAGATCGTCAATTCGTGGAAGAGGATACCGATTCTTGATAGTAAGTTTGTTGAGTTCACGGTAGTCGATACACATACGGAAGGATCCATCCTTCTTCTTCACAAACAACACAGGTGCGACCCAAGGCGAGAAACTTGGTTGGATAAATCCACGGTCTAACAGCTCTTGTAGTTGACTCTGTAATTCTTGCATCTCAGAAGGTGCGAGTCTATAAGGTGCGCGAGCTAAAGGTGCAGCTCCTGGCACTAAGTCAATTTGAAACTCCACTACTCTCTACGGCGGTAATCCAGGCAATTCCTCTGGGAAGACATCGGAAAATTCGTTCACAATTCGAACGTCATTCACGCTCTTCACCTCAGTTTCTACCGCTTTTACATGTGCTAGGACAGCAAAACGTCCCTTCTTCATAATCTTTTGCGCTTTCACGCAACTAATGAGGTTCAACTTCGAGGTACATCTCTCTCCATAGATAACCAGTGGTTCTCCATCTCCTTGTGGTATGCGAAGTGCTTTATCTCCGCAGATTATATCGGCCTTTATCTTGCTCAACCAATCCATACCGACGATCACGTCAAAACTTCCCAGTTTGATAGGTATCAAATCAATTTTGAAATCTGCACCAGCTATGTTGATAATAGCTCCATGACTAATATGGTCAACCTTTTCAAGTTTTCCATTTGCGACCTCGACAAGCATACTTTCTTTTAACGGGACTAATGACCAATTAATCTTATCGCAAAAATGTCTACAAACATAACTTCTATCCGCACCAGTATCAAACAAGACAGAAGCTAAAAGATTGTTGATTGTGAATATACCTGTTACCAAGTCGGGGTTATCGCGTGCATCCCTTGCATTAACATTAAAAGCTCGTCCACGGGGTGGTCCGCCATCTTTTCGCTTGTTGGGGCATGCGTTTCTGAAATGGCCCGTCTGCCCGCATTCGTAGCACTTCTTCGGCCCATTGGTGTTTGGCTTCTCATTCAAAGTAGTGACCTTGCAGTCCTTCCCGATGTGCCCAGCCCGTTGGCACTTCTCGCAGACAACATTGTAATACCCAGTGTGGTGTTTGTAACATCGCTTGCATTGAGGTAAGGTTCCTTTGTAGTTCGGGTTGGTGTTGGTGTTGTTGTTGGGATTAAGGTTTCCACCATTGTTGTGCCTCTTGGCGGGGGTTTGATCGTAGTTTCTCCCCCTGTTGTTGTTGTTGTTGTTGTTGTTGTTGTTGTTGTTGTTGTTGTGGTTGTTGTGGTTGTTGTCCCATTTCCTCTTTTCGCTACTACCAGCCTCAAACTTAGCCTTCTCCGGCTCATCAATAAGAATCTAATTCATGAGAGTATGCACATTGCTTCGGGAACATTCGGTGGTTTGGATGAGGTGACATTCCCCTTGATGGACTTAGGAAGTCCCCAAAAGTATCGCTCCATTCGCTTGAATTCCGGGGTGACCATTGTCGGACACATAAGGGCTAGTTCCAAAAATCTCCTGTTGTAGCCATCAAGGTCATTCCCAACAGCCTTTAACTGCAGAAATTCGATTTCCATCTTCTGAATTTCGATTCTCGGACAATACTCATCAATCATATCAGCCTTGAATTCCTCCCATGGCGTAGCATACGCCTCATCGATACCTTTCACTTAAGCCAAAGTGTTCCACCACGTTAGCGCGCCGTCAGATAGCGTGCAAGATGCAAACTTGGTCTTGTTGTCCTCCGAACAGTTGCTAACTCGGAATACTGATTCAAGTTTCTCGAACCATCTGGTGAGACCAACTGGTCCCTCGGTGCTGCTGAAGTTATGCGTTTTGCAGTTCTGGAATTCCTTGTAAGTACACCCATTTCGAACGGGTGGGATAACTGGTGGTGGTGGCGGTGGAACTTGAAGATTTCTTTCTGCTAGGGCTGCAGCGACCCGTTCGTTGATCATGTCCTCAATCTGGGCAGCGGTAGGTGTGGATCTTCCGTTAGCCATGGTATTCTAAACAAAAATTTTGACTCAAGTCAAAATCCAGTATGCAAGTAGTAATAATACAGTATATAGTGACCAACATGGAATCAAAACATCACATGTTATTAAATAATGCATCTAGGTACAAATACCACAGAATCATCGTACAACAATGTAAATATAACATCGTGCAAGAATTAAATAACGCAAAGTTCCATTCATTAATAATAATAAGTTTCATACATCTGAATAAGTTCGTACAATACATATGAAATACATGAAACTATATCTAGATTACATCATGAAATCTAAATACAAGGTCCTACGGTGAAGGCGGGTGAACTGCCCCTCGAGCCAACTACTCCTCGAGCTCAGTGACTCGAGCTCGGAGAGTCTCAATCTCCCTCATCAGTTCCTCGTTAGAGGGAGCTGGTGGGGCAGGCGGTGCAGGTGGGGCGGGTGGTGCGGGTGGTGCCGGTGGTGCTAATGTAGATGGTCCGGCTCCGGATGTAGACGGTACATCCCTAGATGTAAGTGGTCCGTATCTAAATCTAGGTGGTACGGTTCCAGGAATAGTCAATACGTAACGGGGAACCTTACGTATCTGTGGGTCGGCAGGGTATGGCACAACTCGTTTACGAGCAGTAACCCTACGACGATGGCCAAATGCGTCAGTAAAAGCACGACCTCCATTCACCCCTGGAATGACAGTGCCGTCGAAACGGTACCGCTTCTTCGGTGGGGTGGAGGGTGCCTGAATTGGTCTATCAGTAGGATCCTCATCATCGCTGGAGTCGTCTGATGATGAAGAATTGGCGGATGATGAGTCATCCGAATCGTGTGGTGGTGACACTGGTGGCTGAGCTGGTAGTCCGAAGCGTCCGAAGGCGGCCAACATCTGTCTGTGTCTGCCTGGCGGAATCACGACTAAACGTCCGTCGGGAGTGCGTCAGCAAGGCGTGCGCATGTGGTTACGAAACGGCCCTTCCCCGAACTCTGCGGGGATCTCAATACCACCAATGCGGGGCTGTGACCTCGAGGGTCCGGGAGCAGACACTGGGGCAGGTGCACTAGTACCAGCTCCGGAAGTAGAAGCGCCGGGATCACTAGTGGGTGTCGGGGCCGGTGTATCGGCAGTAGCAGCAGCAGGTGTAGCAGTAGGTAGGGCGACGGGGTCTGAGTCTGTACTGCCCGAAATGCCAGTAGGTGGGACATCCGACATCTGAACAAGGAAAAATAAATTTTCCATGTCAGTATGTCATAAAGCAAGCAATTAATAGGCCAACAGTTTAAATCATGTATAACAGTAACTAGCATGGCAATAACAGCAATTCATATGAAAGTAGCATGCAATCAAAAGCAAGTAGCATCATGCAGTAGTGATATCATGTAGTAGCATACGGCATATAGCAGAAAAAGTAAGCATTAGCATGTAGTAAGCTCAGCGGAAACAAGTAAACTAGCAAGTTGTTGATTAGTCCTATTAGTGAATCCTACTCGGGTCGGTCTTAGACTCACTAATGCAACCTAATTCCCTACAACCAATGATCTGATACCAAATGTGATGCCCCGTACCAAATCATCATGTACGGACCATCAACAACAGGATCATTACAAGGTTAAGTACTATATGCGTTTTCAAAAAGAGTTTCCATTCATAATTAAAAGTGATGTCAAACCAACATCGAAAGTTTTACAATCCAAAAGTATGCTTCACTAAGTAGAAGCAATAAATAAGTGTATGTGACCACAAAGGTCATTACAAGTCATAATTCAAAAGTACAAATGTTTGAATGCAAAGTAAAGTAGTTCATGCGTTGACAACTCTAAGCAGCGGGTGTCTACAGCACAAACTAGTACACGGCGGAAGCAACCTCAAGCACCTGAGAAATACATGCTTAAAAATGTCAACACAAAGGTTGGTGAACTATAGTTTAAGTATAACAGTATGTAAGGTAGGCCACGGGATTTCAGTGCTACAACGAGCATTTCGAAAGTATGTAAAAGTATATGCTAACCGTGGGCACTTGGTAACTAACTTAACGTTTATACCCCCTGAAAGTACACTTGGCAAGTGCGTATGTCTACGAAGTATTAAACACTCGTTAAATGCTAGCGCTACTAGCCCGAGTGGGGATGTCAAACCCTATGGATCTATATCTAAGATTCGCGTTCACGGTTCAAAAACCAATGATTAAACGTTACCGAGCTAAAGGGAATGTTTATGCCGTTGTATAACCCACACATATAAAAGTTTAAGTACTCGTTCCTAGTATGTAAAACATAAAATCCGCATGTATTCTCAGTTCCCAAAATAAATTTAAAGTAAAAAGGGAATGCTATAACTCACAATGATAATGTAGTCGTAAAGTCGGTTCGGAAAAGGTGTGCAAGTAATCGGTCCGAAGTCCTCAACCTAAGTCAAATAGTACTAAGTCATTAAATCGTATTAATAGGTTTAAAAGTATGTAATTAAGGTCTTAAAGGTCATCATCATTCATCATCAAACAAAATACGTAAAGTAGGTTTCGTTTATGAAAGTAGTTTAAAACAAAGGCTGACTTCGATCAGTCACCACGGCCTCTACCCTTACTGAATTAAGGTGAGACCAGTGGCCATGGCTCCGTATATGAGTCCCTTAAGTGTGGTAAAATTTACAGAAGCAAACTCGTCTTCGTTTAACCGTGGCGACGGTTTAAGTGCGAGTAGGTCTGAAATTTCTGCACAACGTTAAAAGACATAGTGACGCTCGGAGGGCCATAAATCCTAAACCGTAACTCGGATTAAGACGAGTCCTATATGAAAAGTTATCTAATCGAAAAGTTATATCTAAAAATCAAGGTTAGAACATCCCAGGTCTACTGGTCTGTTACAGAAACATCAGATCAGTAGCTTTTGGACAGAAACAGTAAGTTTAAAAGGGTTCCGGTGGTCTTGGTGCTTGATGTTCATCATGGTTCTCATCCTTGATGCATATAGCTTCAAGTGTACAACTCATTGATGTATCTACATCATCTTAACCAAGTCTTGACCATCATAACCCTAGTGCAAGTCTAAGACATGAAGCACAACTCACTTAAGAGTTGTATGAAGTTTGATGAACCAAAGTTACATCAAGGTCTTAGATCTAACACCTACATGAACTTTAAAGCTAATAACAAGTTACAAACTTGAAAGTAAACTAACTAATCAAGATCTTAAGATGTAGAACATAGTTCCTTAGTTAGATCTTGAAGATCCAAGACCCAAAAGTCTAGATCAAGCATAAGTATACAAAGTTATTTTTAAAGAAAACTTATTTGTGTGTTCTTGAACTTTCAAAGTTAACTTTTAGTTCAAGATTAATGAGATCAAGGTTAACTAGTAACACTTGACCAATAATAACCAACAAACATCAAATTAAAGTGCAAGTAACTAAATAAACAAGTAAATTATTCATGGTTGTTCATACTTTAAAGATTCAAACCAAAGTTTGATCTTTAGAAAGTAAACTTTAAAGTTTACTTCATGAACTTCAAGTATGAATTAAATCAACACATGAACTTGCAATCTTTTAAGAAAGTATATGTAGAACCATAACTAGTAAGTTATGTTCTTGAGTGTTCTTGATAAATACAAGATATAATGAAGAATAAAACTAGTAAGTTAGATTCTTGAAACCAAGTAAGTAAATAACTAACAATTACTAGAAATCAACACAAGTAAACAAAGATTAAAACAAACAAAGTATGATGATGATGGATGCATCAAGGGTCACGGTTTTTGTAAGAGTAAAAGAAGAGAAGAAAAGTCTTGTTGCTTACTAGTTTAGAGAGAAAAATGAGAGAAGAAAGTAGCAAGTATTGTGTGTGTGTTTTTGAGAGAGGAATGCAAGTGAGATGTAATGAAAAATGAAAGCAAAAGACACCCCTGAAGGCCTCTAAACCGTCGGCCAGCTGCAATGGGAGGGAGAATGGGAGTGTTTGATGGTTATTAGCATGTAAAGAGGTTAGAAGTTGGTTAATAGAATAGGTTACATGGGGATTATGGCATGACTAGATTCTTATTGTTCAAACTAACTAGTTACATTTAAAAATGATACTTACAAGTAAGACATGGGCTAACTAAGTCCATAAATAATGTAGGGTGGGCTTACAAGTCTTAATTCATGAGTCCATTATCTTTAAACAAGCCCAAGTCCAAATAATAACAAGTTAAACCAATTAAAGCCCAAGTAATTAACTAATAGCCATAGTTAATCAAAATGATTAATAAACCTTAATCATGAATGCAAATAATATCTAAAAATATTATTCGTGAAGTTTCGTGTGTCACAAAGACGTTTCGGGCACTTATAAGTCAAGTACGGGCAATCAAGGCAATATGTAAATGTAATAACATACATTCGTTTAATCACGCGTATTAATAATAATAATTATTAATAAATAAATGTTGGGAAAATCCAGGGTCGTTACATTACCCACCTGTTAAAGAAAATTTCGTCCCGAAATTTAAGCTGAGGTAGATGGAGGAGTCGGGAAAAGGTGAGGATACTTCCGCATCATTTGACCCTCTCTCTCCCAAGTAAACTCAGGTCCTCGTTTGGCATTCCATCGTACTCGTACAATCGGAATCTTGTTGCGTTTCAAAGTTTTGATCTCACGATCCATAATCTCAACTGGTTCTTCCACATAGTGGAGTTTGTCATCAATAGTAAGTTCCTCCAATGGTATGATAAGTTCAGGTGGAGCAAGACACTTCTTCAAATTTGATACGTGGAAGGTAGGATGAACTGAGCTCAATTGTGTTGGAAGATCAAGACGATAAGCAACGGGTCCAACACGCTCCAAAATTTCAAAAGGACCAATGTATCGCGGGTTTAACTTTCCGCGCTTCCCAAAGCGAATCACACCCTTCCAAGGCGCAACCTTCAACATAACACGGTCACCAACATTGAATTCAAAGTCTTTACGTTTACGATCAGCATAACTCTTTTGACGATCACGGGCAGTCTTAAGTCTAGCTTGGATCTGAGCAATCTTCTCCGTGGTTTCGTGGACTACCTCGGGTCCGGTGATTTGCTTTTCGCCTACTTCAGCCCAACAAATAGGAGATCGGCACTTACGGCCATACAATGCTTCAAAAGGTGCAGCATTAATGCTAGAGTGATAACTGTTGTTGTACGAGAATTTGGCGAGTGGCAAATGTCTTTCCCAGGCCTTTCCAAAATCAATGACACATGCACGCAGTATGTCCTCCAAGGTCTGAATCGTTCGTTCACTTTGCCTGTCAGTCTGGGGATGATAAGCAGTGCTCATGTCGAGACGAGTTCCCATGGCTACTTGCAAAGAACACCAAAATCTAGAAGCAAAACGGGGATCGCGATCTGAGATGATCGATAAATGTACACCATGACGAGATACAACCTTTTTGATGTATAACTGAGCAAGTCTCTCCATTGTATCAATTTCCTTCATCGCTAGAAAGTGTGCAGATTTGGTGAGGCGGTCAACAATAACCCAAATAGTATCGTATCCGCCCACCGTCTTTGGCAGCTTAGTAATGAAATCCATTGTTATCCTTTCCCACTTCCATTGTGGGATCTTCGGTTGCTGAAGTAACCCAGAAGGTCTCTGATGCTCGGCTTTAACCTTCGAGCAAGTCAAACACTTACCAACATAAGTCGCAACGTCCTTCTTAAGATTCGGCCACCAATACTGTTCTTTAAGGTCGTGGTACATTTTGCCCGCTCCAGGATGAATCGAATATCTCGATTTGTGTGCTTCATAAAGTATAAGGTTCCGTAGATATCCATAAAGAGGTACCCAAATTCTTCCGGCATAACATCGGAGTCCAGACTCCCTAACCTCGAATCGAGAGACAAGTATGTTCAAATGTTTGTGAGATATATTCTCCTCCTTGAGAGCCTCAACTTGGGCTACTCTGATCTGGCTGTTGAGGTTCGAATGAATGGTGATGTTCAGAGCCCTAACACGAAGAGGTGTCGTCCTCTCCTTTCGGCTTAAAGCGTCAGCTACAACATTGGCCTTGCCAGGGTGATAACGGAGTTCACAATCGTAGTCGTTGAGCGTCTCGATCCATCGACGCTGTCTCATATTTAGTTGTTTCTGGTCGAAGATGTGCTGGAGACTCTTGTGATCGGTGAAGATAGTACTCTTAGTTCCATACAAATAGTATCTCCACAATTTGAGCGCAAAGACAACGGCTCCGAGTTCAAGGTCATGCGTAGTGTAGTTCCGCTCGTGAATCTTCAATTGGCGAGAAGCATAGGCAATAACCTTTGATCGTTGCATCAGTACACAACCAAAACCACTCTTCGATGCATCACAATAAACAACGAAATCGTCACTGCCCTCAGGAAGTGATAGGATAGGTGCGGTGGTTAACTTCTTCTTCAAAGTTTGGAATGCTGATTTGTGTGCGGGTTCCCAAATGAACTTCTTGCCCTTGTGAGTCAGTGCGGTCAAAGGACGCGCAATCAGAGAAAATCCTTCGATGAATCTTCGGTAATAACTGGCGAGACCTAAGAATTGGAGAATATGCGTCGGAGTAGTGGGGGTCTCCCACTTGCTGATGGCTTCAATCTTGGCAGGATCAACTTTGATACCCTGGTCGCTTACAACATGACCCCAAAATTGTACTTCCTTCAACCAAAATTCACACTTGGAGAATTTGGCGTAAAGTTGCTCTTGTCTTAAGAGTTCAAGCACTAATCGGAGGTGTTGCTCATGTTCTTCTTCGCTCTTAGAGTAGATGAGGATATCATCTATGAAGACGATAACAAACTTGTCCAAGTAAGGCTTGCAGACACGATTTATGAGGTCCATGAACACGGCAGGTGCATTTGTCAAACCGAATGGCATCACGAGAAACTCATAATGACCATAACGGGTCCTGAATGCAGTTTTCATCACGTCACTTTCCTTCACCCTCAGCGGGTGATATCCAGATCGTAAATTGATCTTTAAATAAAAGCTCGATCCTTGTAGTTGATCAAAAAGATCGTCAATTCGTGGAAGAGGATACCAATTCTTGATAGTCAATTTGTTGAGTTCACGGTAGTCGATACACATACGGAAGGATCCATCCTTCTTCTTCACAAACAACACAGGTGCGCCCCAAGGCGAGAAACTTGGTTAGATAAATCCACGGTCTAACAGCTCTTGTAGTTGACTCTGTAATTCTTGCATCTCGGAAGGTGCGAGTCTATAAGGTGCGCGAGCTACAGGTGCAGCTCCTGGCACTAAGTCAATCAGAAACTCCACTGCTCTCTGCAGCAGTAATCCAGGCAATTCCTTTGGGAAGACATCGGAAAATTCGTTCACAATTCGAACGTCATTCACGCTCTTCACCTCAGTTTCTACCGCTTTCACATGTGCTAGGACAGTAAAACGTCCCTTTTTCATAATCTTTTGCGCTTTCACGCAACTAATGAGGTTCAACTTCGAGGTACATCTCTCTCCATAGATAACCAGTGGTTCGCCATCTCCTTGTGGTATGCGAAGTGCTTTATCTCCGCAGATTATATCGGCCTTTATCTTGCTCAACCAATCCATACCGACGATCACGTCAAAACTTCCCAGTTTGATAGGTATCAAATCAATTTTGAAATCTGCACCAGCTATGTTGATAATAGCTCCACGACTAATATGGTCAACCTTTTCAAGTTTTCCATTTGCGACCTCGACAAGCATACTTTCTTTTAACGGGACTAATGACCAATTAATCTTATCGCAAAAATGTCTACATACATAACTTCTATCAGCACCAGTATCAAACAAGACATAAGCTAAAAGATTGTTAATTGTGAATATACCTGTCACCAAGTCGGGGTTATCGCGTGCATCCCTTGCATTAACATTAAAAGCTCGTCCACGGGGTGGTCCGCCATCTTTTCGCTTGTTGGGGCATGCGTTTCTGAAATGGTCCGTCTGCCCGCATTCGTAGCACTTCTTCGGCCCATTGGTGTTTGGCTTCCCATTCAAAGTAGTGACCTTGCAGTCCTTCCCGATGTGCCCAGCCCGTTGGCACTTCTCGCAGACAACATTGCAATACCCAGTGTGGTGTTTGTAACATCGCTTGCATTGAGGTAAGGTTCCTTTGTAGTTCGGGTTGGTGTTGGTGTTGTTGTTGGGATTAGGGTTTCCACCGTTGTTGTGCCTCTTGGCGGGGGTTTGATCGTAGTTTCTCCCCCTGTTGTTTTTGTTGTTGTTGTTGTTGTGGTTGTTGTGGTTGTTGTCCCATTTCCTCTTTTCGCTACTATCAGCCTCAAACTTAGCCTTCTCCGGCTCATCAATAAGAATCTGATTCATGAGAGTATGCACCATGCGCATTGCTTCGGGAACATTCGGTGGTTTGGATGAGGTGACATTCCCCTTGATGGACTTAGGAAGTCCCCAAAAGTATCGCTCCATTCGCTTGAATTCCGGGGTGACCATTGTCGGACACATAAGGGCTAGTTCCAAAAATCTCCTGTTGTAGCCATCAAGGTCATTCCCAACGGCCTTTAACTGCATAAATTCGATTTCCATCTTCTGAATTTCGGTTCTCGGACAATACTCATCAATCATAGCAGCCTTGAATTCCTCCCATGGCGTAGCATACACCTCATCGATACCTTTCGCTTGAGCCAAAGTGTTCCACCACGTTAGCGCGCCGTCAGATAGCGTGCAAGATGCAAACTTGGTCTTGTTGTCCTCCGAATAGTTGCTAACTCGGAATACTGATTCAAGTTTCTCGAACCATCTGGTGAGACCAACTGGTCCCTCGGTGCCGCTGAAGTTATGCGGTTTGCAGCTCTAGAATTCCTTGTAAGTACACCCATTTCGAACGGGTGGGATAACTGGTGGTGGTGGAGGTGGAACTTGAAGATTTCTTTCTGCTAGGGCTGCAGCGACCCGTTCGTTGATCATGTCCTCAATCTGGGCAGCGGTAGGTGTGGATCTTCCGTTAGCCATGGTATTCTAAACAAAAATTTTGACTCAAGTCAAAATCCAATATGCAAGTAGTAATAATACAGTATATAGTGACCAACATGAAATCAAAACATCACAAGTTATTAAATAATGCATCTAGGTACAAATACCACAGAATCATCGTACAGCAATGTAAATAGAACATCGTGCAAGAATTAAATAATGCAAAGTTCCATTCATTAATAATAATAAGTTTCATACATCTGAATAAGTTCGTACAATACATATGAAATACATGAAACTATATCTAGATTACATCATGAAATCTAAATACAAGGTCCTACGGTGAAGGCGGGTGAACTGCCCCTCGAGCCAACTGCTCCTCGAGCTCAGTGACTCGAGCTCGAAGAGTCTCAATCTCCCTCATCAGTTCCTCGTTAGAGGGAGCTGGTGGGGCAGGCGGTGCAGGTGGGGCGGGTGGTGCCGGTGGTGCTGATGTAGATGGTCCGGCTCTGGATGTAGACGGTACGTCCCTAGTTGTAAGTGGTCCGTATCTAAATCTAGGTGGTACGGTTCCAGGAATAGTCAATACGTAACGGGGAACCTTACGTATCTGTGGGTCGGCAAGGTATGGCACAAGCAGTAACCCTACGACGATGTCCAAACTGTAGGTAGGGCGACGGGGTCTGAGTCTGTACTGCCCGAAATGCCAGTAAGTGGGACATCCGACATCTGAACAAGGAAAAATAAATTTTCCATGTCAGTATGTCATAAAGCAAGCAATTAATAGGCCAACAGTTTAAATCATGTATAACAGTAACTAGCATGGCAATAACAGCAATTCGTATGAAAGTATCATGCAATCAAAAGCAAGTAGCATCATGCAGTAGTGATATCATGTAGTAGCATACGGCATATAGCAGAAAAAGTAAGCATTAGCATGTAGTAAGCTCAGCGGAAACAAGTAAACTAGCAAGTTGTAGATTATTCCTATTAGTGAATCCTACTCGGGTCGGTCTTAGACTCACTAATGCAGCCTAATTTCCTACAACCAATGCTCTGATACCAAATGTGACGCCCCATACCAAATCATCATATACGGACCATCAACAACAAGATCATTACAAGGTTAAGTACTATATGCATTTTCAAAAAGAGTTTGCATTCATAATTAAAAGTGATGTCAAACCAACATCGAAAGTTTTACAATCCAAAAGTATGCTTCACTAAGTAGAAGCAATAAATAAGTGTATGTGACCACAAAGGTCATTACAAGTCATAATTCAAAAGTACAAATGTTTGAATGCAAAGTAAAGTAGTTCATGCGTTGACAACTCTAAGCAGCGAGTGTCTACAGCACAAACTAGTACACGGCGGAAGCAACCTCAAGCACCTGAGAAATACATGCTTAAAAATGTCAACACAAAGGTTGGTGAGCTATAGTTTAAGTATAACAGTATGTAAGGTAGGCCACGAGATTTCAGTGCTACAACGAGCGTTTCGAAAGTATGTAAAAGTATATGCTAACCGTGGGCACTTGGTAACTAACTTAACGTTTATACCCCCTGAAAGTACACTTGGCAAGTGCATATATCTACGAAGTATTAAACACTCGTTAAATGCTAGCGCTACTAGCCTGAGTGGGGATGTCAAACCCTATGGATCCATATCTAAGATTTGCGTTCACGGTTCAAAAACCAATGATTAAACGTTACCGAGCTAAAGGGAATGTTTATGCCGTTGTATAACCCACACATATATAAGTTTAAGTACTCGTGCCTAGTATGTAAAACATAAAATCCACATGTATTCTCAGTTCCCAAAATAAGTTTAAAGTAAAAAGGGAATGCTATAACTCACAATGATAATGTAGTCGTAAAGTCGGTTCGGAAAAGGTGTGCAAGTAATCGGTCCGAAGTCCTCAACCTAAGTCAAATAGTACTAAGTCATTAAATCATCTTAATAGGTTTAAAAGTATGTAATTAAGGTCTTAAAGGTCATCATCATTCATCATCAAATAAAAGACGTAAAGTAGGTTTCGTTTATGAAAGTAGTTTAAAACAAAGGCTTACTTCGATCAGTCACCACGGCCTCTACCCTTACTGAATTAAGGTGAGACCAGTGGCCATGGCTCCGTATATGAGTCCCTTAAGTGTGGTAAAATTTACAGAAGCAAACTCGTCTTCGTTTAACCGTGGCGACGGTTTAAGTGCGAGTAGGTCTGAAATTTCTGCACAACGTTAAAAGACATAGTGACGCTCGGAGGGCCATAAATCCTAAACCGTAACTCGGATTAAGACGAGTCCTATATGAAAAGTTATCTACTCGAAAAGTTCTATCTAAAAATCAAGGTTAGAACAGCCCATGTCTATTGGTCTGTTACAGAAACATCAGATCAGTAGCTTTTGGCCAGAAACAGTAAGTTTAAAAGGGTTCCGGTGGTCTTGGTGCTTGATGTTCATCATGGTTCTCATCCTTGATGCATATAGCTTCAAGTGTACAACTCATTGATGTATCTACATCATCTTAACCAAGTCTTGACCATCATAACCCTAGTGCAAGTCTAAGACATGAAGCACAACTCACTTAAGAGTTGTATGAAGTTTGATGAACCAAAGTTACATCAAGGTCTTAGATCTAACACCTACATGAACTTTAAAGCTAATAACAAGTTACAAACTTGAAAGTAAACTAACTAATCAAGATCTTAAGATGTAGAACATAGTTCCTTAGTTAGATCTTGAAGATCCAAGACCCAAAAGTCTAGATCAAGCATAAGTATACAAAGTTATTTTTAAAGAAAACTTATTTGTGTGTTCTTGAACTTTCAAAGTTAACTTTTAGTTCAAGATTAATGAGATCAAGGTTAACTAGTAACACTTGACCAATAATAACCAACAAACATCAAATTAAAGTGCAAGTAACTAAATAAACAAGTAAATTATTCATGGTTGTTCATACTTTAAAGATTCAAACCAAAGTTTGATCTTTAGAAAGTAAACTTTAAAGTTTACTTCATGAACTTCAAGTATGAATTTAATCAACACATGAACTTGCAATCTTTTAAGAAAGTATATAGAACCATAACTAGTAAGTTATGTTCTTGAGTGTTCTTGATAAATACAAGATATAATGAAGAATAAAACTAGTAAGTTAGATTCTTGAAACCAAGTAAGTAAATAACTAACAATTACTAGAAATTAACACAAGTAAACAAAGATTAAAACAAACAAAGTATGATGATGATGGATGCATCAAGGGTCACGGTTTTTGTAAGAGTAAAAGAAGAGAAGAAAAGTCTTGTTGCTTACTAGTTTAGAGAGAAAAATGAGAGAAGAAAGTAGCAAGTATTGTGTGTGTGTTTTTGAGAGAGGAATGCAAGTGAGATGTAATGAAAAATGAAAGCAAAAGACACCCCTAAAGGCCTCTAAACCGTCGGCCAGCTGCAATGGGAGGGAGAATGGGAGTGTTTGATGGTTATTAGCTTGTAAAGAGGTTAGAAGTTGGTTAATAGAATAGGTTACATGGGGATTATGGCATGACTAGATTCTTATTGTTCAAACTAACTAGTTACATTTAAAAATGATACTTACAAGTAAGACATGGGCTAACTAAGTCCATAAATAATGTAGGGTGGGCTTACAAGTCTTAATTCATGAGTCCATTATCTTTAAACAAGCCCAAGTCCAAATAATAACAAGTTAAACCAATTAAAGCCCAAGTAATTAACTAATAGCCATAGTTAATCAAAATGATTAATAAACCTTAATCATGAATGCAAATAATATCTAAAAATATTATTCGTGAAGTTTCGTGTGTCACAAAGACGTTTCGGGCACTTATAAGTCAAGTACGGGCAATCAAGGCAATATGTAAATGTAATAACATACATTCGTTTAATCACGCGTATTAATAATAATAATTATTAATAAATAAATGTTGGGAAAATCCAGGGTCGTTACATCGGGAATTTGTGAATCTTCCCAAAATATATTCGACTCTTCATTATTATTAGGTGAATCGATGGAATTTGTACTAGTGGTAGACATCTATCACACAATATCAAACACATTAAGAGGTTAATATATCACATAATATTTACATGTTAATAATATATAGTTTCCAACAAAATTTTTAAGCAATCGTTTTTAAAGAAAACACTGTCGAAGTCCAGACTCACTAATGTATCCTAACAAACTCGATAAGACACGCTGATGCAAATTTCTGGTTCTCTAAGACCAACGCTCTGATACCAACTGAAATGTCCCGTTCATATTGATTATAAACGTTCCATATTAATTGATTTCGTTGCGGGTTTTGACCTCTATATGAGATGTTTTTCAAAGACTGCATTCATTTTTAAAACAACCATAACCTTTATTTTATCTATAAAGGTTTAAAAAGCATTACATGATTATCAAATAATGATAATCTAAAATATACCGTTTACACATGACCATTACATAATGGTTTACAATAAGAATATATTACATCAAAAATAAGTTTCTTGAATGCAGTTTTTACATAATATCATACAAGCATGGACTCCAAATCTTGTCCTTATTTTAGTATGCAACAGCGGAAGCTCTTAATAATCATCTGAGAATAAATATGTTTAAAACGTCAACAAAAAATGTTGGTGAGTTATAGGTTTAACCTATATATTATCAAATCATAATAATAGACCACAAGATTTCATATTTCAATATACATCCCATACATAGAGATAAAAATCATTCATATGGTGAACACCTGGTAACCGACATTAACAAGATGCATATAAGAATATCCCCTATCATTCCGGGAAATCTTTCGGACATGATAAAAATGAATTCGAAGTACTAAACCATCCGGTACTTTGGATGGGGTTCGTTAGGCCCAATAGATCTATCTTTAGGATTCGCGTCAATTAGTAGATCGGTTTACTAATTCTTAGGCTACCAAGCAAAAGGGGCATATTCGGCTTCGATCATTCACCCATATAATGTAGTTTCAATTACTTTTGTCTATTTCGTAAAACATTTATAAAACTGCATGTATTCTCATCCCAAAATATTAGATTTTAAAAGTGTGATTATAACTCACTTTCACATATTTTTACTTCATCGGGAAGTAAGACTTGGCCACTGGTCGATTCACGAACCTATAACAAATATGTACATATATATCAAAGTATGTTCAAAATATATTTACAACATTTTTAATACGTTTTAATGTTTTAAGTTTATTAAGTCAGCTGTCCTCGTTAGTAACCTACAACTAGTTGTCCATAGTTAGATGTACAGAAAATAAATTGATATATATTATCTTGACCCAATCCACGACCCAGTGTATACACGTCTCAGGCTAGATCAAAACTCAAAGTATATATATTTTTGGAATCAACCTCAACCCTGTATAGCTAACTCCAACATTACTGCATATAGAGTGTCTATGGTTGTTCCAAATAATATATATAGATGGGTCGATATGATATGTCAAAACATTTGCATACGTGTCTATGGTATCCCAAGATTACATAATATATTAGAATACATGTATAATACAATATAAGTTAGCTAGGATATGATCAATATAGATTTGTTACAATATTTCCAGTAGCTACAACAATCAAAAAATATCCAATCTTGTTTTACCCATAACTTCTTCGTTTTAAATCCGTTTTGAGTGAATCAAATTGCTATGGTTTCATATTGAACTCTATTTTATGAATCTAAACATAAAAAGTATAGGTTTATAGTCGGAAATATAAGTTACAAGTCATTTTTGTAAGAGGTAGTCATTTCAGTCGAAAGAACGCTTAATGACCATTTTGAAAAACATACTTACACTTTGAGTTTAACCATGATTTTTGGATATAGTTTCATGTTCATAATAAAAATCATTTTTCTAGAAGAACAACTTTTAAATCAAAGTTTATCATAGTTTTTAATTATCAAACCCAAAACAGCCCGCGGTGTTACTACGACGGCGTATGTTCGGTTTTACGGTATTTTTCGTGTTTCCAGGTTTTAAATCATTAAGTTTGCATATCATATAGATATAGAACATGTATTTAGTTGATTTTAAAAGTCAAGTTAGAAGGATTAACTTTTGTTTGCGAACAAGTTTAGAATTAACTAAACTATGTTCTAGTGATTTCAAGTTTAAACTTTCGAATAAGGTAGTTTTATATATATGAATCGAATGATGTTATGAACATCATTACTACCTCAGGTTTTGTGGATAAACCTACTGTAAATGAGAAAAATAGATCTAGCTTCAAAGGATCCTTGGATGGCTTGAAAGTTCTTGAAGCAGAATCATGACACGAAAACAAGTTCAAGTAAGATTTCCACTCGAAATAAGATTGTTAAAGTTATAGAAATTGAATAAAAGTTTGAATATGAGTATTACCTTGTATTAGAAAGATATCTTACTGTAAATAAGAAATATTTCTTGAGGTTGGATGATCACTTTACAAGATTGGAAGTAAGCTAGCAAACTTGGAAGTATTCTTGATTTTATGAAACTAGAACTTATAGAATTTATGAAGAACACTTAGAACTTGAAGATAGAACTTGAGAGAGATCAATTAGATGAAGAAAATTGAAGAATGAAAGTGTTTGTAGGTGTTTTTGGTCATTGGTATATGGATTAGATATAAAGGATGTGTAATTTTGTTTACATGTAAATAAGTCATGAATGATTACTAATATTTTTGTAATTTTATGAGATATTTCATGCTAGTTACCAAACGATGGTTCCCACATATGTTAGGTGACACACATGGACTGCTAAGAGCTTATCATTAGAGTGTATATACCAATAGTACATACATCTAAAAGCTGTGTATTGTACGAGTACGAATACGGGTGCATACGAGTAGAATTGTTGATGAAACTGAACGAGGATGTAATTGTAAGCATTTTTGTTAAGTAGAAGTATTTTGATAAGTGTCTTGAAGTCTTTAAAAAGTGTATGAATACATATTAAAACACTACATGTATATACATTTTAACTGAGTTGTTAAGTCATCGTTAGTCGTTACATGTAAATGTTGTTTTGAAACCTTTAGGTTAACGATCTTGTTAAATGTTGTTAACCCATTGTTTATAATATCTAAAGAGATGTTAAATTATTACATTATCATGATATTATGATATATTAATATATCTTAGTATGATATATATACAGTTAAATGTTGTTACAACGATAATCGTTACATATATGTCTCGTTTCGAAATCATTAAGTTAGTAGTCTTGTTTTTACATATGTAGTTCATTGTTAATACACTTAATGACATGTTTACTTATCATTTCATGATTAAACATAGTGTATCAACATCTTATTATGATTCATATGTATTTAGTAAGACGTTGTTATAACGATAATCGTTATATATATCGTTTTTGAGTTTTCTTAATTCAATAGTCTCATTTTTATGTATATACACATAGTTAAAATACCTAATGAGATACTTACTTATCATAATATCATGTTAACTATATATGTAACCATATATATGTCATCATATAGTTTTTACAAGTTTTAACGTTCGTGAATCACCGGTCAACTTGGGTGGTCAATTGTCTATATGAAACCTATTTCAATTAATCACGTCTTAACAAGTTTGATTGCTTAACATGTTGGAAACACTTAATCATGTAATTATTAAATTCAATTAATATAAATAAACATGGAAAAGTTCGGGTTACTACATTGACAACCTCACTCGGTCTAGTCGCGCTAGCTGGACAAACGGGTGTTTAATAAATCGTAACTATTCACACCCTGACAAGGTGCATATACGGGGGTACTTTTAGTTGATAAGTTTGGTTACCAGGTGTAATATCCCGTTTTTCCCGTACATATTTAAGGTACAAACTTAATTATTAGTACGCTTATAACTTGTGCGTTTATGTGATTAAAAGACCTAAGTGTTAGTTATTGTGTAAGTATATACATATGAATATGCTTTTCAAAAAAAATATACATATGAATATGTATGTATATATATATATATATATATATATATATATATATATATATATATATATATATATATATATATATATATATATGTGTGTGTGTGTGTGTGTGTGTGTGTGTGTGTGTGTTTAGAATGTATGCATGTATAAGTATATGCATGGGTCTTTGTTGATGTTAAGTCTTGTGAGACTAAAAGATGAAGTTTAGACGTGCATAGGAAGCGTGAACAAGGTGTACAAGTTGAATAAATCGTTAAGTTGTGTAAAGTTGTCAAATGGATCAGTTGAAGGCCATTGTCGCGCCGCGGAAGCCTTTGTCACGCCGCGACATTGAACTCAAACCAGATTCAGGAGGCATGATGAGAAGGGTTGAGTTTTCCTTTAAATGTCGCGCCGCGGAGAAGAAGGCCGCGCCGCGACCAATAACTAGAATCTGAGTCAGGAATGATTTAAGACAGATCGTAAAATATGTTAATTGCCTCGCCGCGACAATTGGGGCCGCGCCGCGACCCACTGGGTGAACTGGTGCCAGATTTTTGTTTTAAAATAAGTAGTTTAAGGGCAAATTCGTCTTTTTACGTCTAGATCTGATTGGAGCATTAAATCTCCACCACTTATCCATTTTCCTCATTTCTTTCTCCATTTTACTCTCAAACATAAAAACCCATTTGAATTCAAGTGAGATTTGTGAGTGGAGAATTGAGAGTTGATCTTTGGAGCAAGATCAAAGTTGTTCTCCTTGTTCTTAGCTATAAGTGGATAGTGTTGGTAAGTTTTTAACTCTATGCTTGAGTTTTAATTGGTTTATGCTAGGGTTTGGTTCATTTGGAACTTGTAAGACCCATTTGGGGGTAATATGGGTGAATTTGGGTTATGTTGATGAAAGGGAACCCTAAATAGCTATAATCTAGGGTTTGGTCTTATGATTTGAGGTTGTAAGTGTTAAATGGTGTTTTTTGTCACTAATGCACTTGTAATTGAAGGAAGAATTGTAAATGGGTCATGTTTGACTAAAATTGTAAGTTTAAGTATTAAAATGGGTCAAAAGAGTAATGTTGACCTAGTTTGGGCGAAATGGGCATGAATTACCCTAAGTTTGCGTTAGTTAAGCTTAGTAGACTTTAAATCACTAGCTTTAGTGATTTAATATGTGTCTTGGCCATTTATGGGCGGTTTTTGTGTAGTTGGGTTATTTAATGCGAATTGGGTCATTAAATGCTCAAGTGTAAGTAATGTGGTTAGCTCCACTAGTTGTGTATTGAAAGTGTACTTAATGTATTAGGTACATTGCTTTGAAGTTCGGAAGTGCATAATCATCATCCTTGTATTAAGGTGAGTGGAATAATTATGCGTGTACGTATATAATGTATTTATTTGTGTGGTATGAATGTGGGATTGTCGCGGTGTTCAAGACACCACATTCTAAGTAACGAGTAGTATTGTAGCGGTGTTCAAGACACTACTCATTGTTTGATTGACATGTGGTATTGTCGCGGTGTTTAAGACACCACATTGTCATGGGAGTGGATGCTGCGGTGTTCAAGGCACCATTCATTGTTTGATTGATATGTGGAATCGTCGAGGTGTTCAAGACGCCACATTGTCATGAGGGTGAGTTAGTCGCGGTGTTCAAGACATCACCCGGGGGATTAGTGATTACGCGGTGTTTAAGTAACACTAATGGATGTTATGAACTCCGACGGTCTTTTACTAGTACCGTTCCCTTGTACGATTGGTTAACCATGGTTGTGTGAATTCGTATCTAGCATAATTAAATTGTGAACTATATGCTATTGTTGTTGCTAGCTTCTTGTGAATTGTGGATAGTAGTTTATGCATGATGTTTGCATGGTATTCGAATTGCTAGCTTGTATGCGGTATGTTAAGTGATTGCAAGTAAGTAGATTATATATGAACATGTATAATTATTGCATTCACTAAGCTTTAGTTTACCCCTCTCGTTGTTTATCTTTTTAGATGCAGGTGCGGATAGGGGAAAATGGGTTGTTGGGCACTAGGTGTCCCTTGGTGATACTTGTTGAAGCTTTTGAAGTTGGCCTAGCGTTTTGGGTAGTTTAGCCCCAAACCATGCTCGAAGTGTTGTTTGGTTTAAAACTATCATTTTTGAATGGGTCAAACTTGTATTACGTTTGTTAATGGCCTTCGTGCCTTTCGTAAACATTTAACTTGTGATGTTGTTTAATGGGTTATATGTAACTGTTCATTTTGGCGCAAATGGTTTATTATAAATAAAAAAAACTTATCGTGTGGAATACGGGTTGGGTTGTTTCACCAGGTGCCCACTGTGCATATACTTTCATACTGGTTTTTGAATACTGAAATCTCGTGGTCTACCTTACTTTATTGTTCGCAGTAAAACTTTATCTGACCAACATTCGTGTTGAATTTTAAGCACGTTTTATTCTCAGGTTCTTAGCTGCTTACTTCCGCTGTGCTAGAGGTCTGCATGTTTGGAGTCGCAGATTTTTAAACATTTTACTTGCATTCAATAAATCAAAACTGTACTTTTGTACCTTGTTCATGGATTGACGTTTGGGTCAAATTACTACTTATGTTGCTTTCTATTTTTAGAAGCTTACTACTTTTGTAAACTTTCTATTTTGGGAAACTTTTATGATATGAATACAAGGTTTTGGTCAAAACGTCTCATATGGAGGGCTAGATCGTGTTTGGGACCTTTTGTTAATGTCTGTCCATAGTGATTTTGGACGGGACGTTACAACAGCAGCGGTGAAGGTGGTAGAAGCATCGACTGCAATGGTGCTTACAGCCACGTCAATGGCGGTTACATCGAAGGAAATGGCAGTTATAGCGACGATGGTAGCAGCCACGGCAGTGGTGGTTACATATTAGGGTTTAGGTTGGATGAAGAAGAAATATTGACTGTAATTTTAAATCAATAATTATCTTATGGTGTTGATTTTGAATTTTGAAATTTAAGAAGGGCAAGAGAGAAGAAGACGTGTTTTTTTTATGGCTGTGAAGGGTTAAGATCGAGGTATAAAAGCCAGGCGTGCTTAACCCGTTAGATTTACAGGTGAAAGGGATAAAAAGTCTGCAAGTTTCAATAAATATGAGCTGATTTTCTTTAAAAAAAATGTTTTTTATTTTATTTTTTGTTAATTTGTCCTAATTTTAATTAATTATATTAATTTCTATTAATGACATCATTAAGATGCCTCTCTTTTTATTTTTGTTTTTTTATAAATGAAAATATCTTTTTTATGACATCATGCATAGCATAGTTGTCATTTATAAGAATATATAAAAAATTTCATTTTTCTTAATGATAAACACATAATATTTGCCTGTAAAAAACACGATTACTCGCCGATTAATCCCCGATTAATCATTTTTAGGAGCAATCCGTTCTGATTTCCATAAATTCGTTTAATTAAACGGTCAACGTCAATTGATGGATCAAAATCGAATTTGGTAATTAAAGTAAGTCAAAGTAAAAATGGTCAACATTTTAACATGAATTTAAATTAGAATTTTATATTTTTGAAGCAAAATAAACAATTTTAAACAATTATGTTACAAATTATCTTTATATTTTTGGTTTTTTTCTATAGTTACACATATAATTTTTGAAATTTAATATTTAAATGTATACAGTACAATCCGATTAATCTCTGATTAATCACCGAATTTTCGATTAATCCTTCCAAAGTCCCGACCGATTAATCCCCGAACGAATTTTGCAACCTCGATATTTGCACGTATTGATTTAAAACACTAGTTTTATCAATTACTCACAACTAATTAATTAATTGTATTTCTGAAACACTCATGCATCATACGGGTTCACAAGAGCTAGTAAGTAGTTAAATAGACAAAAGAATACCGTAAGAGTACACCTCTGTTTCTTTAAAAAGGGAAACCAATAGCGGAAATATAGACACCGTTGCATAATATACTCAGATTTATCAATAAATTTCAAACCTTTAAGCATTAAAAAGATAGAGATATCAAAGACAAAATTGAATATGACATCAAGACGTCAAAACAGAACACAAGAATCAAATATCTGTCTTTCATACTTTATAGACCTTCATACATTTCAATTGGTGTAAAATAAACACTGATTACAAGAATCCACATACTAATTACTGCTAATATATAAACTTCATACATCAATTAAAGATAAACTGATAGATACATATTTCCAAATACAATTTCTTCAAGATTCTGCAACATTGTTAATTTACCACCATGAAACTCTTGCAATCAACAACATCAAATTTTTGTCCTCTGTCCTCAAACTGAACTCAAATTTATAACACAGGTACGATTAATAATATGTACACGAATCGCATAACAATAACTTGCCACCATCTTCGCAATACCTAACAGATTTCAACATGTTGTGATTCAGGGGCATCAGTTACATCGGTTTCGAGTTTCAACTGCATTTGGCAATCGCAAAGCGACCTCCCATCTTCGAGAAATAAGTACTCTGCTGGTCTATGATATGTACTCCCAACATGAGCTTCAAATTTACTTAGTAAAAAAAACTCGCCACAACAATCACATTGTATCCCCTCTTCATAAACCCTTCCTTCTCCAATAACTTTACGATCTTTTTTTCGATAATAAACTCGCGAACCGCGGGTCACAATATTGTTTCTGAATAGTACAGAAAGCCCCAACCTTTGTCTTCGAGTTGACGAAGCTTTCACCTTTGGTACATTTTCGACTTTCAGTAATTTTTTAATATCTTTAAGCTTTTTTCCAGTTTCAACTTTACCCAAATTTATATTCTTCATTAAAGATACAGACTCAACTTTTTCAATTCGAATCTTCTTTTGGGGCTGAATATCCTTCGAATCAAGATCATGATCAAAAAAGCTATTTGCATCCCAATCAATATTCGCGAATGCTTTTTCTAATTCCATACCAATTTCATCTTCAATTGACCCTTCAATGTTGATACTACCCAGATCAAAATCATAACTATCCACCAATTCTGTTTCAATACCCAGATCAGTATCGTTATTCGAAAAGTACTCGTTATTTTCAAGATTATGATCATCATAAGTCCTTTTCTTGATACGATTATCGCTCGAAAAATCATCTTTTTTCTCCAAATTCTTGTCCACTACGGTAACCCCAAAAATACCCGAATCATGATCATGATTGCAAACACTTTTCTTGACTGTTTTACCACTCGAAAACTCATTCTTTTTTGTCGACTTCATGTCTTCTTTTTTGTGAATCACAACATGACAAGCAGATCTTAAAGAACAGTAAGTTCTTCCTTTAGGAGACCGATATCGAAGTTCTTTTTTTCCTAGTGCTTTTGTGACGTAAAAAAACTTCCAACCAAGTGCAGAAAGATGATTTTTTGCGTTCAAAATCATATCTTTAACATCTTCATTCTTGACTCTGCCAACATGAACACCAGATGAATAATAATCGATTATTGATTCTGGGTTATAGACTGGTTGATGATCCACATATTCTATTGGAACAACTGATGAACATGCAGAGTTAAGTATCGCCATATTAATGAATGATTACAACAGAGGTTTAGGGTTTTTATTGTATTAGGGTTTAAGAATGAATGAATTGAATGAATAAAGGAATGAATGAAGAATGAGGGAATGAATGAGGGAATGAATGAATGAATGAATGAATGAATGAATGAATGAATGAATGAATGAGAAGACGGAAATAAGCTAATTTATATATATTTATAATATATGGAAAGTAAATCTATATAAGGAAAATATAAGATATCTGATGTGAGGACTAGTAGGATTCTGTTTGTCAAATTGTTTTCAAAGCAATTTGTAAATCAATTAGGGTTTATTTTTCGGAAAAGGCCCAATTGCCCGTTGGCAATAACGCGGAAAAAGGAGAAAAGAAATTAAATCGGTTAGTTGTTTTGGTTCCTCTAAGTTTCAACAAACCATTTACTTAAAACTCCATTGTCTTTCATCTTTTGTGCTAGCTTTTTAAAATCTAGTAAGTTTTCTTCTCTATTTTCAATTTCCTTTCATTTAAGCTTAATTTTATTTCATTTCATGTCATTTACTGTAGATCTATGCTTGTATGTTGTAGATCTAGAACTGTTGTTAATTATTTGTTCCTGATATGTAAGAAAGTTGAAGTCTTTTGCATTTTTGTTGCATAAAAAAGCAACTAAGCTTACTTATGACATTATTGTTGTGGTTTAAGACAAAGATTCATAATTTATCATCTATATATGATAGATGTGGATTTTTGTGCTTAAATATTGTAAAGGAAGGAATTTTATCACCTAAGTGTGACAAAGGAAAAACCTTTGATGTCTTTTTTTTTTTTTTTTTCCCTTAAAAGCTTAAAGCTTGAGTCCTTAACATCTAAATGTGATAAGGAGCAAAGTTAAACATAAAGATTGGATTTTTATCACTTACACGTGATAAAGATGCTACCTTTGATGTCTTAGAAGCTTAAATCACTAAAAAGGTTGAATCTTTACTACTTCCATGTAATAAAGATGCGACCTTTGTTACTTAGAAGCTTGAATCACTAAAAAGGTTGAAACTTTACTATCTCTATGTAGTAAAGACGCAATCTTTGTTAACCTAGAAGCTTAAATCATTGAAAAGGTTGAAGCTTTACTGCTTTCAAGAAGTAAAGATGCAATCTTTGTTAGCCTAAGAGCTTGAATCACTAAAAAGGTCAAAGCTTTACTACTTCTATGTTGTAACGTTCTTTGTTAAATTGGAAGCTCTAATCACTATAAAGGTCGAAGCTTTACTACTTTCGTGTAATAAAAATGTGATCTTTGATAACTAAGGAGCTTTAGACACCAAAAGGGTGACGCTATATTGCCTACATGCAATAAAAGTGCACCTTACTTGAGCCAGAAAGTGCCTAAACCATCATAGAAAATCGACCAGCCCAAATCTGATCCGAGCATCAGACCTAGAGGTCTAAGAGCTTAAAATTTGGATTCCTCACGTTGTTTAGATAAATTTTCATATAGGCCTCATCGAAATCCGTCATACGGTTTGGAAGATACGTCCAAATTAAGTCGACTACGTCTTTGGACGTCGTCTAAAATTTTCTGAACTTGAAGTATTGAACCGTCGATGTGATCATTTTACCTTGAGTTTGAGTATGGAAGTTTAGTATGTGTTAAAGGACACCTTGATGGTTCATCTGCCTTTGACCCCTCGTCCATTGGACTCATATAGGTCCGGCAATGACCAAAGGAATGTCGTGTCCAATAACCGTCGTGTTTCGAAACTTAAACTATTTTTACAAAACCATTTTCAGATGACATGAGGATGACGTAAACCTATTTGACTTAGATTATAGTTGAATTTAGCTGGACAAACACTAAGTGACTGTATTACTTTAGGCTGAGGACCGTTTTTGCCGTTCATTGCGTTATTTTTCGTTTGTGTGTCAGCTGTGCATTTGAGGTGAGATATTGATCTCGTTTTAAACTTTCTATACTATTTTAGGACTGAGAATACATGCGTTGTTTTCATGATTTACATACTAGACACGAGTACTTAGAACATCGTATGTGTGAGTTATAACGTCGGAAATCCCTTTAGCTTGGTAACAGTTAATTATTGGTTTTCCAACCAATAAGCGCGAATCTTAAATACCGATCCATAGGGTTTGACAACCTCACTCGGTCTAATCGCGCTAGCTGGACAAACGGGTGTTTAATAAATCGTAACTATTCACACCCTGACAAGGTGCATATACGGGGGTACTTTTAGTTGTTAAGTTTGGTTACCAGGTGCCCACTGTGCATATACTTTCATACTGGTTTTTGAATACTGAAATCTCGTGGTCTACCTTACTTTATTGTTCGCAGTAAAACTTTATCTGACCAACATTCGTGTTGACTTTTAAGCACATTTTATTCTCAGGTTCTTAGCTGCTTACTTCTGCTGTGCTAGAGGTCTGCATGTTTGGAGTAGCAGATTTTTAAACATTTTACTTGCATTCAATAAATTAAAACTATACTTTTGTACCTTGTTCATGGATTGACGTTTGGGTCAAATTACTAATTATGTTGCTTTCTATTTTTAGAAGCTTACTACTTTTGTAAACTTTCTATTTTGGGAAACTTTTATGATATGAATACAAGGTTTTGGTCAAAAACGTCTCATATGGAGGGCGTAGATCGTGTTTGGGACCTTTTGTTAATGTCGGTCCATAGTGATTTTGGACGGGACGTTACAACAGCAGCGGTGAAGGTAGTAGAAGCATCGACTGCAATGGTGCTTACAGCCACGTCAATGGCGGTTACATCAAAGGAAATGACGGTTATAGCGACGATGGTAGCAGCCACGGCAGTGGTGGTTACATATTAGGGTTTAGGTTGGATGAAGAAGAAATATTGACTGTAATTTTGAATCAATAATTATCTTATGGTGTTGATTTTGAATTTTGAAATTTAAGAAGGGCAAGAAAGAAGAAGACGTGTTTTTTTATGGCTGTGAAGGGTTAAGCTCGAGGTATAAAAAGCCAGGCGTGCTTACCCTGTTAGATTTACAGGTGAAAGGGATAAAAGGTTTGCAAGTTTCAAGAAATATGAGCCGATTTTCTTAAAAAAAACGTTTTTTTATTTTATTTTTTGTTAATTCTTCCTAATTTTAATTAATTATATTTACCTATATACTAAAATTTATTTACCTATATACTAAAATTCATGTGCTAGTTTCAGTTCAATTTGATTATCATTTTGAGTTTGCGTTCACACTACAAAGGGTCCCTAAATTTCGGCTTAATTTACACAACGGCCCCTCAAATTTTCACTTTTTCAGGAGTCGAAAATGTAAATATATAATTTTATTAAAATAAAAGAAATTAATTCCACCCGAATTTTTAACGGGCCCTATCTTCTCGCTCGGTCCGAGTTAAATTTTTTCGAAGTCACCGCTCAACTCGAAAAAATCAGACGGACCCAACGGAACTAACTATACGCGAAACGGACATCGTTAAAAAAACACTAAATAACGGGCCATATATTCTCGCTCGGTACGAGTTAAATTTTTCCGAGACCACCGTTCAACTCAAAATAATTTTACGAACACAACGCGACTAACTATACGCGAAACGGACATCGTTAAAAAAATACTAAATATTTCGGGCTATATTTCATACATATACATACACGTCCAACAAACAATCCAACCTACTAGATATATTAGGTACCAAAAAACGTATATCCAAATTTGACCGCGCGTTGAATACAACCGCAGCAACGCGCGGTAGAATTTTTTTCTAGTTAATTTCTATTAATGACATCACTAATGCCTTTCTTTATATTTTTGTTTTTTTATTAATGAAAATATCTTTTTTTATGACATCATGCATAGCATAGTTGTCTTTTATAAGAATATATAAAAATTTTCATTTTTCTTAACGATAAACACCTAATATTTGCACATATTGATTTAAAACACTAGTTTTATCAATTACTCACAACTAATTAATTAATTGTATTTCTGAAACACTCATGCATCATACGGATTCACAAGAGCTAGTAAGTAGTTAAATAGACAAAAGAATACTGTAAGAGTACACCTCTGTTTCTTTAAAAAGGGAAACCACTAGCGGAAATATAGACACCCTTGCATAATATACTCAGATTTATCAATAAATTTCAAACCTTTAAGCATTAAAAAGATAGAGATATCAAATACAAAATTGAACAAGACATCAAGACGTCAAAACAGAACACAAGAATCAAATATCTGTCTTTCATACTTTATAGACCTTCATACATTTCAATTGGTGTAAAATAAATACTGATTACAAGAATCCACATACTAATTACTGCTAATATATAAACTTCATACATCAATTAAAGATAAACGGATAGATACATATTTCCAAATACAATTTCTTCAAGATTCTGCAACATTGTTAATTTACCACCATGAAACTCAATAAACTTGCAATCAACAACATCCAATCTTTGTGCTTTTGTCCTCAAACTGAGCTCAAATTTGCAACACAGGTACGATTAATAATATGTACACGAATCGCATAACAATAACTTGCCACCATCTTCGCAATACCTAACAGATTTCAACATGTTGTGATTCAGGGGCATCAGTTACATCGGTTTCGAGTTTCAACTACATTTGGCAATCGCAAAGCGACCTCCCATCTTCGAGAAATAAGTACTCTGCTGGTCTATGATATGTGCTTCCAACATGAGCTTCAAATTTACTTAGTAAAAAAAACACACCACAACAATCACATTGTATCCCCTCTTCATAAACCCTTCCTTCTGAAAGTTTCCAGCCTACAATCTAGAAGCTCACCTTCTAGATGTTCAAAGTAGCCTTCTTTGAACACCATGTAGAAGAAGCAAAGATGAACACGATGACGGCCGCCCACCATCTCCGTTCACACCCTTCCACCGCCATAGAATTTTTACTATAAATAGAGGTGCAAACCTCAATTGTAAATCATCCTAAATCACTCAGAGAAGTGTAATCACAACCTAGAGAGTGTGTGTGAGTTTTGAGAGTTTTTTTTGTAAGAGTTTTGTAATACTCTGTAAATCTATTCTTGTGAGTAATAGAGTTGTTTTTCTTTCAAAATTATATCTCCCAACGTCCAGGCGATCCCCTCTTCCTAACAAGTGGTATCAGAGCTTGGTTAGAGACGTTGGTTGAGTTTTTGGGTCTTCTGAAGTTTTCTCAAAATTCAATTTTGAGTGTACCATTGGATTCGTCTCGTCGAACCGAGTCCAACGCAAAAAACGACGACTTAAACGGAGTTATAACGAGCCCAGAAAACGCGGTCAAAGTTTGGTCAACTCGCCGGAGAAGACGACCGGTGCCGGAATTTTTGCCGGAAAAGACGATCACTGTAGCAATTCACTGTAGCAGCCGGCAGCACTGTAGCAAGTCACTGTAGCAGTACTGTAGCGGCACTGTATCGGTACTGTAGCAATTCTGAAATTTTACAATTTGGTCCCTGAAATTTTCAGAATTTCATTTTTTAGTCCCTGAAGTTTATAAAAATTATAATTTTGCCCCGTAAGTGGAATTTAATCCGCGAAGTGTCTATTCCACCATTTTCAACCGTTCCGGACGTAACGGTGATCTCTGTTTTCTACAATTCAACCCCGTTTGTGTTGAAAAATTATTTTTAAGGTGATAATGTCCACAGAAGAGTCAACATCATCTTTCGGAGCTATGATTATGCTCACAGCAACAAACTACACGCTGTGGAAACCTCGGATGGAAGATCTCCTCAGCTGTAAGGATTTGTTCGATCCTATTGAATTGAAGGGTATAAACCCTGATTCTGCCAAAGATAAAGAGTGGAAGAAATTAAACCGAAAAACTATTGGTCAGATCCGTCAATGGATTGATCATAGTGTCTTCCACCATGTTGCACAAGAAACAGATGCATATGTCCTCTGAAAAAAGTTGGAGGACATGTATCAGGCCAAGACTGCTCGGAATAAAGCCCTGCTGATGAGGCGTTTAGTCAACATGAAGCTCAAAAATGGAACTTCAGTTGCCGAGCATACCAGTGAGTTTCAGAGCTTGGTCAACCAGTTATCGTCTGTAGAGATGCCTCTTGGCGATGAAGTTCAGGCGCTATTGCTACTTAGTTCTCTTCCCGATAGCTGGGAAACGCTGGTCGTAACACTCAGCAACTCAGCTCCGAATGACAAACTTACCATGTCAATGGTCAAGGATGCCCTATTCAGTGAAGAAGCAAGGAGAAAAGACATGGGCACAGATCAGACCCATGCCTTTGTCACAGAGAATCAAGGGAGACAGCGAATGAGTAGCAAAAATAAATGGAGAGGCAGAAGCAAGAGCAGGGGCAGGTCAGCTGATGGCAGAAAACCAACATATAAATGCCATCATTGTGGATTAGAGGGACATATGAAGAAGAACTGCTATAGATTAAAAGAGGAACAAGGTCAAAGCAGTTCACAGCCGAAGAATAAGGGTGGAGAAACATTAGTGACTATCTCTGGTGATGTAGCTTATTGTTCAACCCATGATGAGACATGCCTTCACGTTTCACGAGAAGAAACAGAATGGGTGGTAGATACTGCAGCTTCCTACCACGTGACTCCATACAAAGAATACTTCACAACATACAAAGCTGGTGACTTTGGAATTGTGAAGATGGGAAATTCCAGTTCCACTGAGATTATCGGAATTGGAGATGTCAGGATAAAGACAAGTTCCGGGAGCACAATCACTCTGAAGGATGTCCGCCATGTGCCAGATCTTCGGCTGAATTTATTTTCTGGGATAGCTCTCGACAAACAGGGCTATGATAGTCATTTCAGTAAAGGCACATGGAAATTGTCAAGAGGCGCTATGATATTCGCTCGGGGACACATTTGTGGCACACTGTACAAGACTCATGTGAAGATCTGCACAGACAGTATTAATGTTGCAGAAAAGGAGGCTTCACAAAATTTATGGCACCAGAGACTCGGTCACATGAGTGAGAAAGGGTTGTCTACCCTAATAAAGAAGAAGCTTATCAATGTAGACAAGGATGCTGCGCTAGATCCTTGCAATCATTGTCTGTTTGGTAAGCAGCATAGAGTCTCGTTTAATTCCTCTTCAACGAAAAAATCAGAGTTACTCAGTCTGGTACACTCTGATGTTTGCGGTCCCTTGGAGGTTGAATCAATTGGCGGCAATCGATACTTTCTGACGTTTATCGATGATGCTTCTCGAAAGGTGTGGGTATATTTCTTGCGGACGAAGGACCAGGTGTTCGATTACTTCAAACAGTTCCATGTCATGGTAGAACGTGAGACAGGAAAGAAGTTAAAGTGTTTTCGATCCGACAACGGCGGTGAATACTCTTCCAGGCAGTTCGATGCCTATTGCAGATCATATGGCATCCGACATGAGAAGATGGTCCCACGTACCCCTCAACATAATGGTATAGCAGAAAGAATGAACCGAACAATCATGGAACGTGTTTGGAGCATGCTCAGTATGGCTAATCTGCCAAAGCCATTCTGGGGAGAAGCAGTCAGAGCCGCTTGTTATTTGATCAACCGATCTCCATCAGTACCACTGAATTTTGAAGTTCCGGAGAAACTTTGGTCTGGAAAGGATCCATCATACTCTCACTTAAGAGTATTTGGATGTTTGGCGTACGCACATGTATCCAAGGAGCTCAGGCAGAAGCTGGATGCAAGGACCACTCCATGCATATTCATAGGCTATGGAGATGAAGAATTTGGATACAGATTATGGGATCCAAAAGAGAAAAAGGTGATCAGAAGTAGGGACGTGGTGTTCCATGAAAGCCAGACAATAGAAGATATTGAAAAGCCCACAATATCTCAGAAGCCAAATGTTGCTGCTCAGGTGCCAGAGGCAACAACGGAATCATTCATGAGAAATGAATTTTCAGTGCAGGAAGAAATTCCAGAAGTAGAAGATAATGAGGAAAATGACGGTGCTGAGCAGGGGGAGCCACAACCCCATCTGCCAGACGTTCCAGAACCATCACAAGGTCAAGATGATGGTGGATCTCCTCAGAATGTCCCAGAAGTTCGTAGATCTGAACGAGGTCGGATTCCATCGAGTAGATATCCAGAATCCGAGTACCTTCTACTTACTGAAGATGGAGAACCGGAGAGTTTTCATGAAGCAGTAACTCATAAGGATAAAGAAAAATGGTTGCTCGCAATGCAGGATGAGATGGATTCTCTGCAGAAAAATCAAACTTATGAGATTGTAGAACTTCTACGCGGGAAGAAGGCACTGAAAAATAAATGGGTGTTCAAGCTGAAAAAGGATGGTAGTGGAAAAGTGGTGAAATACAAAGCACGACTTGTAGTCAAAGGATTCCAACAGAAGAAAGGGATTGATTTTGACGAGATATTTTCACCAGTAGTCAAGATGACTTCAATTAGAGTCATACTTGGATTGGTCGCAAGTATGAATTTGGAGCTTGAACAGATGGATGTAAAGACAGCTTTTCTTCATGGAGATTTACATGAAGAAATTTACATGGAGCAGCCAGAAGGTTTTGAGGTTTCAGGAGATAACCTCGTATGTAAGTTGAAGAAAAGTTTGTACGGTTTGAAGCAGGCACCTAGGCAGTGGTACAAGAAGTTTTACTCGTGCATGGTGAGTCAAGGGTACAAGAAAACTGCAGCAGATGAGTGTGTCTACATTCAGAAGTTTTCTGAAGGAGATTTCGTTGCTCTTCTACTATATGTAGACGATATTTTGATCGTAGGGAAAGACGCAACGAAGATCAACCAGCTGAAGAAGGAACTCTCTAAGTCTTTTGACATGAAAGACTTAGGACAGGCTCAACAGATTTTGGAAATGCAAATAACCCGAGACAGGAAGAATAAAAGGTTATGGCTATCTCAAGAGAAGTATATTGAACGAGTGCTTTCACGTTTCAATATGAACAATGCCAAACCTGTTAGCATTCCATTACCCAACCATTTCAAGTTAAGCAAGAGTTCTTGTCCCTCATCCAAGGAAGAGATCGGGGAGATGTCTTCAGTACCATATTCTTCAGCAGTTGGAAGTTTGATGTATGCGATTGTGTGTACAAGGCTCGATATTGCTCATGCAGTGGGAACGGTGAGTCGTTTTCTCTCGAACCCCGAGAAAGAGCATTGGGATGCAGTAAAATGGATTCTCAGATATCTTAAAGGTACAAAGAATCTATGTCTTTGTTACGGGGGAGCTGATCCAATCTTGGAAGGCTATACAGATGCGGATATGGCCGGAGATCCTGATAGTAGGAAATCTACTTCAGGATTCATTTACACTTTTGCAGGGGGAGCTGTTTCATGGCAGTCAAGACTACAGAGGTGTGTTGCATTATCCACAACTGAAGCAGAGTATATTGCTGCCGCAGAAGCTGGAAAAGAAATGTTGTGGTTAAAGCGTTATCTCCAAGAATTTAGAATCAAGCAAAAGGAGTACAAGGTACATTGTGACAGTCAGAGTGCTCTAGATTTGAGCAAGAACTCCATGTACCATTCCCGTACAAAACATATTGATATTCGCTATCATTGGATACGCGAGGTAATTAATCGACAACTGTTGAGACTAGTGAAGATCCATACAAAGGAGAATCCTGCGGATATGTTAACAAAGGTAGTGACTCGAGAGAAGTTGGAGTTATGCAGAGACATAACTGGAATGTTCGTGGATTCGGCTGGAGGGGGAGAATTGAAAGTTTCCAGCCTACAATCTAGAAGCTCACCTTCTAGATGTTCAAAGTAGCCTGCTTTGACCACCATGTAGAAGAAGCAAAGATGAACACGATGACGGCCGCCCACCATCTCCGTTCACACCCTTCCACCGCCATAGAATTTTTACTATAAATAGAGGTGCAAACCTCAATTGTAAATCATCCTAAATCACTCAGAGAAGTGTAATCACAACCTAGAGAGTGTGTGTGAGTTTTGAGAGTTTTTTTTGTAAGAGTTTTGTAATACTCTGTAAATCTATTCTTATGAGTAATAGAGTTGTTTTTCTTTCAAATTTATATCTCCCAACGTCCAGGAGATCCCCTCTTCCTAACACCTTCTCCAATAACTTTACGATCTTTTTTTCGATAATAAACTCGCGAACCGCGGTTCACAATATTGTTTCTGAATAGTACATAAAGCCCCAACCTTTGTCTTCGAGTTGATGAAGCTTTCACCTTTGGTACTTTTTCGACTTTCAGTAACTTTTTAATATCTTTAAGCTTTTTTCCAGTTTCAACTTTACCCAAATTTATATTCTTCATTAAAGATACAGACACAACTTTTTCGATTCGAATCTTCGTTTGGGGCTGAATATCCTTCGAATCAAGATCATGATCAAAAAAGCTATTTGCATCCCAATCAATATTCGCGAATGCTTTTTCTAATTCCATACCAATTTCATCTTCAATTGACCCTTCAATGTTGATACTACCCAGATCAAAATCATAACTTTCCACCAATTCTGTTTCAATACCCAGATCAATATCATTATTCGAAAAGCACTCCTTCTTTTCAAGATTATGATCATCATAAGTCCTTTTATTGATACGATTATGGCTCGAAAAATCATCTTTTTTCTCCAAATTCTTGTCCACTACGGTAACCCCTAAATTACCCGAATCATGATCATGATTAAAAACACTTTTCTTGACTGTAATACGACTCGAAAACTCATTCTTTATTGTCGATTTCTTGTCTTCCTTTTTGTTAATCACAACATGACAAGCAGATCTTAAAGAACAGTAAGTTCTTCCTAAAGGAGACCGATATCGAAGTTCTTTTTTTCCGAGTGCTTTTGTGACGTAAAAAAACTTCCAACCAAGTGCAGAAAGATGATTTTTTGCGTTCAAAATCTTATCTTTAACATCTTCATCCTTGACTCTGCCAACATAAACACCAGATGAATAATAATCGATAATTGCTTCTGGGTTATAGACTGGTTGATGATCCACATATTCTATTGGAACAACTGATGAACATGCAGAGTTAAGTATCGCCATTAATGATTACAACAATTAGGTTTAGGGTTAAAATTGTATTAGGGTTTAAGAAAGAATCAATTGAATGAATACAGGAATGAATGAAGGAATTAATGAAGGAATGAATGAAGAATGAGGGAATGAATGAATGAATGTATGAAAGAGAAGACGGAAATAAGCTAATTTATATATTTATAATACATGGAAAATTGGAAAGTAAATCTATATCTATATAAGGAAAATATAAGATATCTGATGTGAGGACTAGTAGGATTCTGTTTGTCAAATTGTTTTCAAAGCGATTGTGAATCAATTAGGGTTTATTTTTCGGAAAAGGCCCAATTGCCCGTTGCTCGTTGATTTAATTTATTTATTTATGTTTCTCATATTTCGTATTAATTGTTAATTTATTTTATTTAAATTACAAAAACAATATAAAAATAAAATAATTTCCCATAACGCGGAAAAGGAGAAAAGAAATTAAACCGGTTAGTTGTTTTGATTCCTCTAAGTTTTAACAAACCATTTAACTCGTTTTGATTTCCTATATATAAATATAAATATAAATATTATTAAATAATGATAAAAATAAATAAATATAACTACAACTATTATATATTTTATAATTATAAAATTATGATTATAACTATAATATAATATATAATAGTGTATAACATTAGCATTAGCAAGGTTGTTATTTGTAGATGAACCGGTCGGGACTTTGAAAGGAGTAATCTACAATTTGAAGATTAATCGAGGATTAATCGGATTGTACCTTATAAATTTAAATATTAAATTTTAAAAATTTATATGTATAAATATAGAAGAATATCATAAATATAAGCATAAACTTTAAAATAATTGTCTAAGATTGTTCATTAAGTTCAAAAATTCTAAAGTTCTATTTAAATTTATGTTAAAATGTTAGACAAATTTAAACTCTGGCCGATTTTGATTAGCAAATTCGATTTTGACCCATCAATCGATGTTGATCGATTGATTAAGCGGATTTTAAAAAATCGGTACGGACTGCTCTCAAAAATATGTAATCGGGGAGTAATGGGTTTTTTTTTACAATCAGTGACCATCAGGATTAACAATGACAACAATTACATTACATTATACTCCAATATTTACGGAGAATTATTATTATTTTAATAATCTACATATATTGAAAGAGAGATGATTCTAACACACCCTTTTTTGATCCTCACACACCAATTTAAAGAAATGGAGTATTATTAGAAGAGTAAAAGGTTAAAATAGGTGTGTGAGGATAAAAAGGGTGTGTTAGAATCATCCCCATATTGAAATGATGCATAGCAATTGACATGGTGTTTGATAATAGTACTACTCCGTACTACTTTGGTTTGACTCGTAGTGATAATTTCATACTTCACTTTTGTGCTTATTTGTGTTTTTAATTGACACATAATACTTTTTTACTAATTTTTATGATTCGTGAAAAATAAAAATAAAATAAAATTTTAGAAAGTTTAATAACGGTAGAAGTAATTGTTAATGTCGATATGTTTAAATAAAAAATGTTATTTCAAATTTCAAATTTTTGATGGTAGATTATGAAAAAATTACGCGGTTGGTATCAGTTTTTGCAAAATATTACACGCTAGTTATTTGTGTTTATTTTTTACGCGGTTAGTCACTCCACTTACATGTTTCGTGATTGGTCACTCAGCCTATCGACCATTACTGTAAGCCCGCTAAGTGGAACCATGTGCTTGACATGTCAGAATATTTTTTGTCCAATCCCTTTTATACCTATTCTCATGTATTGAAAAGCACAAATACAAACACTGAGAAATGAAACCCAGAATCAATCTGATCAGTCCATTTCGATTATTCTATATCTGATAAACCCATAAGAGAGGTCCCAATGGTGACGGAGTTTCTTCCAGAACTAACCAATCATTCAGCGCCACATCAGCACCTCCATCTCACTTCTTTCTCAGGACTAAACCCAGGACTAAACACTCCCAACAGTGACACTCCTTCATCACCCACTATATTAATTAATTAATCAATTGTACAAGACCACTAGCAAAAAGTACCACAAAATTCAGCCCTATCCGTCCTGAAATGTGATTAAAATAGACGAACGGAGAGACGAGGGAGCTGGGCGAAGGGCTGGGCGGGGTGGTGGGCGGATTCGTGCCATCAGCTTCTTGCTGGGCGGACTCCTGGGCTAGCTCCTGGACGAGCTGTTGGGAGCAGCCTAACTAAATTGAGATATCTAAACATAAATATGAGCACAATATGATCAATCCAAGACCAAATTAAAATATCCAAACATAAACACAACACTGAGAAATTAATTGTTCCTAATCATTGATATACATCACTAGAAGCCAAATGCATAGACTTAAATATTAAGATGAATAATCGTATATTCTTAATTGAAAAGGATCACAAAGGAAGCTATTTATAACCCATCCATTTCAATGAATAAGGATAGTAACCAAATACTAATTATAAACAAATAATAATTTTAACACTCTTCCTCAATTGAATTGTATAGATCTCGAACACCCAACTTGTCACGTAAGAATGTAAACCTATCCGAAGTAACGGCCATGGTAAAGATATCCGCTATTTGAAATTTTGATCTAAATTCACACGCCTAAATCTCTTTATTGTTCACACGCTCTCAAACGAAATAACAATTCATCTTTACATGTTTTGTTCTTTCGTGATAAATTGGATTTGTTGTTATATGAAGAGCAGTTTCATTATCACATCAAAGGTGTTGGTCCTTTTTGCTTAGCATTGAAATCTTGGAGCAACCATCTTAACAATAATACTTTACACGTTGTAGAAGCCATGTGATATATGGCTTAATCAGACGCTTCATTTTAATGCGATGTCGTCAATCAGGCGGTTCATTTTAATGCGATGTCTTCAGGTTGCAAAGCATCAGACAAACGATACCACGGGTGACCGGAGTTTAAATTTATATTTAACTAGGGCTCGAGCTATATATTACCTACTTCCCTATTCTAACGAGCGAACGATAAGTACAACCCGAGGTCGTACTTTTATACATTTGCCAATAACCTAGGATTTAAAGCGACATCTTAGAAAAACCATGTGGCAAATAAGTTGGAGTTTTTTGGTTTTAAGATAGGATCAGTGGCGGAAGATAGCTCAACCCAAAGGGGGTGACTGCCCCACCTGGGTTTGGGTTTATAATTAGCAAGTTTTCATATTTTGGGCTTTTAGTTTTCAATATATTTTGTATCGCCACACCTGGCCCAAACACAAACAAACATTACCCATTAACATAGTTTAGATATTTAGATAGAAACTTCAAAAAGTACTAGTACAGTTACGATTCCAAAATTCCCAATTAAAAAAATGAATACAACCAGCTAATTAACCCTAAATCCAAAATTTCAATCAAAATTCTTTACCTAATCACCTGACGACCAGTGGCGGAAGATAGCCCAACCCAAAGGGGGTGACTGCCCCACCTGGGGTTTGGGCTTATAATTAGCAAGTTTTCATATTTTGGGCTTTTAGTTTTCAATATATTTTGTATCGCCCCACCTGGCCCAAACACAAACAAACATTACCCATTAACAAAGTTTAGATATTTAGATAGAAACTTCAAAAAGTACTAGTACAGTTACGATTCTAAAATTCCCAATTAATAAAATGAACACAACCAGCTAATTAACCCTAAACCTAAAATTTCAATCAAAATTCTGTACCTAATCACCTGACGACCAGTGGCGGAAGATAGCCCAACCCAAAGGGGGTGACTGCCCCACCTGGGTTTGGGCTTATAATTAGCAAGTTTTCATATTTTGGGCTTTTAGTTTTCAATATATTTTGTATCGCTCCACCTGACCCAAATATAAACAAACATTACCCATTAACAAAGTTTAGATATTTAGATAGAAATTTCAAAATGTACTAGTACAGTTACGATTCCAAAATTCCCAATTAAAAAAATTAATACAACCAGCTAATTAACCCTAAACCCAAAATTTCAATCAAAATTTTTTACCTAATCACCTGACGACCAGTGGCGGAAGATAGACCAACCCAAAGGGGGTGACTACCCCACCTGGGTTTGGGCTTATAATTAGCAAGTTTTCATATTTTAGGCTTTTAGTTTTCAATATATTATGTATCGCCCCACCTGGCCCAAACACAAACAAACATTACCCATTAACAAAGTTTAGATATTTTGATAGAAACTTCAAAAAGTACTAGTACAGTTACGATTCCAAAATTCCCAAATAAAAAAATGAATACAGCCAGCTAATTAACTCTAAACCCAAAATTTCAATCAAAATTCTTTACCTAATCACCTGACGACTGGCGCTTCTTTCTCAAAATTCATCAAATGAAATCCAATACAAGCCAAGTTAGCCAACTTCAAGTTATTATATGAGGTATTTTTTCCTAATTTTCTAACAATCGAACTACAGAACTGTACAATGTTTTAATTTGTATGTATTGTATATATGTGATTGTGTTTGTGTTTGTTAGCTTTCCATTTAATTAGCTCGTTGTTTGTATTTTACTATTGTTTATTTCACACTTCATAGCTATTGTTTATTATATGGTAATATGCTAATGATTAATGAAGTCTTTAATGAACTGATGAAGTATTAAATAACTCCAAGTTGTTATTTAAATATTTAAAAGTAAAGCTACATATATGTTTCTGCTTGTTATTAAAGAACTCGAAGTTGATAATTGTTATTCACTTATTTGGAGAGTTGTTATTTCACACTTTAGTGTTTTGAACCATCAATTTAAATTTTAAAGCTACATTACTTCTACTTACTGACTTTGAAGAGAGGATTCGATTGAGATATCTAATGATACACATACCCGATCAGCTCGTGTAGCGCATCAAGTAGCATCGCCACAAGGATTGCCAGAACGTGCGCTTAGGCAGATAGCGCTATAGTGTCAACTATGGTGCTGATCCCATACATGCGCATTGGTGACGTGCACATGTCAGGCGATGCTGTAGCTGGCAGGGGACACTTGGCAGACAAAGGGTCAAGTCCAACAAGAACATTTTTTACTTTTGTTGGGTCAGTTTACTCAAAGATGTACTATTGGCATGCCACGGTCCTTTTAACCTTATTATGTGGCGATAAAAGACAAGAAGGATTACCCTATAAATAGCGGACTTCATCCACAAAACGAGGGATCTGGGAATTCACTTCACACAGACGCATACACTATTGACAGTAGTGCATAGCGCAATTATGCCCGCGCTACCGGACTTATAGCATTTCACTAGACATCCTTGATATACAGGTAACGTTCTACAAACACAAACCCTACAACCCAGCGCGAGTCATCGTCCATCGGACTACCCGCCGATGGTGGGTCTATGCTTGATCAATATCAGTTGGAGATTTTTAAAATTGAATTGTCAAAGAACTCAAAGCTTGGTGCAGCTACTACTATTGCTGAATTGTGCAAAACTCTTGTGAAAACTCAGAAGTGTGATGTATATCCTCTTATCGCTAGACTAATCCGACTCATCTTCACACTTCCGGTCTCTACTACTACAACTGAGAGGTCATTTTCAGCAATGAAGATGTGCAAAACTCGACTCCGCAATAAGATGTCAGATGAGTTTCTTGCAGACAACTTGGTGGTGTATATAGAAAAAGATATTACTGAAAGATATGATTCAAAGGCTATAGTTGATGAATTTAAAGACATAAAAGGTCATCGAGCTGAACTATAATCTTTGAACATTGTTCTTTATCGGTTGTTTTGGTTTCTTTTGACTTGCTAAGTGATGGTTATGTACTTATGTTTCACATATATAAATATATAAAGTATAACTTTTTGCGATTATAAATTAAGATTGTTGTTACTGCTACTTTACACTGTCGCTACTGGTTATGTATTCCTTCTTGATCTGTTCATGTTGCTTCCATGTATTACATGTGTATAGCTAACTTTTTTGTTTATACATGGCCCTTAAGTACTATTGCTCTATGTAAATGTTATTCATCATGTCCTTGAAAATGCTTGTTGTTCGTATCGATCTCGCCTCTACGATAAAAATTTCAAGTTCCGCCACTGGATAGGATATATACAAAGAAAAAGCATTAAATAAGCAGTTAAGATAAAAGTGGTGGATATAATGTTTAGAGCCGTGGTTAATCAAAGCTAAAGTTTTATTAACGAGGATGAACTCTAATTCTCTATCAGTTTGGTGTTAAAGCCTGGCTGATTTGTCAATGAGAATCACATTTTGAAGATTCTAACCAAAACAATATGCCTAACTCCCAACGTTAATCTTAATCGATTGAAACGAATTGTTTGGATTGAATCCTAGACTTATAAATAAAGTGGCATGCCGAAGAATAGATTTGGTTGTTCTTAATCATATATAGTGTAACCTTTACTGAGATTACCACTAAAACATAATTAGACTTGAACATTAACAATCTTGGAATCTTAGGATTTCTAAGGCAATAGATTAGAAATCTTTAATTTATAATACAATTACACAACCCCAATCATTCACAACATCTTGAAGGATCTTTCTTCTGACGCGGACCATGTCTTTCTGTAATTTACAAGGTGCATTGCTAATAATTAGCAAGTACCTTGCTGTACATCGACCATAATCTTAAGGCGGAAAATTCACTATGAGAAATAGACAACTACTATACAATATACAAATGTTATCTATCGTAGCTTTTAAATCCTATTGTGGCGTTTAACACTGATAACTACTTACTCGTATCCAGTGGCGGAAGCAGGATTTTACTTCATCGGGTGCAGAAAAATTTTTAAAACTGTAGCAACTTTTTTGGACAAAATATTGAGATTTTTGGACAAAATCTGAAGGTTTGTGGGCAAAATTTAAAGGCTTTGGGACAAAATTTGGAGAATTTCAGGCAAATTTTGAAGGTTTTGGAGCAAAATATGTAGATTTTGGGACAAAAAAATCTACCGAGGGCGAAGTCAAGAAATCCAAAATTTTAACACTGAAAATTGCAAATCCACTAGGCCCGGGCGCCCCCGGTCCCCACATAGAACCGCCCCTTCCCGTATCGGAAGTGATCAAATTCTAATGTTAGGTTATAACCACGTGAGTAATCAGAAAGGGTGATCCGTATATTAAATTTCTAAATTGGGCAAAGTTTAAGCATAACAAAATATAAAGTTTACAAATAAATATTCAACATCCGTATATTAAATTTCTAAATCGATCAAAGTTTAAGCATAACAAAGCATAAAATTTACAAATAAATATTCAACATACAAACAATTATAACAAAGTGTTCACCATATACAACTAAGTCTTGACTGTTACAAATACTGACATTTTCTATTCGCACTCTGGCTCTATTACAATCTTCCATGATTGTCTCTAATTGCGTATCTAGCCTAGAAATGAGAAAGCTTAGAGACTAACTAGCCTACTTTTAGTGGGAGAAAGTTTCTAGTGTGAGAAAGAGTGAGATTTGAAGTGTGGGAAGTGTGTTTGAAATGGGAATCAAGTGCACCTATTTATAGGCCAAAAACTGACCCAAGCCGTTAATCCATACCTTTATTGGGCTCGATTTTGGGCCAATCCATTAATTGAATCCGTTTTCAGTTGGTCAAGATTTGTTCTTGGCTCAAGTTATGATTACGGTGAAAAAGTTACGACCAGGCTACATCTTTATTCGTGACATGGAAAACGGCCTAAATAAACGACATGGCCTAAAAAAACTGCCCAAACAAATGGCTTGGGCCAAAAAAATAGACGATTGAATCTGGAAACGGCCCAAATAAACGGCATGCCCACAACATACGCCATGCAAAAACGACTTGGGCCATATAATTAAAATATTAATTGGTCTTACTTTCTGTAGATTGCATGACACACATTTAGCCAACTACAGAGAAAGTGAGGAAAGTGTTAGCTTTCCACCACTTCAAAAACTGGAGAAGCCTATATCTTCAAGGGCAACGAATCAGGAACAATAATTCCATATAACAACATGAATCCGAACCGTGAAAAATCTCTTCAGGAAAAATCAAAGTCTAGGTTCTTGTAGTCCAAGAAGTCGGATGACCTCTGACTTGGAGATGTTGTCGCTTTTGGAGGTTTTTACTCTTTAAACGAAGACAATTCTGACCCTTTTTATTCACCTCACGGAGGGTTCAGTAAAAAGGAGATCCTCCATATGATGGATGAAGAGAAAGGTAGGAATATCCAAACCTATTGCACTACCCCGCCATGTTCACACTTATCCCCAAGCCAAATCTTCTTATCAAATGGTGGATAATAAAGACGCTCCCTACTTTGGAGCCTACAATCTAGCTACTTAAATACTCACAACTAAACAAGAGAATCAGTGAACAACATCAAGAGCTAAAAGCCATGTGAGCCTGCCCAATGAAACCATATCGTAATGTAACAACCCAACCCGTTAACCAACCAAAAACGCGGAATAAAAAAAATTTGAACAGGGCTGTCCAGATGGGGTGCGCGGCGCGCAGCCCCACCTGTGCGCGTCGCGCACAGGGCCTGGCAGCCGCTGTCCACTTTTTCCATTTTCCGTAAAAAGATCTCCCACTTCCCGACATTTTTAGACGAAACGCTTTTGACAACATGTTCTAATATGAAAAACTCATACGATTCAATCATAAAATGAGTTTTACAAAACGGGGCCCACATCGGCCGTTTTACGAGTTTCGTACAAAAATATGAGTTTCGACTACACTAGTTTAAATTCCAAACGACACTATGAGCATGGTGTTTGGGGGTTAAACTACCCAAATCTCGGTCAATCTCCAAAAGCTATAACATCCAAAAGCGTCCCCTACAACCAAGCGGGATCTCTAATCCATACGAATGCCCTTACCCTTGTCTCCGCCGGAGCCTATAAAAAGATAAACAACGAGAGGGTAAGCAAAGCTTAGTGAGTGCAACAATTATACCCATATATATAATATACCTATTTGCAATCACTTACACACATACCGCATACACGCTAGCAATACAATTAGCATACCATCTCAAGTACGAAGCTAATAATCTCCAACAACCCGCAACTAGCGTAATCAATAACATACAATCGACATAATACAATATGCTACAATACAATACACAACCATGGTTAACCATTCTCGCGTCATGGTGCTACCGGCTCTTTGGTTCACACCATGCGCACCGGTTATGATGCTACCGGATCTTTGGTTCACATCACAACCTGAGTCATACTCGCGTTAAAGTGCTACCGGCTCTTTGGTTCACACTCTAACAACTCGTGCCGTAGTGCTACCGGATCTTTGGTTCACACTACAACACACGTACTATGACGCTACCGGCTCTTTGGTTCACATCATAGCACAAACGCACATATTATGGCACTACCGGCTCTTTGGTTCATAACATAGCATACAAATAAATACATTATATACATACGCATATAATCATTTCACTCACCTTAACGATTCGGTGACGGTTTTATACTTCCGCAAGCTTCAAAGCAAAGTACCTAATATAATAAGTACTTCAATCAACACACAAACTAGTTGGACTAAATACCAACAATTCACTTATGTGCATTTAATGACTTAAATGCATTAAATACCCCATTAACGCCAAAACCGTCCCATTAAGATCAAGACCATCATAAATCACTCAAAGCTAGTGATTAAGATCCAACAACACTAACTAATACACAATAAGGGTATTTCATACCCATATTTCCCAACTAGGTCAATCATTAACATTTTGACCCTTTTAAAACCAACACACCCATTTTGAGTCATCTTCAAACCCAAACAACACCCATTTGCTAAATAACTAGGTGTGCTAGTAATTAACTAACCAATTAAGACACATAAACACATTTATCAATTCAAAACCCTAGGTTAGTAAATTTTGAGTCCTCATGACTCAATCTTACCCAAGAACACCCAAAATCACCAAATATGGGTTTTATGTTCATCACTAACCCAAACCCTAACCCTTAGACAAATTAAAATAAGGAAATCAAGATTAGAGTATACCACCACAATCACAACGTAGCTAGTGATTAGATGAACAACTTTAAAACTCGAGCTAAGACCCAAAACTAGCTCCTCCTTCCTTTGCTTGAGCTTTCTCACACAAGAACCTCACTCTCTCTCTAAAATTGAAGTGGAAAGGATAAAGTTGTTGGAATTGGAGTGAATGCTACCCCAATATCTGATCTACTGTCCTTATACTCGTCCACAAGTGAAATTACCAAAGAGCCCTTCAAAATATCTCAATAAATGAAACAGAATCCGGCTACAATAAAGGGTGCGCGGCGAGCTCCCTTAGGTGTGCGTGGCGCGCACAAGGTGGTGGACAGTTTCTGACTTCTGTTTAATTATACAACAATACCCACACTCTATGTACCATATTTACACTGCTGTACAATGATGATTAGGGTCTTACAACTCTCTCCCACTTGAATCGGAACGCGTCCTCGTGATCCAAGACACATGACAAGAGGGAAGATAAACTAACACGAGCTCTTCGGGCTCCCAAGTAAACTCGGAACCTTTACTCCGACACCATTGAACTTTAAAAGTTCTCACATCTTTATTTCTCAACCTTTTGACTTTCTCATCAAGTATAGCAATCGGCTCCTCAATGTACTCTAACTTATTGTTTAGCTCGATCTTGTCTAATGGCACCCGAGATGAATCATCCGCAAGACACTTACGGAGATGGGAAACATGAAATGTATTATGGATCCCCGCAAGCTCTTTGGGTAATTCCAAATGATACGCAACTTCACCAACACGAGTTAAAATTTTAAAAGGACTAATAAACCGAGGAGCTAACTTTCCCCGTTTTCGAAACCAAATAACACCTTTCCATGGCCAAACTTTAAGCATCACCATGTCGTCCTCTTTTAACTCGATTTGTCATCTTCGCTTATCGGCATATGATTTTTGTCTACCTTGGGCCTTTTTCAAATGAGTCCGAATCATATCAATCTTGCTATTCGTCTCTAAAACTAAATCGGTACTCCCGATTTCTCTTTAACCACATTCACCCCAACAAATCGGAGTTCGGCACCTCCGCCCATAAAGCATCTCGTAAGGTAGCATCCCGATACTAGTACGATAACTATTATTGTACAAGAATTCCACCAAAGGTAAGTGCTCATCCCAACTACCACCGAAATCAATAATACACGCCCGTAACATATCCTTCAAAGTTTGATTCGTACGTTCGGTGTGACCGTCCGTTTGAGGATGATACGCCGTGCTCAATTTCAATTGTGTACCCATATCTTCATGAAACTTCTCCCAAAACCGAGATGTGAAACAGGTATCTCGATCCGAAATAATAGATATAGGAACCCCGTGTCTCGCTATCACTTCCTTGATGAACAACTTTGCCAAGGTCTCCGACGATATCGCTTCTCGAATGGGAAGAAACAAGGCACTTTTCGTCAATCGATCAACTATCACCCAAATCGAATCAAATTGGGTTCTCGCCGTCTTTGGTAACTTTGTAATGAAATCCATGGTAATGTGCTCCCATTTCCATTTCGGAATTTCCAATGGTTGTAACTTACCATACGGCTTTTGGTGTTCGGTTTTAACTTGCAAACACGTGACACATTGTTCAACATACTTTACAACATCACGTTTCATGCTCGGCCACCAATACTCTTTCTTCAAATCAAGATACATTTTCGTCGTGCCCGGGTGAATGGAATACTTTGACTTATGTGCTTCATCAAGTAGCACTCGTCGATGATCACCCATTTTAGGCACCCACACTCTTCCTTGAAAAGATAACAAACCATGCGGACCTAAGGTAATAAACTCCGTTTGTCCCACGATTCATTCCTCATGCTTATTGTTAACAAAAGCTTCGATTTGAGTCTCGCCAAGCTTTACAAGAAAATCATTAGTAATAATCATACGTAACAATCCCAATCGTAACGCCGGGTGATGACTCTTTCGACTTAACGCATCCGCGACCACATTCGCCTTGACCGGATGATAAAGTATTTCACAATCATAGTCTTTCACCACATCCATCCATCTACGTTGACGATAATTCAAATCTCTTTGATCAAAAAGATGTTTCTCTAATGACCCGTCTTAATCCATTCGGATGAAGTCCATATCGATTATAAACGATTCACAACAGTTGATTACATCGCGAGGTACTTGACCTCTATATGATACATTTTACAAACATTGCATTCGTTTTTGAAAAGACAATCTTTCATTACATCGGAAGTTGACGTCATGCATACCATTTCATAATATATCTAATTATTATTGACTTAATAATAATCTTGATGAACTCAACGACTCGAATGCAACGTCTTTTGAAATATGCCATGAATGCTCCAAGTAATATCTTTAAAGTGAGCAAATGCACAGCGGAAGATTTCTTTCATACCTGAGAATAAACATGCTTTAAAGTGTCAACCAAAAGGTTGGTGAGTTCATTAGTTAACATAAATAATCATTTTCATCATTTTAATAGACCACAAGATTTTCCATTTTCAGTTCTCATAAATATACGTCCCATGCATAGAGACAAAAATATCATTCATATGGATTGAACACCTGGTAACCGACGTTAACTTAATGCATAGAATATCCCCAAACAGAACCTCTCGTCTGTATAATAATAATCTCGAAGTACTAAAGCATTCGTACCCCGAATGGGACTTGTCAAGGTCCATAGATCTATCTTTAGGATTCGAGTCAATCAAGGGCCATTTCCCTAAATTCTTAGGTTACCAGACTTGAAGGGCGATATTCGGTTAATAATCCAACCATAGAATGTAATTTTAAGTACTTGTGTCTATTTCGTAAAACATTTATAAAAGCAGCGCATGTATTCTCAGTCCCAAAAATATATATTGCAAAAGCATTTAAAAAGTGAGCAAATGAAAACTCACAATACTGTATTTTGTAGTAAAAATACACATGAAGATATTGAACAACTGAACAATGCAGGGTTGGCCTCGGATTCACGAACCTATATCAATTGTGTATTTATTAATACGTATAATGTAAATCACAAAATTTCATTTATTAATATGTATTATTTATATATTTATAGTTTTGTAGGATTTATTCTAAATTCCATTTTAAAATGTATACTTATATTATATCTTAAATTATATTTTATATATATCGATTTTATGTATATATATTTATAATCATTTGTGTTTATACAATTAGTGATATTAATATATCTATATACATATATTTGTGATTAATATTGTATTTATGAAATTTTATTAGTTTGTTAAGTGAATTATTAATAAAATCCTAGTATATACCATAAGTATATATATAGTGTACAAAAGATTTATTTGTTAAAATAATAATTTAGATAATAATGATTTACTAATAAAAATAATAATTTTATTAATAATGATAATACTAATAGCAAAAAAATGAAAAATGATAAATGTTAATGATACTAATAATAATAACTCTAAACTAATATTAATATTAATAATATACTTAAGTTAATAATAAGAGTTCTAATATTTATAAAATGATAAATGACAATCATAATAATGATAATAATTCTTAAAATGATAAACTTAATGATAATAGTATTAATGTTATTTATACTAATGCTACTTGATAGTATTATGAATAATGTTAGTTAATAATAATACTACAGATGATGATAATATAACTATATTAAGGTTAATAATCTTATTAATCATGTTATTGTTAATAATATTGATGCAAATTAATAATACCATAATACCATTCAATAATAATAATACTTAGTAATAATATTTGATAGTGATAATAATATTAGTAATAACAATAATGATAATAATAATTGTAATTATAATCATGATAGTAATAATAAATAATAACTAGTACTTATAACAATAACAATAACAATAATATTAATACTAGTAATAATAACAATAATTAAATAATAATAATAATAATAATAATAATAATAATAATAATAATAATAATAATAATAATAATAATAATAATAATAATAATAATAATAATAATAATAATAATCATCTTCATAATATTCATAACAATTAATAATAATCATAATAACAATAATAATAATAATAATTTGATATAGAAACTACCTTTAGAAAGCCCTTAAGAAAAAAAAATGGTGGCGAGCAGGACTCGAACTCAAGACCACTCGCTCACACAACATGTCCCTAACCCACTGATCTGACCACGTCTTTCTGATTTGAATAGATACCCAAATTATATAACTCGTCTTTTTCTGATTATAATTCTTCTCTTCTTCTCAGATTGAATAGTCGATCAAAAAGAAAATCCCACACTCAATCAAATACTCAATCTTTGTTTAAAATAAGGTTTGAATTTAAGTTGTAATACATCTGCAATGAATATTGGTTCGTTTAAATAAAATAAAAGAAAAATAAAAGAAACCTACTGTATCATTCACGATGAACATTCCAAACCCAAAACTCAAAATTTGATTTCCAATTTGTTTTAGATAAAACTTCTAACATGAAAAGGTTTGCACTTCCTTCCTAGAAACTAACTGAATCATCAATTTGACTTAAATCGTAAAATCAAACTCGAATTTTGGTCAAGAACAGATTTGTTGACTTTCTAAGAATTATGTTTGACTCCAAAATTTAGATTCGTTATAAACAATTGAGGTTTGTAACTTTCCAAATAGTTTAAGAATATAGATTACAACACATCTGCAATTCTACTTTTTGTAATTCATCGATTAATCGGGCTTTTTGAAAATTGGAACCAAAACAGAGAATAGCGAGCTGTAATATAAATTTCCTGTTTAAATTTGATAACTTAAACTAATTAAATTGATAATTGATAATGTGATGAAAGTAATGAGTGAGTTAACCACTACCACTGGACAATTGGATTAACTTATAGATGAATTTGCTGACAGACAAAATCTAACAGAAAATAAATAAAGAGTAAAAAAAATCGTTATCTGTTTTCCTTGATTTGTACTATCGACCATGATGTATAACAACTAAAGAGATAATAACAAATTCCTACACAATTTGAATGATACGTTAAACAGATTAAGATTCCAGTTTAAAAGCAGATTTTTACTGTATTTGTATTTGTCCACTTTTATTTATAATAAATATTAACAATAAATACATATATATTACTTATTAATTCAATAATAATACTGACTTATTTATATATATCTGTATTTATTTTGTAAATGTCTATGTTTATATAATTCTGTATATACATATATATCTTTATGTATCTATACATAATTGTATATATATATATATATATATATATATATATATATATATATATATATAGTTATTTGTATAAGCATTTATATAAATATACATCTGCAATTTATATATATGTATATATATAACCGGTTTTCTATATCTGTCTTTATTTATGTATATAACTGAAATATATATATATATATATATATATATATATATATATATATATATATATATATATATATATATATATATATATATATTAGTGTTTGTATAATTATATATATATCTATTATATATATACGTGTATATTAAGTACATAAGGAAACATAATATGATATTATTAATTATAAAAACATCAATATTAATTTTTAATAATAATGTGAAACTAATAATATTAATAATAATAGAAATGATAATAACAATAATATCAATTAATTTCACTTGTACATATCAAGTTTTACATATTCATATATATAATAACATTAATTATTCAAACATTCATATTAGTGTTTATAATGAAATTATTGTTAATAATATTAACATAATGTTTATTTTCAAACTTGTAATTTAATATATTACAATTTATAAATTTATCCTAGTTACTAAGTATATAATATATTACATAATAACTTATATTAAATATTAAATATTTGAAATTTACAATCCATTATTATTTATGTTCAGAATTCATATATATAAGTATATATATAGTAGTTTATTTATTCTGTATTTTATTTTCACAGTGTTAATTCCAATTGATTGGAGGGCATTTTATTAGTTCAAAATAATATCTATGTATACTTGTACTTATATTTATATCTATATATTTATTTACAAACAATTGTTCGTGAATCGTTGAGATTGGTCAAACAGGGCAAGTGCATTTATGTAAACCATTCCAAAGTTTTCGAGACTCAACATTTACATATTTTGCTTATCGTGTCGAAATCAATAAAGATTAAGTTTAAAATTTGGTCGGAAATTCCCGAGTCATCTCAGTACCTACCCGTTAAAGAAATTTCGTCCCGAAATTTGAGTGAGGTGGTCATGGCTAACAATAAAATTGTTTTCATGGCGAATATGAGTTGATAACTTGAGTTTTATCATCATTGAGTAATATGGATAAAAATAATTCGATTATTCGAAGAATACGAATGAAGCTATCACCAAAGAGTGAAATAGAAAAGTAAAGATTCATCTTAACTTTTGACAGAGTCAGGGTTGAATTTCGGAATTCAAGGGATTTAAAGAAAATCTTCGAAATCTAAAAGATTTGATTCTTCGGCGAGTAAGGAAATTAAGATCTCTATAATTAAATACGGTGATCTGCCTCAATTACTCTGTCTGATATTTCCATTATAAACTAAGCTCTTCCGTTCCATTATTCTCACCATTCCTATACTTTCTTTCTTAGTTTATACATCTAAAAGATTGTGAAAATGCTTAATCCAGTTCTAATCCTTGATATTTTTCTAATTATCAATTCTGTCATCCTTCTCTTCCACCAGAAAAATCTGTTTACTTCTACTATTACCTTGGGTGGTACTATTCTTAATTATACCGTGTCTTTATATTGCTATTCGTATTAACATTCACGGTTTGTAACCTCCGTGTTGTTATTGGGCTTTATATTTTCTCTTATATTTTGGAGCTTTTTGCCTTTTTATTCTCCTCTTGACTCCTAGTAAAGCGAGTAATGGTCCAGAATTCGTAAGTATGGAGTTCCAAATGATTATAATGTTCTAAGCAGGAAGGAACGTGATAGCACAATTTGATTTTCAAATTTATCAAAATCACTGAGAATAGAACTATCAAGAATATATTTTCTTGATATGTTCAGAAGTTACTCAGAATGAAAGAGTTATGTAACATGAATACATGACACATGATGACGTTATAATCCGTAAATCATCATGTTCCATTTAGAAACTCAGCATGACTTACTGTAATATAATCACGTTGATCAAGTGTCATTATATTATACTAACTCATGCTTCAGTTCCCAACACTACTTCAAATACATTCATACTTTAAATCCAAATTTTAAAAAATTTAGAAACAAAAATGGTTTCCTTTATGATGTAATATAGATAGCAGGACGAGATAAACAATTTCGGACAAGAATATTTATGAAAATATCTTCAGAAATATCGAAGATAGTTATGATGATATTTTGGAATTTTCAAGTTTGAAGGTTGACGAAGAAAAATTTTCCGCAAGATTTTAACATGACTTCGGAGCAAGATATTTTCTAAAGATTCCAACGAATCCAGAATTACCTGAATTCTTTGAATATAGGGTATGGTCCTTGTATTTGTCCTTGGTCTCCTTCGTGGTTGGTTCAATCCGTTTTCCAGTTCCAACTTTTCTGAGCTTTTCCAACGTACTATTCTTTATCATTAAACTTCCGACGATTAAGGTCGTTTACGGTAGTCTACAGTTTCTGCTGCTTCATTCAGCTTTTTCAACATTCAGATTATTGATTTGTAGATTGAGTGCTGTTCAGGATTTCAGAATGAAAGACCATAATTCTAAGAGATAAATGTTATACATATGACTGTTGATGTAGATATGCTGTGAGTTTTCAAAGTACTGATTGCTGATTCCCGGTAATGGGTATCGCAGTTCTCGTTACAAGATGCGGATGAGTATATGATACGATTTCAATGAATAAATATAATGATTTATCGGAGAGATTTAAACCAAGAAGCAACGAGGTTGCTGGTACGTCTACTGGTAATATGGTAGAATATGAAAGGTTCCCTGGTAACAATAAAAGAGAACGCATATATATCTAGGTTATAATAAGGTTGTTTCGAACGAAAAGTCGAAGTTGTCTTGCTGGAGCTGTGACAAAATTCGCTACTTTGAAAAGGGATTATCAAGTTATTTTGGGTAATAATGACACTAAGGAATTAGCACAACTACGTGTTAAACGTTTACTCAGGTTCTGAGTGTGTATAACTATATGCATCAATCTTTTCTTTCATAGATAAAGTGCGGTTGGTTCATCCTCTAGATTGAGGTGTTTTCAAGAATCATGAAAGATTTGAACACAGATTGTAATCGTGAAGATACAAATGAGGTTTAAGATGAAATCAAGTGACAACTTGAAGAATTGTTTAGTTTCATATGTTATAATCAATATTTTAATTCATTTTAATTGTTCAATGTTATTAGTCCACAGTCGATAGTCGACAATTAACAGTCCACTAATTCATATATAGTTTAATATATAATATTCAAATTCATTAATACGTATCATGACCCGTGTACATGTCTCAGACTCGATCACAACTCAATGTATATATATTATTATAGAATCAACCTCAACCCTGTATAGAGAACTCGATCATTACTGCATATAGAGTGTCTATGGTTATTCCAAATAATATATATATGCATCGATATGATATGTCAAAACCTTGTATACGTGTCCAGATATTTAAAGTGCGTAAAATAAATACAGAAATTAAATGACGATAAATTAAATGCGTAAAGTAAATAACGGAAATTAAATGACGATAAATAAAATTGCGATAATTAAATTGCTATAAATAAATTGCGATAAATAAAATGTAATCAGTTAGCTAGGAACAGTTAGCTAGGATTTTGTTAGCGTGGATTCTTAACAGAATTTCTCATAGTTAATTTGTTTGTTTCTAACAAATTTTATTTTGTCCAATGTTTTCTTCATTATGCCACTTGTCGAATTCTGATAGATCAAAATCCAAATATGGAATTGAATGAAAATGGTTATTCTGCGGTGAACGGATACGTATATCTGTGGATGTAAGGAGGGTAGTAAATGACTGTTGATTCAGGTTTGAAGAATGTACAGTATAACTTATTAATGTGAAATCTAAATATTCCTCGGGTATTACCTACCCGTTAAAATATTTTCACCATTAACCGTTTGTACGAAAGAATTTTTTTTAATTACAATCTTTATAAAAATATACTTACATATATATTTTCTGCAGATGTAATCATGGATTTAATGAGTCAATATGATATTGAACTCATTTGATTTATCGTTAGAACAAGAATATATAATCTCTAGAACATTAGAGATTACATAATCGCCATGTCGTACGAAGATAAATGATGTAGAACGTCATGTAGAACGATGATTATGCTCGAGATACAGAATGAGATGTTGAGGTATGTGATGTTGAAACTTGGGTTGTTGGTGGTACTGTTAGTGCCGGTGATGTTGCTGAAGCTGGTAACTTTTGCACCATATTCTCCAAATTTATTTTTTTATTTTTTATTTTTTTTTCGAGTGCGAAGTTTGTTGACTTTTTCCATTATTCCGGGATGATTTTCGGTCGGAACGAGCGGATGAATAAGGTTTAGAATTGTGGAAAAAATATAATCGTGTCGAGATACTCTGGAAATGGGAGTGAAAATGGTGTTACGAACAGGTTCGTCGGTAAGTGCTTCAGGTTCTTCATCAAGAGGTGAATTTGGTTGGTGGAAAGGATCGCCTTCTTCGCGTCTCCATTGATTAAGTTGACTATGAACCCATCAGATGAATTGGGGATGGCTGATTGATTGATCCATTCTGATTATACTACTTTCGGAGCTCAAGTGTGTTTCCATATTGGAATAACTGTCGGAATGACTATCGGAATAGCTATCGGAATCTGAGGGACTCGAACTAATTAAGGAATTTATCTCGTACGATCAGATGAAGAATTTTCGATAAGAAATAGATTATAGGATGTAGATTAGTATCCTGTAATACATAATTTACATATGCATATATAATACTAGGATCTCATAAGTTACGGAGGAATCTACGAAAACTGTCAGACAAAGGTAACAATAACAGATACGCTAAGATATGAATTTATCTATACACTGTCTATGCAATAGAGGCAGTAAGACGTGTCTAGACTTTAAGGATGATAAGCATTTAATTTTTCGACACTAATGATAAGCAAAACTTTTGACATGCAGACACGGTCAAAGTCCAGACTCACTAATGCATCCTAACGACTTATCAGTTAGACACACTAATGCAGACCTGGTTCGCTAAGACCAACGCTCTGATACCAACTATAATGACCTGTCCTAATCCATCCGAATGAAGTCCATATCGATTATAAACGATTCATAACAGTTGATTACATCACGAGGTACTTGACCTCTATATGATACATTTTACAAACATTGCATTCGTTTTTGAAAAGACAATCTTTCATTACATCGGAAGTTGACGTCATGCATACCATTTCATAATATATCTAACTATAATTGACTTAATAATAATCTTGATGAACTCAATGACTCGAATGTAACGTCTTTTGAAATATGCCATGAATGACTCCAAGTAATATCTTTAAAGTGAGCAAATGCACAGCGGAAGATTTCTTTCATACCTGAGAATAAACATGCTTTAAAGTGTCAACCAAAAGGTTGGTGAGTTCATTAGTTAACATAAATAATCATTTTCATCATTTTAATAGACCACAAGATTTTCCATTTTCAGTTCTCATAAATATACGTCCCATGCATAGAGACAAAAATATCATTCATATGGATTGAACACCTGGTAACCGACGTTAACCTAATGTATAGAATATCCCCAAACAGAACCTCTCATCTGTATAATAATAATCTCGAAGTACTAAAGCATTCGTACCCCGAATGGGACTTGTCAAGGTCCATAGATCTATCTTTAGGATTCGCGTCAATCAGGGGCCATTTCCCTAAATTCTTAGGTTACCAGACTTGAAGGGCGATATTCGGTTAATAATTCAACCATAGAATGTAATTTTAAGTACTAGTGTCTATTTGGTAAAACATTTATAAAAGCAGCATGTATTCTCAGTCCCAAAAATATATATTGCAAAAGCATTTAAAAAGGGAGCAAATGAAAACTCACAATACTATATTTTGTAGTAAAAATACACATGACGATATTGAACAACTGAACAATGCAGGGTTGGCCTCGAATTTACGAACCTATATCAATTGTGTATTTATTAATACGTATAATGTAAATCACAAAATTTCATTTATTAATATGTATTATTTATATATTTATAGTTTTGTAGGATTTATTCTAAATTCCATTTTAAAATGTATACTTATATTATATCTTAAATTATATTTTATATATATCGATTTTATGTATATATGTTTATAATCATTTGTGTTTATACAATTAGTGATATTAATATATCTATATACATATATTTGTGATTAATATTGTATTTATGAAATTTTATTAGTTTGTTAAGTGAATTATTAATAAAATCCTAGTATATACCATAAGTATATATATAGTGTACAAAAGATTTATTTGTTAAAATAATAATTTAGATAATAATGATTTACTAATAAAAATAATAATTTTATTAATAATGAAAATACTAACAGCAAAAAAATGAAAAATGATAAATGTTAATGATACTAATAATAATAACTCTAAACTAATATTAATATTAATAATATACTTAAGTTAATAATAAGAGTTCTAATATTTATAAAATGATAAATGACAATCATAATAATGATAATAATTCTTAAAATGATAAACTTAATGATAATAGTATTAATGTTTTTTATACTAATGCTACTTGATAGTATTATGAATAATGTTAGTTAATAATAATACTACAGATGATGATAATATAACTATATTAAGGTTAATAATCTTATTAATCATGTTATTGTTAATAATATTGATGCAAATTAATAATACCATAATACCAATCAATAATAATAATACTTAGTAATAATATTTGATAGTGATAATAATATCAGTAATAACAATAATGATAATAATAATTGTAATTATAATCATGATAGTAATAATAAATAATAACTAGTACTTATAACAATAACAATAACAATAACAATAATATTAATACTAGTAATAATAACAACAATTAAATAATAATAATAATAATAATAATAATAATAATAATAATAATAATAATAATAATAATAATAATAATAATCTTCATAATATTCATAACAATTAATAATAATCATAATAACAATAATAATAATAATAATTTGATATAGAAACTACCTTTAGAAAGCCCTTAAGAAAAAAAAATGTCGCGAGCAGGACTCGAACTCAAGACCACTCGCTCACACACCATGTCCCTAACCCACTGATCTGACCACGTCTTTCTGATTTGAATAGATACCCAAATTATATAACTCGTCTTTTTCTGATTATAATTCTTCTCTTCTTCTCAGATTGAATAGTCGATCAAAAAGAAAATCCCACACTCAATCAAATACTCAATCTTTGTTTAAAATAAGGTTTGAATTTAAGTTGTAATACATCTGCAACGAATATTGGTTCATTTAAATAAAATAAAATAAAATAAAAGAAAAATAAAAGAAACCTACTGTATCATTCACGATGAACATTCCAAACCCAAAACTCAAAATTTTATTTCCAGTTTGTTTTAGATAAAACTTCTAACATGAAAAGGTTTGCACTTCCTTCCTAGAAACTAACTGAATCATCAATTTGACTTAAATCGTAAAATCAAACTCGAATTTTCATCAAGAACAGATTTGTTGACTTTCTAAGAATTATGTTTGACTCCAAAATTTGGATTCGTTATAAATAATTGAGGTTTGTAACTTTCCAGATAGTTTAAGAATATAGATTACAACAAATCTGCAATTCTACTTTTTGTAATTCATCGATTAATCGGGCTTTTTGAAAATTGGAACCAAAACAGAGAATAGCGAGCTGTAATATAAATTTCCTGTTTAAATTTGATAACTTAAACTAATTAAATTGATAATTGATAATGTGATGAAAGTAATGAGTGAGTTAACCACTACCACTGGACAATTGGATTAACTTATAGACGAATTTGCTGACAGACAAAATCTAACAGAAAATAAATAAAGTAAAAAAAAAATCGTTATCTGTTTTCCTTGATTTGTACTATCGACCACGATGTATAACAACTAAAGAGATAATAACAAATTCCTACACAGTTTGAATGATACGTTAAACGGATTAAGATTCCAATTTAAAAGCAGATTTTTACTGTATTTGTATTTGTCCACTTTTATTTATAATAAATATTAACAATAAATAAATATATATTACTTATTAATTCAAAAATAATACTGACTTATTTATATATATCTCTATTTATTTTGTAAATGTCTATGTTTATATAATTCTGTATATACATATATATCTTTATGTATCTATACATAATTATATATATATATATATATATATATATATATATATATATTTATTTATTTGTATAAGCATTTATATAAATATACATCTGCAATTTATATATATGTATATATATATAACCGATCTTCTATATCTGTCTTTATTTATGTATATAACTGAAATTTGTATATATATATATATATATATACATATATATATACATATATATATACATATACATATATATATATATATATATATATATATATATATATATATTAGTGTTTATATAATTATATATATATCAATTATATATATACGTGTATATTAAGTACATAAGGAAACATAATATGATATTATTAATTATAAAAACATCAATATTAATTTTTAATAATAATGTGAAACTAATAATATTAATAATAATAGAAATGATAATAACAATAATATCAATTAATTTCACTTGTACATATCAAGTTTTACATATTTATATATATAATAACATTAATTATTCAAACATTCATATTAGTGTTTATAATGAAATTATTGTTAATAATATTAACATAACGGTTATTTTCAAACTTGTAAATTAATATATTACAATTTATAAATTTTATCCTAGTTACTAAGTATATAATATATTACATAATAACTTATATTAAATATTAAATATTTGAAATTTACAATCCATTATTATTTATGTTCATAATTCATATATATATATATATATAGTAGCTTATTTATTCTGTATTTTATTTTCACAGTGTTAATTCCAATTGATTGGAGGGCATTTTATTAGTTCAAAATAATATATATGTATACTTGTACTTATATTTATATCTATATATTTATTTACAAACAATTATTCGTGAATCGTCGAGATTGGTCAAACAGGGCAAGTGCATTTATGTAAACCATTCCAAAGTTTTCGAGACTCAACATTTACAGACTTTGCTTATCGTGTCGAAATCAATAAAGATTAAGTTTAAAATTTGGTCAGAAATTCCCGGGTCATCACAGTACCTACCCGTTAAAGAAATTTCGTCCCGAAATTTGAGTGAGGTGGTCATGGCTAACAATAAAATTGTTTTCATGGCGAATATGAGTTGATAACTTGAGTTTTATCATCATTGAGTAATATGAATAAAAATAATTCGATTATTCTAAGAATACGAATGAAGCTATCACCAAAGAGTGAAATAGAAAAGTAAAAATTCATCTTAACTTTTGACAGAGTCAGGGTTGAATTCCGGAATTCAAGGGATTTAAAGAAAATCTTCGAAATCTAAAAGATTTGATTCTTTGGCGAGTAAGGAAATTAAGATCTCTATAATTAAATACGGTGATCTGCCTCGATTACTCTGTCTGATATTTCCATTATAAACTAAGCTCTTCCGTTCCATTATTCTCACCATTCCTATACTTTCTTTCTTAGTTTATACATCTAAAAGATTATGAAAATGCTTAATCTCGTTCTAATCCTTGATATTTTTCTAATTATCAATTCTGTCATCCTTCTCTTCCACCAGAAAAATCTGTTTACTTCTACTATTACCTTGGGTGGTACTATTCTTAATTATACCGTGTCTTTATATTGCTATTCGTATTAATATTCACGGTTTGTAACCTCCGTGTTGTTATTGGGCTTTATATTTTCTCTTATATTTTGGAGCTTTTTGCCTTTTTATTCTCCTCTTGACTCCTAGTAAAGCGAGTAATGGTCCAGAATTCGTAAGTATAGAGTTCTGAATGATTATAATGTTCTAAGCAGGAAGGAACGTGATAGCACAATTTGATTTTCAAATTTATCAAAATCACTGAGAATAGAACTATCAAGAATATATTTTCTTGATATGTTCAGAAGTTACTCAGAACGAAAGAGTTATGTAACATGAGTACATGACACATGATGACGTTATAATCTGTGAATCATCATGTTCCATTTAGAAACTCAGCATGACTTACTGTAATATAATCACGTTGATCAAGTGTCATTATATTATACTAACTCATGCTTCAGTTCCCAACACTACTTCAAATACATTCATACTTTAAATCCGAATTTTAATGAAATTTAGAAACAAAAATGGTTTCCTTTATGATGTAATATAGATAGCAGGACGAGATAAACAATTTCGGACAAGAATATTTATGAAAATATCTTTAGAAATATCGAAGATATTTATGATGATATTTTGGAATTTCCAAGTTTGAAGGTTGATGAAGAAAAATTTTCCGCAAGATTTTAACATGACTTCGGAGCAAGATATTTTCTAAAGATTCCAATGGATCCAGAATTACCTGGATTCTTTGAATATAGGGTATGGTCCTTGTATTTGTCCTTGGTCTCCTTCGTGGTTGGTTCAATCCGTTTTTCAGTTCCAACTTTTCTGAGCTTTTCCAACGTACTATTCTTTATCATTAAACTTTTGACGATTAAGGTCGTTTACGGTTGTCTACAATTTCTGCTGCTTCATTCAGCTTTTTCAACATTCAGAGTATTGATTTGTAGATTGAGTGATGTTCAGGATTTCAGAATGAAAGACCATAATTCTAAGAGATAAATGTTATACATATGACTGTTGATGTAGAGATGCTGTGAGTTTTCAAAGTACTGATTGCTGATTCCCAGTAATGGGTATCGCAGTTCTCGTTACAAGATGCGGATGAGTATATGATACGATTTCAATGAATAAATATAATGATTTATCGGAGAGATTTAAACCAAGAAGCAACGAGGTTGCTGGTACGTCTACTGGTAATATGGTAGAATATGAAAGGTTCCCTGGTAACAATAAAAGAGCACGCATATATATCTAGGTTATAATAAGGTTGTTTCGAACGAAAAGTCGAAGTTGTCTTGCTGAAGCTGTGACAAAATTCGCTACTTTGAAAAGGGATTATCAAGTTATTTTGGGTTATAATGACACTAAGGAATTAGCACAACTACGTGTTAAACGTTTACTCAGGTTCCGAGTGTGTATAACTATATGCATCAATCTTTTCTTCCGTAGATAAAGTGCGGTTGGTTCATCCTCTAGATTGAGGTGTTTTCAAGAATCATGAAAGATTTGAACGCAGATTGTAATCGTGAAGATACAAATGAGGTTTAAGATGAAATCAAGTGGCAACTTGAAGAATTGTTTAGTTTCATATGTTATAATCAATATTTTAATTCATTTTAATTGTCCAATGTTATTAGTCCACAGTCGATAGTCCACAATTAACAGTCCACTAATTCATATATAGTTTAATATATAATATTCGAATTAATTAATACGTATCGTGACCCGTGTACATGTCTCAGACTCGATCACAACTCAAAGTATATTTATTATTATAGAATCAACCTCAACCATGTATAGAGAACTCGATCATTACTGCATATAGAGTGTCTATGGTTATTCCAAATAATATATATATGCGTCGATATGATATGTCAAAACCTTGTATACGTGTCCCGATATTTAAAGTGCGTAAAATAAATACAGAAATTAAATGATGATAAATTAAATGCGTAAAGTAAATAACGAAAATTAAATGACGATAAATAAAATTGCGATAATTAAATTGCGATAAATAAACTGCGATAAATAAAATGTAATCAGTTAGCTAGGAACAGTTAGCTAGGATTTTGTTAGCGTGGATTCTTAACAGAATTTCTCATAGTTAATTTGTTTGTTTCTAACAAATTTTATTTTGTCCAATGTTTTCTTCATTATGCCACTTGTCGGATTCTGATAGATCAAAATCCAAATATGGAATTGAATGAAAATGGTTATTCTGCGGTGAACGGATACGTATATCTGTGGATGTTAGTAGGGTAGTAAATGACTGTTGATTCAGGTTCGAAGAATGTACAGTATAACTTATTAATGTGAAATCTAAATATTCCTCGGGTATTACCTACCCGTTAAAATATTTTCACCATTAACCGTTTGTACGAAAGAATTTTTTTTAATTACAATCTTTATGAAAATATACTTACATATATATTTTCTACAGATGTAATCATGGATTTAATGAGTCAATATGATATTGAACTCATTTGATTTATCGTTAGAACAAGAATATATAATCTCTAGAACATTAGAGATTACATAATCGTCATGTCGTACGAAGATAAATGATGTAGAACGTCATGTAGAACGATGATTATGCTCGAGATATAGAATGAGATGTTGAGGCATGTGATGTTGAAACTTGGGTTGCTGGTGGTACTGTTGGTGCCGGTGATGTTGCTGAAGCTGGTAACTTTTGCACCATATTCTCCAAATTTTTTTTTTATTTTTTTTCGAGCGCGAAGTTTGTTGACTTTTTCCATTATTCCGCGATGATTGTCGGTCGGAACGAGCGGATGAATAAGGTTTAGAATTGTGGATAAAATATAATCGTGTCGAGATACTCTGAAAATGGGAGTGAAAATGGTGTTACGAACAGGTTCGTCTGTAAGTGCTTCAGGTTCTTCATCAAGAGGTGAATTTGGTTGGTGGAAATGATCGCCTTCTTCACGTCTCCATTGATTAAGTCGACTACGAACCCATCAGATGAATTGGGGATGGCTGATTGATTGATCCATTCCGATTATACTGCTTTCGGAGCTCAAGTGTGTTTTCATATTGGAATAACTGTCGGAATGACTATCGGAATAGCTATCGGAATCTGAGGGACTCGAACTGATTGAGGAATTTATCTCGTACGATCAGATGAAGGATTTTTGATAAGAAATAGATTATAGGATGTAGATTAGTATCCTGCAATACATAATTTACATATGCATATATAATACTAAAATCTCATAAGTTACGGAGGAATCTACGGAAACTGTCAGACAAAGGTAACAATAACAGATACACTAAGATATGAATTTATCTATACACTGTCTATGCAATAGAGGCAGTAAGACGTGTCAAGACTTTAAGGATGATAAGCATTTAATTTTTCGACACTAATGATAAGCAAAACTTTTGACATGCAAACACGGTCGAAGTCCAGACTCACTAATGCATCCTAACGACTTATCAGTTAGACACACTAATGCAGACCTGGTTCTTAACATCCTCTAGGAAGGTCGCATGACGCCTTTGAATAATGGCCTCAACCTTGGCCGTAAACTCGACATCCTCGCTCGTACCCCCTTCATTGTTCTCGGGCCCGTTTCTCATCTTCATACTATAAAACGGAAAAGATTAAGCAACGAAACGAAAGATTTAACACATATGTATATACATATACACCACACTACCCCATCTTGCTCAACAATCGTCCTACATCGCTTGTTTGACACGATTTGAACCCGTAACAATGGTAGCTAATCATTGTTACGCGAGCACGTCGCATTAACTTGCTAGTACAACGTCTATCTCGCTTGATGATTGCTAACACAACACAAAACAATTATCGCATAGTTAGTTCACCTAAAACTAGGCACTATCCAATCCCCGGTCCGACCCGTCTCTTACAAGTCCCGCATAATGCGCATACACAATAAAGTCTAAGTCTAGGCACCTATCTCAAGTCGCCTAAATCCCTTAGACCATGCTCTGATACCACTTGTAACAACCCAACCCATTAACCAACCAAAATCGCGGAATAAAAAAAATTTGAACAGGGCTGTCCAGATGGGTGCGCGGCGCGCAGCCCCACCTGTGCGCGGCGCGCACAGGGCCTGGCAGCCCGCTGTCCACCTTTTCCATTTTCCGTAAAAAGATCTCCCACTTCCCGACATTTTTAGACGAAATGCTTTTCACAACATGTTCTAATATGAAAAACTCATACGATTCAATCATAAAATGAGTGTTACAAAACGGGGCCCACATCGGCCGTTTTACGAGTTTCGTACAAAAATATGATTTTCAACTACACTAGTTTAAATTCCAAACGACACTATGAGCATGGTGTTTGGGGGTTAAACTACCCAAATCTCGGTCAATCTCCAAAAGCTATAACATCCAAAAGCGTCCCCTACAACCAAGCGGGATCTCTAATCCATACGAATACCCTTACCCTTGTCTCCGCCGGAGCCTATAAAAAGATAAACAACGAGAGGGTAAGCAAAGCTTAGTGAGTGCAACAATTATACCCATATATATATATATAATATACCTACTTGCAATCACTTACACACATACCGCATACACGATAGCAATATAATTAGCATACCATCTCAAGTACGAAGCTAATAATCTCCAACAACCCGCAACTAGCTTAATCAATAACATACAATCGACATAATACAATATGCTACAATACAATACACAACCATGGTTAACCATTATCGCGTCATGGTGCTACCGGCTCTTTGGTTCACACCATACGCACCGGTTATGATGCTACTGGCTCTTTGGTTCACATCACAACCCGAGTCATACTCGCGTTAAAGTGCTACCGGCTCTTTGGTTCACACTCTAACAACTCGTGTCGTAGTGCTACCGGCTCTTTGATTCACACTACAACACACGTACTATGACGCTACCGGCTCTTTGGTTCACATCATAGCACAAACGCACATACTATGGCACTACCGGCTCTTTGGTTCATACCATAGCACACAAATAAATACATTATATACATACGCATATAATCATTCCACTCACCTTAACGATTCGGTGACGGTTTTATACTTCCGCAAGCTTCAAAGCAAAGTACCTAATATAATAAGTACTTCAATCAACACACAAACTAGTTGGACTAAATACCAACAATTCACTTATGTGCATTTAATGACTTAAATGCATTAAATGCCCCATTAACGCCAAAACCGTCCCATTAAGGTCAAGACCATCATAAATCACTCAAAGCTAGTGGTTAAGATCCAACAACACTAACTAATACACAATAAGGGTATTTCATACCCATATTTCTCAACTAGGTCAATCATTAACATTTTGACCCTTTTAAAACTAACACACCCATTTTGAGTCATCTTCAAACCCAAACAACACCTATTTGCTAAATAACTAGGTGTGCTAGTAATTAACTAACCAATTAAGACACATAAACACATTTATCAATTCAAAACCCTAGGTTAGTAAATTTTGAGTCTTCATGACTCAATCTTACCCAAGAACACCCAAAATCACCAAATATGAATTTTATGTTCATCACTAACCCAAACCCTAACCCTTAGACAAATTAAAATAAGGAAATCAAGATTAGAGCATACCACCACAATCACAACGTCGCTAGTGATTAGATGAACAACTTTAAAACTCGAGCTAAGACCCAAAACTAGCTCCTCCTTCCTTTGCTTGAGCTTTCTCACACAAGAACCTCACTATCTCTCTAAAATTGAAGTGGAAAGGATAAGGTTGTTGGAATTGGAGTGAATGCTACCCCAATATCTGATCTAGTGTCCTTCAACTCGTCCACAAGTGAAATTACCAAAGAGCCCTTCAAAATATCTCAATAACTGAAACAGAATCCGGCTACAGTAAAGGGTGCGCGGCGCGCTCCCTTAGGTGTGCGCGGCGTGCACAAGGTGCTGGACAGTTTCTGACTTCTGTTTAATTATACAACAATACCCACACTCTATGTACCATATTTACACTGCTGTACAATGATGATTAGGGTCTTACACGTAAGAACCTACCCAAGAAACCATACCTTGTGAACAAGCAACAAAATAAGCAACAAACTAACAAACTCTTGAACTGTTCAAGAGACTGACAAGCCGACGATCCAAATCAGCCTTTTTTGAAAGGAAAGTTGTCGGCATCACCTAAAGGAGTATTAACCACCTTCGCGATCATTTTTCACGCACATACACACACACTTTCGGGAGGAAACCATTGCAGGAACCCGATCCTTAACCCATCCTGAAGGACAGACGGACCGAGTTTGAATCTTGAATGGATCCGAGAAAACTCCTCGAAGTCAATCTGAAGCTCCATATTTCAGGCAAATTAATTAAGAGTTTGAGCTGAACGAGGCTCGAACTCATGATCCTCAACCTCAGTCTCAAACACAAAGAATGAGGATACCATTTGGCTAGAGGTCTAAACCATCAAACTGCCATATATCACCTTTGTTAAAAAATAACTATGGAAGTTTTCGGTAGCACAATGGACACCGGAAAAAAAAAAAAAAATCAAGGTTGTGGATATATTCCGGCAACACAACGCCCGAGTCCCATTTGAATGAGAAATCAACGAGTTTAATAACTATGTTCAATAAACTTTGTTTTTGGTCCTCCTCATTGTGGTTAATTACAAAACTGACCCACATTTTTCATTTCTTCAAAACTCCATTCTCACTCAGCAACTCTTCTCGCCGTCGCACCACCAGGTACTACCACCGTCTCTCTTAATAATCATTCTATACACATATACATATATCTAATTCTACATGTATACTGATTACATACACATAGTTAATTAGTACTAATACACGTACATATCAATCATATAAATATTGCACCTTTGCGTCAACTTAGGGTTTCTGAACAATTGCATCAATTTAACTACAATTAGTGTCTGTAAACTAAATCAAACTGCTAATCAACTTCCGAATGCTTGATTTCGAAACTTAATTGTGTCGATAGGTCACACAATTTATTAATTTTTTGTAGATTTTAATATTTGTGCGTTTGTATATTGTTTAATATTGTTTTCCATAGGTCTAATTTTTTAAATGCTACATTTTAATCATTTATGGATGATCACATTGCGAGATTCTGCTACTGATGCTTATAGTTTAATGCTGACTGTTTTATCGGTTATAGTCTTATGGAGGTTTATTATCAGTAGATTTGCAGGTGGCAGAGAATTAGGTTTTTACGTTTAGCAATGTCGAAGGCATCAATATTGTTGCGAAAGAGTAAGAAGGCTTTGAAAGAGTTTGATCTGCTTAAAGTCTTGCAATCGGAAATCAAACACGAGGTCACTAACGATGTTTATAAGGTGCGAAGCTACGAATTCTGTTTTTAGTATTTGTTTATATGCATAGTTTGTACATTAGTTTCTTCAATGACCTATTGGAAGTGCTTTATGTAGCACATTATTGTTGTTAAATCTTTTTTTTCTTTTTTCTTTTTGTGTCAATTGTTGACAAATTCTTCTATTATAAGGTATAGCTTACCCTAGTGTTCATCTGCACTTTTTGTTGAATATGTTGGCTAAGCTTAATCACTATCATATAGTAAAAAACTGTAAAACTACATTTGTTTTGTTAAAAACTATAATGTAGTTTCTTAACATCATTCTTAATTTTTTGTTGGCAGTCATCTTTAACTTGTTGCAAAGTATGAACCTTTAACCAACTAATAAAACTACATTTGTTTGTTACGATGGATGTGAATTCAGAATGAAAGCGGGTCCTTAGGAGATTTTGTCATTGATTGGGATTCATCACGTTCTAAAGACGTGATCATGCGCAAAAACTGCGATTCTGGTGAGGAACTTGCTATTTCTGCATTGTTAGGAGACGAAACCTTTCTAGAAGAGGCTTGTTTTCCAAAGGAAGCTGAGATGAAAGTATGCATCAAAAAGACTGGATTGAGTTCAATATTGCAGTTTAATTGTAAGGTTTTAGACGAAGGTCAAGAGAAAGTTGACTTCCATATCCAAAATGCCTATTATTTAAACTCGCCTACCAATTTGGGCTCTTCAGTCTACAAAGGTCCTGATTTCAGGTACATTTCACTTAATCTCGTGTAGACATTTCACCAAATTCTATTTGTTTTCAGATGTTTCGATTATCTAAACTCACGATGTTATTTCTTCAATTTTGAAAACATGAATCATATGTCAGTTTTAGTGTTCTTGATTCGTTGCTTATCTCTGTCTGTATATATTTCAGGGACTTGGACCCTAATTTGCAGCAAGAACTGAAGAAATACCTAATCTCCAAAGGAATTGGGAAAAGTCTGACCAACTTCATCCTCCTCCACCTACATAAAAAGGAGCAAAACCAATACATAAATTGGTTGCAGAAGTTAGAAGCCATGGTAGCACAAAGCTAACCGAATACAGCTTCTATTTCTGCCATGTCAGCAATGGTTGGTCATCTGATTTAATCAAACAACACTAAATGTGATTGTTGGGTTGTTGTATGGTAAATGTGATTTCGGTATGGATTTACTTTGGTGATGGAATTGATTAAGTAGTTGATTATAGATACTGTATTCAACACTTACTTCTTAATTGTGTTGAGGCAAGCATTAGGCATTTGACATTTTGGTGTTTGATGTGCTTTTATCAAAGCATATGTGCATATTTTGGTGACTTGTTTGCTTGTTTCTGCAATGTAGTGACACTGCTTAATTTTGTAGTTTTGGCAAACTGCCCCTTCATTAGGCCCAATGTAAATGGGCTGTTTGTGGTTGTTGGTGGGCTGCTTTTTACTTGTTCGGTAGTGTCTGTTGGACAAGTGTTGGGCCTGGATTGCTTGCTGGGCCATAGCATCAGCAGATTGTTATCAAGGTAGACCAAACATTGTGAATTTTAATTCTTCAAACTTTTTTAGATATTTATGTACGTATCACTGTTTATTTCATTCTTCCCACTCAGCAGTTAGAGTATCGCTTTCATACGGCGAGAGTCATTGGTTCAAATCCTATAATAGGTAAAACGACCGAATGCAGAAATATAGTAGAATTTGAAAGTATGGCAAGTGTGGATGGTTCCACATTATTAACCTCTCATTTTTATTTAATTCAATCCATTTTAAGTACATGAAAAAATTATTTCAGTTCATTCAATTTATATATTTTATACCTCATTTTGTGATTTTAAAAGAGGGATGAGGTCAAAATAGAGGTAAGTTTCTTACATTTTTAACAGGTTTTTGTTTCAACAACTTATGTGTTGTTGAAACAGAAAAATATAATGGCTTTTACATGTATTTCTGTGTGACATATATCATAGTTAGATTGTTTAGTATTGGCCCATGACTCTTTTTGTATGTGACCCATTATAGCCCACTTTGTATCTTTATATTGCTGTCAAATGGAATGAGTCGGTTCATGGGAAAAATATCATTTAACACAACTTTTTGAATTCCAATTCCTTTCGTACATTCAATTCTTTAAAAATAAATAAATAAATAAATAAAACATTCTTTCAATCAAACTGGTCCTTAATAATTAGTATAGTATTTCAAATATGCTTTAGTAATTTTGTGAATGTTGTTATGCAAAGGTGTTTTTGTTGTAGATGAAGTTTTTTTTTTCCTCATGAATAAAGATAATTTTAATAACTAACATGCTATTCAATTTTTGTATGAAATTTCGCTTTCTGCTGTTGGATTACGGATTTACGGAAGTAATCGGTGATAAAAGCATGTGATGTGAGCTATCCGCTTTGTAATGGGTAACTAAATTTACGAAATTTTAACGGCTAGCATTGGTATTTGTGAATAAGACAATAAGTGGACTCGTCTAGTCATCATGAATATGCATTATTTGTCGCTAGAATAAAATCTGATTCGCTAATCCGTTGACCCATTTGACTTATCCAGTATACGTTTACAATTATTAAATATATACTTAGTGAAATGACCCATAGAATTAAGGGTTTGTTTAAACAAAACAATTTAATGATAAGTTTTAAGTATTAAGTGAATGTAAATACCAAAGTCATTTGATTTAATGAACCGCGGAATCAAGGATTCCGACTAAGAAACTTGTCAACTTGTCGTTTTTACAAACATATTGATATAATTCCTCATTATAATTACTACATTTACAATTACTTAATTTGGTCAAAATAAATGAACTACATTTATTTTTCCACCACTTTCTTCCAATTTTTATCACAATTACTATTTTTCTTGTTATAAAAGTCTACATTACAACATTTTATTGAGACATGTATTTCGTATAAAATTTTATAGTAATTCCTCATTACCCTTCTCGACCATGGAATAAATGGGATAGAATCAAGACACTTTGTCGCTGAGTATTCAACACTGTATCTTGTTTCCACTCCCAGCTTGAGTTTTCAAGTATGCCTATGTCGGTGAGAAAGTTTTGAGTGACAATTAGTAATTTTCCTGCAATAATATTATTTTCGTGATTTTTTCTCTCGTGACCACTTTATACTTGTATTGTATAGTCTGTATCGTGTGGCTTTATAGCATACCTTTGGTCCCTGCTATGCATGTAAATGCTTGTGATATAATAAAATTCTTTTGGCCTAAAAAAAACGTTATTAATCCTGTAAATAGAACTCATTATGTGAATAATAATAATATAATAATTATAATTATAATTATAATAATAAAGTTTGCTTTTTTTAACGGCGAATTTGTATCAGCGGTGAAAGGACCCGTTCATATCGATTATAAACGATTCACAATAGTTGATTACATCGCGAGGTTCTGACCTCTATATGATACATTTTACAAACATTGCATTCGTTTTTAAAAGACAAACTTTCATCACATCGAAAGTTGACAGGCATGCATACCATTTCAGAATATATCCAATCTATAATTGACTTAATAATAATCTTGTTGAACTCAACGACTCGAATGCAACGTCCTTTGAAATATGTCATGAATGACTCCAAGTAATATTTCTAATATGAGCAAATGCACAGCGGAAGATTTCTTTCATACCTGAGAATAAACATGCTTAAAAGTGTCAACCAAAAGGTTGGTGAGTTCATAGGTTTATCATAACAATCATTTCAATATTTTAATAGACCAAAAGATTTCAGATATTTAATTGTACACGTAACCCGAGTACAAAATAGTACGCATAACCTGCGAATTAAAAATCATTCATATGGTGAAGACTTGATAACCGACATTAACAAATGCATCTAGAATATCCCCAGATATACAGGTACACTCATCTGTATATAAAATCGAAGAACTAAAGCATCCGTAACCCGGATGGGACGTGTCAAAGTCCATAGATCTATCTTCAGGATTCGCGTCAATTTGGGGGTCTGTTCCCAAATTCTTAGGCTACCAAGCTAAAAAGGGTGATATCCGGTATAATAATTCAACCATAGAATGTAGTTTCAAGCATGGTTGAAAAAGACGCGAGACGGAGCCGAAACGGTAGCGACCTCAAAACGTCGCAACCGAAAAAACGGGGCCGAGACGATGAAATGTCCCGTTCTTATTGATTAAAAACGTTCCATATTAATTGATTTCGTTGCGAGGTTTTGACCTCTATATGAGACGTTTTTCAAAGACTGCATTCATTTTTAAACAAACCATAATCTTTATTTCATCAATAAAGGTTTAAAAAGCTTTACGTAGATTATCAAATAATGATAATCTAAAATATCCTGTTTACACACGACCATTACATAATGGTTTACAATACAAATATGTTACAACAAAATAAGTTTCTTGAATGCAGTTTTTACACAATATCATACAAGCATGGACTCCAAATCTTGTCCTTATTTAAGTATGCGACAGCGGAAGCTCTTAATAATCACCTGAGAATAAACATGCTTAAAACGTCAACAAAAATGTTGGTGAGTTATAGGTTTAACCTATATATATCAAATCGTAACAATAGACCACAAGATTTCATATTTCAATACACATCCCATACATAGAGATAAAAATCATTCATATGGTGAACACCTGGTAACCGACAATAACAAGATGCATATATAAGAATATCCCCATCATTCCGGGACACCCTTCGGATATGATATAAATTTCGAAGTACTAAAGCATCCGGTACTTTGGATGGGGTTTGTTAGGCCCAATAGATCTATCTTTAGGATTCGCGTCAATTAGGGTGTCTGTTCCCTAATTCTTAGATTACCAGACTTAATAAAAAGGGGCATATTCGATTTCGATAATTCAACCATAGAATGTAGTTTCACGTACTTGTGTCTATTTTGTAAATCATTTATAAAACCTGCATGTATTCTCATCCCAAAAATATTAGATTTTAAAAGTGGGACTATAACTCACTTTCACAGATTTTTACTTCGTCGGGAAGTAAGACTTGGCCACTGGTTGATTCACGAACCTATAACAATATATACATATATATCAAAGTATGTTCAAAATATATTTACAACACTTTTAATATATTTTGATGTTTTAAGTTTATTAAGTCAGCTGTCCTCGTTAGTAACCTACAACTAGTTGTCCACAGTTAGATGTACAGAAATAAATCGATAAATATTATCTTGAATCAATCCACGACCCAGTGTATACGTATCTCAGTATTGATCACAACTCAAACTATACATATTTTGGAATCAACCTCAACCCTGTATAGCTAACTCCAACATTCACATATAGAGTGTCTATGGTTGTTCCGAAATATATATAGATGTGTCGACATGATAGGTCGAAACATTGTATACGTGTCTATGGTATCTCAAGATTACATAATATACAATACAAGTTGATTAAGTTATGGTTGGAATAGATTTGTTACCAATTTTCACGTAGCTAAAATGAGAAAAATTATCCAATCTTGTTTTACCCATAACTTCTTCATTTTAAATCCGTTTTGAGTGAATCAAATTGCTATGGTTTCATATTGAACTCTATTTTATGAATCTAAACAGAAAAGTATAGGTTTATAGTCGGAAAAATAAGTTACAAGTCGTTTTTGTAAAGGTAGTCATTTCAGTCGAAAGAACGACGTCTAGATGACCATTTTAGAAAACATACTTCCACTTTGAGTTTAACCATAATTTTTGGATATAGTTTCATGTTCATAATAAAAATCATTTTCTTAGAATAACAACTTTTAAATCAAAGTTTATCATAGTTATTAATTAACTAACCCAAAACAGCCCGCGGTGTTACTACGACGGCGTAAATCCGGTTTTACGGTGTTTTTCGTGTTTCCAGGTTTTAAATCATTAAGTTAGCATATCATATAGATATAGAACATGTGTTTAGTTAATTTTAAAAGTCAAGTTAGAAGGATTAACTTTTGTTTGCGAACAAGTTTAGAATTAACTAAACTATGTTCTAGTGATTACAAGTTTAAACCTTCGAATAAGATAGCTTTATATGTATGAATCGAATGATGTTATGAACATCATTACTACCTTAATTTCCTTGGATAAACCTACTGGAAAAGAGAAAAATGGATCTAGCTTCAATGGATCCTTGGATGGCTCGAAGTTCTTGAAGCAGAATCATGACACGAAAACAAGTTCAAGTAAGATCATCACTTGAAATAAGATTGTTATAGTTATAGAAATTGAACCAAAGTTTGAATATGATTATTACCTTGTATTAGAATGATAACCTACTGTAAGAAACAAAGATTTCTTGAGGTTGGATGATCACCTTACAAGATTGGAAGTGAGCTAGCAAACTTGAAAGTATTCTTGATTTTATGAAACTAGAACTTTTGGAATTTATGAAGAACACTTAGAACTTGAAGATAGAACTTGAGAGAGTTCAATTAGATGAAGAAAATTGAAGAATGAAAGTGTTTGTAGGTGTTTTTGGTCGTTGGTGTATGGATTAGATATAAAGGATATGTAATTTTGTTTTCATGTAAATAAGTCATGAATGATTACTCATATTTTTGTAATTTTATGAGATATTTCATGCTAGTTGCCAAATGATGGTTCCCACATGTGTTAGGTGACTCACATGGGCTGCTAAGAGCTGATCATTGGAGTGTATATACCAATAGTACATACATCTAAAAGCTGTGTATTGTACGAGTACGAATACGGGTGCATACGAGTAGAATTGTTGATGAAACTGAACGAGGATGTAATTGTAAGCATTTTTGTTAAGTAGAAGTATTTTGATAAGTGTATTGAAGTCTTTCAAAAATGTATAAATACATATTAAAACACTACATGTATATACATTTTAACTGAGTCGTTAAGTCATCGTTAGTCGTTACATGTAAGTGTTGTTTTGAAACCTTTAGGTTAACGATCTTGTTAAATGTTGTTAACCCAATGTTTATAATATCAAATGAGATTTTAAATTATTATATTATCATGATATTATCATGTATGAATATCTCTTAATATGATATATATACATTAAATGTCTTTACAACGATAATCGTTACATATATGTCTCGTTTAAAAATCATTAAGTTAGTAGTCTTGTTTTTACATATGTAGTTCATTGTTAATATACTTTATGATATGTTTTCTTATCATAGTATCATGTTAACTATATATATATATATCCATATATATGTCATCATATAGTTTTTACAAGTTTTAACGTTCGTGAATCACCGATCAACTTGGGTGGTCAATTGTCTATATGAAACATATTTCAATTAATCAAGTCTTAACAAGTTTGATTGCTTAACATGTTGGAAACATTTAATCATGTAAATATCAATCTCAATTAATATATATAAACATGGAAAAGTTCGGGTCACTACAGTACCTACCCGTTAAATAAATTTCGTCCCGAAATTTTAAGCTGTTGAAGGTGTTGACGAATCTTCTGGAAATAGATGCGGGTATTTCTTCTTCATCTGATCTTCACGCTCCCAGGTGAACTCGGGTCCTCTACGAGCATTCCATCGAACCTTAACAATTGGTATCTTGTTTTGCTTAAGTCTTTTAACCTCACGATCCATTATTTCGACGGGTTCTTCGATGAATTGAAGTTTTTCGTTGATTTGGATTTCATCTAACGGAATAGTGAGATCTTCTTTAGCAAAACATTTCTTTAAATTCGAGACGTGGAAAGTGTTATGTACAGCCGCGAGTTGTTGAGGTAACTCTAGTCGGTAAGCTACTGGTCCGACACGATCAATAATCTTGAATGGTCCAATATACCTTGGATTTAATTTCCCTCGTTTACCAAATCGAACAACGCCTTTCCAAGGTGCAACTTTAAGCATGACCATCTCTCCAATTTCAAATTCTATATCTTTTCTTTTAATGTCAGCGTAGCTCTTTTGTCGACTTTGGGCGGTTTTCAACCGTTGTTGAATTTGGATGATCTTCTCGGTAGTTTCTTGTATAATCTCCGGACCCGTAATCTGTCTATCCCCCACCTCACTCCAACAAATCGGAGACCTGCACTTTCTACCATAAAGTGCTTCAAACGGCGCCATCTCAATGCTTGAATGGTAGCTGTTGTTGTAGGAAAATTCTGCTAACGGTAGATGTCGATCCCAACTGTTTCCGAAATCAATAACACATGCTCGTAGCATGTCTTCAAGCGTTTGTATCGTCCTTTCGCTCTGCCCATCAGTTTGTGGATGATAGGCAGTACTCATGTCTAGACGAGTTCCTAATGCTTGCTGTAATGTCTGCCAGAATCTTGAAATAAATCTGCCATCCCTATCAGAGATAATAGAGATTGGTATTCCATGTCTGGAGACGACTTCTTTCAAATACAGTCGTGCTAACTTCTCCATCTTGTCATCTTCTCTTATTGGTAGGAAGTGTGCTGATTTGGTGAGACGATCAACTATTACCCAAATAGTATCAAAACCACTTGCAGTCCTTGGCAATTTAGTGATGAAATCCATGGTAATGTTTTCCCATTTCCATTCCGGGATTTCGGGTTGTTGAAGTAGACCTGATGGTTTCTGATGCTCAGCTTTGACCTTAGAACACGTCAAACATTCTCCTACGTATTTAGCAACATCGGCTTTCATACCCGGCCACCAAAAATGTTTCTTGAGATCCTTGTACATCTTTCCCGTTCCAGGATGTATTGAGTATCTGGTTTTATGAGCTTCTCTAAGTACCATTTCTCTCATATCTCCAAATTTTGGTACCCAAATCCTTTCAGCCCTATACCGGGTTCCGTCTTCCCGAATATTAAGATGCTTCTCCGATCCTTTGGGTATTTCATCCTTTAAATTTCCCTCTTTTAAAACTCCTTGTTGCGCCTCCTTTATTTGAGTAGTAATGTTATTATGAATCATTATATTCATAGATTTTACTCGAATGGGTTCTCTGTCCTTCCTGCTCAAGGCATCGGCTACCACATTTGCCTTCCCCGGGTGGTAACGAATCTCAAAGTCGTAATCATTCAATAATTCAATCCACCTACGCTGCCTCATATTCAGTTGTTTCTGATTAAATATGTGTTGAAGACTTTTGTGGTCGGTATATATAATACTTTTGACCCCATATAAGTAGTGCCTCCAAGTCTTTAATGCAAAAACAACCGCGCCTAATTCCAAATCATGCGTCGTATAATTTTGTTCGTGAATCTTCAATTGTCTAGACGCATAAGCAATCACCTTCGTTCGTTGCATTAATACACAACCGAGACCTTGCTTTGATGCGTCACAATAAATCACAAAATCATCATTCCCTTCAGGCAATGACAATATAGGTGCCGTAGTTAGCTTTTTCTTCAATAACTGAAACGCTTTCTCTTGTTCATCATTCCATTCAAATTTCTTCCCTTTATGCGTTAATGCAGTCAAGGGTTTTGCTATTCTGGAAAAGTCTTGGATGAACCTTCTGTAGTAACCAGCTAGTCCTAAAAACTGGCGTATGTGTTTCGGAGTTTTCGGGGTTTCCCACTTTTCAACAGTTTCTATCTTTGCCGGATCCACCTTAATACCTTCTTTGTTCACTATGTGACCGAGGAATTGAACTTCTTCCAACCAAAATGCACACTTTGAAAACTTAGCGTACAATTCTTCCTTCCTCAATACTTCTAACACCTTTCTCAAATGTTCACCGTGTTCTTGGTCATTCTTTGAGTAAATAAGTATGTCATCAATGAAAACAATGACAAACTTGTCAAGGTATGGTCCACACACTCGGTTCATAAGGTCCATGAACACAGCTGGTGCATTAGTTAAACCAAACGGCATGACCATAAACTCGTAATGACCGTAACGTGTTCTGAAAGCAGTCTTTGGAATATCATCTTCTTTCACCCGCATTTGATGATACCCGGAACGTAAGTCAATCTTTGAATAAACAGACGAGCCTTGTAGTTGATCAAATAAGTCGTCGATTCTCGGTAGTGGGTAGCGGTTCTTGATGGTAAGTTTGTTCAACTCTCGGTAGTCGATACACAACCTGAATGTACCATCTTTCTTCTTGACAAACAAAACAGGAGCTCCCCACGGTGATGTGCTTGGTCGAATGAAACCACGCTCTAAAAGTTCTTGTAATTGGCTTTGCAGTTCTTTCATCTCGCTGGGTGCGAGTCTGTAAGGAGCACGAGCTATTGGTGCAGCTCCTGGTACAAGATCTATTTGAAATTCAACGGATCGATGTGGGGGTAATCCCGGTAATTCTTTCGGAAATACATCGGGAAATTCTTTTGCAATGGGAACATCATTGATGCTCTTTTCTTCAGTTTGTACTTTCTCGACGTGTGCTAGAACAGCATAGCAACCTTTTCTTATTAGTTTTTGTGCCTTCAAATTACTAATAAGATGTAGCTTCGTGTTGCCCTTTTCTCCGTACACCATTAAGGGTTTTCCTTTTTCTCGTATAATGCGAATTGCATTTTTGTAACAAACGATCTCCGCTTTCACTTCTTTCAACCAGTCCATACCGATTATCACATCAAAACTCCCTAACTCTACTGGTATCAAGTCAATCTTAAATGTTTCGCTAACCAGTTTAATTTCTCGATTCCGACATATATTATCTGCTGAAATTAATTTACCATTTGCTAATTCGAGTAAAAATTTACTATCCAAAGGCGTCAATGGACAACTTAATTTAGCACAAAAATCTCTACTCATATAGCTTCTATCCGCACCCGAATCAAATAAAACGTAAGCAGATTTATTGTCAATAAGAAACGTACCCGTAACAAGCTCCGGGTCTTCCTGTGCCTCTACCGCATTAATATTGAAAACTCTTCCACGGCCTTGTCCATTCGTGTTCTCCTGGTTCGGGCAATTTCTAATAATGTGGCCTGGTTTTCCACATTTATAACAAACTACATTGGCATAACTTGCTCCGACACTACTTGCTCCGCCATTACTCGTTCCGACACCATTTGTTCCTTTCGTTCTATTAACCCCTGGTCCGTAGACCTCACACTTCGCCGCACTATGACCATTTCTTTTACACTTGTTGCAAAATTTGGTGCAGAACCCCGAGTGATTCTTTTCACACCTTTGGCATAGTTGCTTCTGATTGTTGTTGTTGTTGCGGTTATTATTGTTGTTGGGATGATTGTTGTAGTTGTTGTTGTTGTTGTTGTTGTTGTTGTTGTTGTTGTTGGGCCGTTTGTTGTAGTTGCGATTGATGTTGCGATTGTTGGGATAATTGTTGCGATTATTGTTGTAATTGCTGTTGTTGTTGTATTGGTGATTCTTATCACCGTTTTCCTCCCACTTTCTTTTGACTTGCTTCACATTGGCCTCTTCAGCAGTCTGTTCTTTAATTCTTTCTTCAATCTGGTTCACTAGTTTGTGAGCCATTCTACATGCCTGTTGTATGGAGGCGGGCTCGTGTGAACTTATATCTTCTTGGATTCTTTCCGGTAATCCTTTCACAAACGCGTCGATCTTCTCTTCCTCATCTTCGAATGCTCCCGGACACAATAGGCACAATTCTGTGAATCGTCTTTCGTACGTGGTAATATCAAATCCTTGGGTTCGTAACCCTCTAAGTTCTGTCTTGAGCTTATTGACCTCGGTTCTGGGACGGTACTTCTCGTTCATCAAGTGCTTGAATGCTGACCACGGTAGTGCGTACGCATCATCTTGTCCCACTTGCTCTAGATAGGTATTCCACCATGTTAACGCAGAACCTGTGAAGGTATGCGTAGCGTACTTCACTTTGTCCTCTTCAGTACACTTACTTATGGCAAACACCGATTCAACCTTCTCGGTCCACCGTTTCAATCCGATCGGTCCTTCGGTTCCATCAAATTCCAAAGGTTTGCAGGCAGTGAATTCTTTGTAGGTGCATCCTACACGATTTCCTGTACTGCTAGATCCAAGGTTATTGTTGGTATGTAGCGCAGCCTGTACTGCGGCTATGTTTGAAGCTAGAAAAGTACGGAATTCCTCTTCATTCATATTCACGGTGTGTCGAGTAGTCGGTGCCATTTCCTTCAAAATAGTTAAATGGAACAAGTTAATCATACAGAATATTAAGAGTAGTTAATAGTATTTCGTAGCATAATATGAACTCATTTATAAAAGCTTTTTCTTCATATTAGCGTTTTATAAGTTTAAATTCGGGTAGTACCTACCCGTTAAGTTCATACTTAGTAGCTAATATACAATTCAACTACTACAATTCTATATGAAAAACTGATTATAATAATATTTCGCGTTCAAACTTTTATACAATATTTTACAAACTTACAATACCGCTTATTTTACATAAAGCATGAAATATAGCACACAATAACTTTGATACAAGATAGTTGTGAAGACAATTCTAGCTAGTACACAAGTCGTTCAGCAAAGGCAATAAAGACACGTAATTCATACGTCCAGAAACAAGTCATGCATTCTGGTTTTACTAGGACTACTTCCCATCCTTGGTCTTGTGCAACATAACCGTTATGGCCGTTGATAAGACAGCGTGTTGTAACGTCATCAAAGGGACGAGGGTTACGTAATGTCCAACAGTCCCGTAATAATCTAAAAACCTCATTTCTTACCCCAATTACCGACTCCGTCACTTGTGGAAACGTTTTGTTTAATAGTTGTAGCCCGATGTTCTTGTTCTCACTTTGGTGAGAAGCGAACATTACTAATCCGTAAGCATAACATGCTTCTTTATGTTGCATGTTAGCCGCTTTTTCTAAATCACGAAGTCCAATATTCGGATATATTGAGTCAAAATAATTTCTTAACCCGTTGCGTAAAATAGCATTTGGGTTCCCCGCAATATATGCGTCAAAGTAAACACGTGGTAACTTATGGGTTTCCCAATGTGATATCCCCCATCTTTCAAACGAAAGTCTCTTATAAACCAAGACATTCTTGGAACGTTCTTCGAATGTCTTACAAACTGATCTCGCCTTAAATAGTTGTGCCGAAGAATTCTGGCCGACTCTAGACAAAATTTCATCAATCATGTCTCCGGGTAGGTCTCTTAAAATATTGGGTTGTCTATCCATTTTGTGTTTTTAAACTGTAAAATAGACAAGAGTTAGATTCATAAAAAAAATACTTATTAATACAAGCAATTTTTACATATATCATAAAGCATAAGAATACTATATTACATATATTACACCACACGAATACAACTATCTTATTCCGACTCGCTCGTTTCTTCTTCTTTGGTTTTGGTTCGTTTTGCCAAGTTTCTAGGGATATATGATGTTCCCCTAATACGAGCCGTCGTTGTCCACATTGGTTTAGAAAAACCTGGTGGTTTAGAGGTTCCCGGGTCATTGTTACAACTTAAGGACTTCGGGGGTTGACGATACATATAAAGTTCATCGGGGTTGGAATTAGATTTCTCTATTTTTATGCCCTTTCCCTTATTATTTTCTTTTGCCTTTTTAAATTCAGTTGGGGTAATTTCTATAACATCATCGGAATTCTCGTCGGAATCCGATTCATCGGAGAATTGGTAATCCTCCCAATATTTTGCTTCCTTGGCGGAAACACCATTGACCATAATTAACTTTGGTCGGTTGGTTGAGGATTTTCTTTTACTTAACCGTTTTATTATTTCCCCCACCGGTTCTATTTCTTCATCCGGTTCCGATTCTTCTTCCGGTTTCGATTCTTCTTCCGGTTCCGACTCTTCTTCCGGTTCCTCTTCGGGAACTTGTGAATCAGTCCACAAATCATTCCAATTTACATTTGACTCTTCATTATTATTAGGTGAGTCAATGGGACTTGTTCTAGAGGTAGACATCTATCACATAATATCAAACACGTTAAGAGATTAATATATCACATAATATTCATATGTTAAAAATATATAGTTTCCAACAAAAATGTTAAGCAATCATTTTTAAAGAAAACACGGTCGAAGTCCAGACTCACTAATGCATCCTAACAAACTAGATAAGACACACTAATGCAAAATTCTGGTTCTCTAAGACCAACGCTCGGATACCAACTGAAATGTCCCGTTCTTATTGATTAAAAACGTTCCATATTAATTGATTTCGTTGCGAGGTTTTGACCTCTATATGAGACGTTTTTCAAAGACTGCATTCATTTTTAAACAAACCATAATCTTTATTTCATCAATAAAGGTTTAAAAAGCTTTACGTAGATTATCAAATAATGATAATCTAAAATATCCTGTTTACACACGACCATTACATAATGGTTTACAATACAAATATGTTACAACAAAATAAGTTTCTTGAATGCAGTTTTTACACAATATCATACAAGCATGGACTCCAAATCTTGTCCTTATTTAAGTATGCGACAGCGGAAGCTCTTAATAATCACCTGAGAATAAACATGCTTAAAACGTCAACAAAAATGTTGGTGAGTTATAGGTTTAACCTATATATATCAAATCGTAACAATAGACCACAAGATTTCATATTTCAATACACATCCCATACATAGAGATAAAAATCATTCATATGGTGAACACCTGGTAACCGACAATAACAAGATGCATATATAAGAATATCCCCATCATTCCGGGACACCCTTCGGATATGATATAAATTTCGAAGTACTAAAGCATCCGGTACTTTGGATGGGGTTTGTTAGGCCCAATAGATCTATCTTTAGGATTCGCGTCAATTAGGGTGTCTGTTCCCTAATTCTTAGATTACCAGACTTAATAAAAAGGGGCATATTCGATTTCGATAATTCAACCATAGAATGTAGTTTCACGTACTTGTGTCTATTTTGTAAATCATTTATAAAACCTGCATGTATTCTCATCCCAAAAATATTAGATTTTAAAAGTGGGACTATAACTCACTTTCACAGATTTTTACTTCGTCGGGAAGTAAGACTTGGCCACTGGTTGATTCACGAACCTATAACAATATATACATATATATCAAAGTATGTTCAAAATATATTTACAACACTTTTAATATATTTTGATGTTTTAAGTTTATTAAGTCAGCTGTCCTCGTTAGTAACCTACAACTAGTTGTCCACAGTTAGATGTACAGAAATAAATCGATAAATATTATCTTGAATCAATCCACGACCCAGTGTATACGTATCTCAGTATTGATCACAACTCAAACTATACATATTTTGGAATCAACCTCAACCCTGTATAGCTAACTCCAACATTCACATATAGAGTGTCTATGGTTGTTCCGAAATATATATAGATGTGTCGACATGATAGGTCGAAACATTGTATACGTGTCTATGGTATCTCAAGATTACATAATATACAATACAAGTTGATTAAGTTATGGTTGGAATAGATTTGTTACCAATTTTCACGTAGCTAAAATGAGAAAAATTATCCAATCTTGTTTTACCCATAACTTCTTCATTTTAAATCCGTTTTGAGTGAATCAAATTGCTATGGTTTCATATTGAACTCTATTTTATGAATCTAAACAGAAAAGTATAGGTTTATAGTCGGAAAAATAAGTTACAAGTCGTTTTTGTAAAGGTAGTCATTTCAGTCGAAAGAACGACGTCTAGATGACCATTTTAGAAAACATACTTCCACTTTGAGTTTAACCATAATTTTTGGATATAGTTTCATGTTCATAATAAAAATCATTTTCTTAGAATAACAACTTTTAAATCAAAGTTTATCATAGTTATTAATTAACTAACCCAAAACAGCCCGCGGTGTTACTACGACGGCGTAAATCCGGTTTTACGGTGTTTTTCGTGTTTCCAGGTTTTAAATCATTAAGTTAGCATATCATATAGATATAGAACATGTGTTTAGTTAATTTTAAAAGTCAAGTTAGAAGGATTAACTTTTGTTTGCGAACAAGTTTAGAATTAACTAAACTATGTTCTAGTGATTACAAGTTTAAACCTTCGAATAAGATAGCTTTATATGTATGAATCGAATGATGTTATGAACATCATTACTACCTTAATTTCCTTGGATAAACCTACTGGAAAAGAGAAAAATGGATCTAGCTTCAATGGATCCTTGGATGGCTCGAAGTTCTTGAAGCAGAATCATGACACGAAAACAAGTTCAAGTAAGATCATCACTTGAAATAAGATTGTTATAGTTATAGAAATTGAACCAAAGTTTGAATATGATTATTACCTTGTATTAGAATGATAACCTACTGTAAGAAACAAAGATTTCTTGAGGTTGGATGATCACCTTACAAGATTGGAAGTGAGCTAGCAAACTTGAAAGTATTCTTGATTTTATGAAACTAGAACTTTTGGAATTTATGAAGAACACTTAGAACTTGAAGATAGAACTTGAGAGAGTTCAATTAGATGAAGAAAATTGAAGAATGAAAGTGTTTGTAGGTGTTTTTGGTCGTTGGTGTATGGATTAGATATAAAGGATATGTAATTTTGTTTTCATGTAAATAAGTCATGAATGATTACTCATATTTTTGTAATTTTATGAGATATTTCATGCTAGTTGCCAAATGATGGTTCCCACATGTGTTAGGTGACTCACATGGGCTGCTAAGAGCTGATCATTGGAGTGTATATACCAATAGTACATACATCTAAAAGCTGTGTATTGTACGAGTACGAATACGGGTGCATACGAGTAGAATTGTTGATGAAACTGAACGAGGATGTAATTGTAAGCATTTTTGTTAAGTAGAAGTATTTTGATAAGTGTATTGAAGTCTTTCAAAAATGTATAAATACATATTAAAACACTACATGTATATACATTTTAACTGAGTCGTTAAGTCATCGTTAGTCGTTACATGTAAGTGTTGTTTTGAAACCTTTAGGTTAACGATCTTGTTAAATGTTGTTAACCCAATGTTTATAATATCAAATGAGATTTTAAATTATTATATTATCATGATATTATCATGTATGAATATCTCTTAATATGATATATATACATTAAATGTCTTTACAACGATAATCGTTACATATATGTCTCGTTTAAAAATCATTAAGTTAGTAGTCTTGTTTTTACATATGTAGTTCATTGTTAATATACTTTATGATATGTTTTCTTATCATAGTATCATGTTAACTATATATATATATATCCATATATATGTCATCATATAGTTTTTACAAGTTTTAACGTTCGTGAATCACCGATCAACTTGGGTGGTCAATTGTCTATATGAAACATATTTCAATTAATCAAGTCTTAACAAGTTTGATTGCTTAACATGTTGGAAACATTTAATCATGTAAATATCAATCTCAATTAATATATATAAACATGGAAAAGTTCGGGTCACTACAGACGAGGTCGAAACGGATGTTGACTAATGTTGACTTTTATATATATAAATATATATTTACACATAATTTAGAGCTAAAAACCCTTCGTTGACAAGTTTGTACCTATAATTGCTATTAGTGTTAATATAATACAAAATGAAATACTAAACTAAGTCAATTTTGATTGATTTGACCGACTTATGACCGATTTTAATGAAATTTATGACTTTTGACCGGCGTTGACCCAATTTTTCCTGCATTTGACCTGACTTTTGACCGTTGACCGGCTTATAAGAAAACGGGACGGGGTCGAAACGGTTTAGTCACCAAAACGCCGCAACGGGCGTCGCAACGGACGCAACGGAAGCCGTTTACAACAGTGGTTTCAAGTACTTGTGTCTATTTCGTAAAACAGTTCTAAAAGTAGCGCATGTATTCTCAGTCCCAAAATATATATTGCAAAAACATTTAAAAAGGGAGCAAATGAAACTCACAATACGATATTTTGTAATAAAAATATGCATACGACGGAACTGAACAATGCAGGATTGGCCTTGGATTCACGAACCTATATCAAGTATATATATTAACACGTATAATCCCAATCAAACAAGTTTATGTTTTATTATTAATTGTTATGTTAGTAATTTGTATGTTTCATTAATAACTAAATTAGCTATAATTATTTTATATACTTTAGATAAATAATTAGTATTTATTATGAAAATATTAATGTTGTTATGTGATGTGTTTTAAATATATTCTTATATAGTTATTTATTTGATAAAAATAATATCAATAATAATAAGTAAAAATTTGTATCTTTTTATGATAATAATAATAATACTAAAAGTAATTAGATTTAGGAATGATACTGATATTAATAGTTTTGCTAATAATATTAATAATAAAAGTAATGTGAATAATAATAATAATTTTTAATAAAAATGATAATAATGAATAGATAAAAATGTTAGTTTTCATAGAAATAATATTTTAAATAATAATGGTACTTTTAATAAAAATGATGATACTAATAATAATTTTAATAATAAAGGCAATCTTATTAAAAATGATATTTTTTAATACTTTTTAATAATAATAACAATAATAATAATACTAATAATTATAAAATGGTACTAATACTAATGTTAATGATAATAATAATACTTTTAATATTTCTCAGTAATCACAAATGATAGAAATATTAATCATATAATTAATATTAACATAATAAAAACCATAATTAATAATAATAATAATAATAATAATAATAATAATAATAATAATAATAATAATAATAATAATAATAATAATAATAAAGATAATAATAATAATAATAATAATAATAATAATAATAATAATAATAATAATAATAATAATAATAATAATGATAATGATAAGTAACTACCTCAAAATAGGCTAAAAATAAACTGCCCGCGATGGGACTCGAACCCACTGTGACAACCCGAAATTTTTTGACCAAATTTAAACTTTAATCTTTATGTTTCCGACACGATAAGCAAAGTCTGTAATATTGAAGTCTCCAAAAACTGTGAACTATTTTTATGGATTCATTTGACCTTCGACCATTCTCGACGATTCACGAACCTTTAATGGTAAACAAAAATATATGTATAAATAATCATATATGTAAATAATTATATATAATAAACTAAATATATTAATGTACTAGAATGTGATTTAGTTATTATGAACGATAACTTAGAATGACTAAAACTTATTATTTTGAATATAGAGAGTAGATTGAATATACATAATTTATCAATGTTAACAAGGTAAATAAATGCTATACTCAGATATTATTTATTTCAATATATATAATTAATATAATTTTCTACTTAATACTTAAAATATAATTGTGTATATAGTAGTATATATATAAAAATGAATTCTATTCATAATTGGTAATTGTATGGATATAATAATATATTAAAAATGTATAAATAATAAATACTCAAGATATGTTATTTAAAGTTTAAAGTATAGTTGTATTAGTAATATTATTATTACATTAAATAATAATATCAATATTAGGATTAGTAATAAATATATATCATATAGATATGAAATTAGTATATAAATTGTTATATTATTATTATTATTAATATTATAATATTCATTATTAATTATTAATATTAGTATGATTATAATTAGTATTATTATTATTGTTAATAATGTTATCGATATAAATTTATAGCTATCATTACTATTAGTAATATTATTATTACTATTATATTATTATAAATTTGTATTATTATTATGTATAATATTAAGATCATTATTATTATAGTTATATTTATTAATAATACTAATTATAATCTATAGAAAATAAATATATAAATATAATAGAAATATAAATAAGAATATAAATGCAGATATACGAATACTAATATATATACTGATATATATAAATGCATATATATAATACAGTGTGTATATATATATATACAAATATATATATGGATATGTGTAAATACTGATAAATAAATATATATACTCCGTATAACAAACACAGAAAACCCGTATGCAGTTCATATCGTTGTCATGATGTTTATCAATTTGTTATATGTCTGTGAACCAGTACCAATCGACCCCAATCAGTTCCATTAATGAACAAACACAGTTAAAGTCGACTTTATTTTTTTTAATTATTCTTCTGACAGAATATTTCTTGTCGATTCAATCAAGCTACGAAACAAAAACTGATTGATACAATTACACTGTAATTATATCTATTAAACTCAACATAACACTCTGCATACTCAATTCGAGTTAAATCAGAAGAAGTAAATTTAAAATCCAAGAAAAACATACACGGTTCTCTGTTCTTCATTATTTTGTCAATTCATCGAATTAGAGTCATATTTTAAAATCTATAAATGCAAAGATGTTAGAAATCTTTCATTTAAACTTTCTGTAAAGTTTCAAATGTCAATTTTTCATATCGAATACGAATTTTGAGGTCAAAGTTTTAAAATCAAAAAGTCAATAAATGTTCTTCAGCTAAATTCGATTTTTCTGATTAGATTTAGGTTAAATTGATGGTTCCTATAGTTTTTAAGGAGGATTCGGAGTATATTTCATGTTGTAAATTTTATCTGAAACGTTCTTAAATTTGAAAACCAATTATGAGTTCAAAAACGGGTTCAAGCAGGTCTGTGTTATTTTAATTTTTTTTAATTCGTTTTCTATTAATACAATCAGATACCAATGGTTTTATATATTTATAAGGAATAATATTAATAAGTTTAATAGCTGAATGGAAGTGGTATGACCCTTGGTCGATGTTCAGTCTAAAGGGAAGAAGATGGACAAATTAAAATATGGGTTTTAATATAATTCGTACCAGTATTAGATCAGATAAACGAATACAGAGGAATGGTTAAGATTGTGTTGTGTGAGCGAGAGGTCTCGGGTTCGAGCCCTGCTCGGGACATTTTTTTTGAAAGGCTTTTTGAAGGTAGTTTTCCATTACAAAAACTAGTATTATTATTATAATGATTATTATTATAATTATTAACATTATTATTAATATGATCTTGATTATTATTGTTATTATTAGTGCTAGTATTATTAGTATTAAGATTATGATTATTAAGATTATGATTATGATTATTATTATTATTAAGTATTAGAAAGTAATATCATTATTGATAATATTATTATTGTTAAGTATTAATAATGTGTTTATCAATAATAATATTATCATTTAAGTATTGTTATCATTATTATTATTATGATTAATAGTATTATTATGAAAAATAGAATTTATCATTTTATTTCATTAATATTAGTATTAGTTATAATATTAGTATTAATTTTAAAACTTTAATATTATTATCATTATGAAAATAATACAAATTATTATTATCGTAAATATTAGTATTAGTATCTTTTTATAAATAACAGAATTGTTAGTATTAACATAAGTATTATTATTTATATTATCACGAGTATTATTATTATGTAAGTATTAAAATCATTATCATAATTATCATTAACAGTAAAATTAATATTTTTACGGTTATTATTATTAATATCATTATTTTTCTCATTTATAAAATTTTTAACATTATTATTATAATCAAATACAACTTTTACTTACCATTATATATATTATTTTACTAAATAAATATTAGGTATATAAAAAGATATATTTATAGGTAATATTACATATAGTTATGTATTAATCATATTAACGAATTTTATACGAATATTCATATATAACAAATTGGTATTTTTAATATAATACTAACTAAAGATATATTAATATAACTATCTAAACACTAATCATTTTAAATATGTATGCACAAATTAAATATATATAATATATAACATAAATTATAATATATGAATTTGTTCAATTACGATTATATATATATATATATATATATATATATATATATATATATATATATATATATATATATATATATATGAATGATATAGGTTCGTGAATCCGAAACCTACACTTGCTCAATGCCGTCATATGTATTTTTACTACAAAATACAGTATAGTGAGTTTCATTTGCTCTCTTTTTCAATGCTTTTGCAATATATATTTTTGGAACTGAGAATACATGCGCTGCTTTTATAAATGTTTTACGAAATAGACACAAGTAATCTAAATTACATTCTATGGTTGGATTATCGAACCGAATATGCCCCTTTTTAGCTTGGTAGCCTAAGAATTGGTGTTTATGATAATTGCCACCAATTGACGCGAATCCTAAAGATAGATCTATGGGCACTAACAAGCCCCAGTCAGAGAATTTAAGCTGCTTTAGTACTTCGATTTATCATGTCCGATGTGAGTCCCAGAATAATGGGGATATTCTATATGCATCCTGTTAAGGTTGGTTACCAGGTGTTCACTATATGAATGAATTTTAATTCGCGAGTTACGCGTGTCAATATATGAAATCTTGTGGTCTATTAAAATGATGAAAATGAATGATTATGATAAACTAATGAACTCACCAATCTTTTGGTTGACACTTAAAAGCATGTTTATTCTCAGGTATTAAAGAAATCTTCCGCTGTGCATTTGCTCATTTTAAAGATATTACTTGGAGTCATTCATGGCATATTTCAAAAGAAGTTGCATTCGAGTCGTTGAGTTCATCAAGATTGATAATAAGTCATTCATAGTTTGGATATATTATGAGATAGCATGCATGCCTGTCAACTTTAGTTGTAATGAAAGTTTGTCTTTTAAAAAACGAATGCAATGTTTGTAAAATGTATCATATAGAGGTCAAATACCTCTCAATGTTACCAAATGTAATGTATTCGTCCTTATGGATTAGGACGGGTCGTCTCATGTGGTATCAGAGCTGGTTTAAGTTGTTTAATCGGCTTAATCGTAGAGGGGGTTCTCACAGTGTTACCTGTGACGAAGCATTGGCTCTTACTCTTCGCGGTCCGATTATGGTTGGCTTTCTCGAGAGGCAGGGCTGTAAAATCAGTGTCTGAGGTACGCTCAGTGGTCACCAGGCTATTAGCTGGGAAGGCACTGAGTGGGATGCGTCCCCACTGTGTTACATGTGGTATCAGAGCGGTGGTCTTAGTGAACCAGGTCTGCATTAGTGTGTCTAACTGATAGTCGTTAGGATGCATTAGTGAGTCTGGACTTCGACCGTGTCTGCATGTTAAAAGTTTTGTTTATCATTTTTGTCGGAAATTACCTGCTTATCATTCTTAGTCTAGACACATCTTATTGCATTGATTGCATGAATAGTGTATAGACAAAATTCATATCTTAGCGTATCTACTAATTCATATCTTAGCGTATCTGTTACTGTAAACTTTGCCTGACATATTCCGTAAATTCCTCCATAATCTACGAAATCTTCTGCTCTATATATATAGATATTCTATATAATTAGAATACCACCCGATAGTCGAAAATCATTTCATATCGAAAATTCTTTATTCAATCGTATGAAATGGAACTCGCCACTAGTCCAAGTCCCTCGGATTCCGATATGGAGTTTCACTCGAGCTCCGAAAGCAGCGTCACCGGAATGAATCAACCAATCAGCCATCATCAATTCTGGATGAATTGGGGATGGGTACGTAGCCGACTTAATCAATGGAGACGAGAAGAAGGCGATCCTTTCCACCAACCGAATTCACCTCTTGGCGATGAACCTGAAGCACTTACCAGCGAACCTGTTCGAGACACTATTTTCTCTCTCATTTCCAGAGTATCTCGTCACAATTATATATTATCTCAAATTCTAGATCTTATCCATCCGCTCGTTCTGACCGACAATCATTCCGGAATAATGGAAGAAGTCAACGAGCTTCGCGCTCGAGTAATCAATTTAGAGAATACGGTGCAAAACTTACCAGCTTCAGCAACATCATCGGCACCAACAGTACCATCAGTAACAGCACCAGTACCATCAACAATCCATGCCTCAACATCTCATTCTGTACCTCAAGTATAATCATCATTCTACATACCGTTCTATATCAATTATCTTCGTTCTCCTTGGCAATTATGTAATCTCTAATGTTTTAGAGATTATGTATTCTAGTGAAAACGGTAAATTAAATGAGTTTAATACTATATTGACTCATTAAATCTATGATTACATCTGAAGAAAATATATATGTATGTATATTTTCATAAAGATTGTAATTAAAAGTTCTTTTGTACAAACTGTTAATGGTGAAAATATTTTAACGGGTAGGTAATACCCGAGGAATATTTAGATTTCACATTAATAAGTTACATTGTACATTCTTCGAATCTGATTCAACAGACATTTACTATCCTACTTACATCCACAGATATACGAATTCGTTCACCACAGAATAACCAATTTTCATGCAGACACGGTCGAAGTCCAGACCCACTAATGCATCTAAACAACTATCAGTTAGACACACTAATGCAAGACCTGGTTCGCTAAGATCACCGCTCTTATACCAACTGAAAGGATCCGTTCATATCGATTATAAGCGATTCACAATAGTTGATTACATCGCGAGGTTCTGACCTCTATATGACATTTTACAAACATTGCATTCATTTTTAAAATACAAACTTTCATCACATCGAAAGTTGATAGGCATGCATACCATTTCAGAATATATCCAATCTATAATTGACTTAATAATAATCTTGTTGAACTCAACGGCTCGAATGCAATGTCTTTTGAAATATGTCATGAATGACTCCAAGTAATATTTCTAATATGAGCAATGCACATCGGAAGATTTCTTTCATACCTGAGAATAAACATGCTTAAAAGTGTCAACCAAAAGGTTGGTGAGTTCATAGGTTTATCATAACAATCATTTCAATATTTTAATATACCAAAAGATTTCAGATATTTAATTGTACACGTAACCCGAGTACAAAATAGTACGCATAACTTGTTAATTAAAAATCATTCATATGGTGAACACCTGGTAACCGACATTAACAAATGCATCTAGAATATCTCCAGATATACATGTACACTCATCTGTATATAAAATCGAAGTACTAAAGCATCCGTAACCCGGATGGGACGTGTCAAAGTCCATAGATCTATCTTCAGGATTCGCGTCAATTTGGGGGTCTGTTCCCAAATTCTTAGGCTAACAAGCTAAAAAGGGTGATATCCGGTATAATAATTCAACCATAGAATGTAGTTTCAAGTACTTGTGTCTATTTCGTAAAACAATTATAAAAGTAGCGCATGTATTCTCAATCCCAAAATATATATTGCAAAAGCATTTAAAAAGGGAGCAGATGAAACTCACAATACGATATTTTGTAGTAAAAATATGCATACGATGGAACTGAACAATGCAGGATTAGCCTTGGATTCACGAACCTATATAAAGTATATATATTAACACGTAAAATCCCAATCAAACAAGTTTATGTTTTATTATTAATTGTTATGTTAGTAATTTGTATGTTTCATTAATAACTAAATTAGCTATACTTATTTTATACACTTTAGATAAATAATTAGTATTTATTATGAAAATATTAATGTTGATATGTGATGTGTTTTAAATATATTTTTATATAGTTATTTATTTGATAAAAATAATATCAATAATAATAAGTAAAAATTTGTATCTTTTTATGATAATAATAATAATACTAAAAGTAATTAGATTTAGGAATGATACTGATATTAATAGTTTTGCTAATAATATTAATAATAAAAGTAATGTGAATAATAATAATAATTTTTAATAAAAATGATAATAATGAATAGATAAAAATGTTAGTTTTCATAGAAATAATATTTTAAATAATAATGGTACTTTTAATAAAAATGATGATACTAATGATAATTTTAATAATAAAGGCAATCTTATTAAAAATGATATTTTTAATACTTTTTAATAATAACAACAATAATAATAATACTAATAATTAGAAAATGGTACTAATACTAATGTTAATGATAATAATAATACTTTTAATATTTCTCAGTAATCACAAATGATAGAAATATAAATCATATAATTAATATTAACATAATAACAACCATATTTGATAATAATAATAATAATAATAATAATAATAATAATAAAGATAATAATAATAATAATAATAATAATAATAATAATAATAATAATAATAATAATAATAATAATAATAATAATAATAATAATAATAATAATAATAATAATGATAAGTAACTACCTCAAAATAGGCTAAAAATAAACTGCCCGCGACGGGACTCGAACCCACGACCTCTCCTTTCCCACAAACACGTTTAACCACTCCTCTGTTACTCCATATATGATCTACTACCCCGGTTTATTTATATATCTATAATCTATATTTTTCTGTAACCCTTTTCTTCTTCTTCAAATCATCGATCATAATCATCCCTTATCATATTTTCGGCCCAATAAAGGGTACATGGCCCAACAAGAATAAAGATCGGCCCAATCACATAACCGATCCAAAATCAAAAGGAAAATAATAAGGATTAGTTTTCTTAATTCTATTTCCTAAAACCCATTAGATTTAAGTTAAATCTGTACGTGATTTAGGACTCAATCGTTTCTGGGTTTTGAATAAATAACAGTGAGCATAAACATAGAAGAAGCTCAGGATAAATCTGTGGTCTTCGATTCTTCATCATCACTCATCATCATATATAACTAGCATCATCATCATCGTTTTCTATTTTCTGTTTCATCATCGTTTTCTATTTAAACATCATCTAATCTCGCCATCATACCATTAATATTTCGGATCATCTTCATAAACTAATAAGTCATCATCATGCATATCATCATCACTATCATTTATGTATTATTACCATCATTTATTCGTCCAGTGCATCATCACCGTTAACCATCATTATCGTTCAACCATATCATCACTAATCCGTAGCAATGATCTAGTGATCTAGTAGCAATAGTTTGATCGAAAAGAAAAAATATCAATAACAGTTTAGGAGTAATCGAAAGTGTTGATCTTTTTGGTTTCTTAAACATAAAGATTGCGGTAATATATCGGATAGTAGGCAGATAATTCGTTGGTTGTTATCGAATGACAGAAAAAATGGAAGAAGTTTATTTGGTTGATGGTTTGTTGGAGATGTATTGATGGTGTTCGAATTGTTGCAGTAGTAGACAGGATCAAATAACAATAACAATGATCGATGGTGGCTTTGTTTTGGCTGCATAGTAATAACAAGAAAAAAAATGGGACAAGTTTCAGGTTGATCAAAACACTGTAGTAGCAGTCAAACATGAGTAGAAAGTGACGATTGTTTAAGGTGTTTCCATGGGGTTTGTAGGGTGGCGTAGATGGTGGTGGTTTGATCATGGTGACAATCAATGGTGGTGTGCGGTTTGAAGGTGATGATCAGTGGTGTGGGTTGTCGATGGTGATTTCACGATGGTTGTTGTGGTGGGGCTCATCATCAAGCAACAACTAGTATTGTGCGTTTTTATTTCAATCTAGAGCAACAATCATGTAATCACAGTAGTAATCACAATCGTGTTTGAGATGGTTTTAAGCTCATTCGAATAGGAGAAGCAAAACAGGAATGGTTAGGTGTTAATGTTCAAAGGATAATGAAGGTGGTAGGGTGGTGATGAAGATTAAGGTGGTCGATGGTAATTCTTGAAAACAGGAACATGAAATCAAGAAATAGAAATGGGTTTCCTTGAACATATCTCGTGTAATAAATAGAATTTTTCAACATCGAGTAATATAGATAAAATAATTCGATTATTTGAAGCGTACGAGTGAAGCTATCACAAAAGAGTGAAATGAATAAATGCATGTTCGTCTTAACCAGTGACGTAGTCATGGTTGAATTCCGGAATTCAAGGGATTTAGAGAAAATCTTCGTAATAAGATTTGATTCTTCGATAATTAAGGAAATTAAGATCCTCTTTGCTTAAATGCAATAATCTGTCTTGATTGTTTTGTCGGATATTTTACTATAAATTCACCCTCTTCATTTCCTTTATATTTTGGAGTTCCATCCTTTTGTCTTCTCTTCCCGACTTTAAGTCAAGCGAATAATAGTTCAGAATTCGTAGGTATGAAGTTTCGAATGAACATGACTAATTTTCTAAGAAAGAGATTGTAATAGCACGATCTTGATTGGTTAAATTACCAGAATTCAAAAGAAAAGATAGAACTATCAGGAAAATATGTTCTCGATATGTTTGGAGATTAGTTAGAATGTAAGAGTCATGTAACATGGTACATGATGACGTTATGGTCTGTGAATCATCACGTTTCATTAGAAACTCAGCATGACTTACTGTAATATAATCACGTTGATCAAGTGTCATTATATTATACTAACTCATGCTTCAGTTCCCAACATTACTTCTAAAACATTCATATTTTAAATTCGAATTTTCAGAATTTAAAAACTAAAACAGTTTCCTTTCTGATATAACACAGATATCGTGAAGAGATAAATGATTTCAGATAAGAATAGTTATGAAAATATCTTCGAAAATATCGAGGATATTTATAATGAAAGATACGATGATATCTTAGAATTTCTAATATCGATAGATGATGATGAAGATTGTTTGAAAAAGTGTAGAGTCAGGAGCAAGGTATTTGTTAATAATTTCAGCAGATACTGAATCATTTGGATTCTCTAAAGATAGGTTTAGTCTTTGTTATTTGTCCACATCCTCCTTCATGGTTTGCTCAATCCGTTTTCCAGTTCCAACTTTTCTTTTGAGATTTTCCAACGTATCCTTCTTTATCATCAAACTTTTGACTGTTAAAGTCACCTACAATTTTTGCTGCTTCATTCAGCTTTTTCATAACTCAAAGAATTGTTTCGCAGATTGGGCACTTTTTCAGAATTGAAGTACATAATTTCAGAAGATAAACGTTATATGTATATGTATAACTGTAGAAACGTTGCGAGATTCAAAATTAATGATTGATGATGCCCGGAAGTTGGTATGGCAATTATCGTTACAAGATACGGATGAGTATATGATAGGGTTTTGGTATATATAATGATTTTTTGAAAAGTCAAAGATCAACAAAGTTGTTGGTAAGTTTACTGCTAATGTGGTGGGATATAAACGGTTCTCCAGTAACGATGACGAAAGGAAACTTATATATCCAGGTTATAATAGAGTTTATTCGAATGAAAAGTCGAAGTTGATTTGCTGGAGCTATGACAAAATTGGCTATTTTGGAAAGGAATTGCAAAGTTATTTTTGGTAATAACAACGCAAAAAGAGCTAGCACAGATACGTGTTTAACGTTTACTCAGGTTCCGAGTATTTTCAGGTGCATAACTATATGCATCAATCTTTTCTTCCGTAGATGAAGTGCGGTTGGTTTATCCTCTCGATTGAGGTGTTTTCAAGAATCATGAAATGTTTGAACGCAGGTTGTAATTGTCAAGATACAAATGAGGTTTAAGACGAAACCAAGTGGCAAACTTGAAGAAATGTTTAGTTTCATATGTTATAATTAATATTTTAATTCATTTTATTTGTCCAATGTTAGTAGTCCACAGTTAGTAATTCAATAATTCATATATAGTTTAATATATAATATTCGAATTAATTAATACGTATCGTGACCCATTGTATACATGTCTCAGACTCGATCACAACTCAAGGTATATATATTATTATAGAATCAACCTCAACCCTGTATAGCTAACTCGAGCATTACCGCATATAGAGTGTTTATGGTTATTCTAAATAATATATATAGATGACATCGATATGATATGTCAAAACATTGTATACGTGTCCCGATTTATCCTACGATATTTAAAGTGCGTAAAATAAATAACAGAAATTAAATGACGATAAATAAAATTGCGAGAATTAAAACTGCGATAAATAAATTGCGATAAATAAATGTAATAAGGAATTAACAGTTAGCTCGGAACAGTTAGCTAGGATTTTGTTAGCGTGAATTCTTAACAGAATTTCTCATAGTTAATTTGTTTGTTTCTAACAAATTTTATTTTGTCCAATGTTTTCTTCATTATGCCACTTGTTGGATTCTGATAGGTCAAAATCCAAATATGAAATTGAATAAAAATGGTTATTCTACAGTGAACGGATACGTATATCTGTGGATGTAAGCAGGATAGTAAATGACCGTTGAATCAGATTGGAAGAATGTACAGTGTAACTTATTAATGTGAAATTTAAATATTCCTCGGGTATTACCTGCCCTTTAAAATATTTTCACCATTAACAGTTTGTACAAAAGAATTTTAATTACAATCTTTGTGAAAACATATATACATATATATTTTCTTCAGATGTAATCATGGATTTAATGCGTCAATATGATATTAAACTCATTTGATTTACCGTTAGAACAAGAATATATAATCTCTAAAACATTAGAGATTACATAATCGCCATGTAGAACAAAGATAAATGATGTAGAACATCATGTAGAACGATGATTATACTCGAGGTACAGAATGAGATGTTGAGGCATGTGATGTTGAAACTTGGGTTATTGGTGGTACTGGTGTTGATGTTGGTGGTACTGTTGGTGCTGGTGATGTTGCTGAGGCTGGTATGTTTTGCACCATATTTTCCAAATTGATTACTCGAGCGCGAAGTTTGCTGACTTCTTCCATTATTCCGGGATGATTGTCGGTCGGAACGAGTGGATGAATAAGATCTAGAATTGTGGATAGAATATAATCATGACAAGCTACCCTGGAAATGAGGCTGAAAATGGTGTTTCGGATAAGTTCGCAGGTAAGTGCTTTAGGTTCTTCGCCAAGAGGGCAATATGGTGAATGGAAGGGATCACCTTCTTCTTGTCTCTAATAATTAAGTAGGCTACGAACCCATCCCCAGTTTGAGTGAAAATCCATATCGGAATAGATGATGGCTAATTGGTTGATCCATTCTGGTGATTCTGCTTTCGGAGCTTGAGTGAAAATCCATATCGGAATCCGAGGGACTTGAACTATTGACGAGTTTCATTTCGTACGATTAAATAAAGAATTTTTCTATATGAAATGATTTTCGGCTATCGGATGGTATTCTAATTATATAGAATATCTATATATATAGAACAAAAGATTTCGTAGATTACGGAGGAATTTACGGAATATGTCAGGCAAAGTTTACAGTAACATATACGCTAAGATATGAATTAGCAGATACACTAAGATAAGAATTTTGTCTATACACTATTCATGCAATCATTGCAGTATGATGTGTCTAGACTAAGAATGATAAGCAGGTAATTTTCTAAGGATGATAAACATATGAGTTCCGACTAGAAATGATAAGAAAAACTTTTGACATGCAGAAACGGTCGAAGTCCAGACCCACTAATGCATCTAAACAACTATCAGTTAGACACACTAATGCAAGACCTGGTTCGTTAAGACCACCGCTCTGATACCAACTGAAAGGACCCATTCATATCGATTATAAACGATTCACAATAGTTGATTACATCACGAGGTTCTGACCTCTATATGATACATTTTACAAACATTGCATTCGTTTTTAAAAGACAAACTTTCATCACATCGAAAGTTGACAGGCATGCATACCATTTCAGAATATATCCAATCTATAATTGACTTAATAATAATCTTGTTGAACTCAACGACTCGAAAGCAACGTCTTTTGAAATATGTCATGAATGACTCCAAGTAATATTTCTAATATGAGCAAATGCACAGCGGAAGATTTCTTTCATACCTGAGAATAAACATGCTTAAAAGTGTCAACCAAAAGGTTGGTGAGTTCATAGGTTTATCATAACAATCATTTCAATATTTTAATAGACCAAAAAATTTCAGATATTTAATTGTACACGCAACCCGAGTACAAAATAGTACGCATAACTTGCGAATTAAAAATCATTCATATGGTGAACACTTGAAAACCGACATTAACAAATGCATCTAGAATATCCCCAGATATACAGTTACACTCATCTGTATATAAAATCGAAGTACTAAAGCATCCGTAAACTGGATGGGACGTGTCAAAGTCCATAGATCTATCTTCAGGATTCGCGTCAATTTGGGGGTCTGTTCCCAAATTCTTAGGCTACCAAGCTAAAAAGGGTGATATCCGGTATAATAATTCAACCATAGAATGTAGTTTCAAGTACTTGTATCTATTTCGTAAAACAGTTCTAAAAGTAGCGCATGTATTCTCAGTCCCAAAATATATATTGCAAAAATATTTAAAAAGGGAGCAGATGAAACTCACAATACGATATTTTGTAGTAAAAATATGCATACGATGGAACTGAACAACGCAGGATTGTCCTTGGATTCACGAACCTATATCAAGTATATATATTAACACGTATAATCCCAATCAAACAAGTTTATGTTTTATTATTAATTGTTATGTTAGTAATTTGTATGTTTCATTAATAACTAAATTAGCTATACTTATTTTATATACTTTAGATAAATAATTAGTATTTATTATGAAAATATTAATGTTGTTATGTGATGTGTTTTAAATATATTCTTATATAGTTATTTATTTGATAAAAATAATATCAATAATAATAAGTAAAAATTTGTATCTTTTTATGATAATAAAAATAATACTAAAAGTAATTAGATTTAGGAATGGTACTGATATTAATAGGTTTGCTAATAATATTAATAATAAAAGTAATGTGAATAATAATAATAATTTTTAATAAAAATGATAATAATGAATAGATAAAGATGTTAATTTTCATAGAAATAATATTTTAAATAATAATGGTACTTTTAATAAAAAAGATGATACTAATGATAATTTTAATAATAAAGGCAATCTTATTAAAAATGATATTTTTTTAATACTTTTTAATAATAATAACAATAATAACAATACTAATAATTATAAAATGGTACTAATACTAATGTTAATGATAATAATAATAATACTTTTAATATTTCTCAGTAATCACAAATGATAGAAATATTAATCATATAATTAATATTAACACAATAACAACCATAATTAATAATAATAAAAATAATAATAAAGATAATAATGATAAGTAACTACCTCAAAATAGGCTAAAAATAAATTGCTCGCGACGGGACTCGAACCCATGACCTCTCCTTTATTACAAACACGTTTAACCACTCCTCTGTTACTCCATATATGATCTACTACCCCGGTTTATTTATATATCTATAATCTATATTTTTCTGTAACCCTTTTCTTCTTCTTCAAATCATCGATCATAATCATCCCTTATCATATTTTCGGCCCAATAAAGGGTACATGGCCCAACAAGAATAAAGATTGGCCCAATCACATAACCGATCCAAAATCAAAAGGAAAATAATAAGGATCAGTTTTCTTAATTCTATTTCCTAAAACCCATTAGATTTAAGTTAAATCTGTACGTGATTTAGGACTCAATCGTTTCTGGGTTTTGAATAAATAACAGTGAGCATAAACATAGAAGAAGCTCATGATAAATCTGTGGTCTTCGATTCTTCATCATCACTCATCATCATATATAACTAGCATCATCATCATTTTTTTCTATTTTCTGTTTCATCATCGTTTTCTATTTAAACATTATCTAATCTCGCCATCATACCATTAATATTTCGGATCATCTTCATAAACTATTAAGTCATCATCATGCATATCATCATCACTATCATTTATGTATTATGTAGTGACCCAAACTTTTCCATGATTATATATTAAATGAAAACTATATTTGCATGATTAAATGTTTCCAACATGTTAAGCAATCAAACTTGTTGAGACTTGATTTATTGAAATGAGTTTCATGTAGACAATTGACCACCCAAGTTGACCGGCGATTCACGAACGTTAAAACTTGTAAAAACAACATGATATATATATATATATATATATATATATATATATATATATATATATATATATATATATATATATATATATATATATATATATAACATGATATTATGATGAGTAAGTATCTCACCAAGTACATTAACAATGGGTTATATACATAAAATGAAAGTAGTGAATTAAGAAACGTGAAACGATATATATAACAGCTATCGTTACAACAACGTCTTACTAAATACGTATGTATCATGTTAAGATATTAATACACTATGTTTAACATCATGAAATGATAATTACATATGTCATTAGGCGTATTAACAATGAACTACACGAGTAAGATGAGACTACTAACTTAAGGATTTCGAAACAATACATATATGTAACAATTATCGTTGTAATAGTATTTTACACATATTTATTTGATATTAAGATATATTAATACACCATGTTTGAAACGACCTGACCCAATCCATAGGGACGAATACAATAACATATGATTACATCGTGAGGCATTAGACCTCTATATAATACGTTTTATAAAAATTGCATTCTTTTGAAAAGATATACCATAAATGAATATTTAAAATTCAATGTTTTCGACATCTGATGATTTCTACATATAGACAATCACCGTAAATAACAGTTTACAAGAATACTTCCGTTGACAATGTAGTTAAAATAAATACACGGTGATGATTTTGTGAATGCAATGCTTCCTCGAGTAAAACATGTATGACTCCATGCACATGGTTTCTCTAACATATATTCAAACAGCGGAAGACTTCTAGGAACCTGAGAATAAACATGCTTTAAACGTCAACATAAAGTTGGTGAGATATAGGTTTAATGCTAGCAGTGTTATAAATATAGACTACAAGATTTCATATACATAAACGTTTTAATAAAAATATTCTAAGTGGTTGAGCACTTGATAACCATACTTAACATTTAATCAACGTCGCATATTCCCTTTATTATGAAATCTCACTACACTGTACCAAGTGTAGTCACCGAAACGAAGTACTGTGCAACCATTGAATACTGGTCGTCCAGTCCGGTTGGGGTTGTCAGGCCCGATAGATCTATCAACAGGATTCGCGTTTACAATACCACATGTAAATAGTAGTTACCAAGCTACAGGGAAGTATGCCAGTGGTACAACTCAACGTAGAATATATTTTTTTATCACTTGTGTCCATAACGTAAATCATAAAATGCATGTATTCTCATCCCGAAATATTTAGAGTTTAAAAGTGGGACTATATACTCACTTTTGCCTTGAAGGTATTTAACTCGACTTGGTCTCCGATAGATATCACGAACCTAACCATATATATATAATATATCAACATATTTTCTTTTCAAGTAATCATTACACACACACACACACACACACACACACACACACACACACATATATATATATATATATATATATATATATATATATATATATATATATATACTTATAATACTTATAATATTTTCTTAGTCCGTAGTTAGCAGTCCAATGTTAGTGGTCCACAATTAGTTGCTCAATAAAATAAATAAAGACCCCATCATATTCGTATTGATCAGAATTAATCTCGACCCATGGTACCATGTTTTCAAATGACGTGTTGCGTACATAAAGTACCGTGTTGTCAAATGACGTGTTGCGTACAATCATGAGGTCTTATGATTAATCTTCTCGTGTTGTTTACGGGTGGTCCTGAAATATATAAAATCAAATCATAAGTAATTATATATAAAATATCATATTAATTAGAAAAGATATGATTAATTTACTTTATCTCCAAATATTTTCGTAGCTAAACTAGCTTCGGATACCCAATCTTGTTTTAGTCGTAGTTTCTTCATTACAACTCCTTTTTTGTTGGTTCAACTTGTCACTTCCTTGGATAGAGTCAAATTTTAAGAATATGAACTGAAAATACCTTAGTTTGTATTCGAAATTACAGGTTATAGGTCAAACTTTGGTAAAACTTATGAAAGTGATCATTTTCCATCATAAAAATAACATTTAATGATCATTTTTCTAAAAATACTTACACTTTGAGTTAAACCATGAAATTTTTATGTGTTAACATATTCCTAAGAAATATCATTTTTCCAGAACATGAACTTCCAATTCAAAGTTCAAGATGGTTTTTAATTATCCAACCCAAAACAGCCCTCGGTTGCACTCCGACGACGTAGATTCAGTTTTTAAGGTGTTCTTTGTAAAACCAAGTTATATCTTGTTTAGTTAGCATATCATTATGATATATTATAGGTCTTGTAGTGTTTTAAAAGTTAAGTTAGAAGAATCTATTTAGTTTGCAAACAAGTTTGAAATCATTCAAACTATGTTCTTGTTGTTAAAATTATACAACATAAAATAAGATAGCTATATAATTATGAATCGAACAAGATTATGAACAAGGTTACTACCTCAAGTTACTTGGACAAAGTTACTGTAAGAGATAAGAAAAAATCTTGGAATCAAAGAGTGGTGGAGTTAGATCAAAAGGTTGGAAGTATACTTCTTCAAATGGGTGGTTATTTTGATATGTTCTTGAAAGAGTTTTCTTATGGTGTTTAAGGCTTGTAATTGAAGCTAAATGATGGGGAAAATGCTTGGAGATGATCAAGTATGAAGTTAGAAGTATTTTGAGAGAGAAATGAGGGTGTAGGTATGAGAAAATGGAGTGAAGAAATGGTGTTTATTCATAAAAATGTTTTTAGTTTATAAAGAAAGAAAAGGATTCCTAATTTTGTTTTCTTACTAATAATTCATGCTACTTGACAAATCCTAGTTACCTCATATCTAGGGCAGTAATAATGTTGATTAGGATGTTGATTTGATGTGTATATACCAATAGTAAATACATATAGAAGCTGGGTATGATACGGGTACATATACCCTAGATATACGTATAGAAATCTTGAGGAAACGGAATGAGAATTCAAATATAGCTATATTTTGTGAATATACTTATATTGTTTTATGTATTTAAGTCCTTAAAAAGTGATTAAATACATTATATATACGATACATGTATAAGCATTATAGGTTATAAGTATATACATCAAAGAATGTTACGTATAGTTATCGTTTTGAAAACTTAAGTTAGTAGTTTCAAAATATACTTATAACTCATTGTCATTAGTACACAATGAGATGTTAAACCATCCTTAGATCATGTTAAATATATATAAATACATATATATACACAAACATATAATTATCGTATGTTATATAGTTCGTGATATCATCGGTCAAATTGGACGGTCAAACGTTGTGTAAAACTCTTTTCAAAAACACAAGTCTCAATAATTTGGATTGCTTATCATGTTGGTAAGGTTTAATTTATGTAAATATTAATCTCATAAGTATAAAACGATTGGAAAAATCCGGGTCGTTACAGTACCTACCCGTTAAATAAATTTCGTCCCGAAATTTGAATGGGATGGTAATGGCTGACAATAAGTATGTTTTCATGACGTATACGAGTTGGAAATTAGAGTTTTATTATCATCAAGTAATATTGATAAAGGAATTTGATTTTTGTGAAGAGTACGAGTGAGGCTATCACCAAAGGGTGAAATGAGTAGGTATAGATTCGTCATATCTTTTGACGTATATAGGATTTATTTCCAAGTTCAAGAGATTTGGAGTAAAATCTTCATAATGAGATTTGAATATTCGATAATCAAGGAAATTAGAATCCGTTTTAAATGCGATCATCTATTTTGATTGCTCTGTCAGATCTTTTACTATAAATCCACCTCCCTTCATTTCCTTACAACTCATACCTTCTATTCTTCCTCTCTCAATTCATACTTTAAAACATTTATCAGTATGCTTCATCCAGTACTGATCCTGGATATACTCTTAACTTTCATCTCTGTCATTCTTCTTTTTCATCTACCTCCGGAGGATTTTATTTATTTCTACTATTACCTTGGGGTTATAGTATTGTTAATTCTCCCATGCCTTTACGTAGCAATACGTATTGATATACACGGTTTGTAATTTATTTGTTGTTGTCGAGCTTTATATTTTCTTTTATATTCAACAGTTCCATACTTCTGTTTCCTCTTCCCGACTTCGAGTCAAGCGAATAATGGTCCGGAATTCGTAGGTATGGATTTTGAAATAAACATAGTTAATGTTCTAAGAAGGAAATAGTAATTGCACGATCTTGATTTGGTAAGTTACCAGAATGTCTGAAAAGATAGAATTATCAAGGAGATATGTTCTTAATATGTTTGGAGATTGGGTAGAATGTAAGAGTTGTGTAACATGGCACATGATGACGTTATGATCTCTGAATCATTATGTTCCATTTAGAAACTCAGCATGAATTATTGTAATATAATCACGTTGATCAAGTGTCATTATATTATACTAATTCATGCTTCAGTTTCCAACACTACTTCAAAACATTCATATTTTAAACTCGACTTTTTCTAAATTTAGAAACTAACACAGTTTCTTTTATGTTGTAACGCAAATATTGTGAAGAGATAAATGATTTTTGATGAGGATAGTTGGGAATATATCTTCAGAAATATCGGAGATATTTATAATAAAAAATACGTTGATATCTTAGAATATCTAAGATCAGGGAATGACGCGGAAAATCTGTCTGTGAAGGTTTAGAATAAGGAGTAAGGTTCTTACTAATGGTTTCAGCAGACACTGAATCATTTGAATCCTTTGAAGGTAGATTTCGTCATTGTGATTTGTCCACGACCTCCTTTATAGTTTGCTCAATCCGTTTTCCAGTACCAAATTTTTCGTTCGAGCTTTTCCAATCTATTATTCTTTATTGTCAAACTTCTGACCGTAATTGTTGTCTACTGTCTTTACCACTTTATCAGTCTTTTCCAAAACTTAATAGCACTAATTCGTAGACTGGAGCATTTTTCAGAAACTTCACATTTGAAATATGTAATTCTTGGGGATAGACGTTGTATATATATATATATATATATATATATATATATATATATATATATATATATATATATATATAACTGCCGAAATAGAAATGCTGCGAGATTTCAAAATACCAATTGTTGATTCTGCCAAAGGGGTAACGAGTTGCTGGTACATCTGCTGATAATGTCATGGAATATAAAAGGTTCCCTGGTAACAAAAGGGTAATCGTATGTATTACAGGTTATAATAAGGCTACTTCGAATGGAAAGTCGAGGTTGACTTGCTGAAACTGTGACAAAATTTGCTATTTTGAAAAGGAATCGCAAAGTTATTTTTGCTAATAAATGCTAAAAGATTTAACGCGGATACGTGTTAAATTATGTCCTTGGTTTCGAGAGCTTTTCAGGTGCAAGACTGTAGGTAATGTTTGGTTGGATCATCATCTCGATTGTCCATTATTTGAAGTGTCTTCAGGAATTTCGAAGGGTTTGATCATAGATTGTAATTGTTAATATACATAAGATGTTTTAGGACTTTGAATGATACAAATATTTTTCTGGGTTCCAAGAATCGAATGATGTTCTAGCATAGTTTTGAAGTCAAAGTATAGTTTTGAAAGATGTAAGAGTCCTAAGAGTGATGTCTTCTGTTAAGTCTTGACTTGGATTTCGTTTTGTCGTAATCAAATTTGAATGAGAATGGTTGTTTTGATTTCTATGAAAGAATGTATATTATTGTGAAGGTAGTGAGTATAGTTGATGATTGTTGAATCAGAGTCGAAGAATATAATCATATTAATTGTGAATTTATATATCTCTCGGGTATTACTTACCCGTTAAAAAAAATTTCGCAAGTAATATTTTGTACCAGAGAATTTTATTACAATCTTTATGAAAATATATGTACATATATATCTTCTTCAGATGTAATCATGAATTTAATAAGTCAATATAATATTAGACTCATTTGATTTTAGGTTTGAGCTAGAATAAGTAATCTCTAAAACGATTAGGAACCACATATTCTTCACAGAATATTAATGAAGTTATGGATCAATACTTCATTATTTATTCTTATATATATTTCCTTAGAGAATCATGCTGATACTCATTGAACTCTTGCTAACTTCGCAAGATATGAATGTTATTTCCCAGTAAGCTTCAAGTACATTGAAGATGAAAGTGTAAAATCAAACATATTATTGAATAATACACTTGGTTTATTATAAAACGAAATTCATTGAATTGAAACAGGGATTGTAGTTAATGATGATTAAGTTGCTGACGAAGGACGTACATCATTGCATTTTTGTAGTATGAATTTAAACGAGTAGTATCTACCCTTTTTCAATTCATACTTAATAGCTTAGTACGAAAAGATTTATTTTGGTTTTCGAATTAATATATATAAAATATTTATATAAATTCTTCAGAAGAATGAGTTAATACTTCATAACTCGTTGATGCAATATACGCGTTATTGATGATGTCCACGGTGATTCTTGAACTGGTGGAGCTTGTGATGTTAAAGTTGCTGACGATTCTAACGATGTTGACAGCACTGACTGTGTTGGTGAGGCTAAGGGTACTGCTGATGCTGTTGGTAAAACAAGTCTAGCTTGTACCTTACGCATCATTCTTGTCGGGGTTTCTACTCTTCCTTTTATCATTTCTGTCCACTCATCTGATTTATGGTTAAGGCAGAAATAGGTAATCTCTATGTCTTTAGAGATTACATAATCACCATAGAATGTTTCTCCGATGAAGTTATGAATCAGTACTTCATCGTTTGTTGTTGTTGGTACTTCTTGGTATCTATGGTGCGTGTGACGTTGATATCCGAGGTACGGATGGTGATATTGAGGCGTGTGATGCGGATGTGATTGTTGGTGGTGGTAATGATCCTGTTGATGTTGATGATGGTGATAACGTTGATGCTGGTGATGTTGCTGGTGCTTAGGGTATTGAGGCTTGCAATGTTGATGTTATTGATGGTACTGGTTATGCTGCTGATGCTGTTGATGGTGTTTGTAACCTTCGTACTGTATTCTCCAAAGCCACTACCCGAGTGCGAAGCTCGTTGACTTCTTCTATTACACCGGGGTGATTGTCGGTTCAGACGAGCGGATAAATAAAATCTAGAATTTGATGTAGTATATAATCGTGACGAGATACTCTGGAAATGAGAGAGAAAATGGTTTCTCGAACAGGTTCGCCGGTAAGTGCTTCAGGTTCATCGTCAAGAGGGCAATTTGGTGGATAGAAGGGATCACCTTCTTCTTGTCTCCAATGATTGAGGAGGCTATGAACCCATCCCCAATCCATCCAAAATAGATGATGACTGATTGGTTGATCCATTCTGGTCACACTGCTTTCGGAGCTTGAGTGGTATTCCATATCGGAATCCGAGGGACTTCAACTAGTGACGAGTTCCATTTCGTATGATTGAATAAAGGATTTTTTGATATGAAATGATTTTTCGGCTATCGGGTGGTATTATAATTATATAGAATATCCACATATATAGAACAAAAGATCTCATAGATTACGGAGGGATTTACGGAAAATGTCAGACAAAGTTTACAGTAACAGATACGCGTAGATATGAATTAGCAAATACGCTAAGATATGAATTTTGTCTATACACCATTCATGCAATGAATGCAGTAAGACACATTTAGACTTAAGATGATAAGAAGGTAATTTCCTACAGATGATAAGTAGATGATTTTCGACACAAAATGATAAGCAAAATTTTAACATGCATACACGGTCGAAGTCCAGACTCACTAATGCAACCTAACGACTTATCAGTTAGACACACTAATGCAGACCTGGTTCGCTAAGACCACCGCTCTGATACCACATGAAACGACCCGACCCAATCCATAGGGACGAATACAATAACATATGATTATATCGCGAGGCATTTGACCTCTATATAATACGTTTTATAAACATTGCATTCTTTTGAAAAGATATACCATAAATGAATATTTAAAATTCAATGTTTTCGACATCTGATGATTTCTACATATAGACAATCACCGTAAATAACAGTTTACAAGAATACTTCCGTTGACAATGTAGTCAAAATAAATACACGGTGATGATTTTGTGAATGCAATGCTTCCTCGAATAAAAACATGTATGACTCCATGCACATGGTTTCTCTAACATATATTCAAACAGCGGAAGACTTCTAGGAACCTGAGAATAAACATGCTTTAAACGTCAACATAAAGTTGGTGAGATATAGGTTTAATGCTAGCAGCGTTATAAATATAGACTACAAGATTTCATATACATAAACGTTTTAATAAAAATATTCTAAGTGGTTGAGCACTTGATAACCATACTTAACATTTAATCAACGTCGCATATTCCCTTTATTATGAAATCTCACTACACTGTACCAAGTGTAGTCACCGAAATGAAGTACTGTGCAACCGTTGAATACTGGTCGTCCAGTCCGGTTGGGGTTGTCAGGCCCGATAGATCTATCAACAGGATTCGCGTTTACAATACCACATGTAAATAGTAGTTACCAAGCTACAGGGAAGTATGCCAGTGGTACAACTCAACGTAGAATATATTTTTTTATCACTTGTGTCCATAACGTAAATCATAAAATGCATGTATTCTCATCCCGAAATATTTAGAGTTTAAAAGTGGGACTATATACTCACTTTTGCCTTGAAGGTATTTAACTCGACTTGGTCTCCGATAGATATCACGAACCTAACCATATATATATATATATAATATCAACATATTTTCTTTTCAAGTAATCGTTATATATATATATATATATATATATATATATATATATATATATATATATATATATATATATATATATATATATATATATATATATATATACTTATAATACTTTTAATATTTTCTTAGTCCGTAGTTAGCAGTCCAATGTTAGTGGTCCACAATTAGTTGCTCAATAAAATAAATAAAGACCCCATCGTATTCGTATTGATCAGAATTAATCTCGACCCATGGTACCATGTTGTCAAATGACGTGTTGCATACATAAAGTACCGTGTTGTCAAATGACGTGTTGCGTACAATCATGAGGTCTTATGATTAATCTTCTCGTATTGTTTACGGGTGGTCCTGAAATATATAAAATCAAATCATAAGTAATTATATATAAAATATCATATTAATTAGAAAAGATATGATTAATTTACTTTATCTCCAACTATTTTCGTAGCTAAACTAGCTTCGGATACCCAATCTTGTTTTAGTCGTAGTTTCTTCATTACAACTCCGTTTTTGTTGGTTCAACTTGCCACTTCCTTGGATCGAGTCAAATTTTAAGAATATGAACTGAAAATACCTTAGTTTGTATTCAAAATCACAGGTTATAGGTCAAACTTTGGTAAAACTTATGAAAGTGATCATTTTCCATCATAAAAACAACATTTAATGATCATTTTTCTAAAAATACTTACACTTTGAGTTAAACCATGAAATTTTTATGTGTTAACATATTCATAAGAAATATCATTTTTCCAGAACATGAACTTCCAATTCAAAGTTCAAGATGGTTTTTAATTATCCAACCCAAAACAGCCATCGGTTGCACTCCGACGACGTAGATTCAGTTTTTAAGGTGTTCTTTGTAAAACCAAGTTATATCTTGTTTAGTTAGCATATCATTATGATATATTATAGGTCTTGAAGTGTTTTAAAAGTTAAGTTAGAAGGATCTATTTAGTTTGCAAACAAGTTTGAAATCATTCAAACTATGTTCTTGTTGTTAAAATTTTACAACATAAAATAAGATAGCTATATAATTATGAATCGAACAAGATTATGAACAAGGTTACTACCTCAAGTTACTTGGACAAAGTTACTGTAAGAGATAAGAAAAAATCTTGGAATCAAAGAGTGGTGGAGTTAGATCAAAAGGTTGGAAGTATACTTCTTCAAATGGGTGGTTATTTTGATATGTTCTTGAAAGAGTTTTCTTATGGTGTTTAAGGCTTGTAATTGAAGCTAAATGATGGGGAAAATGCTTGGAGATGATCAAGTATGAAGTTAGGAGTATTTTGAGAGAGAAATGAGGGTGTCGGTATGAGAAAATGGAGTGAAGAAATGGTGTTCATTCATAAAAACGTTTTTAGTTTATAAAGAAAGAAAAGGATTCCTAATTTTGTTTTCTTACTAATAATTCATGCTACTTGACAAATCCTAGTTACCTCATATCTAGGGCAGTAATAATGTTGATTAGGATGTTGATTTGATGTGTATATACCAATAGTAAATACATATAGAAGCTGGGTATGATACGGGTACATATACCCTAGATATACGTATAGAAATCTTGAGGAAACGGAATGAGAATTCAAATATAGCTATATTTTGTGAATATACTTATATTGTTTTATGTATTTAAGTCCTTAAAAAGTGATTAAATACATTATATATACGATACATGTATAAGCATTATAGGTTATAAGTATATACATCAAAGAATGTTACGTATAGTTATCGTTTTGAAAACTTAAGTTAGTAGTTTCAAAATATACTTATAACTCATTGTCATTAGTACACAATGAGACGTTAAACCATCCTTAGATCATGTTAAATATATATAAATACATATATATACACAAACATATAATTATCGTATGTTATATAGTTCGTGATATCATCGGTCAAATTAGACGGTCAAACGTTGTGTAAAACTCTTTTCAAAAACACAAGTCTCAATAATTTGGATTGCTTATCATGTTGGTAAGGTTTAATTTATGTAAATATTAATCTCATAAATATAAAACGATTGGAAAAATCCGGGTCGTTACAATGTTAACATGTTAAAATAATAATTTAACATCTCATTTAAGTGTAATAACAATGGATCAATTACATTTAACAAGATCGTTAACTTAAAGGTTCCGAAACAACACTTACATATAACGACTAACGATGACTTAATGACTCAGTTAAATGTATATACATGTAGTGTATTAAGATGTATTAATACACTTTTAGAAGACTTAATGACATATATAAAAGTACTTCTACTTAACAAAAATGCTTACAATTACATCCTCATTCATTTTCATCAACAATTCTACTCGTATGCACTCGTATTCGTACTCGTACAATACACAGCTTCTAAGATGTATATACTATTAGTATATACACTCAATCATCAACTCCTTAGCAGCCCATGTGAGTCATTAAATATGTGGGAACCATCATTTGGCAACTAGCATGAAATATCTCACAAAATTACAAAAAATATTATAAATCATTCATGAATTATTTATATGAAAACAAACTTACACATCCTTTATATCTAATCCATATACCAACGACCAAAAACACCTGCAAACACTTTCATTCTTCAATTTTATTCATCTAATTGATCTCTCTCAAGTTCTATCTTCAAGTTCTAAGTGTTCTTCATAAATTCTATAAGTTCAAGTTTCATAAAATCAAGAATACTATCGAGTTTGCAAGATTACTTCCAAGCTTTCTAATCCAATCCAAGTAATCATCTAAGCTCAAGAAATATTTCTTGTTTACAGTAAGATATCTTTCTAATACAAGGTAATACTCATATTTAAACTTTGATTCAATTTCTATAACTATAACTATCTTATTTCGAGTGAAAATCTTACTTGAACTTGTTTTCGTGTCATGATTCTACTTCAAGAACTTTCAAGCCATCCAAGAATCCTTTGAAGCTAGATCAATTTTTGTCACTTCCAGTAGGTTTACCTACTAAAATTGAGGTAGTAATGATGTTCATAACATCATTCGATTCATATATATAAAACTATCTTATTCAAAGATTTGAACATGTAATCACTAGAACATAGTTTAGTTAATTATAAACTTGTTCGCAAACAAAGTTAATCCTTCTAACTTGACTTTTAAAATCAACTAAACACATGTTCTATATCTATATGATATGCTAACTTAATGAATTAAAACCTGGAAACACGAAGAACAACGTAAAACCGGACATACGCCGTAGTTTGAGTAGAGATTTTTGTGCTAAATTAAGTTGTCCACTGACGCCTTTGGATAATAATTTTTTACTAGAATTAGAAAATGGTAAATTAATTTCGGTAGATAAAATATGTCGGAATCAAGAAATTAAACTGGTTAGCGAAACATTTAAGATTGATTTGATACCAGTAGAGTTAGGAAGTTTTGATGTGATAATTGGCATGGACTGGTTGAAAAAGGAGAGAGCAGAGATCGTATGTTACAAAAATGCAATTCGCATTGTACGAGAAGAAGGAAAACCCTTAATGGTGTATGGATAAAAGAGCAATGCGAAGCTAAATCTTATTAGTAATTTGAAGTCGCAAAAGCTAATAAGAAAAGGTTGCTATGCTATTTTAGCACATGTCGAGAAAGTCCAAATCGAGGAAAAGAACATCAATGATGTTCCCCTCTCAAAAGAATTTCCATGTATTTCTAAAAGAATTACCGGGACTACCTCCACACCGATCCGTTGAAATTCAAATAGATCTTGTACCAGGAGCAGCACCAATAGCTCGTGCTCCATACAGACTCGCACCCAGCGAAATGAAGGAACTCCAAAGCCAATTTTAAGAACTTTTAGAGCGTAGTTTCATTCGACCAAGCACATCACTGTGGGGAGCTCCTGTTTTGTTTGTCAAAAAGAAGGATGGTACATTCAGATTGTGTATCGACTACTGAGAGTTGAACAAACTTACCATCAAGAACTGTTATCCACTACCGAGAATCGACGACTTATTTGATCAACTACAAGGCTTGTTGGTTTATTCGAAGATCGATTTACATTCCGGGTATCATCAAATGCGGGTGAAGGAGGATGATATTCCAAAGACTGCTTTCAGAACGCGTTACGGTCATTACGAGTTTATGGTAATGCCTTTTGGATTGACTAACGCACCAACTGTGTTCATGGACCTCATGAACCAAGTGTGTGAGCTATATCTTGATAAGTTTGTCATTGTTTTCATCGATGACATACTCATTTACTTAAAGAATGATCAAGAGCACGAAGAACACTTGAGAAAAGTGCTAGAATTATTGAGGAAGGAACAACTGTATGCAAAATTTTCAAAGTGTGCATTTTGGTTGGAAGAAGTTCTATTCCCCGGTCACATAGTGAACAAAGAAGGTATTCAAGTAGATCCGGCAAAGATTGAAACCGTTGAAAAGTGGGAAACCCTAAAAACTCCTAAGCATATACGCCAATTTTTAGGACTGGCTGGTTAGTACAGAAGGTTCATCCAAGATTTTTCTAAAATAGCAAAACCCTTGACTGCATTAACGCATAAATGGAAGAAATTTGAATGGAAAGAGGAACAGGAGAAAGCGTTTCAATTGTTGAAGAAAAAGTTAACTACGTCACCTATATTGTCATTGCCTAAAGGGAATGATGATTTTGTGATATATTGTGACGCCTCAAAGCAAGGTCTCGGTTGCGTATTAATGCAACGAACGAAGGTAATTGCTTATGCGTCCAGACAATTGAAGATTCATGAGCAAAATTATACGGCTCACGATTTAGAATTAGGTGCTATTGTTTTTGCATTAAAGACTTGGAGGCACTACTTATATGGGGCCAAAAGTATTATATATACCGACCACAAAAGTCTCCAACACATATTTAATCAGAAACAACTGAACATGAGGCAGCGTAGGTGGATTGAGTTATTGAATGATTACGATTTCGAGATTTGTTACCACCCGGGGAAGGCGAATGTGGTAGCCGATGCCTTGAGTAGAAAGGATAGAGAACCTATACGGGTAAAAGCTATGAATATAATTATTCGTACTAACCTTACTACTCAAATAAAGGAGGCTCAACAGGGAGTTGTAAAAGAAGGGAATTTGAAGAATGAAATACCCAAAGGATCGGAGAAACACCTTAATATTCGAGAAGAAGGAACCCGGTACAGAGCTGAAAGAATTTGGGTGCCAAAGTTTGGAGATGTGAGAGAAATGGTACTTGGGGAAGCACATAAAACCAGATACTCAATACATCCCGGAGCGGGAAAGATGTACAAGGACCTCAAGAAACATTTTTGGTGGCCGGGTATGAAAGCTGATATTGCGAGATATGTAGGAGAATATTTGACGTGTTCTAAGGTCAAAGCTGAACATCAGAAACCATCAGGTCTACTTCAACAACCTGAAATCCCGGAATGGAAATGGGAAAACATTACCATGGATTTCATTACTAAATTGCCAAGGACTGCAAGTGGTTATGATACTATTTAGGTAATAGTCGATCGTCTCACTTAATCAGCACATTTTCTGCCAATGAGAGAAGATGACAAAATGGAGAAGTTGGCGTGATTATACTTGAAAGAAGTTATCTCCAGACATGGAATACCAACCTCTATTATCTCTGATAGGGATGGCAGATTTGTTTCAAGGTTTTGGCAGACATTACAGGAAGCATTAGGAACTCGTCTAGACATGAGTAATGTAGTGACCCGAACTTTTCCATGTTTATATATATTAATTGAGATTGATATTTACATGATTAAATGTTTCCAACATGATAAGCAATCAAACTTGTTAAGACTTGATTAATTGAAATATGTTTCATATAGACAATTGACCACCCAAGTTGACCGGCGATTCACGAATGTTAAAACTTGTAAAAACGACATGACGATATATATATGGATATACATATGGTTAACATGAGATTATGATAAGTAAGTATCTCCATAAGTATATTAATAATGAGTTATATACATATAAACAAGACTACTAACTTAAGGATTTCGAAACGAGACATATATGTAACGATTATGGTTGTAACGACATTTAAATGTATATATATCATATTAAGATATATTAATATATCATAATATCATGATAATATAATAATTTAACATCTCATTAAATATAATAAACAATGGGTTAACAACATTAATTGAGATCGTTAACTTAAAGGTTTCAAAACAACACTTACATGTAACGATTAACGATGACTTAACGACTCAGTTAAAATGTATATACATGTAGTGTATTTAGATGTATTAAAATACTTTTGGAAGACTTCAAGAAATATATCAAAACACTCATACTTAACGAAAATGGTTACAGTTACTTTTCCATTCTTTTCTTTCATCAAGAATTCTAGTCGTATTCTTACCCGTATTATACACAGCTTCAAAACGTACTTACTATGAGTATATACCAACAGGAACTAGCATGGGATTCCACTCTTGATTATGTCATGTATGACTAATCAATTTTAACTTCTACCATGAGCTAGTCAACTAACTAGAACTCCTTTTAACCCCACTCACCACTCACCAATTACCACTCATCATTCACTCCATTTCACTTCCAATTCTCTTTCTAATTCTCTCCCAACACACACACACACACTATTATGAACGTAATTTTCCAGTAGTTAATCATCATATTCATCAAAAATCACTTCAAGAATCAAGCTATAATCATCATAGGAAGAACACTTCAAGAACACTTCAAAAATCCCTTCAAGTTTACTAATTTACTTCCAAGCTTTCTAATCCATTCCAAGTAATCATCTAAGATCAAGAAACCTTTGTTATATACAGTAGGTTATCTTTCTTATTCAAGGTAATATTCATATTCAAACTTTGATTCAATTTCTATAACTATAAACTATCTTAATTCGAGTAAAAATCTTACTTGAACTTGTTTTGTGTCATGATCCTACTTCAAGAACTTTCAAGCCATCCAAGATCCTTTGAAGCTAGATCATTTCTTGTCACTTCCAGTAGGTTTACCTACTAAACTTGAGGTAGTAATGATGTTCATAACATCATTCAATTCATATATATAAAACTATCTTATTCGAAGGTTTAAACTCGTAATCACTAGAACATAGTTTAGTTAATTCTAAACTTGTTCGCAAATAAAAGTTAATCCTTCTAACTTGACTTTTAAAATTAACTACACACATGTTCTATATCTATATGATATGCTAACTTAATGATTTAAAACCTGGAAACACGAAAAACACCGTAAAACCGGATTTACGCTGTCGTAGTAACACCGCGGGCTGTTTTGAGTTAGTTAATTAAAAACTATGATAAACTTTGATTTAAAAGTTGTTATTCTGAGAAAATGATTTTTATTATGAACATGAAAATATATCCAAAAATTATGGTTAAACTCAAAGTGGAAGTATGTTTTCTAAAATGGTCATCTAGACGTCGTTCTTTCGACTGAAATGACTACCTTTACAAAAACGACTTGTAACTTATTTTTCCGACTATAAACCTATACTTTTATGTTTAGATTCATAAAATAGAGTTCAATATGAAACCATAGCAATTTGATTCACTCAAAACGGATTTAAAATGAAGAAGTTATGGGTAAAACAAGATTGGATAATTTTTCTCATTTTAGCTACGTGAAAATTGGTAACAAATCTATTCCAACCATAACTTAATCAACTTGTATTGTATATTATGTAATCTTGAGATACCATAGACACGTATAAAATGTTTCGACCTATCATGTCGACACATCTATATATATTTCGGAACAACCATAGACACTCTATATGTGAATGTTGGAGTTAGCTATACAGGGTTGAGGTTGATTCCAAAATATATATAGTTTGAGTTGTGATCAATACTGAGATACGTATACACTGGGTCGTAGATTGATTCAAGATAATATTTATCGATTTATTTCTGTACATCTAACTGTGGACAACTAGTTGTAGGTTACTAACGAGGACAGCTGACTTTAAAACTTAAAACATCAAAATATATTAAAAGTGTTGTAAATATATTTTAAACATACTTTGATATATATGTATATATTGTTATAGGTTCGTGAATCAACCAGTGGCCAAGTCTTACTTCCCGACGAAGTAAAAATCTGTGAAAGTGAGTTATAGTCCCACTTTTAAAATCTAATATTTTTGGGATGAGAATACATGCAGGTTTTATAAATGATTTACAAAATAGACACAAGTACGTGAAACTACATTCTATGGTTGAATTATCGAAATCGAATATGCCCCTTTCTATTAAGTCTGGTAATCTAAGAATTAGGGAACAGACACCCTAATTAACGCGAATCCTAAAGATAGATCTATTGGGCCTAACAAACCCCATCCAAAGTACCGGATGCTTTAGTACTTCGAAATTTATATCATATCCGAAGGGTGTCCCGGAATGATGGGGATATTCTTATATATATGCATCTTGTTAATGTCGGTTACCAGGTGTTCACCATATGAATGATTTTTATCTCTATGTATGGGATGTGTATTGAAATATGAAATCTTGTGGTCTGTTGTTACGATTTGATACATATAGGTTAAACCTATAACTCACCAACATTTTTGTTGACGTTTAAAGCATGTTTATTCTCAGGTGAATACTAAGAGCTTCCGCTGTTGCATACTAAAATAAGGACAAGATTTGGAGTCCATGTTTGTATGATATTTTGTAAAAACTGCATTCAAGAAACTGATTTTGATGTAACATATTTGTATTGTAAACCATTATGTAATGGTCGTGTGTAAACAGGATATTTTAGATTATCATTATTTGATAATCTACGTAAAGCTTTTAAACCTTTATTTATGAAATAAAGGTTATGGTTTGTTTTAAAAATGAATGCAGTCTTTGAAAAACGTCTCATGTAGAGGTCAAAACCTCGCAACGAAATCAATTAATATGGAATGTTTTTAATCAATAAGAACGGGACATTTCAGTTGGTATCCGAGTGTTGGTCTTAGAGAACCAGAAAATTTGCATTAGTGTGTCTTATCGAGTTTGTTAGGATGCATTAGTGAGTCTGGACTTCGATCGTGTTTTCTTTAAAAATGATTGCTTAACATTTTTGTTGGAAACTATATATTTTTAACATATGAATATTATGTGATATATTAATCTCTTAACGTGTTTGATATTATGTGATAGATGTCTACCTCTAGAACAAGTCCCATTGACTCACCTAATAATAATGAAGAGTCAAATGTAAATTGTAATGATTCGTGGACTGATTCACAAGTTCCCGAAGAGGAACCGGAAGAAGAGTCGGAACCGGAAAAAGAATCGGAACCGGAAGAAGAATCGGAACCGGAAGAAGAAATAGAACCGGTGGGGGAAATAATAAAACGGTTAAGTAAAAGAGAATCCTTAACTAACCAACCAAGGTTAATTATGGTCAATGGTGTTTCCGCCAAGGAAGCAAAATATTGGGAGGATTACCAATTCTCCAATGAATCGGATTCCGACGAGAATTCCGATGATGTTATAGAAATTACCCCAACTGAATTTAAAAAGGCAAAAGAAAATAATAAGGGAAAGGACATAAAAATAGAGAAATCTAATTCCAACCCCGATGAACTTTATATGTATCGTCAACCCCCGAAGTCCTTAAGTTGTAACAATGACCCGGGAACCTCTAAACCACCAGATTTTTCTAAACCAATGTGGACAACGACGGCTCGTATTAGGGGAACATCATATATCCCTAGAAACTTGGCAAAACGAACCAAAACCGAACAAGAAGAAACGAGCGAGTCGGAATAAGATAGTTGTATTCGTGTGGTGTAATATATGTAATATAGTGTGCTTATGCTTTATGATATATGTAAAAATTGCTTGTATTAATAAGTATTTTTTTTATGAATCTAACTCTTGTCTATTTTACAGTATAAAAACACAAAATGGATAGACAACTCAATATTTTAAGAGACCTACCCGGAGACATGATTGATGAAATCTTGTCTAGAGTCGGTCAGAATTCCTCGGCACAACTATTTAAGGCGAGATCAGTTTGTAAGACATTCGAAGAACGTTCCAAGAATGCCTTGGTTTATAAAAGGCTTTCGTTCGAAAGATGGGGGATATCACATTGGGAAATCCATAAGTTACGATGTGTTTACGTTGACGCATATATTGCGGGGAACCCAAATGCTATTTTACGCAACGGGTTAAGAAATTATTTTGACTCAGTATATCCGAATATAGGACTTCGTGATTTAGAAAAAGCGGCTAACATGCAACATAAAGAAGCATGTTATGCTTATGGGTTAGTAATGTTCGCTTCTCACCAAAGTGAGAACAAGAACATCGGGCTACAACTATTAAACAAAACGTTCCCACAAGTGACGGAGTCGGTAATTGGGGTAAGAAATGAGGTTTTTAGGTTATTACGAGACTGTTGGTCATTACGTAACCCTCGTCCCTTTGACGACGTTACAACACACTGTCTTATCAACGGCCATAAAGGTTATGTTCCACAAGACCAAGGATGGGAAGTAGTCCTAGTAAAACCAGAATGCATGACTTGTTTCTGGACGTATGAATTACGTGTCTTTATTGCCTTTGCTGAATGACTTGTGTACTAGCAAGAATTATCTTCACAACTATCTTGTATCAAAGTTATTGTGTGCTATATTTCATGTTTTATGTAAAATAAGAGGTATTGTAAGTTTGTAAAATATTGTATAAAAGTTTGAACGCGAAATATTATTACAATCCGTTTTTCATATAGAATTGTAGTAGTTGAATTGTATATTAGCTACTAAGTATGAACTTAACGGGTAGGTACTACCCGAATTTAAACTTATAAAATGCTAATATGAAGAAAAAGCTTTTATAAATGAGTTCATATTATGCTACGAAATACTATTAACTACTCTTAATATTCTGTATGATTAACTTGTTCCATTTGACTATTTTGAAGGAAATGGCACCGACTACTCGACACACCGTGAATATGAATGAAGAGGAATTCCGTACTTTTCTAGCTTCAAACATAGCCGCAGTACAGGCTGCGCTACATACCAACAATAACCTTGGATCTGGCAGTACAGGAAATCGTGTAGGATGCACCTACAAAGAATTCACTGCCTGCAAACCTTTGGAATTTGATGGAACCGAAGGACCGATCGGATTGAAACGGTGGACCGAGAAGGTCGAATCGGTGTTTGCCATAAGTAAGTGTACTGAAGAGGACAAAGTGAAGTACGCTACGCATACCTTCACAGGTTCTGCGTTAACATGGTGGAATACCTATCTAGAGCAAGTGGGACAAGATGATGCGTACGGACTACCGTGGTCAGCATTCAAGCACTTGATGAATGAGAAGTACCGTCCCAGAACTGAGGTCAATAAGCTCAAGAAAGAACTTAGAGGGTTACGAACCCAAGGATTTGATATTACCACGTACGAAAGACGATTCACAGAATTGTGCCTATTATGTCCGGGAGCATTCGAAGATGAGGAAGAGAAGATCGACGCGTTTGTGAAAGGATTACCGGAAAGAATCCAAGAAGATATAAGTTCACACGAGCCCGCCTCCATACAACAGGCATGTAGAATGGCTCACAAACTAGTGAACCAGATTGAAGAAAGAATTAAAGAACAGACTGCTAAAGAGGCCAATGTGAAGCAAGTCAAAAGAAAGTGGGAGGAAAATGGTGATAAGAATCACCAATACAACAACAACAGCAATTACAACAATAATCGCAACAATTATCCCAACAATCGCAACATCAATCGCAACTACAACAAACGGCCCAACAACAACAACAACAACAACAGCAACTACAACAATCATCCCAACAACAATAATAACCGCAACAACAACAACAATCAGAAGCAGCTATGCCAAAGGTGTGAAAAGTATCACTCGGGGTTCTGCACCAAATTTTGCAACAAGTGTAAAAGAAATGGTCATAGCGCGACGAAGTGTGAGGTCTACGGACCAGGGGTTAATAGAACGAAAGGAACAAATGGTGTCAGAACGAGTAATGGCGGAGCAAGTAGTGTCGGAGCAAGTTATACCAATGTAGTTTGTTATAAATGTGGAAAACCGGGCCACATTATTAGAAATTGCCCGAACCAGGAGAACACGAATGGACAAGGCCGCGGAAGAGTTTTCAATATTAATGCGGCAGAGGCACAGGAAGACCTGGAGCTTGTTACGGGTACGTTTCTTATTGACAATAAATCTGCTTACGTTTTATTTGATTCGGGTGCGGATAGAAGCTATATGAGTAGAGATTTTTGTGCTAAATTAAGTTGTCCATTGACGCCTTTGGATAGTAAATTTTTACTCGAATTAGCAAATGGTAAATTAATTTCAGCAGATAATATATGTCGGAATCGAGAAATTAAACTGGTTAGCGAAACATTTAAGATTGATTTGATACCAGTAGAGTTAGGGAGTTTTGATGTGATAATCGGTATGGACTGGTTGAAAGAAGTGAAAGCAGAGATCGTTTGTTACAAAAATGCAATTCGCATTATACGAGAAAAAGGAAAACCCTTAATGGTGTACGGAGAAAAGGGCAACACGAAGCTACATCTTATTAGTAATTTGAAGGCACAAAAACTAATAAGAAAAGGTTGCTATGCTGTTCTAGCACACGTCAAGAAAGTACAAACTGAAGAAAAGAGCATCAATGATGTTCCCATTGCAAAAGAATTTCCCGATGTATTTCCGAAAGAATTACCGGGATTACCCCCACATCGATCCGTTGAATTTCAAATAGATCTTGTACCAGGAGCTGCACCAATAGCTCGTGCTCCTTACAGACTCGCACCCAGCGAGATGAAAGAACTGCAAAGCCAATTACAAGAACTTTTAGAGCGTGGTTTCATTCGACCAAGCACATCACCGTAGGGAGCTCCTATTTTGTTTGTCAAGAAGAAAGATGGTACATTCAGGTTGTGTATCGACTACCGAGAGTTGAACAAACTTACCATCAAGAACCGCTACCCACTACCAAGAATCGACGACTTATTTGATCAACTACAAGGCTCTTCTGTTTATTCAAAGATTGACTTACGTTCCGGGTATCATCAAATGCGGGTGAAAGAAGATGATATTCCAAAGACTGCTTTCAGAACACGTTACGGTCATTATGAGTTTATGGTCATGCCGTTTGGTTTAACTAATTCACCAGCTGTGTTCATGGACCTTATGAACCGAGTGTGTGGACCATACCTTGACAAGTTTGTCATTGTTTTCATTGATGACATACTTATTTACTCAAAGAATGACCAAGAACACGGTGAACATTTGAGAAAGGTGTTAGAAGTATTAAGGAAGGAAGAATTGTACGCTAAGTTTTCAAAGTGTGCATTTTGGTTGGAAGAAGTTCAATTCCTCGGTCACATAGTGAACAAAGAAGGTATTAAGGTGGATCCGGCAAAGATAGAAACTGTTGAAAAGTGGGAAACCCCGAAAACTCCGAAACACATACGCCAGTTTTTAGGACTAGATGGTTACTACAGAAGGTTCATCCAAGACTTTTCTAGAATAGCAAAACCCTTGATTGCATTAACGCATAAAGGGAAGAAATTTGAATGGAATGATGAACAAGAGAAAGCATTTCAGTTATTAAAGAAAAAGCTAACTACGGCACCTATATTGTCATTGCTTAAAGGGAATGATGATTTTGTGATTTATTGTGACGCATCAAAGCAAGGTCTCGGTTGTGTATTAATGCAACGAACGAAGGTGATTGCTTATGCGTCTAGACAATTGAAGATTCACGAACAAAATTATACGATGCATGATTTGGAATTAGGCGCGGTTGTTTTTGCATTAAATACTTGGAGGCACTACTTATATGGGGTTAAAAGTATTATATATACCGACCACAAAAGTCTTCAACACATATTTAATCAGAAACAACTGAATATGAGGCAGCGTAGGTGGATTGAATTATTGAATGATTACAACTTTGAGATTCATTACCACCCGGGGAAGGCAAATGTGGTAGCCGATGCCTTGAGCAGGAAGGACAGAGAACCCATTCGAGTAAAATCTATGAATATAATGATTCATAATAACCTTACTACTCAAATAAAGGAGGCGCAACAAGGAGTTTTAAAAGAGGGAAATTTAAAGGATGAAATACCCAAAGGATCGGAGAAACATCTTAATATTCGGGAAGACGGAACCCAGTATAGGGCTGAAAGGATTTGGGTACCAAAATTTGGAGATATGAGAGAAATGGTACTTAGAGAAGCTCATAAAACCAGATACTCAATACATCCTGGAACGGGGAAGATGTACAAGGATCTCAGGAAATATTTTTGGTGGCCGGGTATGAAAGCCGATGTTGCTAAATACGTAGGAGAATGTTTGACGTGTTCTAAGGTCAAAGCTGAGCATCAGAAACCATCAGGTCTACTTCAACAACCCGAAATCCCGGAATGGAAATGGGAAAACATTACCATGGATTTCATCACTAAATTGCCAAGGACTGCAAGTGGTTTTGATACTATTTGGGTAATAGTTGATCGTCTCACCAAATCAGCACATTTCCTGCCAATAAGAGAAGATGACAAGATGGAGAAGTTAGCACGACTGTATTTGAAGGAAGTCGTCTCCAGACATGGAATACCAATCTCTATTATCTCTGATAGGGATGGCAGATTTATTTCAAGATTCTGGCAGACATTACAGCAAGCATTAGGAACTCGTCTAGACATGAGTACTGCCTATCATCCACAAACTGATGGGCAGAGTGAAAGGACGATACAAACGCTTGAAGACATGCTACGAGCATGTGTTATTGATTTCGGAAACAGTTGGGATCGACATCTACCGTTAGCAGAATTTTCCTACAACAACAGCTACCATTCAAGCATTGAGATGGCGCCGTTTGAAGCACTTTATGGTAGAAAGTGCAGGTCTCCGATTTGTTGGAGTGAAGTGGGGGATAGACAGATTACGGGTCCGGAGATTATACAAGAAACTACCGAGAAGATCATCCAAATTCAACAACGGTTGAAAACCGCCCAAAGTCGACAAAAGAGCTACGCTGACATTAAAAGAAAAGATATAAAATTTGAAATTGGAGAGATGGTCATGCTTAAAGTTGCACCTTGGAAAGGCGTTGTTCGATTTGGTAAACGAGGGAAATTAAATCCAAGGTATATTGGACCATTCAAGATTATTGATCGTGTCGGACCAGTAGCTTACCGATTTGAGTTACCTCAACAACTCGCGGCTGTACATAACACTTTCCACATCTCGAATTTGAAGAAATGTTTTGCTAAAGAAGATCTCACTATTCCGTTAGATGAAATCCAAATCAACGAAAAACTCCAATTCATCGAAGAACCCGTCGAAATAATGGATCGTGAGGTTAAAAGACTTAAGCAAAACAAGATACCAATTGTTAAGGTTTGATGGAATGCTCGTAGAGGAACCGAGTTCACCTGGGAGCATGAAGATCAGATGAAGAAGAAATACCCGCATCTATTTCCAGAAGATTCGTCAACACCTTCAACAGCTTAAAATTTCGGGACGAAATTTATTTAACGGGTAGGTACTGTAGTGACCCGAACTTTTCCATGTTTATATATATTAATTGAGATTGATATTTACATGATTAAATGTTTCCAACATGATAAGCAATCAAACTTGTTAAGACTTGATTAATTGAAATATGTTTCATATAGACAATTGACCACCCAAGTTGACCGGCGATTCACGAACGTTAAAACTTGTAAAAACGACATGACGATATATATATATATATGGATATACATATGGTTAACATGAGATTATGATAAGTAAGTATCTCCATAAGTATATTAACAATGAGTTATATACATATAAACAAGACTACTAACTTAAGGATTTCGAAACGAGACATATATGTAACGATTATCGTTGTAACGACATTTAAATGTATATATATCGTATTAAGATATATTAATATATCATAATATCATGATAATATAATAATTTAACATCTCATTAGATATAATAAACAATGGGTTAACAATATTAATTGAGATCGTTAACTTAAAGGTTTCAAAACAACACTTACATGTAACGACTAACGATGACTTAACGACTCAGTTAAAATGTATATACATGTAGTGTATTTAGATGTATTAAAATACTTTTGGAAGACTTCAAGACATATATCAAAACACTCATACTTAACAAAAATGGTTACAGTTACTTTTCCATTCTTTTCTTTCATCAAGAATTCTAGTCGTATTCTTACCCGTATTATACACAGCTTCAAAACGTACTTACTATGAGTATATACCAATAGGAACTAGCATGGGATTCCACTCTTGATTATGTCATGTATGACTATTCAATTTTAACTTCTACCATGAGCTAGTCAACTAACTAGAACTCCTTTTAACCCCACTCACCACTCACCAATTACCACTCATCATTCACTCCATTTCACTTCCAATTCTCTTTCTAATTCTCTCTCAACACACACACACACACACTATTATGAACATATTTTTACAGTAGTTAATCATCATCTTCATCAAAAATCACTTCAAGAATCAAGCTATAATCATCATAGGAAGAACACTTCAAGAACACTTCAAAAATCCCTTCAAGTTTACTAATTTACTTCTAAGCTTTCTAATCCATTCCAAGTAATCATCTAAGATCAAGAAACCTTTGTTATATATAGTAGGTTATCTTTCTTATTCAAGGTAATATTCATATTCAAACTTTGATTCAATTTCTATAACTATAAACTATCTTAATTCGAGTAAAAATCTTACTTGAACTTGTTTTTGTGTCATGATCCTACTTCAAGAACTTTCAAGCCATCCAAGATCCTTTGAAGCTAGATCATTTCTTGTCACTTCCAGTAGGTTTACCTACTAAACTTGAGGTAGTAATGATGTTCATAACATCATTCAATTCATATATATAAAACTATCTTATTCGAAGGTTTAAACTCGTAATCACTAGAACATAGTTTAGTTAATTCTAAACTTGTTCGCAAACAAAGTTTAATCCTTCTAAATTGACTTTTAAAATTAACTACACACATGTTCTATATCTATATGATATTCTAACTTAATGATTTAAAACCTGGAAACACGAAAAACACCGTAAAACCGGATTTACGCCGTCGTAGTAACACCGCGGGCTGTTTTGGGTTAGTTAATTAAAAACTATGATAAACTTTGATTTAAAAGTTGTTATTCTGAGAAAATGATTTTTTATTATGAACATGAAAATATATCCAAAAATTATGGTTAAACTCAAAGTGGAAGTATGTTTTCTAAAATGGTCATCTAGACGTCATTTTTTCGACTGAAATGACTACCTTTACAAAAACGACTTGTAACTTATTTTTCTGACTATAAACCTATACTTTTCTGTTTAGATTCATAAAATAGAGTTCAATATGAAACCATAGCAATTTGATTCACTCAAAACGGATTTAAAATGAAGAAGTTATGGGTAAAACAAGATTTGATAATTTTTCTCATTTTAGCTACGTGAAAATTGGTAACAAATCTATTCCAACCATAACTTAATCAACTTGTATTGTATATTATGTAATCTTGAGATACCATAGACACGTATACAATGTTTCGACCTATCATGTCGACACATCTATATATATTTCAGAACAACCATAGACACTCTATATGTGAATGTTGGAGTTAGCTATACAGGGTTGAGGTTGATTCCAAAATATATATAGTTTGAGTTGTGATCAATACTGAGATACGTATACACTGGGTCGTGGATTGATTCAAGATAATATTTATCGATTTATTTATGTACATCTAACTGTGGACAACTAGTTGTAGGTTACTAACGAGGACAGCTGACTTAATAAACTTAAAACATCAAAATATATTAAAAGTGTTGTAAATATATTTTAAACATACTTTGATATATATGTATATATTGTTATAGGTTCGTGAATCAACCAGTGGCCAAGTCTTACTTCCCGATGAAGTAAAAATCTGTGAAAGTGAGTTATAGTCCCACTTTTAAAATCTAATATTTTTGGGATGAGAATACATGCAGGTTTTATAAATGATTTACAAAATAGACACAAGTACGTGAAACTACATTCTATGGTTGAATTATCGAAATCGAATATGCCCCTTTCTATTAAGTCTGGTAATCTAAGAATTAGGGAACAGACACCCTAATTAACGCGAATCCTAAAGATAGATCTATTGGGCCTAACAAACCCCATCCAAAGTACCGGATGCTTTAGTACTTCGAAATTTATATCATATCCGAAGGGTGTCCCGGAATGATGGGGATATTCTTATATATATGCATCTTGTTAATGTCGGTTACCAGGTGTTCACCATATGAATGATTTTTATCTCTATGTATGGGATGTGTATTGAAATATGAAATCTTGTGGTCTATTGTTAAGATTTGATACATATAGGTTAAACCTATAACTCACCAACATTTTTGTTGACGTTTAAAGCATGTTTATTCTCAGGTGAATACTAAGAGCTTCCGCTGTTGCATACTAAAATAAGGACAAGATTTGGAGTCCATGTTTGTATGATATTGTGTAAAAACTGCATTCAAGAAACTGATTTCGATGTAACATATTTGTATTGTAAACCATTATGTAATGGTCGTGTGTAAACAGGATATTTTAGATTATCATTATTTGATAATCTACGTAAAGCTTTTAAACCTTTATTTATGAAATAATGGTTATGGTTTGTTTTAAAAATGAACGCAGTCTTTGAAAAACGTCTCATGTAGAGGTCAAAACCTCGCAACGAAATCAATTAATATGGAACGTTTTTAATCAATAAGAACGGGACATTTCAAGTACTGCCTATCATCCACAGACTGATGGGCAGAGCGAAAGGACAATACAAATGCTTGAATACATGCTACGAGCATGTGTTATTGATTTTGGAAACAATTGGGATCGACATCTACCATTAGCAGAATTTTCCTACAACAACAGTTACCACTCGAATATCGAAATGGCACCATTCGAAGCACTTTATGGTAGAAAGTGTAGATCTTCGATTTGTTGGAATGAATTGGGGGATAGACAGATTACGGGTCCAGAGATAATCCAAGAAACTACCGAGAAAATCATCCAAATTCAACAACGGTTGAAAACCGCTCAGAGTCAACAAAAGAGCTACGCGGACCTTAAAAGGAAAGATATAGAATTTGAAATTGGAGAGATGGTCATGCTTAAGGTTTCGCCTTGGAAAGGTGTTGTTCGATTTGGTAAACGGGAGAAACTAAATCCAAGATACATTGGACCATTCAAGATTTCAGATCGTGTCGGACCAGTAGCCTACCGACTTGAATTACCTCAACAACTCGCCAATGTACATAATACCTTTCACGTCTCGAATCTGAAGAAGTGCTTAGCTAAAGAAGATCTCACTATTCCTTTAGACGAAATTAAAATCAACGAAAAAATACAATTCGTTGAAGAACCCGTCGAGATAATGGATCGTGAGGTTAAAAGGCTCAAGCAAAATAAGATACCAATCGTCAAGGTTCGATGGCATACTCGTAGGGGACCCGAGTTCACCTGGGAGCGTGAAGATCAAATGAAGCTGAAATACCCGTACCTATTTCCAGAAGATTCGTCAACACCTTCAACAGCTTAAAATTTCGGGACGAAATTTATTTAACGGGTAGGTACTGTAGTGACCCAAACTTTTCATTGATTATATATTAAATGAAAACTATATTTGCATGATTAAATGTTTCCAACATGTTAAGCAATCAAACTTGTTAAGACTTAATTTATTGGAATGAGTTTCATGTAGACAATTGACCACCCAAGTTGACCGGCGATTCACGAACGTTAAAACTTGTAAAAACAACATGATATATATATATATATATATATATATATATGTATATATATATATATATGTATTTAACATGATATTATGATGAGTCAGTATCTCACCAAGTACATTAACAATGAGTTATATACATAAAATGAAAGTAGTGAAATAAGAAACGCGAAACGATATATATAACGGCTATCGTTACAACAACGTCTTACTAAAAACATATGTATCATGTTAAGATATTAATACACTATGTTTAACATCATGAAATGATAATTACATATATCATTAAGCGTATTAACAATGAACTACACGAGTAAGATGAGACTACTAACTTAAGGATTTCGAAACAATACATATATGTAACGATTATCGTTGTAATAGTATTTTACACATATTTATATGATATTAAGATATATTAATACACCATGTTAACATGTTAACATAACAATTTAACATATCATTTAAGTGTAATAACAATGGATCAATTACATTTAACAAGATCGTTAACTTAAAGGTTCCGAAACAACACTTACATATAACGACTAACGATGACTTAATGACTCAGTTAAATGTATATACATGTAGTGTATTAGGATGTATTAATACACTTTTGGAAGACTTCATGACATATATAAAAGTACTTCTACTTAACAAAAATGCTTACAATTACATCCTCATTCATTTTCATCAACAATTCTACTCGTATGCACCCGTATTCGTACTCGTACAATACACAGCTTCTAAGATGTATATACTATTGGTATATACACTAAATCATCAGCTCCTTAGCAGCCCATGTGAGTCATTAAATATGTGGGAACCATCATTTGGCAACTAGCATTAAATATCTCACAAAATTACAAAAAATATTATAAATCATTCATGAATTATTTACATGAAAACAAACTTACACATCCTTTATATCTAATCCATATACCAACTACCAAAAACACCTAAAAACACTTTCATTCTTCAATTTTATTCATCTAATTAATCTCTCTCAAGTTCTATCTTCATGTTCTAAGTGTTCTTCATAAATTCTATAAGTTCTAGTTTCATAAAATCAAGAATACTATCGAGTTTGCAAGATTACTTCCAAGCTTTCTAATCCAATCCAAGTAATCATCTAAGCTCAAGAAATCTTTCTTATATACAGTAAGATATTTTTATAATACAAGGTAATACTCATATTTAAACTTTGATTCAATTTTTATAACTATAACTATCTTATTTTGAGTGGAAATCTTACTTGAACTTGTTTTCGTGTCATGATTCTACTTCAAGAACTTTTAAGCCATTCAAGAATCCTTTGAAGCTAGATCAATTTTTTTCACTTCCAGTAGGTTTACCTACTAAACTTGAGGTAGTAATGATGTTCATAACATCATTCGATTCATATATATATAAAACTATCTTATTCGAAGATTTGAACATGTAATCACTAGAACATAGTTTAGTTAATTCTAAACTTGTTCGCAAATAAAGTTAATCCTTCTAACTTGACATTTAAAATCAACTAAACACATGTTCTATATCTATATGATATGCTAACTTAATGATTTAAAACCTGGAAACACGAAGAACACCGTAAAACCGGACATACGCCATCGTAGTAAAATCGGGGGCTGTTTTGGGTTATATATATATATATATATATATATATATATATATATATATATATATATATATATATATATATATATATACACTTTGAGTTGTGATCTAGCCTGAGACGTGTATACACTGGGTCGTGGATTGATTCAAGAGATATATATATATATATATATATATATATATATATATATATATATATATATATATATATATATATATATATTGATTTATTTCTGTACATCTAACTGTGGACAACTAGTTGTAGGTTACTAACGAGGACTACTAACTTAACAAATTTAAATCATAAAAACGTAATAAAAAATATTGTGAATATATTTCGATCATACTTTGATATATATGTATATATTTGTTATAGGTTCGTGAATCAACCCGTGGCCAAGTCCAATTCTTGACAAATTGATAATCTGTAAAAGTGAGTTATAGTCCCACTTTTAAAATCTAATATATTTTGGGATGAGAATACATGCAGTTTTATAAATGTTTTACAAAATAGACACAAGTACGTGAAACTACATTCTATGGTTGAATTTATTAAACTGAATATGCCCCTTTTTAGGCTGGTAATCTAAGAATTAGGGAACATACACCCTAATTAACGCGAATCCTAAAGATAGATCTATAGGCACTAACAAGCCCCAGTCAGAGGATTTGAACTGCTTTAGTACTTCGATTTTATCATGTCCGAAGGGAGTCCCGGAATGATGGGCATATTCTATATGCATCTTATTAATTTCGGTTACCAGGTGTTCACCATATGAATGATTTTTATCTCTATGTATGGGATGATGTTTATGAAAAATGGAAATATGAAATCTTGTGGTCTATTATTACAATTTGATATATAGGTTAAACCTATAACTCACCAACATTTTTGTTGACGTTTAAAGCATGTTTATTTTCAGGTGATTATTATGAGCTTCCGCTGTTGCATGCTAAAATATAGACAATATTTGGTGTCAGTATGCTTGTATAATATTGTTTAAAAACTGTATTCGAAGACATATATTGTTGTGTAATATTATTGTAAACCATTATGTAATGGTCGTGTGAAAACGCTATATTTTAGATTATCATTATTTGATAATCGTTGTAATATTTTAAAGGTTATGGTTTGTTTTAAAAATCGAATGCAGTCTTTGAAAAACGTCTCATATAGAGGTCAAAACCTCACAACGAAATTAATTAATATGGAACGTTTATAATTGATATGAACAAGACATTTCATATTATTACCATCATTTATTCGTCCAGTTCATCATCACCGTTAACCATCATTATCATTCAACCATATCATCACTAATCCGTAGCAATGATCTAGTGATCTAGTAGCAATAGTTTGATCGAAAAGAAAAAAACATCAATAACAGTTTAGGAGTAATCGAAAGTGTTGATCTTTTTGGTTTCTTAAACATAAAGGTTGCGGTAATATATCGAATAGTAGGCAGATAATTCGTTGGTTGTTATCGAATGACAGAAAAAACTGAAGAAGATTATTTGGTTGATGGTTTGTTGGAGATGTATTGATGGTGTTCGAATTGTTGCAGCAGTAGACAGGATCAAATAACAATAACAATGATCGATGGTGACTTTGTTTTGGCTGCATAGTAATAACAAAAAAAAAATGGGACAAGTTGCAGGTTGATCAAAACACTGTAGTAGCAGTCAAACATGAGTAGAAAGTGACGGTTGTTTAAGGTGTTTCCATGGGGTTTGTAGGGTGGCGTAGATGGTGGTGGTTTGATCATGGTGACAATCAGTGGTGGTGTGCGGTTTGAAGGTGATGATCAGTGGTGTGGGTTGTCGATGGTGATTTCACGATGGTGGTTGTGGTGGGGCTCATCATCAAGCAACAACTAATATTGTGCGTTTTTATTTCAATCTAGAGCAACAATCATGTAATCACAGTAGTAATCACAATCGTGTTTGAGATGGTTTTAAGCTCGTTCGAATAGGAGAAGCAAAACAGGAATGGATGGGTGTTAGTGTTCAAAGGATAATGAAGGTGGTAGGGTGGTGATGAAGATTAAGGTGGTCGATGGTAATTCTTGAAAACAGGAACATGAAATCAAGAAATAGAAATGGGTTTCCTTGAACATATCTCGTGTGTATATATATATATATATATATATATATATATATATATATATATATATATATATATATATATATATATATATATAATTCTGTTATGTGGGATTCGAAAGAGGGACAAGATTTATCACGCATAGTAACTAGATCTTCAATTAAGTATAGTAGTAGTTGGATGAATTTGAATAAACATTGTAACAACTTTCACTAATTGGAGTCATAATTCAAATCACGGGTAGAACAGAAATATATATAATATAATATTAATGATATATAATAATAATAAACGTATAATATTAATCATAAGCAGCCATCAAATTGTCTTATTCTATCGACAGTTTATTAGGGATAGTATTTGGTACTTCGTTGTTAATCAGTGGCGGATAAAAGTTCTCAGAAAAATCCCAAAATTTTAAATTACATAGTTTTATTTATTTTGGTCATTATGGTATAAAATTTAATCATTAATTTATTAAATAAAAATTACATTAACTGTCCCTCTCAATTCTATGTAAAATATAAAAAGTGTTAAAATTTAATAACTAGATCCTAAATACATTTTTAGTAAGCCTAAAATTTATAGAACTCATTTTCGAATCACCGTTTATTTTAAAATCATATAAGTTTGAATTTAACTTACTTAATATCAATCAGGACATCAAATAAGTATTACAATCATTTAATATTTATTTTTAATATACTTTATTTATATATATAGATATATTTTAAATAATAATTATTATAATATCTTATTTTTTATTTATTTTACATAATTAAATTTTAATAGCAATAACATATTATATTTCAAATTATATTTTCAATTACCATTTATATATATATATATATATATATATATATATATATATATATATATATATATATATATATATATATATATATATATATATATACACACACACACATATCTATTTACAATTAATTTTTCGTGAATCGTCGAAACTGGTCGAAGGTAATTGAATACATGAACATAGTTCCAAAATTTTCGAGCTTCAACATTATAGACTTTGCTTATCGTGTCGGAAACATATAAAGATCAAGTTTAAATTTGGTCGGAAATTTCTGGGTCGTCACAAGCGGATCATTTATTTCAACGACCCTCATCATTTGCACCCACACACGCTTGAAGGAAACTCCTACCCGGGTTGCTTGGCAACTAATCGCGGGACCTTGTTTGCTTGGCAACTAATCGCGAGACATTGGAGAGAAAACCTTCCGCCCCCAGGAATTGAACCCGGGTTGCTTGACAACTAATCGCGGGCCCTTTCACACTGAAGCTTGATATCGTTGAAGCGAACGTTCGTTGGTATAATAAAGTGTGCTTTAAAAATAAGTATTTATATTTTTAATAATAATTATAGGTAATAACAAATGACTCTTGAAATTTTTTCAAAAATTAAAATACAATTATTATATGAAGGTTGTACAATATGCTTCAAAGTTTGCACATGTGTTCATGATGTGTTTTGTAAAAGATTGTACAATTTTTTTTAAAGTTTGTAAATATTGTCATATGAGTGTTTTATTATAAGGTTGTACATAATGCTTCAAATACTGTACATATGGTTATGAGAGTGTTTTACCATAAGGTTGTACATAATGCTTTAATTATTGTACATATGGTCATTGGGTGTTTTATTAGGTTGTACATAATGCTTCGTATATTATACAATTAACATGTTAATATTTTTATTAAAAATAATTATTTATTTTAATGACATCATCATGGGGACTTAGATTTTTATTTATTTATATTTGAATTTTTTAAGCTTAAATAATTATTATTTATGACATTATCATTTTAGAGATTTATTTGCGTTTGTAGTCCAACGGATAGGATAATTGCCTTCTATTTTAGAGATTTATATGATACTATAAATTGGTTATTATATGAAGTAGGATAATAAGTTATTTATAACTATGCATATATAAGTAAAAAAAAAAAAAAAACTTAATATGATCATCTTACTATGTCATGTTCCAAATTATATAACGAAATTGAAAAAAAAAGTATCAACTAGAATGCTTATTATATATATTTGATCATCATGAATATTAATTTGTAAAGTTAACTCAATATTTTAAATAATATATATGGTGCTAGAAAAGTCTTTTTAATATATTTTTTTTTTTGATATTAATGTAAGCAGTTAATTTATTTGAATGTTTTGACCATAAAAGTTCACGTCGGTTCATAAAACTATTGAATTATATTTAGATCGATCCACGAGTAAACCGTGATTCACTGAAATCCGTGAGTTGTGAGTATGGGTAAGAATAACGTTGTCGATAATCCGAGGGTTCAAGGGTTGAAAAATATCCGCGAGTACGAATCGTGAGTCAAGTGAATCCGAGCTCACAATCCGCAGGTGCTAGGTGCAATTTTTCTATGTGGGATTCTAATTGATGTTTTTTGCTATTAAAAAAGGTATAGTCGAATATCTGGCAGTATGTAAGAGATGCAAATCACGCAACCTATAGCTAAAAGGACATAAGATTGAGATTAATCTAATGACTTCTGGTTTAAAATGTATTGTCCCCCTATCAATAATTCAATATGTTGCCACTGCTTATACATGTTTTAATAAGCACTATAATTTTCATATTCATTTTTGAATTATATGCAGTTAATCATCTAGAATCTAGAATTTTCATTTATAACGCAGGGTATATCCCTTTACCCTGGATTACTTTAAGGTTTCACTATGACGAGATTTGGAGGTCCACACGTTTACGAATTTTCGTTTACAGGAATTGACGATTCTGAAATTTCTGATCATTACATTAAATACTGTTTCAGTGTTTTACAACTACAATACGCATATTGTCGATTGGTACATAAGTTTTATAACAAGAATTTTATTTAATAACAAGTAAGAAATAAAAAGTAACAACCCTAACTTTTCGGTTCAGATTTAAAACCCATAATCAACTGATCACGTACAATTACGAATTCCCATATGATAAGCAAGTTAATAAATTACATATTCATTCTATCTCATAAAAAGTGTCCACCTTACTATTTTGATTTGTCCTAAAATTGTTGTCCTTTACTCCAATTTTAAACCGTTAAAGTTTCAATTATGTACCTTTTATTGTTTGAAATCTAACATTAATTCTAGCAATTAAATTATTAGTAACTTTTTATAACAACATTAAATGAGGGACAATTTAGACAATTCATTAAAATATTTTAAATCTAATAAAATGTTAAACCGGGCTGTTTTTAGGACGTGGGGAGTATATGACTTTTATTTGTGCAAAATATTTTGAGCATACATTTCATGTTACTAAAAACGATAGTCAATTAAAGTGCTATCTATTAAAAGTCAAGAATTACACATACACTTGCACACGCTATCAATTCAAAAACCCTAAAAGGCCCCCTTCCCTTATTTCCCCCCTCAAATTAGAGCCCTCCTTGGAGCCGAAAGGAGGTCGACCCTCCACAAGTAACCCCAACACTTATTATATATATATATATATATATATATATATATATATATATATATATATATATATATATATATATATATATATATATATATATATATATATATAGGGTGAGGATCCAGAGTGAATCAGAGGTGGTAGAGAACCGAGAGAACCAACAACTCGACTTTCATCTATGTGCAGCTCGACCTTCAATCTGCGTGCAGATTGAGTCAATCTGCGTGCAGCTCGATCAAGCTGGGTGCAGACGGAGTAAATCTACGTGCAGATTGAGTCAATCTGCGTGCAGATCGAGTCAATCTGCATGCAGATTGAGCTTGTTTTGGGTGCAGGCACACTCTGTTCTTCGTAAGAAAATTGAATCTCTCAAAATCAAACCTATAGCAAAAATTAAAAACGCAGATTTATTAGGTTTCATCACGTGAATCTATGTGCAAAGTTTCAGATTCTAACTCCTAGATTTGAGCTCGAATTCGTGAGTCAAATATTTGAGGGAAAAAAGTCAACAATTTCTTCATAGCTCAAATTCATAATCTATATGATGTTTCAGCTTAAATTGACCATTGACGAGCATTAGATGCAACATTTTAAGCAATTTTCATGTTGGAATCATCATCTAAAACGCCTTTGATTGATGTTACGAATTCATGTTCATCGTTCACAAGTGATGGTTCGCTGGGTTCTCTGCTATGCATAGTTCTTCCAAGATCCTTTCACTATATATATATATATATATATATATATATATATATATATATATATATATATATATATATATATATATATATATATATAGTGGTAGGATCAAGAGGGAAGTAACCAATCGGGGGGAAGCGGGAGGAAGCAAAATTTTTTTTTTTCGTTTTTTGAAAAAACTTTCTTCACGAACATTATAGATTGGATGAAAATAAGAACATTTAGAAAAGACACTTCGTGATGAATGTTATTATTTTGGCGTAAAAACGCTCGAAGAAGTAATATATAACAATTATCGTGTTTTTCGAGCGTATGTTGAGGTTTTAGACATTAGGGTTTAGATATTAGGGTTTATAGGGTTTAGATATTAGGGTTTAGAAATTTAGGGTTTAGGGTTTAGATTTAGGGTTTAGATTTAGGATTTAGATTGAGTTTTTAACACGAACGGCTTAGAGTTTAGGGTTTAGGGTTTGGTGTTTTGGGTTTATGGAATAAACCCAAAACACCAAACCCTAAACCCTAAACCCTAAACTCTAAATCGGGCTAAATTTTACTTCTCAAAACATGAAAAAAAAAAACGTTAACATTCTTCACGAACAATATTATCTTGAATGTTATTTTTGTCGATCGTTTTCCCGCCAAAATAATAACATTCATCACGAAGTGTCTTTTCTAAATGTTCTTATTTTCATCCAATCTATAATGTTCGTGAAAAAGTTTTTTCAAAAAACGAATTTTTTTTTTGCTTCCCCCCGATTGGTTACTTCCCCATTGAGTTTAACATTTGCTTCCCCCCGTTTGTACCCCATTTAGTGCTTAGCAATGGATTGGTCCTATATATATATATATATATATATATATATATATATATATATATATATATATATATATATATATATATATATATATATATAGGACCAATCCATAGCTAAGCACTAAATGGGGTACAAACTGGATAAGTGAATATGGGCCTCACATTTTAGAAATACTAATTTATACTAAAAAACGCAGAAGGGTATTTTGGTCATTTTCAGAATTTTATTTTCCATAGCTTTTTTTCAGCAGCAAAGCAGCAATAAAAAGAAAATAAAATAAAGTACTCCAGTTAGGGTTCATACACTATCACGTTCATCATCATTATTTATCAAAATTCATACTTTCAAAAGATGATTCCTACAACAAACTGATGTTACATGCCAATGGGGCTTTGCCTCATTGGTCACCATGTTAACATGGTGTTCGAGGAGACCAAGGGTTCGAGTCTCGGGGGGGGGGGGAATTTCGTGAATTAACTCTAACCACTAACATTGCCTTTCAAAAAAAAACAAACTGATGTTACATTCATGATCTTAACACTAATCCTAAACTACTTTCATCGTCAATTTTGATTTACATCAACAAATTTGAAGAGTTTGATCTCGAGTTCATGTTTCATTCGAAAACTCACAAATCGAGGAGTATAGTACGATTTAGACAATCTCAGGATGAAATGAGCATAGATTTGGATTCATTATCACTTGTTTGTACTTCGTGATTCATCGATTCAAATTGAAGAACATCATGGAAATTGCAAATTCTAAGTCAAACTTCACTCACTTTCGGTCAACTAATTGATTCGAGAGTTTCGTGATGTTTCTGATCAAAGTGATGATCTAAAAGTGTTCCTGGATCATTTTTTTGTATGTTGGTAGCTTATCAATTATTTTATGGTAATTGTATGTTGATGGTTTAACATTTGTTTTATGTGTTGCTTAATCAAATATGTGTATATAATGATATAAGGCCCTTCTACTAACATGTTTATATCTATTCTAGGAAAATAAACAACTTGCACTCATTCAAATACGTTATATCAAACTTGAGATTGTAAATTTCACCATCCGAATCAAGGTTGTATGGATATTACTGCCCAAAAGGGATAAGGCTATGACAAGCACAATTTGATTAAAGAAGTCATCGTTACTGCTGAACAGGTTATTATTTATCCTTGTTTGTACAGTTAAAAATTCAAAAGTCATATGTATTATAGCTATTTGATGTTTCGAAATGATATATCAAATGACATTGTTTGAAATTTTAATTCTGTAATTGACATTTTTGATATATTTGGTTTTTGAAAGTATAATATTCCTGTTTATATTCATGTTAATTGGAAGTTTCAATAATGGTGGTTTTTTATCATCCATTTCCAGATTATACAGCTTCTTGAATTGACATTTTTGCTAAATATTACACGATATATTCTAGCCTATGTTGTGCATGCAGATATGAAATATGTTGGTTTTTCTTCACAAACTTTGATTTGGGAATAATTTAAGGGTTTATATCACAAACCTACTAATATCTATGTGTACACAATATTAGGAAGCTTATTATGCATCTGAATTTGAAGTAATTAGCATATGCTAAATCTATATTTACATTAAGAGTGTAATGTGACTGTTAATGTCTTGATAGAGATCCACTCAAACTATCTTGATTCATGTATGGTACTTCTATGCATACTCAAAATTGGTAAATTTTGTTAGGATTAATCATAACATAATAACAATATCATATAGTGGTGACAAACTCTTTGAGAGCATGTAAATTTTTAAATCAGACTTTTGTGTTGACAGACTCTTTTGCAGCATCACGAATTAAATTCATAATAAAGCATGAAATCAATCTAAAATTAACCACAATCATATGTTCACAAATTAAAGTCTTCAACTCATTTGTGACTCTCAAACAGGAGTTTAAAACCACTATGAATCGAGTTTAATAGTAAACTAATGAGCATGAAAGACTATCTTGGTATGTATTCTTCTATCTTTTTTTCAATATTGATTACATAAATCTATGGAACTTATACTTCTAACCTGATAGTTTTATCTATTTATTTATTTATTATTTTTCTTTATGTGTGTAGCACTTGGAGTCATTTTTTCTGCAACAGATTCTGTTTGCACATTGTAGGTTAGGATTTTGTTGTGTGATATTAAAAAGTACAACAAACCGAGAACGTAGTAACAACTTTTATTTCATGATCAGGTGCTTAATCAAGAAGAAACACCGTTATTGTACAGTCTAGTGTTTGGAGAGGGTGTGGTGAATGATGCCACATATGTCGTACTTTTTAACGCAATTACGATATTTAACTCTCTGATATGAACCCAACTATTTTTCTTAGTTTTGGCTGGAGTTTCTTGAAATTGTTCGTGGGTAGCACCTTTTTGGGAGTTTGTAAGTTATTAATATTTATTTTTATTTATGTATAAAAATTATTAACTTTTTCTTTTATGTTTAGCAATTTTTTTTAATACTCCCTCTGCCAAAATCAATTTATCCACTACCATTATGCACATAGTTTTAGATAAGTGGTTTAATTTTATCATTGACTACTAAAAGGCTGTATTTTGCCACTTTAGCACTTTTTGATTGGTTGAAATGAAAATGAATAATTATTTTGGAACCTCCTAAAATGTTAACATGGAAAATTATATGGGTGTGGTGAGTATAACGTTTCTAATTGTTAACCATGTCAACTTTATATTTGCATCATGCCATCATATAACAGACTTTCGTTTGTATATGTAGGTTGGACTGTTATGTGCATTCATCATTAGAACTTTATTTGATGGAAGGTATGCGTATAATATTACTTACACAGTTCAATATAAAGGTATGCTGTTATGTTCATTCATCTTTTTTTTCATCATTCATCACCTCATTTTTATCATTCATCACCTCGTTTTTCTCATTCATCTTGTTTTTTTATTATTCATCGCCTTATTTTTATTACTCATCACCTCATTTTTATCATTAATCACATCCTTTTTATCATTCATCTTGTTTTTCATCATTCATCACCTCATTTTTATCATTCATCACCTCCTTTTTATTATTCATTATATCTTTTTTTATCATTCATCTTGTATTTAATCATTCATCACCTACTTTTTATTATTAATCTTTTTTTATCATTAATCACCTTCTTTTTTATCATTCATCACCTTATTTTTCATTCATCACCTCATTTTTTTTATCATTCATCTTGTTTTTTTTATCATTCTTCACCTCATTTTTTTTGCAAATCTTTTGTCATTCATTATATCCTGTTTATCATTCATTAAATCTTTTTTTATCGTTGACCTCCTTTTTATCATTCATCACCAAATTTTTATCATTTATCACCTTCTTTTTTATCATTCATTACCTCATTTTTATCATTCATTACCTCCTTTTTATCATTCATCTTCTTTTTTATTATTCATCACGTTATTTTGTCATTCTTTGCTTATCATTCATCAGCTATCTTAATCATTCACTGGGTATTTTTATCATTCATCGGATATTTTTATCATTCATCAGGTACTTTTTATCATTCATCACATTCTTTTATCATTCATAGTTTATCATTTATTAGCTACTTTTATCATTCATTTGGTATTTTTATCAATTATCAGGTATTTTGATGAATGATAAATGCTTGATGAATGATACTGTTTTTTGATAAATGAGAAGTGTTTGATTAATGATAGCATTATGATGAATGATAACTGTATCCTGATAAAAGATAAGTGTTTTTTTATATGAATGACAACAATTAGATGAATGATAATCGTTTGATATTTGGGCATTTGGTCTAGTGGTATGATTCTCGCTTTCGGTGCGGGAGGTCCCGAGTTCGATTCTCGAAATGCCCTATTCTTTTTTATAAAACTAATCATATTATATCAACTATTTGAAATTTCACTACTTTTGTAACTCTATTAAAATGTTTGATGATATAAAATATTTTAATGCAAGATAATCATTTTGTGATGATTCGTTATTGTTTTCTTATGAATGATAACCGATATTTAAAAAATGATAACTATTTGATGAAAAATAATTTAGATGAATGATAATTTTTTCTAATGAATGATAAATGTTTGATGAATGTTAATTTCCTGATCAAATGATAACTATTTGATGAATGATAATTGTTTTTCGACGAATGTTGAATGTTTTTCGATGAATTATAAATTTTTTTGATGAATGATAAATATTTTTCGATGAATGATAATTATTTTACGATGAATGATAAATGTTTTTCGATGAATTATAAACATTTTTCGATGAATGATAAATGTTTGATGAATGATAAATATTTTTTGATGAATGATAATTGTCCGATGATAATTGTTTTTTTGATGAATGATAAATGTTTTTCAATGAATGATAAATGTTTTTCTGATGGTTGGTGGTGGTTAGGGTGATTGGTGGCGGTGGTGGTGGTTGGTGGGTGGTGGTGGTGATAGGTGGTGGTGGTGATGGGTGGTGGTGGGTGGTGGTGGTGGGTTGTGGCGGGTAGTGGTGGTGGTGGTGGGTGGTGGTGGATGGTTGTGGTGGTTGGTGGTGATGGTTGGGGGTGGTGGTGGTTGGTGTTGGTAGTGGTGGTGGTGGTTGGTGGTGGTGGATAGTGGTGGTTGGTGGTGGAGGATTGAGGTTAGTGGTGGGGGGTGGTGGTTGGTGGTGGGTGGTGGTAGTGTGTGTGGTGGTGGTGGGTGTGTGGATGGTGGGTAGTGGTGGTGGATGGTGGTGGTGGGTAGTGGGTGGTTGGTGGTGGGTGGTGGTGGGTGGTGGTGGGTGGTGGTGGTGGTTGGTGGTGCTTGTGATGGTTGGTGGTGGTAGGTGGTGGTGGATGGTGGTGGTGGTTAGTGGTGGGTGGTTGGTGGTGGGTGGTTGGTGGTGGTGGTGGGTGGTGGTTAGTGGTGGTGGCGATTAGTGGTGGTAGTTGATGGTGGCGGTTGGTGGTGTGTGGTGTTGGTGGTGTTTGGTGTTGGTGGTGGTGGGGGTGGTTGGTGGTGGTGGTAGTGGGTAGTGGTGGTGGGCGGTGATAGTGGTGGTGGTTGGTAGTGGTTGGTGGTGGTTGGTGGTAGTAGTGGGTGGTGGTGGTAGTGGGGGGAGGTGGTGGTGGTGGTTGGTAGTGTTTGGTGGTACTGGTGGGTGGTGGTGGTTGGTGGTTGTGGTGGTTGTGGTGGTTGGTAGTGGTAGTGGGTGGTGATGGTGGGTGGTGGTAGTTGGTGATTGGTGGTGGTTGTTGGTGGTGGTGGTTGTTGGTGGTGGTGGTGGGTGATGGGTGATGGTGTTGGTGGTGGTGGTGGTGGTGGTTGGTGGTGGTGGAGGTGATAGGTGGTGGTGGAGGTGAAAGGTGGTGGTGGGTGGTGGTGGTTGGTGGGTGGGGGTGGCAGGTGGTGGTGGGGGTGGCAGGTGGTGGTGGGGGTGGTGTGTGGTAGTGGTGGTGGGCGATAGGTGGTGGTGGCGGTTGGTGGTGGTGGTAGGTGATGGTGATGGGGGGTGGTGGTTGGAGGTAGTGGGTGGTGGTTATAGGTAGTGGTGGTGGGTGGTGGTGGTAGGGGGTGGTGGTGGGGGTGGGTGGTGGTTGGTGGTAGCGGTGGGTGGCGGTTGGTGGTGGTGGATGTTAATGGTTGGTGGTGGTTGGTGGTGGTGGTTGGTAGTGGTTGGTGGGGGTTGGTGGTGGTAGTGGGTGGTGGTGGTGGTTGGTGGTAGTGGGTGGTGGTGGTGGGTGGTGGTTGGTAGTGCTGGTGGGTGGTGGTGTTGGTGGTGGTTGTGGTGGTAGTGAGTGGTGGTGGTTGGTGGTGTGTGGTGGTGGTGTGTGGTGGTGGTGTGTGGTTGGTGGTGGGTGGTGGGTGATGGGTGATGGTGGTGGTAGTTGTTGGTGGTTGGTGGTGGTTGAGGTGATAGGTGGTGGTGGGTGGTGGTGGTTAGTGGTGGGGTGGTGGGTGGTGGTAGGTGGTGGTGGGGTGGTGGGTGGTAGTGGTTGTGGGCGGTGGGTGGTGGTGGCTGTTGGTGGTGATGGGTGGTGGTGGTTGGTGGTGGTTGGTAGTGGTGGTGGTTGGTGGTGGTTGGTAGTGGTGGTGGTTGGTGGAGGTGGTGAATGGTGGTGGTGGTGGATGGTGGTGGTGGGTGGTGGTGGTTGGTGGTGGTGGTGGTGCGTGGTAGGGGTGGTGGAGGTGGGTGGTGGGTGGTGACGTGTGGCGGCGGTGGCGGTTGGTGGGGGGGGTGGTAGTGGTTGGTAGTGGTGGTGGTGGGTGGTGGTGGTGGTTGGTGGTAGGTGGTGGGTGATGGATGACGGTGGTTGGTGGTGGTGATGGGTGGTGGTGTGTGGTGGTGGTGTGTGGTGGTGGGCGGTGGTTGGTGGGTGGTGGTAGGTGGTGGTGATGGTTAGTGGTGGTGGTCATGGTGGTGGGCGGTGGTGGTTGGTGGGGCGGTAGGTGGTGGTGGTTGGTGGTGGTGGTGGTGGTTGGTGTGTGGTGTTGGTGGTAGCGGTTGGTGGTGTTTGGTGTTGGTGGTGGTGGTGGTGGTTGGTGGTGGTGGTAGTGGGTAGTAGTGGTGGGCGGTGATAGTGGTGGTGGTTGGTAGTGGTTGGTGGTGGTTGTGGGTGGTGGTGGTAGTGGGGGGAGGTGGTGGTGGTGGTGGTTGGTAGTGTTTGGTGGTACTGGTGGGAGGTGGTGGTTGGTGGTTGTGGTGGTTGTGGTGGTTGGTAGTGGTAGTGGGTGGTGATGGTGGGTGGTGGTAGTTGGTGGTTGGTGGTGGTGGTGTGTGGTGGTGGTTGGTGGTGGGTGATGGGTGATGGTGGTGGTGGTTGGTGGTGGTGGAGGTGATAGGTGGTGGTGGAGGTGAAAGGTGGTGGTGGGTGGTGGTGGTTGGTGGGTGGTGGTGGCAGGTGGTGGTGGGGGTGGTGTGTGGTAGTGGTGGTGAGCGATAGGTGGTGGTGGCGGTTGGTGGTGGTGGTAGGTGATGGTGATGGGGGGTGGTGGTTTGAGGTAGTGGGTGGTGGTTGGTGGTTTTAGGTAGTGGTGGTGGGTGGTGGTGGTAGGTGGTGGTGGGGGTGGGTGGTGGTTGGTGGTGGCGGTGGGTCGCGGTTGGTGGTGGTGGATGTTAATGGTTGGTGGTGGTGGTGGTTGGTGGTGGTGGTTGGTAGTGGTTGGTGGGGGTTGGTGGTGGTAGTGGTAGTGGGTGGTGGTGGTGGTTGGTGGTAGTGGGTGGTGGTGGTGGGTTGTGGGTGGTGGTTGGTGGTGCTGGTGGGTGGTGGTGTTGGTGGTGGTTGTGGTGGTAGTGAGTGGTGGTGGTTGGTGGTGGTGTGTGGTGGTGTGTGGTTGGTGGTGGGTGGTGGGTGATGGGTGATGGTGGTGGTAGTTGTTGGTGGTTGGTGGTGGTGGAGGTGATAGGTGGTGGTGGGTGGTGGTGGTTGGTGGTGGGGTGGTGGGTGGTGGTAGGTGGTGGTGGGGTGGTGGGTGGTAGTGGTTGTGGGCGGTGGGTGGTGGTGGCTGTTGGTGGTGATGGGTGGTGGTGGTTGGTGGTGGTTGGTAGTGGTGGTTGGTGGTGGTGGTGGATGGTGGTGGTGGTGGTGGTGGATGGTGGTGGTGGGTGGTGGTGGTTGGTGGTGGTGGTGGTGCGTGGTAGGGGTGGTGGAGGTTGGTGGTGGGTGGTGACGGGTGGCGGTGGTGGCGGTTGGTGGGGGTGGGTGGTAGTGGTAGTGGTTGGTAGTGGTGGTGGTGGTTGGTGGTAGTTGGTGGTGGGTGGTGGTGGTGGTTGGTGGTAGGTGGTGGGTGATGGATGACGGTGGTTGGTGGTGGTGGTGGTGATGGGTGGTGGTGTGTGGTTGTGGGCGGTGGTTGGTGGGTGGTGGTAGGTGGTGGTGATGGTTAGTGGTGGTGGTCATGGTGGTGGGCGGTGGTGGTTGGTAGGGCGGTAGGTGGTGGTGGTTGGTGGTTGGTGGTGGTGGTTGGTGGTGGTGGTTGGTGGTTGGTGGTGGTGGTGGTTGGGTGGTGGTGGTTAGTAGTGGTGGTGGTTGGTGGTGGTGGAGGTGGTGGGTGGTGGCGGTTGCGATTGGTGGTGGTGGGTGGTAGTAGTTGGTGGTGGTGGTGGGTGGTGGTGGGTGGTGGTTGTAGGTGGTAGTGGTGGTGGGTGGTGGTCATGGTGGTGGGTGGTGGTGGTTGGTGGTGGTGGGTGGTGGTGGCTATGGTGGTGGGTGGTGGTGGTGGTAGTGATGGGTGGTAGTGGGTGGTGGTGGTTGGTGGGTGGTGGTGGTTGGTGGTGTTTGGTGGTGGTGGGGGTGGTTGGTTGGTGGTGGTGGTGGTGGTGGTGGAGGGTGATAGTGGTGGTAGTTGATGGTGGTAGGTGGTGGTAGTGGTTGTGGTGATGAAGGTAGTACTTAATATGTTAACTTTTGTATATTTAATTTTTATTAATTATAATTATTAAAATTATCTTTTTACCCTTCAATGCATTTTAAGGTAAAATGAAATTTTTTGATATTTTGTGGTCTATATTTACTTATTCGGTTTGTATTCGTTTTAAGCTTAGCCACGGATCGCGTCCATATATATATATATATATATATATATATATATATATATATATATATATATATATATATATATATATATATATATATATATATATATATATATATATATATATATATATATAGGTAGTACTTAATATGTTAACTTTTGTATGTTTAATTTTTATTAATTATAATTATTAAAATTATCTTTTTACCCTTCAATGCATTTTAAGGTAAAATGAAGTTTTTTGATATTTTGTGGTCCATATTTACTTATTCGGTTTGTACTCGTTTTAAGCTTAGCCACGGATCGCGCCCCTATATATATATATATATATATACAAGGTTGAAACAGACGCGAGACGGGGCCGAAACAGTAGCGACCTCAAAACGTCGCAACGGAAAAAACGGGGCCGAGACGGGGTCGAAACGGATGTTGACTAATGTTGACTTATATATATATATATATATATATATATATATATATATATATATATATATATATATATATATATATATTTACACATATATTAGAGCTAAATGACAAGTTTGCACCTATAATTACTATTAGCGTTAATATAATACAAAATGGAATACTAAACTAAGTCAATTTTGATTGATTTGACCGACTTATGACCGATTTTATCAGAATTTCTGACTTTTGACCGGCGTTGACCCAATTTTTACTGCATTTGACCTGACTTTTGACCGTTGACCGGCTTATAAGAAAACGAGACGAGGCCGAAACGGTTTAGCCACCAAAACGCCGCAACGGGCGTCGAAACGGAGGCAACGGACGCCGTTTACAACAGTGTATATATATATATATATATATATATATATATATATATATATATATATATATATATATATATATATATATATATATATATATATATATATATATATAACCAAGACTACACTCATTCTTTTCTTCACTTTTGCTTAAGCACACACATTTACATTTCTCTATAACATTTTCTTCATCCTCAACTTCAAAGCATGTTCAAAGTAATTGTCTTATTATCTTCATTATTTTCTAGATCTTTAATAAAAACAAAGTAGGAATTGTAGGGTGTGTTTTTTCAAATACACTTGAATATCTACATTCTTCTTCTTGAAGTGTTAAAATCTTATTATCTACTTATTTAACAAGTTATTTGAGTTGTCGTTAAGTCACCATAAATTTTATGAACAAGAACAAGCATGAATCTTGCTTTTGAACAACTTTTATTACTTAAAAAGAGCTGTCAAGAAATGATAAAATGCATTAACCAGACCTTATCTATATGATAACTAAATTTTCATACTTAAATCTTTTTACTTCGACTAAGCATTTTGATATATGGCTCATCACTTATGGTTGAGATTAACTATTTCAATTTTATTTTTCAAATATCAAGTGTCCGTTGAGTTGTGATTTTAAACCTTCATGTCTTAAGGTTACCATTTAGAGACCTATGCTTTATATTTGTAAAATAGAGTCTAGGATTTGAAAAGGTAACTCGGGGATCTAACTTTCAGTAACTGAATGGCTTTCATTGGTTAAGAAATAAGAGAGTTATGGCCTTTTCAAGTTGACCCTATAACTTTCTAGCTAACAAAAAGATCTAACTTCTAGAGTTTTTTTTTTTTTTTTTTTTTTTTAACAGCAGAAAATAAAATAAATAGAACTAGCGAGAAGCTAGAAAAAATTACATGAATGTTGATTCTTTTGCATGAATGTTGATTCCTGATGTCAAATTTACATACTAAAAACTTATAAAACGTAGCAACTCATAAATATTTGAGAACACATGATTTATCTAAGACATAGTAGATAATGTATGAAAATTTTTGACAAAAGATTTAAGACTTATAGTTATGTATACTATTTTATATGATTATTGCAAACTGAGATGTTCAACATTTATGTTTTTTTTTACCACTACTACTTAAAGCCTATTTTGAGAGAGTTATACTTTGACTCATAGGTCAAGACCATATTTGTTGAAGTGATGATTCAAAACTAAGTCTCGGACTTTGATTCATGAACTTTTGAAAAAAAAAAAATTGAGAGTTATGACCTCTCAAAGTTAGACATTCTTAACAGTTTTTTCTAGGGCTAATGCTAAAAATAGGCTACAAACTTACACAAATGTATCGATGTCGTCCACAAACTCATTTCCGTCCTACTGTCGCCTACAAACTTTGAAAAAATGTGCTAATATCAACATTTTGGCGTTTTGACCTGTTACGTACTATTTTTGACCTTTTTTTATTTATTTATAGAATTAAGGTCCAATCCACGAACGACACGTGTCAATTTTGACTGGTTTAGGCGGTAGCAAGTCATTTTTGTTTACATTGGTACACTTTTTGAAAGTTTTTGTTTACATTGGAACACTTTTTGAAAGTTTGTAGGCGACAGTAGGACGGAAATGCGTTTGTGGGCGACATCGGTACATTTGTGTAAGTTTGTAGCCTATTTTTGGCTTTAACCCTTTTTTCTAAAATAATTTCTTTACGTTCAATAAACAAAATCGATGTTTTGAATCAAACACGTAATGTACATGAGTGTGGCTTAAATACAACCCACCTTTATTGTCAGGTTTTGTACAGACTGTGACTACCCTCTTATAACTTAGGTCACTTGTCTCAGAACAACCGTACTCAAATCTGAACCCAAATTTTTTAAAATTAGATACTTTGCTTACGATGAGCTTTGTAGCGCCACTTTTAAATGTTTTCCTTTGGGGTGAGGATACATTGCTTTTTTTCGTTTTACATATGGACGCAAGTACTACTACGATTACTTTGTTCTATTGCATGAGTAACGAATACACATAATCCATACAAAGCCCCATTCTAATATCGTTAGTTATGGACTTAACCATGAATTATTGCGTATAGATCTATTTGGGATTGATACTTCTCACTCGGATTAGTCGCGCTAACATGTCAACAAGTGCATAATAATTTGAGCTAATGACACTTATGAGTGTTGCATTACGGGGTACTACGTAAGTTAAGCTTCGATATTGGGAGCTCGTGGCAATTAGAATACGTTTTACAAATGATTACTACTTGCAAATCTGTGAACTCACTGATATATGTTTACCGTTTTAAGCATGTAATCTTAGGTCTTTTAGTTATTCACTTCCGCATTACTAGTCGCATCTTGGAAGTCACAAGATTTGACCGATGGATGCTTGCATGCATGGAAATGCTTATTTTGTTAAAACTTGTATTACCGTCTTGTGAACTTAATCATGTACTTTTAACCATGAACCATACTGTTGGTTAGTGATCCGATGATAATATTCAAATATTAACCACTTTGTTTTGATGATGACACCAAGTCTTATGTGTATAAAAAGCGTATAAAACAACACAAGTTCACGAGCCTACATGATCTCTAGCAAACGACCAATACACAAAATATTTAAGTCAAAAGAGTCAATTGAAAAACACTGGAGGATCACGGCCAGGTCCATGGTCGACTGTAGGTCGGACTGTGGGATGCCCTGTACCTTAGTTCTTCGAAACAAGGTGCACGGTCGACTCCACGGTCAGCTGAGGCTTGACCGCAGTTTCTCCTCTTCGATTTTTTGATCGAAAAATGTTTGACTACTTTGGGGCATCTATAATTTACAAAACTCATTTAAACATGCTTAGAATAGTTGCCTCCTTCATATCCAAATGAGTTTTGATCACTAAAACACTAATTTTGGTTAATCACACTTAATGACGCCTTAATGACACTTTTAGCTTGTGATTAATGTTAAACACACAAGTATGGCTAAAAGTTCTTTTTCAAAAATTATCTTTTAAAATCTAAATTAAAAGTAGTGAAATACTTAAGATGGTCATTAAGTCTCAATAAAAGAGATGCTCTCCACTTGATTAACCATTAAGCATTACTTACATGCTTAATAAGTGTTTCGTGTAATTTCCCAAAAGTCTTCATGTAAAAATAAGTTGCTCTTATTTGGAAGGTTGCAAGTAACCAATGAATGCGTATGCTTGCAACCAAATATTGACAAATGCATGGAAGACTTGTGATATGGTTTTTGGAAGCTTGCTAATTGTCATGGAGCAAAAATCAGAATTTACCTCTTTTGGAATTAATGCCAAAAGTAATAAGAAAAGATACATTCCACTTTGGTATTTTATGGAAAGTCAATAATGGAAGACTTACTCCTTTTATTGGTGTCAAGTCACTTTAATGGAATAAATTTAACAAGTCACTTTTATGGAATAAATTTAAAAGACTTCAAGTATATAGTACATGGCTAGTAAAATGGTGTCATCAAAAGTAAGAGACAATATTTGTTTGTTTCTCTTTGGTTTCTTGGAATCTTGTCAATGGAAAATGGAGAAAACTCATCAACGGATATATTGAAGACATAAGAAGCAAGTCAAAAGATGTCATACTTCTTACATGCTTTTGTAAGATCCATATCAAGCATTGAAGCTAAGTGTCCATTCAAACACTAACGGATATATTTTTCAAATGGACTCTTGATCCATAAAAGCAAAGGCTTGAAGACATTTGAAGATAACCCTCCCACACTCCATTCAAGTACATCAAAGATCACATAGCACTTCATATTATTATATCTAGATATGTGATTAGCTAGAGGGATATTCTATCTTATACCCAAAATAGATGTGTGTAAACTCTAACCTTACTTCATTATCATTAGTGAGTTTACATTGTAAGCTACTTTCTTTGAAGTAATCAAAGAAGTAGCATCTAATTTCACTTAAAGTAAAACTTAGGTGATTATAAGCTACTAACTTGGGGTGATCAAGTTAGTGGCATTGTTCTTGTGATAAGAACATCATTCTACTTTGTTGACCAATTTCCTTGAAGGGACTTAGGAAATTGATTGTTCTTATGATAAGAACATTACTTATCTCATTGGAGATATGGGTGATTGAAGTAGTCTTTAATCTTTCGACGGGATAGAAAGATTATTGGTGTGTCTTATTGAGGAACAATTGTTGTAATCGGATCTCCACCGGGTTTGGAGAAAAGCTAGTGAAGTTAACTCTCCATTAGTGGATCGAGGAATGGATTAAGGTGGATTAGTTAATATCCACTCGAACCACTATAAATCTTTGTGTTTGAGCAATTTACTTTTATTTCATATATAGTCTAACAAACATAAGGGTACTATTTTGTCAAAACTAGTATTTTGAATTTGAAACAAAACAACATCAGAGTTGAACAACTTGCACGGTCGAATCCACGGTCGACAGTAGACTCGACCGTGGTATCATCTAAACTGAAAAATTTTAATAAATTGTTTCAGAACTATTCACCCCCTTCTAGTTCCTACAATTGGTATCAGAGCGGTTGCTCTAATCTTTGATCAAAAAAACATTTTTGTCATGTCCAAAAACTATTTTGTGCAAAAACCCGAGTCAAAGATCTTGGAACTAAGCTCTATTTATTTGGAGAACGCAAAAGAAATTTTGGATGAGTTAGTCTTGAATCACGATGAAAATTTTCATATGAGAAGCTACTTCAAGACACTCGCGTGATGTGGAGTCAAGGATCGAACCCGAATGCTCAAACTTACATCCATTATAGTGTACACAATAGAAGTACCTTAAATAAAGAAACATTCTTTGAATAAACCAAGTTAATTTTTTAAAAGTAAATTATGTAAAGAAAAATGTGGGGTTGAGTAAAAATCATAACTATAGTGTACACAATAGAAGCACCTTGAAATTTTCCATGAAACTTATGTCAATGCAATGTATGTGATAATTGAAATTACTTGTGCCTTGAATCCTTGCATGAAAAATGACATGAGTTATTGTTTGATGTGTGCTTGATTAATTGATCTTACATGCTAGAATACGTAGGTTATCACACATCTTAGAGCCTTAAGTGATAGATATAATATTTAAGATTAGACTCTAAGAATTTAAATAAGTATTCCCGATACTCATATAGTCAAACAAAAGGTTACTTAGGGGGTAATAATAACTTGAAACCAAAAATCACTAGCTTGTGACTATTTTGAACAAGAAAAAGAATTATCTTTCTTTGAAAATGATAAATAATGGTGATATAGTAAAATTGATTTTTGAAGTCAAAGATACCAAATGATAAACCACTACTTGGATATAAAAGACACCGTGAGTAAACCTATCACAAGATTTTCAAAAACACACTTTATAAAACTCAACATAGTGCCAAACCTGTCGGCGGTCGAACCTACGGTCGAACGTGGATCAACCGCATAGGCTCTGATCAAAATGTGCTCTCAAAATTTTAAGATCGGCCGTAGTTTGACACTTTTAGATGTTGAATCTTTTTAACATGGTTATAACATTAGTTTTACATTGTTTATTGGAAAGATTTAAACACTTGCTAATGTAAAGCTATTTATTATCATCAAATAGACACTTGTTTAGATGTAAAGTTTTTAACCCATAAGTGATAGTGATTCTCAAATAACTATAAGTGTACAAGATCAATTATTCTCACTCAAGACATGGACTTGGTTTATCAAATCTTAAAATATAAACATGTCTAAAAGGATAAACTCTAGTGTTTGAGAAAGGTACTAAAATGGGTTAGGGCGAGAGTATTAAATGTTAACAACCCCGGACCCAACGAACATTGGGTACCATGTTTTGTGTCTCTAACAAGTTGTAGGTTTATTAACAAGTGTCATGGAAGACGATGTAATCACAAGTATTCAAAACACATGTCCATGATAAATATGTCACACCGAGCATAAAGAACATGATGACCGTGATTTAATGTTTGATGGACATATTTGAAGGACCATTATCGGTAGAGGTAACATTTTTTGTAAATAAATGTGCTACTTGAATTCTAGCTTGTTATATGCATATATATTAACATGCTAGTTAGGTCATAACTCATTTGAAAGTAGAAACATGTTATGCATATAATTGTGTAGAATGCCTTATCTGCTTACAAGTAAAACTAGAAATGAGATAAAAATATGTCAATATATGCATTGCATCAACACATGTTCTTACGAATATAAAACTAATCACCCACGATAATATGTGATGGTCATTTAAGTGAATTCATTCTTAAGTTAAAATATAAAGGATCATTCTAATTAGATTGCTTCAACAAAGAAAATACTCGAGAAAAGATGCTAGCATTAAGAGAGAATAAATGACAAGATCATAAAAAGAATCATAACAAACAAATCTTAGGAGACATCAATAGGAGACAAATTAGATCTTAAGTGTGTAGGCTAAGTTCTCCGTTTTCTAGGTATAGTGTAGATTTTCAAAGATCAACTTTGTAGTCTTACTAAAGGGGTTGTATATGATTTCTATTATGCTTAATGAGATACATTTTTGATGAAATAACTCATTCAAGGCTTACACTTAAATGATATTATTCTTGTCTAAATTGCTAGAGTAGTAGTCATTGATAAAAATTGTTAGTTAAACGCATAAGCGTTTGTTAATTTGTTAGAATGTCTAAAACACACTTAGACATATTAGGACGGATGATTCTAAATCTTTGAGGTTAAAAAGATTTAAGAACAATTCATGCTCTTAATTTCTAAACTAGGATTAGGTTTGCGTCAAACGAACACCTAGAACAATAAAGTGAAATGAAAAGCTTCACTAACCTTTTTAGATAAGTGCTAAGGCATTAGACACACTTATGGAAATCAATGCTAGATTATCACTCAAAGGTGTAGGTGCGACTCCAAAGGTAGTTACGTCTCTAGGATACCCTTTAGAAATCAAATCCTTACAAAGTCTAAATAGACATCCTAGCAGGCTAAAGGAATAATCAAACATAACACATGAAAAGTTCAACACAATGTGATTAATAGTTAAAAATGTCCATGAACTAGAAACTAGAACTAAACCATTTCAAATATCTAGTTTAACAAAAGCTAATCACAATGAAAAGAAAAGAGTTGTTGAAACTAATCATAAGAATGAATGTCAAGAATGCATGGAAATGCATATTCTCTACTACCACCACATCTTGAAAGTTTTGATAGACTTTTTTTTTTTGTTAACGGTGGAACCCCAACTACGAAACAGGCACATTGGCCCCAACGCAACGAGTAAACCACCAGGTAAACCGCAAGCCAACCCTCACGGTTACCAGGAAAAGCAACCTCATGTGAGCTCCCTTTTTGAACGAGATGGCTGTGCCAAGAATTGAACCCGGGTGGCTCCCTTCACTGGAAGTGTCGGTGGCCATCCAGGCTATGCCTGGATGGTTAAGTTTTGATAGACTTAGGGCATTCTTACTTGGTCATGAATGAGAAATGGTAAAAAGTTTACAATACATTATTTGCTAAGAAGTATTAGAATGAAATCTTAATTATGCAAATAGATGTTCATAACTTGGTCATTGATCTAATTAACCATTTTCCTTGTGATAAGTTCTTTAAACTCTTGGATGATAAGTTTGAAATATACTTGATAGAGAAACTTGATACTTTATTGTATGCTTTACACTCTAGGCTAAACTCTAGGCTTCCGCTCTTTATACACTAGGTGTAAACCGCATAATCTTTGTTTTATATCTCATATGTGCCATACATGCTTTCATTGCTTGTTTGATTATGTGTGCAACATCTACTTGTTATATTTGTATGTACAAATCTACATGCCATACTTGTATGCTCATATGATTATCATGCTTGACAACTTGAGTTATCTCTCTGAAACCTATGTTGCTTGAAATCATCTTGAAAAATGTTGCCCTACACACCTAAGGGCCATTAACGTGCTAATTGAATTTTATTTGTGAGGTTATTGTGCTTAATATTTGCGACATCCAACATGCCACATATTTTTCATCATGTTAATGTGCTTACATGCTTATGATTTATTAACATGTTGAAAATTATGATGGGATATTTTTATGCTCATGATCTAATAGTATGTTAACATGATGATAATTGTCTTAGATCATAATTGTTGAGTGCCTGATAAGTAATTTGATAGTAGCTTGCTTACCATGAGTTCTGTGATTTCTTGTTACGTTATATCATTTAAGTGCACTCTGAGGCTATATTTGAAAAGATAACTAAATAAGTAGTGATTTAACGTATATCATATTTTGATATTAATTTACGAGTTAAATGCCTACCTGATCTAGTTATTTAGGATTTGCTCATCAATATTCGTGCCATGAAATATGCCTTTCTTTAGTTATCATGATTACTTGCTTGCCATGCATGATTGATACTTGTAGTGTGAATTCTAATTGAGTTTATTATGCATGATTGCTTGTTTTGATGTGATATATGCTTACCATAATGAAAATTATTCCTAAGTTCGATGTATGCATACATTTCTAACAATGCATGTGAGACTTCAAACGCAGTGTTATGCTCATCAGCCATGCAAAGGAAAGTCTAATTATGTCACACTTTCGAGCCGTTAAAAGGATCTTTCGAGAAATCTAAAGGGCTCTATGCATCATGGATATCATGTGCCAGATTCGGATGATGGTGGATTGCTATTGTTTAGAATAGTGGTGTATGTGCATTATTTGGTTTATGCATAACCTCTTGGTTCTTAAAGGAACAAACACATGTAGCTTTCTCTACTACCAAAGTCGAGTATATATAGATTGAAAGATCATGTGCTCAAGGCTTATGGATGAAACAAACTTTCATCGATTAAGGTACCACTTCTTCCGAAACTCATATGTGTGTGCATTCTCTTGCTAAAATTGGACTTGTCAACCTAATAAATGATTATTTGAACACCAATTTAGCCTTGATCATTACGTGATAAGTGAAATATTAACATGCTCAATATGTTTAAGCTATACATATGTTCATCACTAAGTATATAAAGAGATATGCTCTTAGTTGAATAACCTGAAACTTAGTATATGATTTTTTAATGATAACTTATCATGTGGATAACGTTTCGACTTATCATATCGGCCATATTGATCACTATTATTTGACATGCTTCAACTAGTATTCTCATAATGTTAAATAGATGTGCCTCATGCATGTTTTAAGCTTATATATAAATTAGATCGTTATGCATGATTACGTATATTAACTTCAGCATGCTACTCTTACTTGTCTTCTTACAATAATATATGCTAAGCTTATATTATGTGCAATATCTTTGACATGCTATGCTTATGATATACGCCATATGTATGCCATGCTTGTGTCCTTACATGCTTGTTTGAAGCTACTATGATAGTATGTATAGTGTCGCATGATATGATTACGTGTGCTACACTCACTTGTTTGCCATGCTATGTTATGCTTGTGTTTTATCATGCTTGATTGAACCTACTTTCTTTCATACATGCTCTAGCATCTAAGCATATAAATATGATTGTTATGCATGATTATTTGCTTGACAAATGATCTCATGTATATTAACTTTTGCAAGCAACTCTCACTTATATTTTCACATTGTGCTATGTGCAATATGTATACCATGTTATGTTATATGATTCTACATGCTTGTTTAAACCTACTTGCTTCTATACATGCATGAAATTGGTAGAACTAAGTAGAATATTGTTGATACTTTATGGTAGTGTTGCATGATATACTAAGTCTTCTGCTCAATACATGTTATATTGCACATTCATGCTATACTAATCATCAACTTTGATATGACGCACAATGATTCTTATGCTTGTCATATATTATTATGTGTATGCACTAACCCTTGGTTGAAGGTTTATCTAGCTTGTTGAGTTCATATCACTCCTTACTTGATCTTATGACTGTTTATGTTTCAAGGGGGAGCCATACTATCTTCTGCTATGTACGATTCAAGGGGGAGCATTACTCTAGGGCTTGCTTAGTTTTAGGTGGAGCTAACCTTTTGCTTCGACAAAAGGGGGAGAAAGTGTATAGTAGTGACGTTAACTATTAAAATACTAATATTTTCCTAGTACAATATAGAACTAGTAATACTTAGTGAAAGAAGATATTTAGTTAATAGATATTTAATAAGAATTAACTAGAAGTGACTAGTTGTTTAGCTAGTAAAAAATATCAGAAGTGACTAGAAGCATGTAGCCTACATTATGATGCCTATAAATAGGCTTGAATCCTTAATTGAGATGTACCAAAAACTTAAGCAATAAAAGTCGTTCTTTAACAACCACAATCACTCTATCCATCTTTCTACATTCACCATTTTACACAAGCATCCCCTCAACAATATATAAACACTATAACACATCTAAACTAATATTAATCAACTTCTAAATTTACTACCATTTCTAACAAGTGGTATCAAGAGCTGTTTGAGCGTTCGTTCAAGTACACCATAACTACCGTTGGTGCATACAGTATTCTTGTCCCCATCTTTAATGGCGACAACTACGATTTTTGGAGTATCCGAATGAAGACATATTTTCAAGCACGAAGCTTGTGGGATATTGTCGAAGTCGGGTTTACAACTCTAAAAGACGTCGGAACACTGTCTGCAGAAGATCAAGAAAAATACAACAAAAATGTATTCAGAAATGCTGCTGCTCTTGGCTACATTCAACAAGCCTTGACACCGTCTATTTTTCCACGAATCATGGGAGCTACGACAGCCAAAGAGGCGTGAAAAATCCTTCAAGAAGAATTTCAAGGAAATACCAAGGTGAGATCTGTCAAACTACTAACTCTAAGACGAGATTTCGAAAAGTTAAATATGAAAGAGACTGAGACCGTTAAAGACTACTATTCTAGAATAAAAGGAATAGTAAATCAAATGAGAGCCTATGGAGATTCTATAACTGATAAAAGGATCGTAGAAAAACTACTTACCAGTATGACTAAAAAATACGATCATGTCATTACTGCTATCGAAGAGTCGAAAGACATCGAGACTCTGTCGGTACCAGAATTAATTGGCTCTCTTGAAGCATATGAGGCTAGACTGAGTCGACGTAGTGAAAACTCACTAGAAAGTGCGTTTCAGTCTAAACTCAAAATAAGGTCTCAAAAATCTAATAATGGGGGAAAAAGAAATTTTGAAGAAAATTCGAAAGGAGGAGAAAAACCCAGAACCGGGTTCGATCAGAGAAGAAAAAACTATCCTCCATGTGGTATCTGCAAAAAGACAAACCACTTGGAGAAAGATTGTTTCCACAAAGGGAAGCCACAATGCAATAACTGCAAAAGATTTGGGCATCTAGAAAAAGATTGCCATTTAAAACAAAATCATCGAGCTAACTTCACGGAAGAAAGTGAAGATATACCGGAGAACAAAAATTAGCTATTCTATACCTGTCATGTCGCAAATAAACCGAGGGACGATACTCGGTTGATTGACAGTGGGTGCAGCAACCACATGACAGGAGATGAGAAGTTATTTCATAGTATCAACACGTTAGTAAAATCGCGCGTCAAACTAGGGAATGGAGCGCTTGTTGATACTAAAGGAAAAGGTACTATTAATGTTCAAACTAATAACGTCACTTGATCTATCAATGACATTCTTCTAGTACCCAGCCTAGGAAGTAACTTGCTAAGTGTTAGTCAAATGATGGAGCACGAATACTCTTTACTCTTCGAAGACAAATCATGTGTTATTCGTGACAAGAAAAAAAACTATAAATTAATAGCCGAGGTGCCAATGGAGAACCGCAACTTTCTGCTTCGTTGGCAGTATATCAGAGACACGGCCATGAAAGTTCAAGTTGAAGAATCATGGCTATGTCATCGAAGATTTGGCCACTTCAACTTTCACGCAATAAAAAACCTCTAACAGAAGAATATGATGGGAGACTTGCCGAACATAGAAGAGATCACCGACACATGTGAAAGCTGTATGATAGGCAAGCAACATCGAAAACCTTTCCCTCGTGATAAATCTTGGAGAGCAAAATGTATAATAGGGCTGGTACACACTGACGTATGTAGGCCAATGAGGACCCCGTCTCTTAACCAAAACAGTTACTTTATTCTCTTCATCGATGATTATTCTAGAATGACGTGGGTTTATTTCATGCGTGAAAAATCGGAAATATTTACGATATTCAAGAAGTTCAAGAACTTCGTAGAAAAAAGTAGTGGCCATTATATAGAAACACTAAGGATTGATAGAGGGATAGAATACACCTCTACACAGTTTAATAAATTCTGTTAAGACGAAGGAGTTAAACACTAACTCACTGTTGGTTACGCTCCTGAGCAAAATGGTGTCTCTGAACGCAAAAATAGAACTGTAATGGAAATGGCCAAAACAATGATACATGAAAAAGGCCTTCCAAACAGTTTATGGGCTGAAGCTGTATACACGAATGTATATATATTAAATCGATGTCCAATGAAAGTCATCGAAAACAAGACTCCGATAGAAGCATGGTGTGGAAGAAAACCGTCAGCAAAGCATCTACGAGTATTTGGATGTATTTGCTACATCCATGTTCCTAAGGATAAACATCACAAGCTCCAAGAAAAATCGGAGAAGGGAATATTCTTGGTCTACAGTACACAATCAAAAGGTTGCTGAGTCTACAACTTGAAAACCAATAACATTGTGATCAGCCGAGACGTGGAGTTTGACGAAGACGCTTCTTGGAACTGGGAGAAAAATAAAGTTGAAAAACAAACATATCTGCCGCGGATATCTATGGAAACTCCAGCTGAACAACCACTACAAATGGAGCATTCTGAACAACATGAAAGAACAGGAGAAACGAGCCCTTCTACACCAAGTTCTCCTTCGGCAACATTACCTTCAGTGCAAGAAGATTCAAGTCCAGAGTCAACACCTGGAAGAGTCAAAAAGTTAACGGAGGTATATGAGACTTTTATGTTGAAAACTATAGAACCTGAAAGCTATGAAGTTATAGCTTTAACGACCCGACAAAGTACACTTGACGACCATCGTTATCTTGGTCCCACAGCTTGATCATAACTCTAAATGAATTTAATAAATAACCTTGCATTCTTTATTTAAAAATGATTTTCTATAAAGGAAACCTACCAAAATATGTAAGTTTAGAAAAACCATACATAAATACTTAATCAAAAGTAGATCAAAACAAAGTCAACAAACGCCTACAATTTAATGTATCAAAATAGAATGCAAGTTAATGTTTAACAAAAGTTGCCATCACAAATATGCAGAATCTCTAAGCACAGCGGAAGCAATCAATCATGAAGCTGAGAATAAAACATGCGAGTAACTGTCAACAAAAATGTTGAGTGAATTATAGGTTTAATCATTGCAAACAATATTTAATTTAAACCATACAGATTTATGTTTGAAAACATAAAGACCCATTTTGGACCACAAAATTATATGCTCGAAAACATATAAAAATATTATTCCATTAACCCGTGAGCCACCTGGTAATCATTTAACCATTTCCATACCCTTACCAAATGACAATATACACTGAACATGTGTATCTTCAAATAATTATGAAGTACTAATACATTTCGATTATAAATTGCTAGCGCGACTAGCTCGAAATGGGGTTGTCAAACCCCATAGACCTATCCATAGGATTCGCGTTCACCAGTAGAAACCAGTGATTACAATTACCAGATTAGAGAATATTTTTGTTCAACTCGCAATGAATAATTTAAACCATCTTCCACTTGTGTCCAATATGTAGAAATAAAATGCACGTATTCTCATCCCAAAAGATTTAAAATAGAAAAATGGGACTATAACTCACCTTAAGGTAAACGAAGTAACCACACAAAAATGTGAACCGCAAATGAAGTAAGTGATTAAGAATGATCACAACGCTGACCTATAAATAAAGCATGTCGATATAAATAACTAACTTAGGTCAAGTCTTAGTATGATAGTTATAGTACTTGTTACAAATTGTAGTGACCCGAACTTTTCCATGTTTATATATATTAAATGAAATTGATATTTACATGATTAAGTGTTTCCAATATGTTAGGTAATCAAACTTGTTAAGACTTGATTAATTGAAATAGGTTTCATATAGACAATTGACCACCCAAGTTGACCGGTGATTCACGAAACGTTAAAACTTGTAAAAACTATATGATGATATATATATGATTATATATATAATTAACATGATATTATGATAATTAAATATCTCATTAGGTATTTTAACAATGAGTTATATACATAAAATTGAGTTTATTGAATTAAGAAACTCGGAACGATATATATAACGATTATCGTTATAACAACGTCTTACTAATTATATATGAATCACATTAATATATTGTTACACTATGTTTAAACATGATAAATGATAAGTAAACATGTCATTATGTATATTAACAATGAACTACATATGTAAAAACAAGACTACTAACTTAAGGATTTCGAAACGAGACATATATGTAACGATGTATATATATCATATTAAGATATATTAATATATCATAATATCATGATAATATAATAATTTAACATCTCATTAGATATAATAAACATTGGGTTAACAACATTTAACAAGATCGTTAACTTAAAGGTTTCAAATCAACATTTACATGTAACGACTAACGATGACTTAACAACTCAGTTAAAATGTATATACATGTAGTGTTTTAATATGTATTCATACACTTTTGAAAGACTTCAAGACATTTATCAAAATACTTCTACTTAACAAAAATGCTTACAATTACATCCTCTTTCAGTTTCATCAACAATTCTACTCGTATGCACCCGTATTCGTACTCGTACAATACACAACTTTTAGATGTATGTACTATTGGTATATATACTCCAATAATCAGCTCTTAGCAGCTTATGTGAGTCACCTAAAACATGTGGGAACCATCATTTGGCAACTAGCATGAATATCTCATAAAATTATAAAAAAATTAGTAATCATTCATGACTTATTTACAAGTAAACAAAATTACACATCCTTTATATCTTATCCATATACCAATGACCAAAAACACCTACAAACACTTTCATTCTTCAATTTTCTTCATCTAATTGATCTCCCTCAAGTTCTATCTTCAAGTTCTAAGTGTTCTTCATAAATTCTATAAGTTCTAGTTTCATAAAATCAAGAATACTTCCAAGTTTGCTAGCTTACTTCCAATCTTGTAAAGTGATCATCCAATCTCAAGAAATATTTCTTATTTATAGTAATATATCTTTCTAATACAATGTAATACTCATATTCAAACTTTGATTCAATTTCTATAACTATAACAATCTTATTTCGAGTGGAAATCTTACTTGAACTTGTTTTCGTGTCATGATTCTGCTTCAAGAACTTTCAAGCCATCCAAGGATACTTTGAAGCTAGATCTATTTTTTTTATTTCCAGTAGGTTTATCCACAAAACCTGAGGTAGTAATGATGTTCATAACATCATTCGATTCATATATATAAAACTACCTTATTCGAAGGTTTAAACTTGAAATCACTAGAACATAGTTTAGTTAATTCTAAACTTGTTCACAAACAAAAGTTAATCCTTCTAACTTGACTTTTAAAATCAACTAAACACATGTTCTATATCTATATGATATGCTAACTTAATGATTTAAAACCGTAAAACACGAAAAACACCGTAAAACCGGATATACGTCGTCGTAGTAACACCGCGGGCTGTTTTGGGTTAGTTAATTAAAAACTATGATAAACTTTGATTTAAAAGTTGTTTTTATGGGAAAATGATTTTTCTTATGAACATGAAACTATATCCAAAAATCATGGTTAAACTCAAAGTGGAAGTATGTTTTCCAAAATGGTCATCTAGACGTCGCTCTTTCAACTGAAATGACTACCTTTACAAAAATGACTTGTAACCTGTATTTCCGACTATAAAATTATACTTTTTCTGTTTAGATTCATAAACTTAAGTTCAATATGAAACCATAGCAACTTGAAACACTCAAAACGGATTTAAAACGAAGAAGTTATGGGTAAAACAAGATTGGATATTTTTGCTTGTTGTAGCTACGTGAAAATTGGTAACAAATTTATATTAATCATATCCTAGCTAACTTATATTGTATTATACATGTATTCTAATATATTATGTAATCTTGGGATAGCATAGACACGTATGCAAATGTTTTGACATATCATATCGACCTGTATATATATATTATTTGGAACAACCATAGACACTCTATATGCAGTAATGTTGGAGTTAGCTATACAGGGTTGAGGTTGATTCCAAAAATATATATACTTTGATTTATGATCTAGACTGAGACGTGTATACACTAGGTCGTGGATTGATTCATGATAATATATATCAATTTATTTCTGTACATCTAACTATGGATAACTAGTTGTAGGTTACTAACGAGGACAGCTGACTTAATAAACTTAAAACATCAAAATGTATTAAAAGTGTTGTAAATATATTTTGAACATACTTTGATATATATGTATATATTTGTTATAGGTTCGTGAATCGACCAGTGTCCAAGTCTTACTTCCCGACGAAGTAAAAATCTGTGAAAGTGAGTTATAGTCCCTCTTTAAAATCTAATATTTTGGGATGAGAATACATGCAGTTTTATAAATGTTTACGAAATAGACACAAGTAATTGAAACTACATTATATGGGTGAATGATCGAAGCCGAATATGCCCCTTTTTCTTGGTAACCTAAGAGTTAGTAAACTGATCTACTAATTGATGCGAATCCTAAAGATAGATCTATTGGGCCTAACGAACTCCATTCAAAGTACCGGATGCTTTAGTACTTCGAATTCATTTTTATCATGTCTGAAGGATTTCTAGGAATGATAGGAGATATTCTTATATGAATCTTGTTAATATCGGTTTCCAGGTGTTCACCATATTAATGAATTTTATCTCTATGTATGGGATGTATATTGAAATATGAAATCTTGTGGTCTATTATTATTATGATTTGATAATATATAGGTTAAACCTATAACTCACCAACATTTTTGTTGACGTTTTAAGCATGTTTATTCTCAGGTGATTATTAAGAGCTTTCGCTGTTGCATACTAAAATAAGGACAAGATTTGGAGTCAATGCTTGTATGATATTATGTAAAAACTGCATTCAAGAAACTTATTTTTGATGTAATGTATTCTTATTGTAAACCATTATGTAATGGTCGTATGTAAACGGTATAATTTAGATTATCATTACTTGATTATCTACGTAATGCTTTTTAAACCTTTATCGATAAAATAAAGGTTATGGTTGTTTTAAAAATAAATGCAGTCTTTGAAAAACGTCTCATATAGAGGTCAAAACCTCGCGACGAAATCAATTAATATGGAATGTTTATAATCAATATGAACGGGACATTTCACAAATAATCATAGAACAACACTCGGTATGTTTTGGTATGATTAGGACAGCGTATAATCCGTTCTTTCTATTTTTAGAAAGTTTCTATTTTTAGAAAGTTTCTATTTTTGGAAAGTTTCTATTTTTGGAAGCTTCTATTTTTGGAAAGTTTCTATTTTAGGAAAGTTTCTATTTTTAGAAAGTTTCTATTTTAGGAAAGTTTCTATTTTAGGAAAGTTTCTATTTTTAGAAAGTTTCTAGTTTTGGAAAGTTTTCATATTTAGAAAGTTGCTATTTTTGAAAAGTTTATAACTTAGGAAAGTTTTCTTCATTAGAAAAGTCAACAAAAGTCAACTAAAAGTCAAAGTCAACCGAAAGTCAACTCAAAAGTCAACATTGGTCAAACTTAGTCAACATTAAATTTTAATGTATAACTTATATTAGACAAAATTACACGAGGGGTCCCTGTGGTATGTTCAAAACTACACCCGGTGTCCAAAAGAATTTTTTTGAGTTGGGGGGTCACTGTCGTATGCAATAGTTTCACGGGGAGTCCATTTCGCTAATGTCTGTTATTTTCGTTCGTTAGATGAAAGGACCCGTTCATATACATTATAAACGATTCACAATAGTTGATTACATCGCGAGGTATTTGACCTCTATATGATACATTTTACAAACATTGCATTCGTTTTTAAAAGACAAACTTTCTTTACATCAAAAATTGATGGCATGCATACCATTTCATATTACATCCAACTATAATTGACTTAATATTAATCTTGATGAACTCAACGACTCGAATGCAACGTCTTTCAAAGTATGTCTTGAATGACTCCAAGTAATATCCTTAAAATGAGTTAATGCACAGCGGAAGATTTCTTTAATACCTGAGAATAAACATGCTTTAAAGTGTCAACCAAAAGGTTGGTGAGTTCATTAGTTTATCATAATCCATCATTTCCGTAATAGTAATAGACCACAAGATTTCAGTTTCTATAAATATCCGTACACTCGCAAGTGTATAAAAGTATTCTATAAGTTGTAGGCACCCGGTAACAAGCCTTAACGTTCATGTTTTACCCTCTGAAGTACACCAGATCAGGTGTGTTTAAAATAACCTCGAAGTACTAAAGCATCCCATAGTCAGGATGAGGTTTGTCAGACCCAATAGATCTATCTTTAGGATTCGCGCCTACCGTACATAGACAAGTAGTTTAATGTTACCAAGCTAAGGGTATATTTCTGGTTTAAACCCACATAGAATTAGTTTTAGTACTTGTGCCTATTTCGTAAAACATTTATAAATCAGCGCATGTATTCTCAGCCCAAAAATATATATAAAAAGGGAGTAAATGAAACTCACAATACTGTATTTCGTAGCAATTATGTATATGACGGCACTGAACAAGTGCAGGGTTTGTCTCGGATTCACGAACCTATATTAAGTATATATATTTATATGTTGGTCAATATCTGTGTAACAATTTAGGTCAAGTCGTAGTGTATCACAATCCTAATGCTCGAGACCGACATGCAAAAGTCAACAAAAGTCAACTTGACCCAAAATGACTTCCAAAATCTATACATGTTTATTATATAACTTATATATAGTAGTTTTATATATTTAAATATATTTATCAGATCTTATTATACTAAATAATACAAGTCATTTATTAATAAATAAAAATTTATATTAAAATTCATATATTATAAAAATATACTTTTATATATCTCAAGTAATAAAATTTATAAAATTCACTTAATATTATAAAAATATAGTGGTATGTATTATTAATGTAATTACATTACGTGTGGTAAAAATATCTTTGTACGCATATTTATTTGATAAAATAATATTGATAATAATGATAATGATAAAAATAATAAAATGATAGTTTCAATAAAAATATTAATTTTTAGTAATAAAGATAATTTTAGCAATAACATCAACTGATAACAGTTATAATAATCGTTTTAATAATAATATTAAAATTAATGATAATTCAGTTGACCATATCTTTTAATCCGTTCATCGAAACCACACGATTTCTAAATGAAAAGTTATTAATTTTTTCTTCAGCTTTTCAACGACATGCATATCATATAACTTATCTCAGTAGCATATGTATCAAATTCGTGATTTATCATAAACTATTTAACGACGAAACTAAGCATACAAACATGCATAATCATATATACTCGAGCACTAGTCAGGGATACACTATTAATAAATAAAAGATAAGATATGAATGCTCACGTATCAATATTGTGATTCAATATTGCAGGAAAGTACGTAGACGCAACGAAAATGATAAACGTTAGGTTGACCTCACGAGCAATACCCTCGATCAATACCCACAACCTTCATAGCTATAACCCATAATTTCCTTAGCTCTATCCCATTTGAAAACTTATTTTGAAATCGTCTGAATATAACTCCGTCGTAGTATTTTATGTATACTAATAATATCTTGAAATAATACTAAGTAAATATATATATATATATGTAATTCGATTGAGAGAGTTTAGAAAAATATATTTTCAAGTTTCTATGAAATAATGAAACCTATTGAATTCTATTTATAATAGATTTTTGAATTATTAAAGTGAATTATTAAAGTATGAATTATTAAAGTGAATTATTAAAGTATGAATTATTGAAGTGAATTATTAAAGTATGAATTATTAAAGTGAATTATTAAAGTATGAATTATTAAAGTGAATTATTAAAGTATGAATTATTAAAATGAATTATTAAAGTATGAATTATTAAAGTTAAAGTAAAGTAAAAGTAAAGTAAAGGTAAAGTTAAAGTATAGTAAAAGTATAAAACTATGTACATATAATACGCGTATAAAAAAATATATAATATTAATTTAAATTATTTTATATATTTAATAAAATAAAATATAAATATCGTTATCTTTATCATACTGGTTAAGTATTGAGTTGTCAAAAAGAATAGATTTCTTAAATCACAGTGGACCTCATAACATAGGCCCGTAATCATATCATAATGTATCTGATAATTCAATTATTTGATATTATCTCTTAATTCTGTCGATAAATATATCGATACAAATATGTTCATGTAAAGTATCATATATCTAATACTTTGTTAATGTTTTCAGTTAATATTATATATTATATATACATATCTATATACACATAATTGTTCGTGAATCATCGAACACGGTTAAAGGGTAATTGATTACGTGAATGTAGTTCCAAACTTTTTGAGATTCAACATTACAAATTCTGCTTATCGTGTCGGAAACATATAAAGGTTAAGTTTAAATTTGGTCGGAAATTTCCGGGTCGTCACAGTACCTACCCGTTAAAGAAATTTCGTCCCGAAATTTGATCGAGGTCGTCATGGCTAACTATAAAAATGTTTTCATGACGAATATGAGTTGATAAATAGAGTTTTATCATCATTGAGTAATATAGATAAAACAATTTGATTACGCGAAGAGTATAAGTGAAGCTATCGCAAGAGAGTGAAATGAGTAAACGTATATTCGTTTTAACCGATGACGTAGTTATGATTGATTTTCGGAATTCATGGGATTTAAAGAAAATCTTTGCAATAAGATTTGGTTCTTCGGCGATTAAGGAAATCAGGATCTTCTTGGATTAAATGTGATAATCTGTCTCGATTTCTCTGTCTGATATTTTACTATAATTTCACCCCCTTCGTTTCTTTATTTCCACAGCTCACACCTTCTAGTCTTTCTCCCCAATTCATACTTTAAAGCATTCGTTAATATGCTTCATCCAGTATTGATTCTTGATATACTCTTAACTTTCATATCTGTCATTCTTCTTTTTCATCTACCACCGGAGGAAGTTATTTTCTTCTACCATTACCTTGGGGTTATTGTGTTTTTTATTCTCCTGTGTCTTTATATTGCTATACACATTGATATACACGGTTTGTAATTTCGAGATTGTTATCGGGCTTTATATTCTCCATTATATTTCGGAGCTTCATGCTTTCGTTTTCTCTTCCCGACCTTAAGTCAAGCGGATAATGGTCCAGAATTCATAGATATGAATTTTTGGATGAACATAGTTAATGTTCCAAGAAGAAAATCTTAATGGTACGATCTTGATTTGGCAAATTACCAGAATATCCGAAAATATAGAGCTATCAAGATGATATGTTCTTAATATGTTTGAAAATCGGGTAGAATGTAAGAGTCGTGTAAACAGTACATGATGACGGTATGTTCTGTGAATCATCACGTTCCATTAGAAACTCAGCATGACTTACTGTAATGTAATCACGTTGATCAAGTGTCATTATATTATACTAACTCATGCTTCAATTCCCAACACTACTTCAAAAACATTCCTATTTTAAATTCAAATTTTTTTTTTTAGAATTTAGAAACTAACAAAGTTTCTTTTTATGTTGTAATGCAGATATTGCGAAGAGATAAAAGATTTCGGATAAGAATAGTTGTGAAAATATCTTCAGGAATATCGAAGATATTATAATAAAAGATACGATAATATGGATGATGAAGAAGATTTGTCTGTGAAGGTTTAGAATAAGAAGTAAGTTGTTTGCTAATGATTTCAGTAGACACTGAATCATTTGGATCCTTTGAAGGCAGGTTTAGTCTTTGTGATTTGTCCACAGCCTCCTTCATGGTCTGCTCAATCCGTTTTCCAGTTTCAAACCTTCTCTTTTTCTCAGCTTTACCACCATACTATTCTTTATCATCAAACTTTTGACTGTTAAAGTCGTTTATAGTTTTTGCTGCTTCATCAGCATTTTTCCAATTTCGGAGAACTAGTTCATAGTTTGGGATGTTTTTCAGAAAATTCACATTCGAAGTATGTAAGTCTAGGTAATAGACGTTATATGTATAACTTTTGACGTAAAATTGTCGCAAAATTCAAAATACTGATTGCTAATTCCCAGTAGTTGGTGTGACAATTATTGTTACAGGATGTAGGTGAGTACATGATGGGGTTTTAATGAATAAGTATAGTGGCTTTTCGGAGAGGCTTAAGTCGAAGGTTAATGAAGTTGTTGATAAGTTTACTGCTAATGTGGCGAGATATGAAAGGTTCGCCGGTAACAATGATGAAGCGGTAATTGTTATAATAAGGTTTATTCGTATAAACAAATGAAGGTGATTTGCTGGAGCTGTGACAAAACTGTCTATTTTGGAAAGAGATTGAAAAATTATATTTGGTAATAAATATCAAAGGATCTGACACGGATACGTGTTAAACTATAACTTTGGTTTCGAGAGCTTTTCAGATGCATGACAGTGGGTAATATGTGGTTGGATCATCATCTCGCATGTCTTTAGGAATTTTGAAGTGTTTGAACACATATTGTAATTGTTAATATACATATGATGTTCTAAGATTTTGAATGATACAAATATTTTTTGTGAGTTCCATGAATAGAAATGAGGTTCTAGGACAGTTTTGAAGTCAAAGTATAGTTTTGAAAGATGTAGGAATCTAAGAGTGATGATTTCGGTTATATCTTGAATCGAATTCTGAGATTTCAAAATCAGAATATGTAATTAGATTTTGAATGAGTATGGTTGTTTTGATTTCTATAAAAGAATGTATATTGTTGTGAAAGTAGGGAGTATAATGGATGATTTGCTGAATCAGATTCGAAGAATGTAACATATTAATTGTGAATTTATATATCTCTCGGGTATTACCTACCCGTTAAAAAAAATTTCACAATTAATATTTTGTACAAAAGAATTTTATTACAGTCTTTATGGAAATATATATGTGTATATTTCTTCAGATGTAATATTGATTTAATGAGTTAATATTAAATTAAACTCATTTGATTTATGGTTAAGGCTAGGATAGATAATTTCTAAACTTTAGAAATTACATAATCGCCGTAGAATGTTTCCCCAATGAAGTTATGAATCAATACTTCATCGTTGTGGTATTCCTTGGTATCTACATGGCGTATGACGTCGATGCTCGTGGGACAGATTGTGAAGTTGAGGTTTGCGATGCGGTTGTTGTTGGTGGTGGTAATGGTACTGTTGATGTTGTTGATGGTGGTACTGGTTATGCTGCTGGTGCTGCTGCTGGTGTTTGTAACCTTTGCACCATATTCTCCAAAGCCACTACCCGAGCGCGAAGCTCGTTGACTTTTTCTATTACACCGGGGTGATTGTCGGTTCGGACGAGCGGATAAATAAGATCTAGAATTTGGTGTAGTATACAATTATGACGAGATACTCTGGAAATGAGAGAGAAAATGGTGTTTCGGACAGGTTCGCCGGTAAGTGCTTCAGGTTCATTGCCAAGAGGGCAATGTGGTGGATGAAAGGGATCGCCTTCTTCTTGTCTCCAATGGTTAAGTAGATTACGAACCCATCCCCAATTCATCCAGAATAGATGATGGCTAATTGGTTGATCCATTCCGGTCACACTGCTTTCGGAGCTCATGTGGAAATCCATATCGGCATAGCTGTCGGAATCCGAGGAACTCGAACTGGTTGAGGGATCCATCTTGTATGATCAGGGAAAGAATTTTTTGGTATGAAATAGATTATAGAATTTAGATTTGGTATTCTTCAATACATAATTTACATATGTATATATAATACCAAAATCCCATAAATTACGGAGGAATCTTTGAAAGATGTAAGTCAAAGTTCACAGTAACAGATATGCTAAGATAAGAATTCGTCTATACACTATTATGCAATAAATGTAGGAAAACGCGTCTAGACTTAAGAATGATAAGCATGTAATTTCCTAAGGATGGTAAGTAGATGATTTCCGACTAAAAATGATAAGCAAAACTTTTGACATACAGACACGGTCGAAGTCCAGACTCACTAATGCATCTTAACAACTATCAGTTAGACACACTAATGCAAGACCTGGTTCACTAAGACCACCGCTCTGATACCAACTGAAAGGACCCGTTCATATACATTATAAACGATTCACAATAGTTGATTACATCGCGAGGTATTTGACCTCTATATGATACGTTTTACAAACATTGCATTCGTTTTTAAAAGACAAACTTTCTTTACATCAAAAATTGATGGCATGCATACCATTTCATATTACATCCAACTATAATTGACTTAATATTAATCTTGATGAACTCAACGACTCGAATGCAACGTCTTTCAAAGTATGTCTTGAATGACTCCAAGTAATATCCTTAAAATGAGTTAATGCACAGCGGAAGATTTCTTTAATACCTGAGAATAAACATGCTTTAAAGTGTCAACCAAAAGGTTGGTGAGTTCATTAGTTTATCATAATCCATCATTTCCGTAATAGTAATAGACCACAAGATTTCAGTTTCTATAAATATCCGTACACTCGCAAGTGTATAAAAGTATTCTATAAGTTGTAGGCACCCGGTAACAAGCCTTAACGTTCATGTTTTACCCTCTGAAGTACACCAGATCAGGTGTGTTTAAAATAACCTCGAAGTACTAAAGCATCCCATAGTCAGGATGAGGTTTGTCAGACCCAATAGATCTATCTTTAGGATTCGCGCCTACCGTACATAGACAAGTAGTTTAATGTTACCAAGCTAAGGGTATATTTCTGGTTTAAACCCACATAGAATTAGTTTTAGTACTTGTGCCTATTTCGTAAAACATTTATAAATCAGCGCATGTATTCTCAGCCCAAAAATATATATAAAAAGGGAGTAAATGAAACTCACAATACTGTATTTCGTAGCAATTATGTATATGACGGCACTGAACAAGTGCAGGGTTTGTCTCGGATTCACGAACCTATATTAAGTATATATATTTATATGTTGGTCAATATCTGTGTAACAATTTAGGTCAAGTCGTAGTGTATCACAATCCTAATGCTCGAGACCGACATGCAAAAGTCAACAAAAGTCAACTTGACCCAAAATGACTTCCAAAATCTATACATGTTTATTATATAACTTATATATAGTAGTTTTATATATTTAAATATATTTATCAGATCTTATTATACTAAATAATACAAGTCATTTATTAATAAATAAAAATTTATATTAAAATTCATATATTATAAAAATATACTTTTATATATCTCAAGTAATAAAATTTATAAAATTCACTTAATATTATAAAAATATAGTGGTATGTATTATTAATGTAATTACATTACGTGTGGTAAAAATATCTTTGTACGCATATTTATTTGATAAAATAATATTGATAATAATGATAATGATAAAAATAATAAAATGATAGTTTCAATAAAAATATTAATTTTTAGTAATAAAGATAATTTTAGCAATAACATCAACTGATAACAGTTATAATAATCGTTTTAATAATAATATTAAAATTAATGATAATTCAGCTGACCATATCTTTTAATCCGTTCATCGAAACCATACGATTTCTAAATGAAAAGTTATTAATTTTTTCTTCAGCTTTTCAACGACATGCATATCATATAACTTATCTCAGTAGCATATGTATCAAATTCGTGATTTATCATAAACTATTTAACGACGAAACTAAGCATACAAACATGCATAATCATATATACTCGAGCACTAGTCAGGGATACACTATTAATATATAAAAGATAAGATATGAATGCTCACGTATCAATATTGTGATTCAATATTGCAGGAAAGTACGTAGACGCAACGAAAATGATAAACGTTAGGTTGACCTCACGAGCAATACCCTCGATCAATACCCATAACCTTCATAGCTATAACCCATAATTTCCTTAGCTCTATCCCATTTGAAAACTTATTTTGAAATCGTCTGAATATAACTCCGTCGTAGTATTTTATGTATACTAATAATATCTTGAAATAATACTAAGTAAATATATATATATATATATATATATATATGTAATTCGATTGAGAGAGTTTAGAGAAATATATTTTCAAGTTTCTATGAAATAATGAAACCTATTGAATTCTATTTATAATAGATTTTTGAATTATTAAAGTATGAATTATTAAAGTGAATTATTAAAGTATGAATTATTGAAGTAAATTATTAAAGTATGAATTATTAAAGTGAATTATTAAAGTATGAATTATTAAAGTGAATTATTAAAGTATGAATTATTAAAATGAATTATTAAAGTATGAATTATTAAAGTTAAAGTATAGTAAAAGTATAAAACTATGTACATATAATACGCGTATAAAAAAATATATAATATTAATTTAAATTATTTTATATATTTAATAAAATAAAATATAAATATCGTTATCTTTATCATACTGGTTAAGTATTGAGTTGTCAAAAAGAATAGATTTCTTAAATCACAGTGGACCTCATAACATAGGCCCGTAATCATATCATAATGTATCTGATAATTCAATTATTTGATATTATCTCTTAATTCTGTCGATAAATATATCGATACAAATATGTTCATGTAAAGTATCATATATCTAATACTTTGTTAATGTTTTCAGTTAATATTATATATTATATATACATATCTATATACACATAATTGTTCGTGAATCGTCGAACACGGTTAAAGGGTAATTGATTACGTGAATGTAGTTCCAAACTTTTTGAGATTCAACATTACAAATTCTGCTTATCGTGTCGGAAACATATAAAGGTTAAGTTTAAATTTGGTCGGAAATATCCGGGTCATCACATTAGATCCAACATGTGTGGTGCACATGAGGGTAAAATGGTCTTTCCAGTTGTTACTCTTCCTCTTTTCCTTTAATTCAGATATGTACCTGTATTTCCAAAAAAAATCATCCTGATTTTTTTTTTTACTCTCCACCCCTAGCTTGATTCATTCACCTACCTATCTTGATTCCACTTACAAACGCATATCTAAACAGAAAGTTCAAACTACATCTAATCATTGATAAACTCTAAAGCATAAAAAACTTGGATAAACATATTAAGAGACTTGATTCTGCAATTGTTCATACCCAAAAAATCCAAAAATCTAAATTCATATCCTTACGTGAGACATTCCTGGTGGGGTCAATTGAATATTTTTAGCACCAAAATTAAAACCCACATACAGAGCCATGATTTACATCAAAATTAAATGAATTTACTATTTTTTTTCAATATGAACCCCCACTTAAATCGATCCACAAACACCAACACCTTTTTGGCGATCTTTCTATAATAACAGAGTAGTGGCGGTGGTGGTGATGATAACACCGTCAAAATCACAAGTTGCGAATAAGGTGGCGGTGGCAGTGATGATAACACCATCGAATAGTAGAGCAGTGGTGGTGGCCGGAATCGATTTATACAACTTCGATTTGTGGCGACTAGGAGATTTGACGATGAAGCCGTTGATTTTTCGATGCAAAAAATAAAAATAAAAATAAAGACACGTTCAATTTCTCATCATCTCATTCATCTCCTTTTATGAAATCAACATCGAAAATTGCTAACCCTAACCCTAAATCGAAGTTGTCTGGGCATATTCATCATCGTCGCATCAAATCATTGTTGCAGATCAGAATGGTGTTAATTGATTTTTTGATTTTCACATCTGGAAGGGTGTTAATTGCTTGTATCCAATTTTCAGATATGAGATGGTGTTAATTGCCTGATAGTTTTGGTTTTTAGTTAGTTATTTTATATATATTGAAAATTTAGGTGATGAACTGATGATGATGATATAAAAGTGCAGTATGTTTGAAGGAGATGTAAGGTGATAAAAATAAGGGGAAAGGACAAAAAGGTGAGAAAATGACATTTTTACCCTCATGTGCGATGCACATGATCATATTTAACGGAATTAATTAACGCCATTAGCGAATTGGACTCCCCTTGAAACAAGCGCATACCACAGTGACCCCCAAGGTCGAAAAAAATTCTTTTGGACTCCGGTTGTAGTTTTAAACATACCACAGAGACCCCCCGTGTAATTTTGTCTTTATATTAATAATATAAGTTATAATGTTATTTAAAGTCATAAATGTATAATTATGTCATATCATAAGTTTAATTAAATTAAATTAAATTATTAAAGTTAACATAAGTTTAAATGATATAATTAATATAACATAAGAATTTAATTAAGTAATTAAATATTAATCATAATTTAAGTATTATTAATTAATAATAAATTTTAATCATATCATAAGTATTATTAATTAATAATGAACTATTAATCATATCATAAGTTTTAATTATAATTATTAAATCATAAGTATTTAATAATTAAATTATAATAAAATAATAATTAAGCCTTATAATAATTAAATAATTAATTAATCTTTATTATAAGTCTTAATATAATAATTTCATGTCATAATCTTAATACTTACCATAAGTATTTTTCATTAATAATAAAAGTATTATTAATCCTAAGTTTAATTAAAAGTTTCATTAAATCATAAGTAATTATTAAATGATATAATAAATGTATATATTATAAGTCTTAAATTAAAATAATTAATTTTATATCATAAGTAATTTAATAATAATAAAAATCATTATTTATATCATAAGTTCAAATTTTAAAACCATAAGTTTTAATTACAAGTTCATCGGGTCATAACTTGAGCCCCGGGTGTCGGTTTTCGGCGAGTCTTATATATATCCTCACCTAACCAAACCACCCAACACATTAGTGCACTTAAGAACACCCTAAAATCAGTCCATGGTTCATGAAAATCAGCCATGAACCAACTTAGAACTTTAATCCGCTCAAAATCTTGTTTTAGCCATTCCGGGTGATCCGTGGCTCGGATTTCGATGACCCGAACATGAATGTTCATCCAATCATCAATCCTAAACCACTAGTACACCATATACCCTTCAAAGATGGTCACAAAGTCAGACCCCAACTGATCATACACATTTATACATTTTAATTTCATCAAAACCCTAAATCGGGCATAACTTTTGATCTGAAACTCAAAACAACATGAATCCAAAGCCTAAAATTATTGTCTTGATGATAGGAACTCATACATACACTTTATTTACCCAAAAACATCTGTTAACTTTACTAAATTTAAATAAATAGCTGCTTTCCTCTTTTAATCATACCGAAAACATAGTAAATCGAGCATTTCTACGCATAATAACAACACTACAATCATACACAAGTACTATAACATCATCATACATATAAGAATCAGTAAAATTAATCAAATTTGAAAAATCTAGGGTTAGGGTTTATACCTTAATCAAGAAATAATTAATATGATCGCGTAGAGATGAACGCGAGCTATCCAAATATGTTAAAAGCTTTAATCCTTCAAGCTAAAATTTGAAGATGACGATGATATGGTGTGTTGGTGGTGATGGCACAAGAAAAAAAGAAAGGGAGAAGGAAGACTAGGGAGAGTATTAGGTATTTGTAGTGACCCGAACTTTTCCATGATTATATATTATATGAGATTCATATTTACATGATTAAATGTTTCCAACATATTAAGCAATCAAACTTGTTAAGACTTGATTAATTTAAATGAGTTTATGTAGACAATTGACCACCCAAATTGACCGGCAATTTACGAACGTTAAAACTTGTAAAAACGACATGATATATATATATATATATATATATATATATATATATATATATATATATATAACATGATATTATGATAAGTAAGTATCTCACAAAGTATTTTAACAAAGAGTTATATGCATAAAATGAGACTACTGAATTAAAGAACTCGAAACGATATATATATAACGATTATCGTTATAACAACGTCTGAATTAAAATAAATACATATATATATCGTATTAAGATATATTCATACAACATGTTATCATGTTAGCATAACAATTTAACATCTCATTAAGTATAATAACAATGGATTAATTACATTTAACAAGATCGTTAACTTAAAGGTTTCGAAACAACACTTACATGTAACGACTAACGATGACTTAACGACCCAGTTAAAATGTATATACATGTAGTGTATTAAGATGTATTAATACACTTTTGGAATACTTCAAGACACATATCAAAACACTCATACTTATCAAAGTTGGTTACAACTGCATTCTCGTTCATCTTCATCAACAATTCTACTCGTATTCGTTTGGTACTCGTACTCGTACAATACCCAGCTTCTAGTTGTACATACTATTGGTATATATACTCAATGATCAGCTCCTTAGCAGCCTTAATGAGTCATCAAACATGTGGGAACCATTCTTTGTAATCTAGTATGAATTATTTAGCAAGATTACAAAAATATTATTAATCATTCATGAATTATTTACAACAAAACAAAGTTACACATCCTTTATATCTAATCCATATATCACGACCCAAAACACATACAAACACCTTCATTCTTCAATTTTCTTCATCTAATTGATCTCTCTCAAGTTCTATCTTCAAGTTCTGAGTGTTCTTCATAAATTTTATAAGTTCTAGTTTCAAGGTAATATTCATATTCAAACTTTGATTCAATTTCTATAACTATAAATATCTTAATTCAAGTAGTAATCTTACTTGAACTTGTTTTCGTGTCATGATTCTACTTCAAGAACTTCCAAGCCATCAAAGATCCTTTGAAGCTCAAGTTATTTTCTCATCATTTCTAGTAGGTTTACCTACTATACTTGAGATTATAATGGTGTTCATAACATCATTCGATTCATATATATATAACTATCTTATTCGAAGATTATAATTTGTAATCACTAGAACATAGTTTAGTAATTCTAAACATGTTCGCAAACAAAGTTAATCCTTCTAACTTGACTTTTAAAATCAAATAAACATATGTTTTATATCTATATGATATGCTAAACTTAGAAACACGAAGAACACCGTAAAACCGAACATACGCCGTCGTAGTTAAACGGGGGGGGGGGGGGGGGGGCTGTTTTGGGTTGGATAATTAAAAACTATGATAACCTTTGATTTAAAAGTTTTTCTTCTGGGAAAATGATATTTCTTATGAACATGAAACTATATCCAAAAATCATGGTTAAACTCAAAGTGGAAGTATGTTTTTCAAAATGGTCATCAAGATGTCGTTCTTTCAACGGAAATGACTATCTCTTTCAAAAACGACTTGTAACCTGTATTTCTGACTATAAACCTATACTTTTTCTGTTTATATTAATAAATTATGGTTCGATACAAAACCACAGCCTTTTGAATTACTCAAAACGGATTTGAAATGAAGAAATTATGGGTAAAACATAATTGGATAGAATTACTAGTTTAGCTACGAAAATTTTATAACAAATCTATACTAACCATATCCTAACTGACTTATTCTATAATATATATATATATATATAATATACCTTGATAGACCATAGACACGTATACAATGTTTTGACATATCATATTGACATCATCTATATATGTTAATTTGGAATAATCGTAAGACACTATATGCGGTAATGCTTGAGTTAGTATATAATGGGTTGAGGTTGATTCTAAAATAATATATATACCTTGAGTTGTGATCGAGTCTGATACATGTATACACTGGGTCGTGGATTGATTCGAGATAATATGCATATATTGATTTATTTATGTACTACTAACTGTGGACTACTAATTGTGGACTACTAACGTTGGACTGCTAACTTAACAACTTAAATCGTTAACACGAAATAATATATGATATGAATATATTTCTATCATACTTTGATATATGTATATTTGTTATAGGTTCGTGAATCGACCAATGGCCAAGTCTTATTTTCGACGAATTGAAAATCTGTGAAAGTGAGTTACAGTCCCATTTTCACTATCTAATATTTTTGGAATGAGAATACATGCAATTTTTAAATGTTTTACAAAATAGACACACGTACTTGAAACTACATTCTATGGTTGGATTATTAAACTGAATAACGCCCCTTCAAGCTTGGTAGCCTAAGAATTAGGGAAATGGCCCCTAATTGGCGCGAATCCTAAAGATAGATCTATTGGCCCTAACAACCCCCATTCAGGTTATGGATGGCTTTAGTACTTCGATTTAAATGGTGATTGCGATTGCCAGTATATGGCATACTTGCGAGTATGCGGGGAATATTCTATATGCATTATATTAATGTCGGTTACCAGGTGTTCATCATACGAATGATTTTTATACACTTGCGAGTGTATGATTATTTATTAAATGAAATCTTGTGGTCTATTATTATTACAATTTGATATATAGGTTAAACCTATAACTCACCAACATTTTTTGTTGACGTTTAAACATGTTTATTCTCAGGTGATTATTAAAAGCTTCCGCTGTTGCATGCTAATTTAAGGACAGGATTTGGAGTCAGCATGCTTGTAATATATTGTTTAAAAACTGCATTCGGGAACTTAAATTGTTGTATAATATTATTGTAAACCATTATGTAATGGTCGTGTGTAAACGTTATATTTAAGATTATCATTACTTGATAATCTACGTTATGTTTTTAGACCTTTATCGATAAAATAAAGGTTATGGTTTGTTTTAAAAATCGAATGCAGTCTTTGAAAAATGTCTCATATAGAGGTCAAAACCTCGCAACGAAACCAATTAATATGAAACGTTTATAATTGATATGAACGGGACATTTCAGTTGGTATCCGAGCGTTGGTCTTAGAGAACCAGAAATTTGCATTAGTGTGTCTTATCGAGTTTGTTAGGATGCATTAGTGAGTTTGGACTTCAACCGTGTTTACTTTAAAAACGATTGCTTAACACTTTTGTAGGAAACTATATATTTTTTATATGTAAATATTATGTGATATATTAATCTCTTAACGTGCTTGCTACTGTGTGTTAGATGTCTACTTCTAGTACCAATCCCATCGAATCACCTAATAACAATGAAGAGTCGAATGTATTTTGGGAAGATTCACAAATTCCGGAAGAAGAAGAAGAAGAGGAACCGGAAGAAGAGGAACCAGAAGAAGAGGAACCGGAAGAAGAAGAAGAACCGGAAGAAGAAGATTCGGAGGAGGAAATAATAAAAATCACAGAAAAACCGTTAAATAAAAGAAAATCTTCAACCAATGGGCCAAAGTTAAAAATAGTCAATGGTGTCTCCGCTGAGGAGGAAAAATATTGGGAAAACTACCAATTTTTTGATGAATCGGATCCCGATGAGGATTCCGATGAAGTAATAGAAATTACCGCAGCCCAATTTAATAAAGAAAGGGAAAATGATAAGGGAAAATCTATTTAGAGAAACCCAATCCAAAACCCGATGAACTATATGTTAACATGAAATACCCTGACGAAATATACCGTAAACACCTGTATTTCTTAAACTTTAACTATAGCTCGGGAACATCTAAGGGACCAGATTTTTCCAAACCATTTGTGAAAAGAATTCCTCGTATGTGTACTGGCCCGTTTATCCCTAGAAAATTAGCAAAACGAATCGAGTCCGAGGAAGATGACGCAAACAAGTCTGAATAAAAGAGTTGAAGTCATTTACTCTTACCATGTCTTGTAATATATGTATGATAACGTGCTTGACCTTTTATGCTATATGAAAAATAGCGGTATGGTATGATTGTAAAATTTTGTATCAAAAGTTTAAGCGTGAAATGTTAATGAATTAAGTTTTTCATGATAGAATATTATTTCGATAGTAGTAGTTAATTTTTGTGCTAGCTATTAAGTATGAACTTTAACGGGTAGGTACTACCCGAATTAAAATTATAAAACGCTAATATGAAGAAAAGGCTTTTTATAAATAAGTTCATATTATGCTACGAAATACAATTGACTACTCCTGATATTCTATATGATTAACTTAACTCTTTTGGCTATTTTTGAAGGAAATGGCACCGACTACTTGACAGAACTTGAATATGAGCGAAGAAGATTTCCGTGCATTCCATGCTGCAAACATAGCCGCAGTACAGGCTGCACTGCAAAACAACAACAATAACTCAGGGTCTAGCAGTAGAGTTAACTCCACAGGAAACCGTGTAGGATGCTCCTACAAGGCTTTCACTGCCTGTAAACCTCTGGAATTTGATGCAACTGAAGGACCAGTCTGAAATGTCCCATTCATATTGATTATAAACGTTTCATATTAATTGATTTCGTTGCAAGGTTTTGACCTCTATATGAGACGTTTTTCAAAGACTACATTCGTTTTTAAAACAAACCATAACCTTTATTTTATCGATAAATGTTTAAAAACCATAATGTAGATTATCAAGTAATGATAATCTAAAAGATAACGTTTTACACACGAACATTACATATTGGTTTACAATAATATTATACATCGATTTAAATCTCTGAATGCAGTTTTTAAACAATATATTACAAGCATGCTGACTCCAATTCTTGTCCTTAAATTAGCATGCAACAGCGGAAGCTCTTAACAATCACCTGAGAATAAACATGCTTAAAACGTCAACAAAAATGTTGGTGAGTTATAGGTTTAACCTATATATTTATCAAGTTATATTAATAGACCACAAGATTTTATATTTTCATTTCTCATAAACAACATGTATGCATAATAGCAATCTGCATAAAAATCATTCATATGGTAAACACCTGGTAACCGACATTAACAAGATGCATATAGAATATCCCATCATTCCTGGACATCCTTTGGACATGATAATTTCGAAGTACTAAAACATCCGCTGCAACGGATGGGGTTTGTTGGGCCCAATAGATCTATCATTAGGATTCACGTCAATTAGTAGACTGGTTTACTAATTCTTAGGCTACCAAGCAAAAAGGGGCATATTCGGCTTCGATCATTCAACCATAGAAAGTAGTCTCACGTACTTGTGTCTATTTTGTAAAACATTTATAAAACTGCATGTATTCTCATCCCAAAAATATTAGATTTTAAAAGTGGGACTATAACTCACTTTCACAGATTTTTCCTTCGTCGGGAAATAAGACTTGGCCACGGGTCGATTCACGAATCTATAACAAATATGTACATATATATCAAAGTTTGATCGAAATATATTCACAACATTTTTTATTACATTTTAATGATTTAAGTTTATTAAGTTAGCTGTCCAACGTTAGTAGCCTACAACTAGTTGTCCACAGTTAGCAGTACATAAATAAATCAATATAAATTATCTTGGATCAATCCATGACCCAGTGTATACAAGCCTCAGGCTAGATCACAACTCAAAGTATATATATTTTTGGAATCAACCTCAACCCTGTATAGCGAACTCGAGCATTACAGTATATAGAGTGTCTATGGTTGTTCCAAATAATATATATAGATGGGTCGATATGATATGTCAAAACATTGTATACGTGTCTATGGTATCTCAATATTACATAATATATGTTAGAATACATGTATCATACAATATAAGTTAGCTAGGATATGATTAGTATAGATTTGTTACAATTTTCACGTAGCTAAAACTAGTAAAAATATCCAATTTTGTTTTACCCATAACTTCTTCGTTTTAATTCCGTTTTGAGTGATTCAAATTGCCATGGTTTCATAATGAACTTAAATTTATGAAATTAAACAGAAAAAGTATAAGTTTATAGTCGAAAATACAGGTTACAAGTCACTCTTGAAAGAGGTAGTCATTTCCGTCGAAAGAACGACATCTTGATGACCATTTTGAAAAACATACTTCCACTTTGAGTTTAACCATGATTTTTGGATATAGTTTCATGTTCATAAGAAAAATCATTATCCCATAAGAATAACTTCTAAATCAAAGTTTATCATAGTTTTTAATTATCTAACCCAAAACAGCATGCGGTGTTACTAAGACGGCGTATGTTCAGTTTTACGGTGTTTTTCGTGTTTTTAGGTTTTAAATCATTAAGTTAGCATATCATATAGATATAGAACATATGTTTAGTTGATTTTAAAAGTCATGTTAGAAGGATTAACTTTGTTTACGAACAAGTTTAGAATTAACTAAACTATGTTCTAGTGATTACATGTTTAAAACTTCGAATAAGATAGTTATATATATGAATCGAATGATGTTATAAACATCATTACTACCTCAAGTAAAGTAGGTAAACCTACTGGAAATAATGAAAAAATAAGTTGAGCTTCAAAGGATCTTCGATGGCTTGAAAGTTCTTGAAGTAGAATCATGACACGAAAAACAAGTCCAAGTAAGATTACTACTCGAATTAAGATAGTTATAGTTATAGAAATTGAATCAAAGCTTGAATATGAATATTACCTTGATTTAGAAAGATAATCTACTGTAAATAACAAAGGTTTCTTGAGGTTGGGTGATCACTTGAAATGGATTTGCAAGATTGAAAGTAAACTAGCAAACTTGAAAGGATTTTCGAAGTGTTCTTGAAGTGTTCTTCCTGTGATGATTATAGCTTGATACTTGAAGTAATTTTTGATGAAGATGATGATTAGTTTGCTGTAAAATTCGTTCTTGAGAATTCTTTGTAGGAGCATCCGACGCGAGTTCTTGTGGTGTTGGTTCCATTGTTGGATTCGGAGTTATTGTTATTTTACATCGCAGCCTGTACTGCGGCTATGTTTACTACGAGGAAAGCACGGAAGTCTTCCTCGCTCATGTTCAAATTCTGACGAGTCGTCGGTGCCATTTCCTTCAAAAATAGCCAAAAGAATTGAGTTAATCATATAGAATTTAAGAGTAGTCAATAGTATTTCGTAGCATAATATGAACTTATTTATAAAAGATTTTTTCTTCTTATTAGCGTTTTATAGCTTTAATTCGGGTAGTACCTACCCGTTAAGTTCATACTTAGTAGCTACTATACAATTCAACTACTACGATTCTATATGAAAAACCAAATACAAATAATATTTCCCGTTCAAACTTTTATACAATATTTTACAAACTTACAATACAGTTATTTTACATATAGTATGAAATATAGCACACAATAACTTTGATACAAGGAAGTTGTGAAGTCAATTCTAATTAAGTGCAAGTCGTTCAGCAAAGGTAATAAAGACACGTAATTCGTAGGTCCAGAATCAAGTCATGCATTCGGGTTTTACTAGTATTATTTCCCATCCTTGGTCTTGTGGAAAATAACCGTTGTGGTCATTGGCAAGACAGCATGTTGTAACGTCGTCAAAAGGACGAGGGTTACGTAATGCCCAACAGCCCCATAACAATCTAAAAACCTTGTCTCTCAGTCCAACTACTGAATCCGTCACTTGTGGGAATGTTTTGTTTAATAGTTGCAATCCGATGTTCTTTTTCTCAATTTGGTGAGAAGCGAACATCACTAACCCGTAAGCATAACATGCTTCTTTAAGTTTCATGTTGGAAGCTCTTTCTAAAGAACAAAGTCCTATGTTGGGATATGTGGAGTCAAAATAGACTCTCAACCCGTAGCGTAAAATTGCATCTGGGTTTCCCGCATTTAATGCCTTATAGAAAACACGGCGTAACTTAAGGTCTCCCCAATGTGATATACCCCATCTTTCAAATGAAAGCCTTTTATAAACTAAGGCATGCCTGGAACGTTTTTCAAATGTTCTACAAACTAATTTCGCCGTAAATAATTGTGCTGACGAATTCTGACCGACTTTAGACAAGATTTCATCAATCATGTCCCCGGGTAGGTCTTCTAAAATTTTTGGTTGTCTATCCTTAACGTCCATTGTGTTTTTATACTATAAAGCAGTCGAGGATTAGATTCGTAAAAGATAATTATCAAATAATACAAGCAATTTTTACATACAACATAAAAGTACAAGCACACTTATATTACATATATTACACCGCATGATTACAACTCTTTATTCCGACTCACTTGTTTCTTTCTCTTCAGATTTGGTTTGTTTCGCTAATTTCCTAGGGATATATGGTGCTCCCCTAATACGAGCTGTTCTTTTCACAAATGGTCTAGTAAAACCTGGTGGCTTAGATGTTCCCGGGTTATAGCTAAAACTTAAGAAATACGGGTGTTGACGGTATTTTCCATCGGGATATTTCATGTTAACATAAAGTTCATCGGGGTTGGAATTAGGTTTCTCTATTTTGATGCTTTTTCCCTTATTATTTTCTTTTGCCTTTTCAAATTGGGTCGGGGTAATTTCTATAACATCATCGGAATCCTCATCGGGATTCGATTCATCGAACAATTGGTAATCTTCCCAATATTTTACTTTCTCGGAGGAAACACCATTGACCATTATTAATTTTGGTCCATTGGTTGAGGGTTTTCTTTTATTTATCTGTTTTTTAGTGGTTCCTAATATGTTCTCCTCCGGAACCTCTTCTTCCGGTTCCTCTTCTTCCGGTTCCTCTTCGGGAATTTGCGAATCTTCCTAATATATATTCGACTCTTCATTATTATTAAGTGAGTCGATGGGATTTTTACTAAAGGTAGACATCTATCACACAATATCAAACACGTTAAGAGATTAATATATCACATAATATTTACATGTTAACAATATATATAGTTTCCAACAAAAAGTGTTAAGCAATCGTTTTTAAAGAAAACACGGTCGAAGTCCAGACTCACTAATGCCTCCTAACAAACTCGGTTAGACATACACTAATGCAATTTCTGGTTCTCTAAGAGCAACGCTCGGATACCAACTAAAATCTCCCGTTCATATTGATTATAAACGTTTCATATTAATTGGTTTCGTTGCGAGGTTTTGACCTCAATATGAGACGTTTTTCAAATACTGCATTCGTTTTTAAAACAAACCATAACCTTTATTTTATCGATAAAGGTTTAAAAACCATAACGTAGATTATCAAGTAATGATATCAAGTAATGATAATCTAAAAGATAACGTTTTACACACGAACATTACATATTGGTTTACAATAATATTATACATCGATTTAAATCTCCGAATGCAGTTTTTAAACAATATATTACAGGCATGCTGACTCCAATTCTTGTCCTTAAATTAGCATGCAACAGCGGAAGCTCTTAACAATCACCTGAGAATAAACATGCTTAAAACGTCAACAAAAATGTTGGTGAGTTATAGGTTTAACCTATATATTTATCAAATTATATTAATAGACCACAAGATTTCATATTTTCATTTCTCATAAATAACATGCATGTATAATAGCAATCTGCATAAAAAACATTCATATGGTGAACATCTGGTAACCGACATTAACAAGATGCAAATAGAATATCCCCATCATTCCGGGACATCCTTCGGACATGATAATTTCGAAGTACTAAAGCATCCGCTACAACGGATGGGGTTTGTTGGGCACAATAGATCTATCTTTAGGATTTGCGTCAATTAGTAGACTGGTTTACTAATTCTTAGGCTACCAAGCAAAAATGGGCATATTCGGCTTCGATCATTCAACCATAGAAAGTAGTTTTACGTACTTGTGTCTATTTTGTAAAACATTTATAAAACTACATGTATTCTCATCCCAAAAATATTAGATTTTAAAAGTGGGACTATAACTTACTTTCACAGATTTTTCCTTCGTCGAAAAATAAGACTTGGCCACGGGTCGATTCACGAACCTATAACAAATATGTACATATATATCAAAGTATGATCGAAATATATTCACAACATTTTTTATTATGTTTTAATGATTTAAGTTTATTAAGTTAGCTGTCCAATGTTAGTAGCCTACAACTAGTTGTCCACAGTTAGCAGTACAGAAATAAATCAATATAAATTATCTTGGATCAATCCACGACCTAGTGTATACAAGCCTCAGGCTAGATCACAACTCAAAGTATATATATTTTTGGAATCAACCTCAACCCTGTATAGCGAACTCGAGCATTACAGCATATAGAGTGTCTATGGTTGTTCCAAATAATATATATAGATAGGTCGATATGATATGTCAAAACATTGTATACGTGTCTATGGTATCTCAAGATTACATAATATATGTTAGAATACATGTATAATACAATATAAGTTAGCTAGGATATGATTAGTATAGATTTGTTACAATTTTCATGTAGCTAAAACTAGTAAAAATATCCAATTTTGTTTTACCCACAACTTCTTCGATTTAAATCCATTTTGAGTGATTCAAATTGCCATGGTTTCATAATGAACTTAAATTTATGAAATTAAACAGAAAAAGTATAAGTTTATAGTCGGAAATACAGGTTACAAGTCACTCTTGAAAGAGGTAGTCATTTCCGTCGAAAGAACGATATCTTGATGACCATTTTGAAAAACATACTTCCACTTAGAGTTTAACCATGATTTTTGGATATAGTTTCATGTTCATAAGAAAAATCATTATCCCAGAAGGACAACTTCTAAATCAAAGTTTATCATAGTTTTTAATTATCTAACCCAAAACAGCCCGCGGTGTTACTACGACGGCGTATGTCCGGTTTTACGGTGTTTTTCGTGTTTCCAGATTTTAAATCATTAAGTTAGTATATCATATAGATATATAACATGTGTTTAGTTGATTTTAAAAGTCAAGTTAGAAGGATTAACTTTGTTTGCAAACAAGTTTAGAATTAACTAAACTTTGTTCTAGTGATTACATGTTCAAATCTTCGAATAAGATAGTTATATATATATGAATCGAATGATGTTATGAAAATTATTACTACCTCAGGTAAAGTAGGTAAATCTACTGGAAATGATGAAAAAATAACTTGAGCTTCAAAGGATCTTTGATGGCTTGGAAGTTCTTGAAGTAGAATCATGACACGAAAAACAAGTTCAAGTAAGATTACTACTCGAATTAAGAAAGTTATAGTTATAGAAATTGAATCAAAGCTTGAATATGAATATTACCTTGATTTAGAAAGATAATCAACTATAAATAACAAAGGTTTCTTGAGGTTGGGTTATCACTTGAAATGGATTTGCAAGATTGAAAGTAAACTAGCAAACTTGAAAGGATTTTCGAAGTGTTCTTGAAGTGTTCTTCCTATGATGATTATAGCTTGATACTTGAAGTAATTTTTGATGAAGATGATGATTAATTTACTGTAAAATTTGTTCTTGAGAGTGTGTGTGTGTGTTTAGAGAGAATTAGAAAGAGAATTAGAAGTGAAATGGAGTGGGTGGTGAGTGGGGTTAAAAGGAGTTCTTGTTTTTGTTTCCTTACTCATAAGTCATGCTAGTTATCTAATGATGGTTCCCACATGTCTTGATGACTCACAAGGGCTGCTAAGGAGCTGATGATTGAATGTATATACCAATAGTATATACATCTAGAAGTTGTGTATTGTACGAGTACGAATACGGTTGCATACGGGTAGAATTGTTGATGAAAATGAACGAGAATGTAATTGTAAGCATTTTTTATAAGTAGAAGTACTTTGATATGAGTCTTGAAGTCTTTCAAAAGTGTATGAATACATCTTAAAATACTACATGTATATACATTTTAACTGAATCGTTAAGTCATCGTTAGTCGTTACATGTAAGTGTTGTTTTGAAACCTTTAAGTTAACGATCTCATTTAATGTTGTTAACCCATTGTTTATTATATCTAATGAGATGTTAAATTATTACATTATCATGATATTATGATTTATGAATATATCTTAATATGATATATGTACATTAAAATGTTGTTACAACGATAATCGTTACATATATGTATCGTTTCGAAATCCTTAAGTTAGTAGTCTTGTTTTTACATATGTAGTTCATTGTTAATACACTTAATGATATGTTTAATTATCATTTATCATGTTAAATATAGTGTATCAATATCTTAATATGATTCATATGTATTTAGTAAGACGTTGTTATAATGATAATTATTATATATATCGTTTCGAGTTTCTTAACTCAATAAACTCATTTTTATGTATATCACTCATTGTTAATATACTTAGTGAGATACTTACTTATCATAATCTCATGTTAGCCATATATATATCCATATATATATATATATATCATCATGTAGTTTTTATAAATTTTTAAGGTTCGTGAATTGCCGGTCAACTTGGGTGGTCAATTGTCTATATGAAACTCATTTCAAATAATCAAGTCTTAACAAATTTGATTGCTTAACAGTTGGAAACATTTAATCATGCAAATATAGTTTTCATTTAATATATAATCATGGAAAAGTTCGGGTCACTACACAGTCGAACTGAAATGATGGATCGAGAAGGTCGAATCTGTGTTTACTATAAGCAAATGTGCTGAAGAAGACAGGGTAAAGTATGCCACGCATACCTTCACAGGTACTGCGTTAATATGGTGGAACACCTATCTTGAGCAGGTGGGACAAGATGCTGCTTACGCACTACCGTGGTCAGCATTCAAACACTTGATGAATGAGCAGTACCGTCCCAGAAATGAAGTCAATAAGCTCAAAACAGAGCTTAGAGAATTATGAGCGCAAGGATTCGATATTACCACATACGAATGATGGTTCACAGAGTTGTGTCTATTGTGCCCAAGAGTGTTTGAAGATGAAGAAGAGCAAATTGACGTATTTGTAAAAGGGTTACCAGAGAGGATTCAGGAGGATGTGAGTTCAAGCACGCCCACATCAATGCAAAAAGCAAGTCAAATGGCTCACAAACTCATAAACCAGATTAAGGGAAGGATTAAAGAGCAGGTGGCCGAGGAGGCCAAAATGAAACAAGTTAAGAGAAAGTGGGAAGAAAACAGTGACAAGAGTCACCAATACAACAACAACAACAATCGCAATCACAATCGCAACAACTATCACAATAACCACAACATCAATCGCAACAATAACAATCGCAACCCCATCAACAACTACAATAACAACCACAGAAACTACAACAACCGTCCCAACAACAATAACAATCGCAACAACAACCATTTCAATAACGACAATGGCAACAAAAATAAGAAAAGTTCGTGCCAAAGGTGTGAAGGGTACCATCCAACTACTTAATGTTCGGCATTATGTACCAAATGTAATAGAAAGAGTCATGGTGCGACGAGGTGTGAAGTTTACGGACCAATGGCAAACAAGAATAAAGGAACAAATAATGTCGGAACAAATAATGCCGCCATTATTTATTATGGATGCGGAAAGTCGGGTCATATCAAAAACGAATGCCCAAATCAAAGAAATAATAACGGACAAGGTCGTGGAAGAGTCTTCAATATTAATGCGGCAGAAGCGCAGGAGGACCCGGAGCTTGTTACGGGTACGTTTCTTATTGACAATAAATCAGCTTATGTTTTATTTGATTCAGGTGCGGATAGAAGCTATATGAGTAGAGATTTGTGTGCCAAATTAAGTTGTCCATTAACGCCTTTGGACAATAAATTTTTACTCGAATTAGCAAATGGTAAATTAATTACAGCAGATAAAATATGTCGGAATCGAGAAATTAAACTGGTTGGCGAAACGTTTAAGATTAATTTGATACCAGTAGAGTTGGGGAGTTTTGATGTGATAATTGGCATGGACTGGTTGAAAAAGGAGAGAGCAGAGGTCGTATGTTACAAAAATGCGATTCGCATTATGCCCGAAAAGGTAAAACCCTTAATGGTGTACGGAGAAAAGAGCAACGCGAAGTTAAATCTTATTAGTAACTTGAAGGCACTAAAACTAATAAGAAAAGGTTGCTATGCCATTCTAGCACGCGTCGAGAAAGTCAATTCCGAAAAAAGAACATCAATGATGTTCCCGTCGCAAAAGAATTTCTCGATGTATTTCCGAAAGAATTACCGGGACTACCTCCTCACCGATCTGTTGAATTTCAAATAGATCTTGTACCAGGAGCTGCACCGATAGCTCGTGCTCCTTACAGACTCGCACCCAGCAAAATGAAGGAATTACAAAGCCAATTACAAGAACTTTTAGAGCGTGGTTTCATTCAACTAAGTACATCACCGTGGGGAGCTCCGGTGTTGTTTGTCAAAAATAAGGATGGTACATTCAGGTTATATATCGACTACCGAGAGTTGAACAAACTTACCATCAAGAACCGTTATCCACTACCAAGAATCAACGACTTATTTGATTAATTACAAGGTTCATCAGTTTATTCGAAGATTGATTTACGTTCCGAGTATCACCAAATGCGGGTGAAGGAGGATGATATTCCAAAGACTGCTTTTAGAACGCATTACGGTCATTACGAGTTTATGGTTATGACGTTTGGTTTGACTAATGCACCAACCGTGTTCATGGACCTCATGTACCGAGTGTGCGGACCGTATCTTGACAAGTTTGTCATTGTTTTCATCGATGACATACTTATTTACTCCAAGAATGATCAAGAGCACGGAGAACATTTAAGAAAAGTGCTAGAATTGTTGAGGAAGGAAAAATTGAACGCTAAGTTTTCAAAGTGTGCATTTTGGTTGAAAAAAGTTCAATTCCTCGGTCACGTAGTGAACAAAGAAGGTATTCAGGTTGATCAGGCAAAGATTGAAACCGTTGAAAACTGGAAAACTCTGAAAACTCCAAAGCATATACGCCAATTTTTAGGATTTGCTGGTTACTACAGAAGATTCATCCAAGATTTTTCCAAAATAGCAAAACCCTTGACTGCATTAACGCATAAAGGGAAGAAATTTGAATGGAAGGATGAGCAAGAGAAAGCATTTCAATTGTTAAAGAAAAAGTTAACTACGGCACCTATATTGTCATTGCCTGAAGGGAATGATGATTTTGTGATTTATTGTGACGCCTCAAAGAAAGGCTTCGGTTGTGTATTAATGCAACGAACGAAGGTAATTGCTTATGCGTACAGACAATTGAAGATTCACGAGCAAAATTATACGACTCACAATTTGGAATTGGGCGCTGTTCTTTTTTGCATTAAAGACGTGGAAGCATTACTTATATGGGGTCAAAAGTATCATATATACCGACCACAAAAGTCTCCAACATATATTTAATCACAAACAACTGAACATGAGGCAGCGTAGGTGGATTGAGTTGTTGAATGATTATGACTTTAAGATTCGTTACCACCCAGAGAAGGCAAATGTGGTAGCCGACGCCTTGAGTAGAAAGGACAGGAACCTATTCGAGTAAAAGCTATGAATATAATTATTCATACTGACCTTACTACTCGAATAAAGGAGGCGCAACAAGGAGTTGTGAAAGAAGGGAATTTGAAGAATGAAATACCCAAAGGATCGAAGAAACATCTTAATATTCGGGAAGACGAATCCCGGTATAGGGCTGAAAGAATTTGGGTACCAAAGTCTGGAGATGTGAGGGAAATGGTACTTAGGGAAGCACATAAAACCAGATATTCAATACATCCCGAAGCGGGAAAGATGTATCGAGATATCAAGAAACACTTTTGGTGGCCGAGTATGAAAGCCGATATTGCTACATACGTAGGAGAATGTTTGACTTGTTCTAAAGTCAAAGCTGAACATCAGAAACCATCAGGTCTACTTCAACAACCCGAAATTCCGGAATGGAAATGGGAAAACATTACCATGGATTTCATTACTAAATTGCCAAGGACTGCAAGTGGTTATGATATAATTTGGGTAATAGTCGATCATCTTACCAAATCAGCACACTTCCTACCAATGAGAGAAGATGACAAAATAGAGAAGTTAGCACGACTATACTTGAAGGAAGTCGTCTCCAGACATGGAATACAAGTTTCTATTATCTCTGATAGGGATGACAGATTTATTTCAAGATTTTGGCAGACATTACAACAAGCATTGGGGACTCGTCTAGACATGAGTACTGCTTATCATCCACAAACTGATGGGAAGAGTGAAAGGACGATACAGACACTTGAAGACATGCTACGAGCATGTGTTATTGATTTTGGAAATGGCTGGGATCGACATCTATCGTTAGTAGAATTTTCCTACAACAACAGTTACCACTCAAGTATTGAGGCGGCACTGTTCGAGGCACTTTATGGTAGAAAGTGCAGGTCTTCGATTTTTTGGAGCGAGGTGGGGGATAGACAAATTACGAGTCCGAAGATAATCCAAGAAACTACCGAGAAAATCATTCATATTCAACAACGGTTGAAAACCGCACAGAATTGGCAAAAGAGCTACACGAACATTAGAAGAAAAGATTTAGAATTTGAAATTAGTGACATGGCCATGCTTAAGGTATCACCTTGGAAAGGCGTTGTTCGTTTTGGAAAACGGGGGAAAATAAACCCGAGATACAATGGGCCATTCAAGATTATTTACCGTGTTGGACTAGTAGCTTATCGACTAGAATTACCTCAACAATTAGCCGGCGTACATAGTACCTTCCACGTCTCGAATTTGAAGAAATGCTTAGCCAAAGAAGATCTCGCTATTCCTTTAGACGAAATCAAAATCAATGAAAAACTACAATTCATTGAAGAACCCGCCGAAATAATGGATCGTGAGGTTAAAGAACTTAAGCAAAATAAAATACCAATCGTTAAGGTTTGATGGAATGCTCGTAGAGGGCCCGAGTTCACCTGGAAGTGTGAAGATCAGATGAAACAGAAATACCCGCACTTATTTCCAGATGATGCGGTAACACCTTCAACTACTTAAAATTTTAGGACGAAATTTATTTAACGGGTAGGTACTCTAGTGACCCGAACTTTTTCATGATTATATATTATATGAGATTCATATTTACATGATTAAATGTTTCCAACATGTTAAGCAATCAAACTTGTTAAGACTTGATTAATTGAAATGAGTTTATGTAGAAAATTGACCACCCAAATTGACCGACGATTCAGGAACGTTAAAACTTGTAAAAATGACATGATATATATATATATATATATATATATATATATATATATATATATATATATATATATATATATATATATATATATATATATATATATATATATATATATATATATATATATATATATTTAACATGATATTATGATAAGTAAGTATCTCAAAAAGTATTTTAACAAAGAGTTATATGCATAAAATGAAACTACTGAATTAAAGAACTCGAAACGATATATATAACGATTATCGTTATAACAACGTCTGAATTAAAATAAATACATATATATCGTATTAAGATATATTCATACACCATGTTATCATGTTAGCATAATAATTTAACATCTCATTTAGTATAATAACAATGGATTAATTACATTTAAGAAGATCGTTAACTTAAAGGTTTCGAAACAATACTTACATGTAACGACTAACGATGACTTAACGACTCAGTTAAAATGTATATACATGTAGTGTATTAAGATGTATTAATACACTTTTGGAAAACTTCAAGACACATATCAAAACACTCATACTTATCAAAGTTGATTACAATTGCATTCTCGTTCATTTTCATCAACAATTCTACTCGTATTCGTTTGGTACTCGTACTCGTACAATACCCAGCTTCTAGTTGTACATACTATTGGTATATACACTCAATGATCAGCTCCTTAGTAGCCTTAATGAGTCATCAAACATGTGGGAACCATTATTTGTAATCTAGTATGAATTATTTAGCAAAATTACAAAAATATTATTAATCATTCATGAATTATTTACAAGAAAACAAACTTACACATCCTTTATATCTAATCCATATATCACGACCCAAAACACATACAAACACCTTCATTCTTTAATTTTCTTCATCTAATTGATCTCCCTCAAGTTCTATCTTCAAGTTCTAAGTGTTCTTCATAAATTCTATAAGTTCTAGTTTCATAAAATGAAGAATGCTTTCAAGTTTGCAAGTATACTTCCAAGCTTTCTAATCCATTCCAAGTAATCATCTAAGATCAAGAAACCTTTGTTATTTATAGTAGGTTATCTTTCTTATTCAAGATAATATTCATATTCAAACTTTGATTCGATTTCTATAACTATAAATATCTTAATTCAAGTAGTAATGTTACTTGAACTTGTTTTCGTGTCATGATTCTACTTCAAGAACTTCCAAGCCATCAAAGATCCTTTGAAGCTCAAGTTATTTTCTCATCATTTTCAGTAGGTTTACCTACTATACTTAAGGTAGTAATGGTGTTCATAACATCATTCGATTCATATATGTATAACTATCTTATTCGAAGATTATAACTTGTAATCACTAGAACATAGTTTAGTAATTCTAAACTTGTTCACAAACAAAGTTAATCCTTCTAACTTGACTTTTAAAATCAATTAAACACATGTTTTATATGTATATGATATGCTAACTTAATGATTTAAAACTTGGAAACGCGAAGAACACCGTAAAATCGGACATATGCCGTCGTATTTAAACCTGTAGCGACCCGACAAAATCGTCATTAACAGCGCCGTCTACTTTGGTCCCGTTACGTGGTCATAAGTCTTTAAAACAACGTTTGACCAAAATATGTCGCATTCATTTCATATGTAAAGATGTTTCAAAGTTTACAAAGTAGTTCAACGACTAATACGATACAACGCTTTTAAGTACAAATGAAAACTATGCGACATGATTTAATGTAAAGTTAAAAGACGCTCCATGTATGCAAGTATACTTGACATCCAAGCAAGTATCAAAAATAGAGTGCGGAAGCATGTAACACATATCGTTCAAGGACCTGAGAAAAACATAGAAAATCTGTCAACGAAAACGTTGGTGAAATCATAGGTTTAATAAGTGAGTACGTAAGTAAGTAAGTTGAACCATAAGATTTATAACGTTGAAGTAATAGTAAAATCATTCTAAAAATTGTTATCACGAGCACTCAATTATCAAGGCTTAACTAACGTTACCCCATCACATAGTGTTAGAACCTACACTTTATTCTCGAAAATATATTTCATCCGCATAATTGTAGCGAACCATCCGAATGAGGGTTTGTCAAACCCATATGGCCATACAACATAAGTTCTCGCTTACACCCGGCAAGTGTAACTAATGATAATCGAATTGAGAATTTTTGTTCTAACTCGTACGTAGAATGTTTGTTTTCGTACTTGTGTTCACTTTGTAAAACGAAACGTTTATGTTTTCTCATCCCAAATGTAAGTTTAAAAGAGTAAAAGTGGGACTATGATCTCACCTTGAGTGCACGAGAATAAATATACTTCACAAGGTTAACGTGTGCAAGAACAAATGCTAGTCATGACCTAAACAAATATGTTGTATCAATAACGGTAAACACGGTTGGTCAAAGTTGTTCAATTAGTCCTATGGCTCGTTACGACTCAATTATATGGCATGTGAATCACATTGTCAAGTTTCATGCAAGATACAAGTATAAAAGCACGTTAGAACGATTGCATAAGTGTTTGGTTAAGTTTGACTAAAAGTCAAACTTGGTCAAAGTCAAAGTCAAAGTCAACGGGGTCGGGTTTCATGACCCGTCCTAATCCATCTGGACGAATACATTACATTTGGTTACATCGCGAGGTAATTGACCTCTATATGATATATTTTACAAACATTGCATTCGTTTTTAAAAGACAAACTTTCATCACATCGAAAGTTAACGGCATGCATACCATTTCACAATATATCCAAACTATAATTGACTTGATAATATTCTTGATAGACTCAACGACTCGAATGCAACGTCTTTTGAAATATATGCCATGAATGACTCCAAGTAATGTCTCTAAAATGAGCAAATGCACAGCGAAAGGTTTCTTTCATACCTGAGAATAAACATGCTTTAAAGTGTCAACCGAAAGGTTGGCGAGTTCATTAGTTTATCATAATCATTCATTTCCATCATTTTAATAGACCACAAGATTTCCTTTATTCAATAATCATACACTCGCAAATATTTAAAAATCATTCATATGGATTGAACACCTGGTAACCGACATTAACATAATGCATATAGAATATCCCCAAAACAGAAATCCATCTGTATTAATAACTCGAAGTACTAAAGCATACCATTTTCCAGTATGGGGGGAGTCAGGGCCCATATATCTACCTTTAGGATTCGCGTCAATTAGGGTGTCTGTTCCCTAATTCTTAGGTTACCAAGCTAAAAGGGGTGATATTCAATTCGATAATCCAACCATAGAATGCAGTTTCGATTACTTGTGTCTATTTTGTAAAACATTTATAAAAGCAGCGCATGTATTCTCAGTCCCAAAAATATATATTGCAAAAGCATTTAAAAGGGGAGCAAATGAAACTTACAATCCAATATTTTGTAGTAAAAATATTCATATGACGAATACTGAATAATGCAGGATTGGCCTCGGATTCACGAACCTATATCATTCATATATATATTAACACACATAATTTTAATCGAACAAATTAATATATATGTAATTTATTAGTTATATCATTTTCATATTAATAACCTATATGTTTCATATATTCATTTTACATAATTAAAATAAATAAAAATATTAATTTTGTTATGTTATATGTATTATATATATATATATATATATATATATATATATATATATATATATATATATATATATATATATATATATATATATATATATATATATATATATATATATATATCGTTTGTTTGTTAAAATTATAATAATACTAAAATAATATTAGTAATGATAAAAATAATAGCTTTAATAAAATGATACTTTTTAATAAAGATATTAATTTTAATAATAATGAAGGCTAATAATAATAACTATAAAAATAATGATTTTACCAATAATATTATTGATACTAATATTTATATTAATAACTATAATGATAATAGTACTACTAATAATAATACTAATACTTATGATAATAATAATAATAATAAAAATAATCATAATAAAAATAATAATCTTATAATCCTATTAATACTAATACTAATAATAATAATAATAATAATAATAATAATAATAATAATAATAATAATAATAATAATAAAAATAATAAAATGATAATTTTTATAAAAATGATTCTTTTCATAATAATGCTAATAATAATAAGAATGATAATTTTAATGATAATTGTATTGATAATACTAATATTATTAATAGTCATAATAATCTTCGTGTTTAATTTCTAAACTTATAATTATAACTTCTATAATTCTTTTTGATAATTATAATCATCATCGTACATGTATTAATATAATTAAAATCTTTTTCCATAATCTTTATCATATCATCTATTATTAACTTTGTAATATAATTATGTTTTTATTAACAATATGTTCATGATCGTAATAATAATAATAATAATAATAATAATAATAATAATAATAATAATAATAATAATAATAAAAATGATAAGTTTTATACCCTCATGTATCAATATCGTATATCGTCATCGTTATCATCATCGAAAACGTATCAATCATCATCAAAATCTATGAACGTCATCATCATCTATAAACCATCACGACTAACCCTAATCGTATCATTATTATTATGTCATTAATAACATATCATCATCATTGATCTTATTATCATTAATCATTCGGATCAAACATAATCATCATCACACCCATGATCATCATCAGCATCACTTATCATCTCCTCGTCATTACCATCGTCATACAACATCATTTATGTTCATCCTCATGTATCATGCATTATAATGCATCATTTTATATGATGATTAATATTATCTTGTTACTTATTACCGCCCACAAGTCCACAGTTAACTCGGCCCAACAGGTATGAATCGATTTCTTTCATGGCTGCCCAACTAGTATTAAACGCGAAATAAATATGGCAGCCAAATCAAGTGTTAAACGCGAAAGGGACAGGCAGAAACAGGAACAGATTAATTATCTATCATCAATTTATTTGATAGTGAGGGCTGTTTATGAACAAAAATATCAACAAGGGAACCCAAGTGGGTTGCTTAAATTATTACCATATTCTCGACAAAAAAATAAAGGTAGTTGGGAATTAGATAAAGCATACTTTGTTTTCTTTATCATCCATAATCTCATATCACGTTCCCCTCTTTTTTTTATATATATAAAGTAGCAGCGTACAGTAGGGCTGCAGGTATGATGATGGTTTGTGTTTGCTCATGGTAACAGAAACAGATAAACAAGCAGTAACAAATGGGTCTCGATGACTTTTTGGTTCAGTTGTTTTCAAAAAGGGTTGTTGAGGTGGATTTAAATGGGTTCACGATGGTGAGGGTTTGTTGTGGTGTTCTCGTAGTCATTTGATGGCAACACAGAAACAACGAAAACAGTTGGCAACAAGTAGCAGTTTTAAATGGGTTTTTTTTAAGGAGTGAAGGAAAGTTTTGGTCATGGTGATCTTGGTGGTTCACGACAGAAACAAAACAAATGATTGAGGGTAGTAGGTGGTTCGAGTGCTTGACCGTTCGACAGAATCAAACAAAAAGAAAAATATACAGCGTATCAGATTTTACCAGTTGGGTCGTGGTGGTACGAGTGTGTTCGATTGGAAGAGAAACAGAAATAGCAGCAAATTATACGATGCCGTAGCAAGGGAAATTTAATGGTATTGATTGTGGGTTTGTGTGAATTCACAAGGAAAATAAGAAAAGAAAATATAGAAGAAGATGATCATCATCATGAGTTTAAAATTTGGTGGTGTTTTTGTGGGATGTCTATCTCTCCGCATTCATATATATATATATATATATATATATATATATATATATATATATATATATATATATATATATATATATATATATATATATATATATATATATATATATATATATATATATATATATATATATATATATATATATATATATATATATATATATATATATATATATATATATATAATTATAATATTAATAATAATTAATAATAATAATATAGTACACATTAATCAAAAGAAGGACAAGAAGCGTGTGGTTTGTAACAATGATTCAAATATCAATTAGCCAATTTATTTAATTGACTAGATTTGATAGATTGAAATGATGATGGGAAAGGAAACAATAAAGCACAAAATTCTTCAATTTTCTATAGTAATCGTATAACAATAATAATATAATAATAATTATAATATATTTTAAAATATAAACATGTGATTAAGTTAGCCGTCGTCTACTATTTCATTCACGGATTGAAATTCATCGTCCACTGTTTGAAATCAGTGGCGGATAAAAGTGTTCAGAAAAATCCCATATTTTTAAATTAACTATATTTATTTATTTTGGTCATTATGGTATAAAATTCAGTCATTAATTTGTTAAATAAAAATTACATCAACTGTCCCTCTCATTTATGGGTGAAATATAAAAAGTGTTAAAACTTAACAAACAGTTCATAAATACATTATTAATAAGCCTAAAATTTATAGAACTCGTTTTCGTATCACCGTTTATTTTAAAATTACATAAGTTTGAATTTAACTTGCTTAATATCCATCGAAACATCAAATGAGTATTACAATCATTTAATATTTATTTTTAATATACTTTACTTATATATAGAGATATATTTTAAATAATAATTATTATAATATCCTATTTTTATTTTATTAATTTTTAATAACAACAACATATAATACTTCAAATTATATTTCGAATTACTATTTATATATACATACACACATATGTATTACAATTAATTGTTCGTGAATCGTCGAGAGCAGTCGAAGGTCAATTGAATATATGAAACAGTTTAAAAATTTTGAGACTCAATATTACAGACGTTGCCCAACACGTCAAATTCATATAAAGATTAAGTTTAATTTTGTTTAGAAATTTCCGGGTTGTCACAGTACCTACCCGTGAAAGAAATTTCGTCCCGAAATTTGATTGGGATGGTCATGGCTGATAATAAGTATGTTTTCATGACGCATACGAGCTAGAAATTAGAGTTTTTATCATCAGTGAATAATATAGATCGAACAATTCATTTATGTGAAGAGTACGAGTGAAGTTATCATAAAAGAGTGAAATGAAAAAAATAATGTTTCGTCTTATCTTTTGACGTAGATATGGTTGATTTTCGGAGTTTAAGGAATTAAAGAAAATCTTCGAAATTTATAAGATCTGATTCTTCGGGATTTAAGAGAATTAGGATCTCCTTAATTAAATGTGGTCATCTGTCTCGATTGTTACGTCTGATTTTTCCTTTATAAATTAAACTCTTCCGTTCCGTTATTCTCACCATTCCAATACTTTCTTTCTTAGTTCATACATCCAAAAGATTGTGAAAATGCTTAATCAAGTTCTAATCCTTGATATTTTCCTAATTATCATTTCTGTCATCCTTCTTTTCAATCTTCCACCAGAAAAATCTATTTACTTCTACTATTACCTTGACACTATTCTTAATTCTACCGTGTTTTTATATTGCTATTCGTATTAATATCCACGGTTTGTAACCTCCATGTTGTTATTGGGATTTATATTTTCTCTTATATTTTGGAGTTCTTTGCCTTTTTATTCTCTTCTCGGCCTCTAGTAAAGCGAGTAATGGTCCAGAATTCGTAAGTATGGAGTTTCGAATGAACTTAATGTTCTAAACAAGAAAGAACGTAATAGCTCGATTTGATTTGTCAAATTACCAGAATCACTTAGAATTAGAACTATCAAGAATATATTTTCTTGATATGTTCAGAAGTCAAGCAGAATGAAAGAGTTATGTAACATGGCACATGATGACGTTATGATCTGTAAATCATCATGTTCCATTAGAAACTCAGCATGACTTACTGTAATATAATCACGTTGATCAAGTGTCATTATATTATACTAACTCATGCTTCAGTTTCGAACACTACTTCAAAAATATTCTTATTTTAAACTCGAAAGTTTCAGTATTTAGAAAATAAAATAGTTTCTTTTAGGATGTAATACAGATAGTGCGAAGAGGTAAATGATTTCAGGTAAAAATAATTATGGAAATATCTTCAGAAATATGGAAGATATTTATAATGAAGATACGATGATATCTTAGAATTTCTAATATCATAGGATGATGAAGAATATTGTCCGCAAGAGTTTAGAGTCAGGAGCAAGGTATTCATTAATGACTTCAGCGGATAGTGAATCATTTGGATTCTTTGAAGGTAGGTTTAGTCTTTGTGATTTGTCTACAGCCTCCTTCATAGTTTCACATAATCCGCTTTTCAGTACTAATTTTTCTATTGAGCGTTTCCAACACTCCATTCTTTATCATCATACTTTTGACTGTTAAAGTCATCAACAGTTTTCGCTGCTTTACAGTTTTTCTCAAAATTCAAAGAACTGATTCGTAGACTAGTGTGCTTTTCAGAATTTCAGAATGGAAGATCATAATTCTAAGAGATAAATGTTATATGTATACATATATCTGTTGATGTATACATGCTGCGAGATTCAAAATACTGATTGCTAATTCTCAGTAATTGGTATAGCAATTATCGTTACAAGATGTGGATAGGGTTTCGATAATGATAATGATTTTTAGGAAAATCAAAGATCAACAAAATTGTTGGTAAGTTTACTGCTAATGTGGTGGAATATGAACGGTTTCCTGATAATGATGATGAAAAGGAAACTTATATATCAAGGTTATAATAAAGCTAATCCGAATGAAAAGCCGAAATTGATTTGCTGGAGCTGTGACAAAATTGGCTATTTTGAAAAGGGATTGAAAAGTTATTTTCGGTAATAACAACGCCAAAATAGTTAGCACAAATACGTGTCAAACGTTTACTCAGGTTCCGAGAGTTTTTCAGGTGCATAACTATATGCATAAATCTTTCCTTCCGTGGATGAAGTGTGGTTGGTTCATCCCCTCGATTGAGGTGTTTTCAAGAATCATGAAAGGTTTGAACGCATATTGTAATCGTCAAGAAACAAATGAGGTTTAAGATGAAATCAAGTGGCAAACTTGAAGAAATGTTTAGTTTCATATGTTATAATCAATATTTTAATTCATTTTAATTGTCCAATGTTGGTAGTCTACGGTTAACAGTCCACAATTAGAATTTCAATAATTCATATATAGTTTAATATATAATATTCGAATTAATTAATACATGTCGTGACCCATTATATACATGTCTCAGACTCGATCACAACTCAAAGTATATATATTATTATAGAATCAACCTCAACCCTGTATAGCTAACTCAAGCATTACTGCATATAGAGTGTCTATGGTGATTCCAAATAATATATATAGATGTGTCGATATAATATGTCAAAATCTTGTATACGTGTCCCGATATTTAAAGTGCGTAAAATAAATAACAGAAATTAAATGATAATAAATAAAATTGCGAGAATTAAAATTGTGATAAATAAATTGCGATAAATAAATGTAATCAGTTAGCTAGGAACAGTTAGCTAGGTACAGTTAGCGTGGTTTCTTAACAAAATTTCTCATAGTTCAATTGTTTGTTTCTAACAAATTTTATTTTGTCCAATGTTTTCTTCATTATGCCACTTGTTAGATTATGATAGGTCAAAATTCAAATATGAAATTAAATGAAAATGGTTATTCTGTGGTGAACGGATTCGTATATCTGTAGACGAGAGTAGGATAGTAAATGACAGTTGAATCAGATTCGAAGAATGTACATTGTAACATATTAATGTGAAATCTAAATATTCCTCGGGTATTACCTACCCGTTAAAATATTTTCATTGTTAACAGTTTGTACGAAAGAATTTTTAATTACAATCTTTATCGAAATATATATACATATATATTTTCTTCAGATGTAATCATGGATTTAATGAGTTAATATGATATTAATCTCATTTGATTTTCCGTTAGAACAAGAATATATAATCTCTAAAACATTAGAGATTACATAATCATCATGTCGAACGAAGTTAGATGATGTAGAACGTCATGTAGAACGAAGATAGTCGATGTAGGACATCATGTGGTATGATGGTTATGCTGAAGGTACAGACTGTGAGTTTGAGGCGTGTAGAGTTGAGGCTTATGTTGCGGATGTTGTTGTTGGTGGTATTAGTGCTGTTGGTGCTGAGGCTGGTGATGTTACTGGTGTTGGTGATACTGCTGGTGCTTACAAATTCTGTACCGTGCTCTCTAAAGTTAACACTCGAGCTCGGAGTTCTTTAACTTCTTCTACTAACCCTGGTTGGTTATCGGTGTGAGGTAGAGGTCGGATATATTTTCTAGTTCCGTTAATGGTAGCCTCAAGATGAAAAATTCTTGCAAAAAGGGTATAAACAGTGTTGCGAACAGGTTCGCCAGTGAGCGGGTTGAGTACTCCAAGGTTAGGTGGTAGATTCGGTTCATGATATGGGGTACCTTCTTCCCTTCTCCATAGGGTGAGTGTAGTGACCCGAACTTTTCCATGTTTATATATATTAATTGAGATTGATATTTACATGATTAAATGTTTCCAACATGTTAAGCAATCAAACTTGTTAAGACTTGATTAATTGAAATATGTTTCATATAGACAATTGACCACCCAAGTTGACCGGTGATTCACGAACGTTAAAACTTGTAAAAACTATATGATGACATATATATGGATATATATATATATATATAGTTAACATGATACTATGATAAGTAAACATATCATTAAGTATATTAACAATGAACTACATATGTAAAAACAAGACTACTAACTTAATGATTTTTAAACGAGGCATATATGTAACGATTATCGTTGTAAAGACATTTAATGTATATATATCATATTAAGAGATATTCATACATGATAATATCATGATAATATAATAATTCAAAACAACACTTACATGTAACGACTAACGATGACTTAACGACTCAGTTAAAATGTATATACATGTAGTGTTTTAATATGTATTTATACACTTTTGAAAGACTTCAATACACTTATCAAAATACTTCTACTTAACAAAAATGCTTACAATTACATCCTCGTTCAGTTTCATCAACAATTCTACTCGTATGCACCCGTATTCGTACTCGTACAATACACAGCTTTTAGATGTATGTACTATTGGTATATACACTCCAATGATCAGCTCTTAGCAGCCCATGTGAGTCACCTAACACATGTGGGAACCATCATTTGGAAACTAGCATGAAATATCTCATAAAATTACAAAAATATGAGTAATCATTCATGACTTATTTACATGAAAACAAAATTACATATCCTTTATATCTAATCCATACACCAACGACCAAAAACACCTACAAACACTTTCATTCTTCAATTTTCTTCATCTAATTGATCTCTCTCAAGTTTTATCTTCAAGTTCTAAGTGTTCTTCATATATTCTACAAGTTCTAGTTACATAAAATCAAGAATACTTTCAAGTTTGCTAGCTCACTTCCAATCTTGTAAGGTGATCATCCAACCTCAAGAAATCTTTGTTTATTACAGTAGGTTATCATTCTAATACAAGGTAATAATCATATTCAAACTTTGGTTCAATTTCTATAACTATAACAATCTTATTTCAAGTGATGATCTTACTTGAACTTGTTTTCGTGTCATGATTCTGCTTCAAGAACTTCGAGCCATCTAAGGATCCGTTAAAGCTAGATCCATTTTTATCTTTTCTAGTAGGTTTATCCAAGGAACTTAAGGTAGTAATGATGTTCATAACATCATTCGATTCATACATATAAAGCTATCTTATTCGGAGGTTTAAACTTGTAATCACTAGAACATAGTTTAGTTAATTCTAAACTTGTTCGCAAACAAAAGTTAATCCTTCTAACTTGACTTTTAAAATCATCTAAACACATGTTCTATATCTATATGATATGCTAACTTAATGATTTAATACCTGGAAACACGAAAAACACCGTAAAACCGAATTTACGCCGTCGTAGTAACACCGCGGGCTGTTTTGGGTTAGTTAATTAAAAACTATGATAAACTTTGATTTAAAAGTTGTTATTCTGAGAAAATGATTTTTATTATGAACATGAAACTATATCCAAAAATTATGGTTAAACTCAAAGTGGAAGTATGTTTTCTAAAATGGTCATCTAGACGTCGTTCTTTCGACTGAAATGACTACCTTTACAAAAACGACTTGTAACTTATTTTTCCGACTATAAACCTATACTTTTTCTGTTTAGATTCATAAAATAGAGTTCAATATGAAACCATAGCAATTTGATTCACTCAAAACGGATTTAAAATGAAGAAGTTATGGGTAAAACAAGATTGGATAATTTTTCTCATTTTAGCTACGTGAAAATTGGTAACAAATCTATTCCAACCATAACTTAATCAACTTGTATTGTATATTATGTAATCTTGAGATACCATAGACACGTATACAATGTTTCGACCTATCATGTCGACACATCTATATATATTTCGGAACAACCATAGACACTCTATATGTGAATGTTGGAGTTAGCTATACAGGGTTGAGGTTGATTCCAAAATATATATAGTTTGAGTTGTGATCAATACTGAGATACGTATACACTGGGTCGTGGATTGATTCAAGATAATATTTATCGATTTATTTCTGTACATCTAACTGTGGACAACTAGTTGTAAGTTACTAACGAGGACAGCTGACTTAATAAACTTAAAACATCAAAATATATTAAAAGTGTTGTAAATATATTTTGAACATACTTTGATATATATGTATATATTGTTATAGGTTCGTGAATCAACCAGTGGCCAAGTCTTACTTCCCGACGAAGTAAAAATCTGTGAAAGTGAGTTATAGTCCCACTTTTAAAATCTAATATTTTTGGGATGAGAATACATGCAGGTTTTATAAATGATTTACAAAATAGACACAAGTATGTGAAACTACATTCTATGGTTGAATTATCGAAATCGAATATGCCCCTTTTTATTAAGTCTGGTAATCTAAGAATTAGGGAACAGACACTCTAATTGACGCGAATCCTAAAGATAGATCTATTGTGCCTAACAAACCCCATCCAAAGTACCGGATGCTTTAGTACTTCGAAATTTATATCATATCCGAAGGGTGTCCCGGAATGATGGGGATATTCTTATATATGCATCTTGTTAATGTCGGTTACCAGGTGTTCACCATATGAATGATTTTTATCTCTATGTATGGGATGTGTATTGAAATATGAAATCTTGTGGTCTATTATTATGATTTGATATATATAGGTTAAACCTATAACTCACCAACATTTTTGTTGACGTTTTAAGCATGTTTATTCTCAGGTGATTATTAAGAGCTTCCGCTGTCGCATACTTAAATAAGGACGAGATTTGGAGTCCATGCTTGTATAATATTGTGTAAAAACTGCATTCAAGAAACTTATTTTGTTGTAACATATTTGTATTGTAAACCATTATGTAATAGTCGTGTGTAAACAGGATATTTTAGATTATCATTATTTGATAATCTACGTAAAGCTTTTTAAACCTTTATTGATGAAATAAAGGTTATGGTTTGTTTTAAAATGAATGCAGTCTTTGAAAAACGTCTCATATAGAGGTCAAAACCTCGCAACGAAATCAATTAATATGGAACGTTTTTAATCAATAAGAACGGGACATTTCAGTTGGTATCCGAGCGTTGGTCTTAGAGAACCAGAATTTTGCATTAGTGTGTCTTATCGAGTTTGTTAGGATGCATTAGTGAGTCTGGACTTCGACCGTGTTTACTTGAAAAATGATTGCTTAACAAATTTTGTTGGAAACTATATATTTTTAACATGTGAATATTATGTGATATATTAATCTCTTAACGCGTTTGATATTATGTGATAGATGTCTACCTCTAGAACAAGTCCCATTGACTCACCTAATAATAATGAAGAGTCAAATGTAAATTGGAATGATTCGTGGACTGATTCACAAGTTCCCGAAGAGGAACCGGAAGAAGAGTCGGAACCGGAAGAAGAATCGGAACCGGATGAAGAAATAGAACCGGTGGGGGAAATAATAAAAAGGTTAAGTAAAAGAAAATCCTCAACCAACCGACCAAGGTTAATTATGGTCAATGGTGTTTCCGCCAAGGAAGCAAAATATTGGGAGGATTACCAATTCTCCGATGAATCGGATTCCGACGAGAATTCCGATGATGTTATAGAAATTACCCCAACTGAATTTAAAAAGGCAAAAGAAAATAATAAGGGAAAGGACATAAAAATAGAGAAATCTAATTCCAACCCCGATGAACTTTATATGTATCGTCAACCCCCGAAGTCCTTAAGTTGTAACAATGACCCGGGAACCTCTAAACCACCAGGTTTTTCTAAACCAATATTGGTAAAACGAACCAAAACAGAAGAAGAAGAAACAAGCGAGTCGGAATAAGATAGTTGTATTCGTGTGGTGTAATATATGTAATATAGTGTGCTTATGCTTTATGATATATGTAAAAATTGCTTGTATTAATAAGTATTTTTTTTTATGAATATAACTCTTGTCTATTTTATAGTATAAAAACACAAAATGGATAGACAACCCAATATTTTAAGAGACCTACCCGGAGACATGATTGATGAAATCTTGTCTAGAGTCGGTCAGAATTCTTCGGCACAACTATTTAAGGCGAGATCAGTTTGTAAGACATTCGAAGAACGTTCCAAGAATGCCTTGGTTTATAAAAGGCTTTCGTTCGAAAGATGGGGGATATCACATCGGGAAATCCATAAGTTACGATGTGTTTACTTTGACGCATATATTGCGGGGAACCCAAATGCTATTTTACGCAATGGGTTAAGAAATTATTTTGACTCAATATATCCGAATATTGGACTTCGTGATTTAGAAAAAGCGGCTAACATGCAACATAAAGAAGCATGTTATGCTTACGGATTAGTAATGTTCGCTTCTCACCAAAGTGAGAACAAAAACATCGGGCTACAACTATTAAACAAAACGTTCCCACAAGTGACGGAGTCGGTAATTGGGGTAAGAAATGAGGTTTTTAGATTGTTACGGGACTGTTGAACATTACGTAACCCTCGTCCCTTTGACGACGTTACAACACGATGTCTTATCAACGGCCATAACGGTTATGTTCCACAAGACCAAGGATGGAAAGTAATCCTAGTAAAACCAGAATGCATGACTTGTTTCTGGACGTATGAATTACGTGTCTTTATTGCCTTTGCTGAACGACTTGTGTACTAGCTAGAATTATCTTCACAACCATTTTGTATCAAATTTATTGTGTGCTATATTTCATGGTATATGTAAAATAAGCGGTATTGTAAGTTTGTAAAATATTGTGTAAAAGTTTGAACGCGAAATATTATTATAATCAGTTTTTCATATAGAATTGTATATTAGCTACTAAGTATGAACTTAACGGGTAGGTACTACCTTAATTTAAACTTATAAAACGCTAATATGAAGAAAAAGCTTTTATAAATGAGTTCATATTATGCTACGAAATACTATTAACTACTCTTAATATTCTATATGATTAACTCGTTCCATTTGACTATTTTGAAGGAAATGGCACCGACTACTCGACACACCGTGAATATGAATGAAGAGGAATTCCGTACTTTTCTAGCTTCAAACATAGCCGCAGTAAAGGCTGCGCTACATACCAACAATAACCTTGGATCTAGCAGTACAGGAAATCGTGTAGGATGCACCTACAAAGAATTCACTGCCTGCAAACCTTTGGAATTTAATGGAACCGAAGGACCGATCGGATTGAAACGGTAGACCGAGAAGGTCGAATCGGTGTTTGCCATAAGTAAGTGTACTGAAGAGGACAAAGTGAAGTACGCTACGCATACCTTCACAGGTTCTGCGTTAACATGGTGGAATACCTATCTAGAGCAAGTGGGACAAGACGATGCGTACGCACTACCGTGGTCAGCATTCAAGCACTTGATGAACGAGAAATACCATCCCAGAAACGAGGTCAATAAGCTCAAGACAGAAATTAGAGGGTTACGAACCCAAGGATTTGATATTACCACGTACGAAAGACGATTCACATAATTGTGCCTATTGTGTCCGGGAGCATTCGAAGATGAGGAAGAGAAGATCGACGCGTTTGTGAAAGGATTACCGGAAAGAATCCAAGAAGATATAAGTTCACACGAGCTCGCCTCCATACAACAGGCATGTAGAATGGCTCACAAACTAGTGAACCAGATTGAAGAAAGAATTAAAGAACAGAGTGCTGAAGAGGCCAATGTGAAGCAAGTCAAAAGAAAGTGGGAGGAAAACGGTGATAAGAATCACCAATACAACAACAACAGCAATTACAACATTAATCGCAACAATTATCCCAACAATCGCAACATCAATCGCAACTACAACAAACGGCCCAACAACAACAACAACAACAACAACAACAACAACAACAACAACAACAACAACAACAACAACAACAACAACAACTACAACAATCATCCCAACAACAATAATAACTGCAACAACAATAACAATCAGAAGCAGCTATGCCAAAGGTGTGAAAAGTATCACTCGGGGTTCTGCACCAAATTTTGCAACAAGTGTAAAAGAAATGGTCATAGCGCGGCGAAGTGTGAGGTCTACGGACCAGGGGTTAATAGAACAAAAGGAACAAATGGTGTCGGAACGAGTAATGGCGGAGCAAGTAGTGTCGGAGCAAGTTATGCCAATGTAGTTTGTTATAAATGTGGAAAACCGGGCCACATTATTAGAAATTGCCCAAACCAGGAGAACACGAATGGACAAGGCCGCGGAAGAGTTTTCAATATTAATGCGGCAGAGGCACAGGAAGACCCGGAGCTTGTTACGGGTACGTTTCTTATTGACAATAAATCTGCTTACGTTTTATTTGATTCGGGTGTGGATAGAAGGTATATGAGTAGAGATTTTTGTGCTAAACTAAGTTGTCCATTGACGCCTTTGGATAGTAAATTTTTACTCGAATTAGCAAATGGTAAATTAATTTCAGCAGATAATATATGTCAGAATCGAGAAATTAAACTGGTTAGCGAAACATTTAAGATTGATTTGATACCAGTAGAGTTAGGGAGTTTTGATGTGATAATCGGTATGGACTGGTTGAAAGATGTGAAAGCAGAGATCGTTTGTTACAAAAATGCAATTCCCATTATACGAGAAAAAGGAAAACCCTTAATGGTGTACGGAGAAAAGGGCAACACGAAGCTACATCTTATTAGTAATTTGAAGGCACAAAAACTAATAAGAAAAGGTTGCTATGCTGTTCTAGCACACGTCGAGAAAGTACAAACTGAAGAAAAGAGCATCAATGATGTTCCCATTGCAAAAGAATTTCCCGATGTATTTCCGAAAGACTTACCGGGATTACCCCCACATCGATCCGTTGAATTTCAAATAGATCTTGTACCAGGAGCTGCACCAATAGCTCGTGCTCCTTACAGACTCGCACCCAGCGAGATGAAAGAACAGCAAAGCCAATTACAAGAACTTTTAGAGCGTGGTTTCATTTGACCAAGCACATCACCGTGGGGAGCTCCTGTTTTGTTTGTCAAGAAGAAAGATGGTACATTCAGGTTGTGTATCGATTACCCAGAGTTGAACAAACTTACCATCAAGAACCGCTACCCACTACCGAGAATCGATGACTTATTTGATCAACTACAAGGCTCGTCTATTTATTCAAAGATTGACTTATGTTCCGGGTATCATCAAATGCGGGTGAAAGAAGATGATATTCCAAAGACTGCTTTCAGAACACGTTACAGTCATTACGAGTTTATGGTCATGCCGTTTGGTTTAACTAATGCACCAGCTGTGTTCATGGACCTTATGAACCGAGTGTGTGGACTATACCTTGACAAGTTTGTCATTGTTTTCATTGATGACATACTTATTTACTCAAAGAATGACCAAGAACACGGTGAACATTTGAGAAAGGTGTTAGAAGTATTGAGGAAGGAAGAATTGTACGCTAAGTTTTCAAAGTGTGCATTTTGGTTGGAAGAAGTTCAATTCCTCGGTCACATAGTAAACAAAGAAGGTATTAAGGTGGATCCGGAAAAGATAGAAACTGTTAAAAAGTGGGAAACCCCGAAAACTTTTAAACACATACGCCAGTTTTTAGGACTAGCTGGTTACTACAGAAGGTTCATCCAAGACTTTTCCAGAATAGCAAAACCCTTGACTGCATTAACGCATAAAGGGAAGAAATTTGAATGGAATGATGAACAAGAGAAAGCGTTTCAGTTATTGAAGAAAAAGCTAACTACGGCACCTATATTGTCATTGCCTGAAGGGATTGATAATTTTGTGATTTATTGTGACGCATCAAAGCAAGGTCTCGGTTGTGTATTAATGCAACGAACGAAGGTGATTGCTTATGCGTCTAGACAATTGAAGATTCACGAACAAAATTATACGACGCATGATTTGGAATTAGGCGCGGTTGTTTTTGCATTAAAGACTTGGAGGCACTACTTATATGGGGTCAAAAGTATTATATATACCGACCACAAAAGTCTTCAACACATATTTAATCAGAAACAACTGAATATGAGGCAGCGTAGGTGGATTGAATTATTGAATGATTACGACTTTGAGATTCGTTACCACCCGGGGAAGGCAAATGTGGTAGCCGATGCCTTGAGCAGGAAGGACAGAGAACCCATTCGAGTAAAATCTATGAATATAATGATTCATAATAACCTTACTACTCAAATAAAGGAGGCGCAACAAGGAGTTTTAAAAGAGGGAAATTTAAAGGATGAAATACCCAAAGGATCGGAGAAGCATCTTAATATTCGGGAAGACGGAACCCGGTATAGGGCTGAAAGGATTTGGGTACCAAAATTTGGAGATATGAGAGAAATGGTACTTAGAGAAGCTCATAAAACCAGATACTCAATACATCCTGGAACGGGGAAGATGTACCAGGATCTCAAGAAACATTTTTGATGGCCGGGTATGAAAGCCGATGTTGCTAAATACGTAGGAGAATGTTTGACGTGTTCTAAGGTCAAAGCTGAGCATCAGAAACCATCAGGTCTACTTCAACAACCCGAAATCCCGGAATGGAAATGGGAAAACATTACCATGGATTTCATCACTAAATTTCCAAGGACTGCAAGTGGTTTTGATACTATTTGGGTAATAGTTGATCGTCTCACCAAATCAGCACACTTCCTGCCAATAAGAGAAGATGACAAGATGGAGAAGTTAGCACGATTGTATTTGAAGGAAGTCATCTCCAGACATGGAATACCAATCTCTATTATCTCTGATAGGGATGGTAGATTTATTTCAAGATTCTGGCAGACATTACAGCAAGCATTAGGAACTCGTCTAGACATGAGTACTGCCTATCATCCACAAACTGATGGGCAGAGCGAAAAGACGATACAAACGCTTGAAGACATGCTACGAGCATGTGTTATTGATTTCAAAAACAGTTGGGATCGACATCTACCGTTAGCAGAATTTTCCTACAACAACAGCTACCATTCAAGCATTGAGATGGCGCCATTTGAAGCACTTTATGGTAGAAAGTGTAGGTCTCCGATTTGTTGGAGTGAAGTAGGGGATAGACAGATTACGGGTCTGGAGATTATACAAGAAACTACCGAGAAGATCATCCAAATTCAACAACGGTTGAAAACCGCCCAAAGTCGACAAAAGAGCTACGCTGACATTAAAAGAAAAGATATAGAATTTGAAATTGGAGAGATGGTCATGCTTAAAGTGGCACCTTGGAAAGGCGTTGTTCGATTTGGTAAACGAGGGAAATTAAATCCAAGGTATATTGGACCATTCAAGATTATTGATCATGTCGGACCAGTAGCTTACCGACTTGAGTTACCTCAACAACTCGGGGCTGTACATAACACTTTCCACGTCTCGAATTTGAAGAAATGTTTTGCTAAAGAAGATCTCACTATTCCGTTAGATGAAATCCAAATCAACGAAAAACTTCAATTCATCGAAGAACCCGTCGAAATAATGGATCGTGAGGTTAAAAGACTCAAGCAAAACAAGATACCAATTGTTAAGGTTTCATGGAATGCTCGTAGAGGACCCGAGTTCACCTGGGAGCATGAAGATCAGATGAAGAAGAAATACCCGCATCTATTTCCAGAAGATTCGTCAACACCTTCAACAGCTTAAAATTTCGGGACGAAATTTATTTAACGGGTAGGTACTGTAGTGACCCGAACTTTTCCATGTTTATATATATTAATTGAGATTGATATTTACATGATTAAATGTTTCCAACATGTTAAGCAATCAAACTTGTTAAGACTTGATTAATTGAAATATGTTTCATATAGACAATTGACCACCCAAGTTGACCGGTGATTCACGAACGTTAAAACTTGTAAAAACTATATGATGACATATATATGGATATATATATAGTTAACATGATACTATGATAAGTAAACATATCATTAAGTATATTAACAATGAACTACATATGTAAAAACAAGACTACTAACTTAATGATTTTTAAACGAGACATATATGTAACGATTATCGTTGTAAAGACATTTAATGTATATATATCATATTAAGAGATATTCATACATGATAATATCATGATAATATTATAATTTAAAATCTCATTTGATATTATAAACATTGGGTTAACAACATTTAACAAGATCGTTAACCTAAAGGTTTCAAAACAACACTTACATGTAACGACTAACGATGACTTAACGACTCAGTTAAAATGTATATACATGTAGTGTTTTAATATGTATTTATACACTTTTGAAAGACTTCAATACACTTATCAAAATACTTCTACTTAACAAAAATGCTTACAATTACATCCTCGTTCAGTTTCATCAACAATTCTACTCGTATGCACCCGTATTCGTACTCGTACAATACACAGCTTTTAGATGTATGTACTATTGGTATATACACTCCAATGATCAGCTCTTAGCAGCCCATGTGAGTCACCTAACACATATGGGAACCATCATTTGGCAACTAGCATGAAATATCTCATAAAATTACAAAAATATGAGTAATCATTCATGACTTATTTACATGAAAACAAAATTACATATCCTTTATATCTAATCCATACACCAATGACCAAAAACACCTACAAACACTTTCATTCTTCAATTTTCTTCATCTAATTGATCTCTCTCAAGTTCTATCTTCAAGTTCTAAGTGTTCTTCATATATTCTACAAGTTCTAGTTACATAAAATCAAGAATACTTTCAAGTTTGCTAGCTCACTTCCAATCTTGTAAGGTGATCATCCAACCTCAAGAAATCTTTGTTTCTTACAGTAGGTTATCATTCTAATACAAGGTAATAATCATATTCAAACTTTGGTTCAATTTCTATAACTATAACAATCTTATTTCAAGTGATGATCTTACTTGAACTTGTTTTCGTGTCATGATTCTGCTTCAAGAACTTCGAGCCATCTAAGGATCCGTTGAAGCTAGATCCATTTTTCTCTTTTCCAGTAGGTTTATCCAAGGAACTTAAGGTAGTAATGATGTTCATAACATCATTCGATTCATACATATAAAGCTATCTTATTCGAAGGTTTAAACTTGTAATCACTAGAACATAGTTTAGTTAATTCTAAACTTGTTCGCAAACAAAAGTTAATCCTTCTAAATTGACTTTTAAAATCAACTAAACACATGTTCTATATCTATATGATATGCTAACTTAATGATTTAAAACCTGGAAACACGAAAAATACCGTAAAACCGGATTTACGCCGTCGTAGTAACACCGCGGGCTGTTTTGGGTTAGTTAATTAAAAACTATGATAAACTTTGATTTAAAAGTTGTTATTCTGAGAAAATGATTTTTATTATGAACATGATACTATATCCAAAAATTATGGTTAAACTCAAAGTGGAAGTATGTTTTCTAAAATGGTCATCTAGACGTCGTTCTTTCGACTGAAATGACTACCTTTACAAAAACGACTTGTAACTTATTTTTCTGACTATAAACCTATACTTTTTATATTTAGATTCATAAAATAGAGTTCAATATGAAACCATAGCAATTTAATTCACTCAAAACGGATTTAAAATGAAGAAGTTATGGGTAAAACAAGATTGGATAATTTTTCTCATTTTAGCTACGTGAAAATTGGTAACAAATCTATTCCAACCATAACTTAATCAACTTGTATTGTATATTATGTAATCTTGAGATACCATAGACACGTATACAATATTTCGACCTATCATGTCGACACATCTATATATATTTCGGAACAACCATAGACACTCTATATGTGAATGTTGGAGTTAGCTATACAGGGTTGAGGTTGATTCCAAAATATATATAGTTTGATTTGTGATCAATACTGAGATAAGTATACACTGGGTCGTGGATTGATTCAAGATAATATTTATCGATTTATTTCTGTACATCTAACTGTGGACAACTAGTTGTAGGTTACTAACGAGGACAGCTGACTTAATAAACTTAAAACATCAAAATATATTAAAAGTGTTGTAAATATATTTTGAACATACTTTGATATATATGTATATATTGTTATAGGTTCGTGAATCAACCAGTGGCCAAGTCTTACTTCCCGACGAAGTAAAAATCTGTGAAAGTGAGTTATAGTCCCACTTTTAAAATCTAATATTTTTGGGATGAGAATACATGCAGGTTTTATAAATGATTTACAAAATAGACACAAGTACGTGAAACTACATTCTATGGTTGAATTATCGAAATCGAATATGCCCCTTTTTATTAAGTCTGGTAATATAAGAATTAGGGAACAGACACCCTAATTGACGCGAATCCTAAAGATAGATCTATTGGGCCTAACAAACCCCATCCAAAGTACCGGATGCTTTAGTACTTCGAAATTTATATCATATCCGAAGGGTATCCCGGAATGATGGGGATATTCTTATATATGCATCTTGTTAATGTCGGTTACCAGGTGTTCACCATATGAATGATTTTTATCTCTATGCATGGGATGTGTATTGAAATATGAAATCTTGTGGTCTATTATTATGATTTGATATATATAGGTTAAACCTATAACTCACCAACATTTTTGTTGACGTTTTAAGCATGTTTATTCTCAGGTGATTATTAAGAGCTTCCGCTGTCGCATACTTAAATAAGGACAAGATTTGGAGTCCATGCTTGTATAATATTGTGTAAAAACTGCATTCAAGAAACTTATTTTGTTGTAACATATTTGTATTGTAAACCATTATGTAATAGTCGTGTGTAAACAGGATATTTTAGACTATCATTATTTGATAATCTACGTAAAGCTTTTTAAACCTTTATTAATGAAATAAAGGTTACGGTTTGTTTTAAAATGAATGCAGTCTTTGAAAAACGTCTCATATAGAGGTCAAAACCTCGCAACGAAATCAATTAATATGGAACGTTTTTAATCAATAAGAACGGGACATTTCAGTGAGTATGTCGCGAACCCATCCCCATTTTCTCCAGTAATCACGGTAGTTGATTGGTTGGTGTGCTCCCGTCACGCTTTATTCGGAGTCAATGCAACTTGGTCGATTCGTAAAGGCCATCTTATGCGATTACAGAAAAGATTTTCGGTATGAAAAGATTAGTGATAGCAAGTGATAGTGGGATAGTATTCTCAATGCATAACATACTTAGATATATATATATATATATATATATATATATATATATATATATATATATATATATATATATATATATATATATATATATATATATATATATATTATCGGGTCCCTTAAATTATGGAGAAATTTTCGAAAGATGTCAGACAAAGTCTACTGTGATGGATACGCTAAGATATGAATTAGCAGATATGTTAAGATATGAATTTGTCTATACACTATTCATGCAGTAAGATGTGTCTAGACTAAGAATGATAAGCAAGTAATTTTTGACACGAAATAATAAGCAAAACTGTTGACATGCAGACACGGTCGAAGTCCAGACCTACTAATGCATCTAAATAACTATCAGTTAGACACACTAATGCAAGACCTGGTTCGCTAAGACCACTGCTCTGATACCAACTTTCATGACCCGTCCTAATCCATCTGGACGAATACATTACATTTGGTTACATCGCGAGGTAATTGACCTCTATATGATATATTTTACAAACATTGCATTCGTTTTTAAAAGACAAACTTTCATCACATCGAAAGTTAACGGCATGCATACCATTTCACAATATATCCAAACTATAATTGACTTGATAATATTCTTGATGGACTCAACGACTCGAATGCAACGTCTTTTGAAATATATGCCATGAATGACTCCAAGTAATGTCTCTAAAATGAGCAAATGCACAGCGAAAGGTTTCTTTCATACCTGAGAATAAACATGCTTTAAAGTGTCAAACAAAAGGTTGGCGAGTTCATTAGTTTATCATAATCATTCATTTCCATCATTTTAATAGACCACAAGATTTCCTTTATTCAATAATCATACACTCGCAAGTGTTTAAAAATCATTCATATGGATTGAACACCTGGTAACCGACATTAACATAATGCATATAGAATATCCCCAAAACAGAAATCCATCTGTATTAATAACTCGAAGTACTAAAGCATACCATTTTCCAGTATGGGGGGAGTCAGGGCCTGTAGATCTACCTTTAGGATTCGCGTCAATTAGGGTGTCTGTTCCCTAATTCTTAGGTTACCAAGCTAAAAGGGGTGATATTCGATTCGATAATCCAACCATAGAATGTAGTTTCGATTACTTATGTCTATTTCGTAAAACATTTATAAAAGCAGCGCATGTATTCTCAGTCCCAAAAATCTATATTGCAAAAGCATTTAAAAAGGGAGCAAATGAAACTCACAATCCAATATTTTGTAGTAAAAATATTCATACGACGAAAACTGAATAATGCAGGGTTGGCCTCAGATTCAGAACCTATATCATTCATATATATATTAACACACATAATTTTAATCGAACAAATTAATATATATGTAAATTTATTAGTTATATCATTTTTATATTAATAACTTATATGTATCATATATTCATTTTACATAATTAAAATAAATAAAAATATTAATTTTGTTATGTTATATGTATTAAATATATATATATATATATATATATATATATATATATATATATATATATATATATATATATATATATATATATATATATATATATATATATATATATATATATATATCGTTTATTTGTTAAAATTATAATAATACTAAAATAATATTAGTAATGATAAAAATAATAACTTTAATAAAATGATACTTTTTAATAAAGATATTAATTTTAATAATAATGAATTCTAATAATCATAACTATAAAAATAATAATTTTACTAATAATATTATTGATACTAATATTTATATTAATAACTATAATGATAATAGTACTACTAATAATAATACTAATACTTATGATAATAATAATAATAATAATAATAATAATAATAATAATAATCATAATAAAAATAATAATCTAATAATCCTACTAATAATAATAATTATAATAATAATAATAATAATAATAATAATAATAATAATAATAATAATAATAATAATAATAATAATAATAACAACAACAATAACAAAATGATAATTTTTATAAAAATGATTCTTTTTATAATAATGCTAATAATAATAAGAATGATAATTTTAACGATAATTATATTGATAATACTAATATTATTAATGGTCATAATAATCTTCGTGTTTAATTCCTAAGCTTATAATTATAACTTCTATAATTCTATTTGATAATTATAATCATCATCGTACATGTATTAATATAATTAAAATCTTTTTCCATAATCTTTACCATATCATCTATTATTAACTTTGTAATATAATTATGTTTTTATTAACAATATGTTCATGATCGTAATAATTATAATAATAATAATAATATAATAATAATGATAATAATAATAATAATAATAATAATAATAATAATAATAATAATAAAAATGATAAGTTTTATACCCTCATGTATCAATATCGTATATCGTCATCGTTATCATCATCGAAAACGTATCAATCGTCATCAAAATCTATGAACGTCATCATCATCTATAAACCATCACGACTAACCCTAATCGTACCATTATTCTTATGTCATTAATAACATATCATCATCATTGATCTTATTATCATTAATCATTCGGATCAAACATAATCGTCATCACACCCATGATCATCATCAGCATCATTTATCATCTCCTCGTCATTACCATCATCATACAACATCATTTATGATCATCCTTACGTATCATGCATTATAATGCATCATTTTATATGATGATTAATATTATCTTGTTACTTATTACAGCCTACAAGTCCACAGTTAACTCGGCCCAACAGGTATGACTCGATTTCTTTCATGGCTGCCCAACTAGTCTTAAACGCGAAATAAATATGGCAGCCCAATCAAGTGTTAAATGCGAAAGGGACGGGCAGAAATAGGAACAAATTAATTAGCTGTCGTCAATTTATTTAATGGTGGGGGCTGTTTATGAACAAAAATATCAATAAGGGAACCCAAGTGGGTTGTTTAAATTATTACCATATTCTCGACAAAAAAATAAAGGTAGTTGGGAATTAGATAAAGCATACTTTGTTTTCTTTATCATCCATAATCTCATATCACGTTCCCCTCTTTTTTATATATATATAAAGTAGCAGCGTACAGTAGGGCTGCAGGTATGATGATGGTTTGTGTTTGCTCATGGTAACAGAAACAGATAAACAAGCAGTAACAAATGGGTCTCGATGACTTTTTGGTTCAGTTGTTTTAAAAAAGGGTTGTTGAGGTGGATTTAAATGGGTTCACGATGGTGAGGGTTTGTTGTGGTGTTCTCGTAGTCGTTTGATGGTAACACAGAAACAACGAAAATAGTTGGCAACAAGTAGCGGTTTTAAATGGGTTTTTTTTTTTTTTGAAGGAGTGAAGGAAAGTTTTGGTCATGGTGATCTTGGTGGTTCACAACAGAAACAAAACAAACAATTGAGGGCAGTAGGTGGTTCGAGTGCTTGACCGTTCGACAGAATCAAACAAAAAGAAAAATATACAGCGTATCAGATTTTACCAGTTGGGTCGTGGTGGTATGAGTGTGTTCAATTGGAAGAGAAATAGAAATAGAAACAAATTATACGATGCAGTAGCAAGGGAAATTTAATGGTATTGATTGTGGGTTTGTGTGAATTCACAAGGAAAACAAGAAAAGAAAATATAAAAGAAGATGATCATCATCATGAGTTTAAAATTTGGTGGTGTTTTTGTGGGATGTCTATCTCTCCGCATTCATATATATATATATATATATATATATATATATATATATATATATATATATATATATATATATATATATATATATATATATATATATATATATATATATATATATATATATATATAATTATAATATTAATAATAATTAATAATAATAATATAGTACACATTAATCAAAAGAAGGACAAGAAGCGTGTGGTTTGTAACAATGATTCAAATATCAATTAGCCAATTTATTTAATAGACTAGATTTGATTGAAATGATGATGGGAAAGGAAACAATAAAGCACAAAATTCTTCAATTTTCTATAGTAATCGTATAACAATAATAATATAATAATAATTATAATATATTTTAAAATATAAACGTGTGATTAAGTTAGCCGTCGTCTACTATTTCATTCACGGATTGAAATTCATCGTCCACTGTTTGAAATTAGTGGCGGATAAAAGTGTTCAGAAAAATCCCATATTTTTAAATTAACTATATTTATTTATTTTAGTCATTATGGTATAAAATTCAATCATTAATTTGTTAAATAAAAATTACATCAACTGTCCCTCTCATTTATGGGTGAAATATAAAAAGTGTTAAAACTTAATAAATAGTTCATAAATACATTATTAGTAAGCCTAAAATTTATAGAACTCATTTTCGTATCACCGTTTATTTTAAAATTACATAAGTTTGAATTTAACTTGCTTAATATCCATCGAAACATCAAACGAGTATTACAATCATTTAATATTTATTTTTAATATACTTTACTTATATATAAAGATATATTTTAAATAATAATTATTATAATATCCTATTTTTATTTTATTAATTTTTAATAACAACAACATATAATACTTCAAATTATATTTCGAATTACTATTTATATATACATACACACATATGTATTTACAATTAATTATTCGTGAATCGTCGAGAGCAGTCGAAGGTCAATTAAATATATGAAACAGTTTAAAAATTTTGAGACTCAATATTACAAACTTTGATTATCGTGTCGAATTCATATAAAGATTAATTTTAAATTTGGTCGGAAATTTCCGGGTTGTCACATCGGGTCGGGTATCCGACAATTTTTTCATGATGAGAAATCATATATAAGCATGTTGGCCAAGTTTCATGTTAATCGGAGGTGCGTAGCATAGTTAGAATTAAACGTAAATGAGACTTTTTGGACAACACGCAAATGGCGCGCCGCTCCGTTTCAAAGCAAAGCCTCGGCACCACTTTTTAGGTATTTGTCGCTCCGCTCAGGAATCGACGCGCCGCTCCATATGCCTGGCAGAAATTTTGGGCTGTTTTCAAGTGTTCAACTCGAACCAAAATTCATTCAAACACAAGTTATGAACCATAAACACTCAAAACACGTATCTTATATCATTGGAAAGGTAATTTAATGTGGAATACAACTAAACAAATTTCATCCACCAATTCTAACATTTAAGATAACCAAATTCTCATCGAATGATCATTTAATGCTCACCATTTAATATTTCAAGCTCATAAATGTAATTGATGATCCGGGAACTTAACACACACATATAATACGCCGTTTCGTAGGTAATTATGCATACAATACAACTAAAAACTTACAAACAACATCACAAAGCATTTAATGCATCAAAATTTACATTTAAGGCTACGAAACCCTAACCAAAAATCATAAACTCATCAATTATGTTATTAGAGTCTTTCTAAGTCAACCTACATACCAAATTGAAGCTAGTGATGCTAGTAACACATTTAATACATGCACTTTTAACATCTAACAATATTTAAGCATCCAAAACTTAAGATTAAACACACTCATTTTCAAGTTCAAGCTAGTTACACTAAAACAACAAGATCGAGCATACAAATTATATATTCATGTTAGACTTGAGACATAGACACTAATTAACACACTTTTAAGTTTAAAAGATCAAGAACAAGAAATTTAGTGTTTTTAGAAAGTTACCCAAACAAGATGAAGTTGGTATTGAATCGAAGAGAAAGTTGCAAGGATTCCAAATATGTAATTTGTTTTGAAGAACGCTTGCTAGATTGAAAATGGATGATGATTCTTTGATTTGGGTTTTGAGAGAAAAAGGTGAAAGTATCAAATGAGGAGGATGAAAATTAATGGAGGAGGATGGGGGTTTGACCATTTGACCTAGTCATGTCTTTGGTCACATGGCAACATTGGTCCCTCAAGTCTAAAACGGGTGCGTGACTTAACCAAACGAATTACCTTAAATACGTAGAGTAAACGGGAGATGTTATAATTAAATAACGGACTTTAAATTAATATTCGGAAAGTAAACGGAAAAAGGCGGGATGTTACAGAACCTACTCCTTAAAAGAAATTTTGTCCCGAAATTTAAGTAGGCGTGGTAGTCGTTGTTTCTTCCTCGAGATCTTGCGTTTCCAAATCCACGAATAAATGAGAGTATTTCCTTTGCATTTGATCTTGCCTTTCCCAAGTAAACTCGGGTCCCCTTTTGGCATTCCAACGAACTTTGACAATTCGGGATTTTACTTTGTTTTAGTGTCTTGACGGAGTGGTCCACAATTTCAACCGGTTCTTCCACAAAATGAAGTTTGTCATCAATAGTAAGCTCTTCGAGAGGGATATCGAGTTCGGGTTCGGCAAAACATTTCTTCAAGTTTGATACATGGAAAGTAGGATGAACGGAGCTCAGTTGAGGCGGAAGATCTAAACGATAAGCAACGGTTTCAACACGCTCCAAGATTTTGAAAGGACCAATATACCGAGGATTTAGCTTCCCGCGTTTCCCGAAACGGATTACACCTTTCCAAGGTGCGACCTTTAACATTACGCGGTCACCGACTTGGAATTCGAGGTCGTTGCGTCTAATGTCGGTATAGCTCTTTTGACGACTACGGGCCGTCCTAAGCCTATCTCATATTTAAATGATCTTCTCGGTTGTTTCATGAATGAGTTCGGGTCCGGTGATTTGTGTGTCACCTACTTCGGCCCAACAAAGAGGTGAATGACATTTGCAGCCATATAATGCTTCGAATGGTGTGGCGTTAATACTCGCGTGATAACTATTATTGTAAGAGAATTCGGCAAGAGGTAAGTGCTTGTCCCAAGCTTTTCCAAAATCAATAACGCAAGCTCGTAACATGTCTTTCAAGGTTTGAATTGTGCGTTCTCTTTGTCCGTCAGTTTGCGGATGGTGTGCGGTGCTCATGTCTAATCGTGTCCCCAACGCTTCTTGTAAAGTACGCCAAAATCTAGAAACAAAACGGCCATCTCAGTCAGAAATAATCGATAATGGTACACCGTGATGGGCTACGATCTTTTTAATGTAAAGTTGTGCAAGTTTCTCCATTTTGTCAGTTTCCTTCATGGCTAGGAAGTGGGCGGATTTGGTGAGACGGTCAACAATAACCCAAATGGTATCATTACCGCCTATTGTCTTGGGTAGTTTTGTGATAACATCCATCGTTATTCTTTCCCACTTCCATTGCGGAATTTCGGGTTATTGAAGTAATCCGGATGGTCTTTGATGTTCGGCTTTGACTTTGGAGCAAGTTAGGCACTTTCCAACATAAGTAGCAACGTCCCTTTTAATGTTCGGCCACCAATATTGTTCTTTGAGGTTGTGGTACATCTTATTGGCACCCGGGTGAATTGAATACCTTGACTTATGGGCTTTGTTTAGAATAAGGCTTCGCAAGTCCCCATAACTATGCACCGAAATTCTTCCGGAAAAATATCGGAGTCCGGTCTCCTAACTTCGAATCGAGAGGCAAGGACGTTCAAGCGTTCGAGAGAGATGTTTTCATCCTTCAGAGCCTCATCTTGGGCTAAATGAATTTGGTTATTAAGGTTGGTGTGGATGGTGATGTTTAAAGCTCAGACACAAAGAGGCACCATTCTTTCCTTTCGACTTATGCATCGGCTACTACATTTGCCTTCCCGGGATGGTAACGAAGCTCACAATCGTAATTATTCAAAGTTTCAATCCACCGTCGTTGTCTCATGTTTAGTTACTTTTGATTGAAGATATGTTGGAGGCTTTTGTGATCGGTGAAGATGGTGCTTTTGGTTACATAAAGATAGTGTCTCCACATTTTAAGTGCAAATATGACGGCTCTGAGTTCGAGATCATGTGTTGTGTAGTTCCGTTCATGGACTTTCAATTGTCGGGATGCATAAGCAATGACTTTCTTTCGTTGCATCAATACACACCCAAAACCATGTTTCGAGGCATCGCAATATACAATAAAATCATCATTGCCTTCAGGAAGTGACAAGATAGGAGTGGTGGTTAGCTTTGTCTTCAAGATTTGAAATGGGGACTCTTGTTCGGTTACCCAAACGAATTTGTTTCCCTTGTGAGTTAACGCGGTTAAAAGATGAGCAACCAAAGAGAAATTCTCGATGAACCTACGATAATACCCGGCGAGGCCTAAGAATTCACGAATATGAGTAGGAGCAGTAGGGGTTTCCCATTTACTAATGGCCTCGATTTTTGCGGGATCAACCTTAATACCTTGATCGCTTACAACATGACCAAGAAATTGAACTTCCTTCAACCAAAATTCACACTTGGAGAATTTGGCATATAGTCATTCTTATCTCAAGAGTTCGAGCACCAGTCGGAGGTGTTGTTCGTGTTCTTCTTCGCTTTTAGAGTAGACTAAGATATCATCGATGAAAACGATAACGAATTTGTCGAGATACGGTTTGCACACGCAGTTCATAAGATCCATGAACACCGCCGGTGCATTAGTTAAACCAAATGGCATGACAAGGAATTCGTAACTACCATAGCGAGTCCGGAAAGCTGTTTTGGAGACATCTTCACCCTTAACCCTTAATTGATGATAACCTGAGCGGAGATCGATTTTTGAATATAAACGAGATCCTTGTAGTTGATCAAAGAGGTTGTCGATACGTGGAAGAAGATATCGGTTCCTAACTGTCAATTTGTTTAGTTCACGATAATCAATGCACATTCGTAGGGATCCATCTTTCTTCTTAACGAACAAAATCGGAGCGCCCCATGGTGAATGGCTAGGTTGGATAAAACCACAGTCAAGTAGTTCTTGAATTTAACTTTGCAATTCTTGCATTTCGGATGGAACAATCCTATATGGTGTACGTGCTACGGGTGCGGCTCCCGGAATAAGATCGATTTGAAATTCAACCGGTCGATGAGGTGGAAGACCCGGCAATTCGTCAGGAAATACATCGGAAAAGTCACTAACAATTGGCACATCATCGATATGCTTCTCATCGGTCTCAACTTTCTTAACGTGGGCTAGGATCGCGAAACAACCTTTACGAAGATATTTTTCAACTTTAAGGCACGAGACGAGGTTGAGTCCGGTGCAACTCTTATCGCCATAGACAATCAAGGGTTCACCATTCTCGATAGGAATTTGAATCGCTTTAAGATCACAAAGGATGTGAGATTTAGTTTTGGCTAACCAATCCATACCAATTATTACATCGAAGCTCCCTAGTTCTATAGGTATCAAGTCAATTTCAAACTCTTTACCCATTAAGTTTAACGTACACCCCCGATAAAATTTATCGGCACTCAATAGTTTCCCGTTTGCCACTTCAATGGTATAAGTAGTATCTAGTGGGAGTGGTGGAGTACGAAAAGAATGAGTCAAGGTCTTGGATACAAAGCTCTAATCGACACCCGAATCGAATAAGCAAGAGACATAAGAAATGTTGAGAAGAAACGTACCCATGACTAGTTCATTTTCATCTCGGGCTTCCTCGGTGTTAATGTTGAAAGCTCAGCCGCGCGCATTGGGGTTATCTTTCTTCTTTGGGCATGCATTTCTATAATGACCCGTTTGGCCACATTCGTAACAAGTGACCGTCTTTAGTGCATTGGGCCCCTTTCGAGTGACGGGGGCGGCATTTCTACAATCGTTGGCCATATGACCACTTCCTTGGCACCGGTGGCAAATTAGCTTGCCACATTCACCAAAGTGATGCTTGTGGCATTTGTTGCAAAAAGGTTTGGTTCCTGCATAACTTTTCTTGCCGTCCGAGGTGAAGGGTTTCTTGGTAAAGTTGTTGTTGTTATAGTTGCTTGATTGAGAGGCTTCCCATTTTCTTTTGTTGCCACCTGATTTATCCTCGGCCTTAGGTGCCGGTACTACGATTTCATCCACCGTTTCAATCAATTGGCAGGCCATCTTTAAAGCTTCTTGTAGGTTGGCGGGTTTGGATGACATTACCCCGTGTATGATGCTCTTAGGGAGGCCATCCATGTAAAGTTCAACTCGTAGAGGCTCGGGATTCACAAGATTGGGACACATTAGAGCTAGCTCGGAAAACTGTTGGTTATAAGCGTTGAGGTCGTTTCCGAACGCTTTCTAACTTCTTAGCTCGCTTTCGAGCCTTCGGGTTTCTTCGCGTGGAAAGTATTCGGTGATCATCTTTTCTTTTAAATCGGACCAAGAGAGAGCGTGGGCTTCATCGGTACCCACCGATTGTACATACGTATTCCACCATGTAAGAGCGATACCGACGAAAGTGTGGGTTGATTATTTGACCTTGTCTTGGTCCCGGCAACCGCTTATGCTAAAAACGGCTTCCGTTTGCTCAAACCATCGAGTGAGAGCAACCAGTCCTCCGGTCCCATCAAAAGTATGAAGTTTGCACTCCATGAAAGCTTTGTAGGAGTATCCCTCATTTGAGTTACCGGCTCCATTGTTATTGTTGTTGTGGTTGTTATTGTTATTGTTATTGTTGTTGGAGGAGTGACCAGCCATGGCCGCATCTATGGCAGTGGCTATCATTCGTTGAAGAGCTTGTTCGGGAGTTTCATTGCGTGGGACTCGGCGAGGAGGCGTTGTTCCTTCAAGACAAAAGAATATCTTTGATTAGTATTCTCAATAATACTAATCCTGATATGGAATAAATATAGATAGAAATTTTCCTTGACTCGCCCTAAATTCCTTATGCTATAATGTCAGAACGTCCATATGAGTCACCGTAATATAATCCCGGCAATTATATTACCCTAATTCATATGTGCATTCGACATTACCTCATAAGGTCAAGATGGAGTGTCAATCAAATTAAACAACGTGAGATTAAGATGAAGTAAGTGTTAGATACGAATAGAAGAGTTCAAGTATAAATGTCAAGTAGTCAAGCAAGTCCTACTTCAAGTCTATATGCCGGTTGTAGTCTAGACTCACTAATGTACCCTATGACTTGGGGTTGACACTAATGAGCTCTAAATCCCTACAACCTGGCTCTGATACCATCTGTAGCGACCAGACAAAATCGTCATTGACGGCGCCGTCTAGTTAGGTCCCGTAACGTGGTCATAAGTCTTTAAAACAACGTTTGACCAAAATATGTCGCATTCATTTCATATGTAAAGATGTTTCAAAGTTTACAAAGTAGTTCAACGACTAATACGATACAACGCTTTTAAGTACAAATGAAACCTATGTGACACGATTTAATGTAAAGTCAAAAGACGCTCCATGTATGCAAGTATACTCGACATCCAAGCAACTATATCAAAAATAAAGTGCGGAAGCATGTAACACATATCGTTCAAGGACCTGAGAAAAATATAGAAAATCTGTCAACGAAAACGTTGCTGAAATCATAGGTTTAGTAAGTGAGTACGTAAGTAAGTAAGTTGAACCACAAGATTTATAACGTTGAAGTAATAGTAAAATCATTCTAAAAATTGTTATCACGAGCACCCAATTATCAAGGCTTAACTAACGTTACCCCATCACATAGTGTTAGAACCTACACTTTATTCTCGAAAATATATTTCATCCGCATAACGGTAGCAAACCGTCCGAATGAGAGTTTGTCAAACCCATATGGCCATACAACATAAGTTCTCGCTTACACCCGGCAAGTGTAACTAATGATAATCGAATTGAGGATTTTTGTTCTAACTCATACGTAGAATGTTTGTTTTCGTACTTATGTTCACTTTGTAAAACAAAACGTTTATGTTTTCTCAACCCAAATGTAAGTTTAAAAGAGTAAAAGTGGGACTATGATCTCACCTTGAGTACACGAGAATAAATATACTTCACAAGGTTAACGTGTGCAAGAACAAATGTTAGTCTTGACCTAAACAAATAGGTTGTATCAATAACGATAAATACGGTTGGTCAAAGTTGTTCAATTAGTCCTATAGCTCGTTACGACTCAATTATATAGCATGTGAATCATGTTGTCAAGTTTCATGCAATATACAAGTATAAAAGCACGTTAGAACGATTGCATAAGTGTTTGGTTAAGTTTGACTAAAAGTCAAACTTGGTCAAAGTCAAAGTCAAAGTCAACGGGGTCGGGTCGGGTATCCGACAATTTTTCTATGATGAGAAATCATATATAAGCATTTTGGCCAAGTTTCATGTTAATCGGATGTGCGTAGTATAGTTAGAATTAAACGTAAATGAGACTTTTTGGACAACAGGCAAATGGCGCGCCGCTCAGATTCGTGGCGCGCCGCTCCATTTCAAGGCAAAGCCTTGGCAACACTTTGTAGGCATTCGGTGCTCCGCTCAGGAATCAGCACGCCACTTCGTATGCCTGACAGAAATTTTGGGCTGTTTTCAAGTGTTCAACTCGAACCAAATTTCATTCAAACACAAGTTATGAACCGTAAACACTCAAAACACGTATCTTATATCATTGGAAAGATAATTTAACGAGGAATACAACTAAACACATTTCATCCACCAATTCTAATATTTACGATAACCAAATTCTCGTCGAATGATCATTTAATGCTCACCATTTAATGTTTCAAGCTCATAAATGCAATTGATGATCCGGGAACTTAACATACACATATAATACGCCGTTTCGTAGGTAATTATGCATACAATACTACTAAACACTTACAAACAACATCGTAAAGCATTTAATGCATCAAAATTTACATTTAAGGCTACCAAACCCTAACCAAAAATCATAAAGTCATCAATCATGTTATTGGAGTCTTTCTAAGTCAACCTACATACCAAATTGAAGCTAGTGATGCTAGTAACATATTTAATACATACACTTTTAACATCTAACAACATTTAAGCATCCAAAACTCAAGATTAAACACACCCATTTTCAAGTTCAAGCTAGTTACACTAAAATAACAAGATCGAGCATACAAATCATATATTCATGTTAGACTTGAGCCATAGACACTAATTAACACACTTTTAAGTTTAAAAGATCAAGAACAAGAAATTTAGTGTTTTTAGAAAGTTACCCAAACAAGATGAAGTTGGTATGGAATCGAAGAGGAAGTTGTAAGGATTCCAAATATATAATTTGTTTTGAAGAACGTATGCTAGATTGAAAATGGATGATGATTCTTTGATTTGGGTTTTGAGAGAAAAAGGTGAAAGTATCAAATGAGGAGGATGAAAATGAATGGAGGAGGATGGGGGTTTGACCCTTTGACCTAGTTATGTCATTGGTCACATGGCAACATTGGTCCCTCAAGTCTAAAACGAGTGCGTGACTTAACCAAACGAATTACCTTATATACATAGAGTAAACGGGATATCTTATAATTAAATAATAAACTTTAAATTAATATACGGAAAGTAAACGGAAAAAGGCGGGATGTTACAAAACCGAGGGCTGTTTTGGGTTGGATAATTAAAAGCTATGATAACCTTTGATTTAAAAGTTGTTCTTCTGAGAAAATGATATTTCTTATGAACATGAAACTATATTCAAAAATCATGGTTAAACTCAAAGTGAAAGTATGTTTTTCAAAATGGTTATCAAGATGTCGTTCTTTCAACGGAAATGACTATCTCTTTCAAAAATGACTTGTAACCTTTATTTCTTACTATAAATCTATACTTTTTCTGTTTAGATTAATAAATTATGGTTCAATACGAAACCATAGTCTTTTGAATCACTCAAAACGGATTTAAAATGAAGAAATTATGGGTAAAACAAAATTGAATAGAATTACTAGTTTAGCTACGAAAATTTTATAACAAATCTATACTAACCATATTCTAACTAACTTATATATATATATATATATATATATATATATATATATATATATATATATATATATATATATATATATATATATATATATATATATATATATATATATATATATATATATAATATACCTTGATAGACCATAGACACGTATACAATATTTTGACATATCATATTGACATCATCTATATATATTATTTTGGAATAACCGTAAGACACTATATGCGGTAATGCTCGAGTTAGCATATAATGGGTCGAGGTTGATTCTAAAATAATATATATACCTTGAGTTGTGATCGAGTCTGAGATATGTATACACTGGGTCGTGGATTGATTCGAGATAATATGCATATATTGATTTATTTATGTACTACTAACTGTGGACTACTAATTGTGGACTACTAACGTTGGACTGCTAACTTAACAACTTAAATCGTTAACACCTAATAAAATATGATATGAATATATTTCTATCATACTTTGATATATTGAAACAACCCAACCCTATTCCATACGATAAATTTTTTTTTTATAATACACATTTACGCGCCAATTAAATATGTAACCATACCACACGTTCCATTAGAACATACTACAAGTTTAATGTTTTACAAAAGGCACGAAGACCATTAACAAATGTGATACAAGTTTGACCTATCCAAAAATGATAGTTTAATCCAAACAACACATCGAGCATGGTTTGGGGCTAAACTACCCAAAACGCTAGGCCAACTTCAAAAGCTTCACATTAATCCAACACGGGGAACTAGTATCCGATAACCCCCTTCCCTTTGTCCGCACCTGCATCTAAAAAGATAAACAACGAGAGGGGTAAGCTAAATGCTTATTGAGTGCAACAATTATACGATTACATATACAACCTACTTACTTGCAATCACTTACGCATTTATCGCATACATGCTAGCAATATAAATAATCATACCATCGCAAGTATAATACTAAACCTTCCACCATACGAGCTAGCATAACAATAGCATATAGTACAAACAATATAATATGCTACAATCCACACACAACCATGGTTAACCAATCGAATGAGGGAACGGTATTCAAAGGACCGTCGGAGTTCATAACAACCGTTAGTGCACTTAACACCTCGTACACTAACCCCACGGGTGGCATCTTAACACATCGATGCTTCACCCCGGGTGGTGCTTTAACACTTCGACACTTCACCCCGAGTGGTGTATTAGCACATCGACACTTCACTCGCTACATCTCTCGAAGTGGCATCTTAACACATCGATGCTTCACTCCCGAGTGGTGTCTTAACACATCGACACTTCACTCGCCACGTGAGAAGCGGTGTCTTAACATATCGACACTTCACAACTCATACTACACAAATAAATACGTCATATATGCACGCATATAACTATTCCACTCACCTTAACGCCTTTGGTGATCTAGTGGATCAAGCTCGCAACCTTCAATGAAAAGCACCTATCACATTATGCATTTAATTAACATACAACCTAGTGGAATTAACCACTATCATTCAATTCTTGAACATTTAATGTCCTAACCGCATTAAATGTCTCACACCCATCAAACCGCCCATTAATGGCCATGACTCAACATTAATCACTAAAGCTAGTGAATTAAAGTTTATTAACTCAACTAACACAAACTTAGGGTAATTCATACCCATTTCGCCCACACTAGGTCAACATTACTCTTTTGACCCATTTTAGTACTTAAACTTACAATTTTAGTCAAACATGACCCATCTACAATTCTTCCTTCAATTACAAGTGTATTAGTGACTAAAAACACCATTTAACACTTACAACCTCAAATCATAAGACCAAACCCTAGATTATAGCTATTTAGGGATTCCTTTCATCAATATAACCCAAATCCACCCATATTACTCCCAAATGGGTCTTACAAGTTCCAAATGAACTAAACCCTAGCATAAACTAATTAAACTCAAAACATAGAGTTAAGACTTACCAACACTATCCACTCGTAGCCAAGAACGAGGAGAACAACTTTAATTCTTGCTCCAAAGATCAACTCTAAATTCTCTACTCTCAAATCTCACTTGAATCTAAGTGGGTTTTTAAGTTTTGAGAGAAATTAGAGAAAGAAAATGGAAAAGAAATGAATTAAATGAGATAAGTGGTGGAGATTAAATGCTCCAATCAGATCTAAACGTGAAAAGACGAATTTGCCCTTGAACCACTTATTTTAAAAACAAAATCCGGAACCAGTTCACCCAGTGGGTCGCGACGCGACCCCAATTGTCGCGGCGCGGCGTTTCGCTGTTTTCTCGAGCTGTTTTAGCCGTCTCCTGACTTTGGTTTGCGCCTAGTGTCGCGGCGCGACTCCCTTTACCGCGGCGCGACATACAACATAAATTTTTGGCTATTTTGATCGGCTCTTAACTCTGATCTGTGAGTAAAGTCGCAGCGCGACCACACTCATCGTGGCACAGCAAACCCCTAGGACTGATCAATTCGACAACTTAAAACCAATTATCGATTTACGCGACTTATACATGGCGTTCACGCTTCATATTCATATAATCTTCATCATAAGGTCTCACATGACTTAACACCATCAAAACTCATGTATAAACTTATACATGAGTGCATTCTCAAGTATATATGTATGTATGTATATATATATACATATATATATATATATATATATATATATATATATATATATATATATATATATATATATATATATACATTTACACATAAACTACCACCTTGTTTATTTTATCACATAAACAAACGAGTTATAAGCGTACTAACAGTTAAATACGTACCTTTAGACATGTATGGGAAAAACGGGATGTTACATATATGTATATTTGTTATAGGTTCGCGAATCAACCAGTGGCCAAATCTTATTTATGACGAATTGAAAATCTGTGAAAGTGAGTTATAGTCCCATTTTCACTATCTAATATTTTTAGGATGAGAGTACATGCAGTTTTTAAATGTTTTACAAAATAGACACAAGTACTTGAAACTAAATTCTATGGTTGGATTATTAAACCGAATATCGCCCCTTCAAGCTTGGTAGCCTAAGAATTAGGGAAATGGCCCCTAATTGATGCGATCCTAAAGATAGATCTATTGGGCCTAACAACCCCCATTCAGGTTATGGATGGCTTTAGTACTTCGATTTAAATGGTGATTGTGATTGCCAGTATATGGCATACTTGCGAGTATGCGGGGAATATTCTATATGCATTATGTTAATGTCGGTTACCAGGTGTTTATCATACGAATGATTTTTATACACTTGCGAGTATGATTTTTATATATAGATATGTATATGTATATGTATATGGCTAACATAATATTATGAAAAGTATGTATCTCACTAGGTATATTAACAATGAGTTATATACTTAAAATGAGACTATTAAATTATGAAACTCGAAATGATATATGTAACGATTATCGTTGTAACGAAATTTTAATGTATATATATCATATTAAGATATATTCATTATTGGTGATTTGTGTCACCAATATGATTTATGTGTAATGGGATTAATTTGTTAACCAAAATAACCTTGATAAATATCGAACAAGTTTGGGAAAGTGTGGAGTGCACACTTGTTTGAACTTATCTAGATTATGTCGGGGGTTCGGGGGCAGCGCCCCCGATAGCAGGGTCCAAGGGGTGGCAACCCCTGGCGGGGTCCAAGGGGTGGCAACCCCTGGCGGGGTCCAAGGGGCAGAGCCCCTGGCTGGGGTCGAGCTGACCTCGTTACGGTCATTATGAGTTTATGGTTATGCCGTTTGGATTGACTAACGCACCAGCTGTGTTCATGAACCTCATGAACCGAGTGTGTGGACCATATCTTGACAAGTTTGTCACTGTTTTCATTGATGACATACTTATTTACTCAACGAATGATCAAGAGCACGAAGAACATTTGAGAAAAGTGCTAGAATTGTTTAGGAAGGAAAAATTGTACGCTAAATTTTCAAAGTGTGCATTTTGGTTGAAAGAAGATCAATTCCTCGGTCATATAGTGAGCAAAGAAGGTATTCAAGTTGATCTGGTAAAGATTGAAACCGTTGAGAAGTGGGAAACACCGAAAACTCCAATGCAGATACGCCAATTTTTAGGATTGGCTAGTTACTACAGAGGATTCATCCAAGATTTTTCCAAAATAGCAAAACCCTTGACTGCATTAATGCATAAAGGGAAGAAATTTGAATGGAAGGATGATCAGGATAAAGCATTTCAATTGCTAAAGAAAAAGTTAACTACGGCACCTATATTGTCACTGCCTGAAGGGAATGATGATTTTGTGATATATTGTGACACCTCAAAGCAAGGCCTCGGTTGTGTATTAATGCAATGAATGTAGGTAATTGCTTATGCGTCTAGACAATTGAAGATTCACAAGCAAAATTATACGACACACGATTTGAAATTAGCCGCTGTTGTTTTTGCATTAAAGACTTGGAGGCACTACTTATATGGGGTCAAAAGTATTATATATACCGACCACAAAAGTCTTCAACACATATTTAATCAGAAACAACTGAACATGAGGCAGCGTACGTGGATTGAGTTATTTAATGATTACGATTTCGAGATTCGTTACCACCCTGGCTGGGGTCGAGCTGCCAGGTCAGCTTGGAAATTTTTTTTTTTGGGTTAATATCGCTTTATTAAAAATGTGTTAAAATTTGATTTAAAGCTTTCAACAACATTAAATGAGATTGTTAACTTAAAGCATTCAAAAACAACACTTACATGTAACGACTAACGATGACTTAACGACTCAGTTAAAATGAATATACATGTAGTGTATTAAGATGTATTAGTACACTTTTGAAAGACTTCAAGACACATATCAAAGTACTTCTACTTAACAAAAATGCTTACAATTACGTTCTCATTAATTTTCATCAACAATTCTACTCGTATGCACCCGTATTCGAACTCGTATAATACACAACTTTTAGGTGTACTTACTATTGATATATACACTCAATAATCGGATCTTAGCAGCCCTAAATGACTCATCATCCATTATAGAAACATATAGGGATTAACCTTTGTCATTTACCATGAATGATTAAGCTAAATAACAAAACTAGAAAAGCCTTTGTTAACTAACTAAAAAAAAATGTGGGATTAGCATAGATATATACATCCATTTCATGCTAGATTACTACATCATATTACTCTCTAAAAACATACACTTCCACCTCTTCTAACTCTCATCATATTCAGCAAGTTTTGATCTCATAATTAAAGCTTAGATCACCATAAAAAGAATCATTCAAGAACACATCAAGAACACATCAAGAACACTTCAAGAAACCTTTCAAGATTGCAAGATTACTTTCAATCTTTCTAATCCATTCAAAGTAATCATTTAAGATCAAGAAACCTTTGTTATTTACAGTAGGTTATCTCTCTAATTCAAGGTAAAACTCATATTCAAACTTAGATTCAATTTCTAGAGCTATAACAATCTTATTTCGAGTAGAAATCTTACTTGAACTTGTTTTCATGTCATGATTCTACTTCCAGAACTTTTAAGCCATCCAAGAATCCTTTGAAGCTAGATCAATTTTTGTCACTTCCAGTAGGTTTACCTACTAAACTTAAGGTAGTAATGATGTTCATAACATTATTCGATTCATATATATATAACTATCTTATTCGAAGATTTGAACATGTAATCACTAGAACATAGTTTAGTTAATTATAAACTTGTTCGCAAACAAAGTTAATCCTTCTAACTTGACTTTTAAAATTAACTAAACACATGTTCTATATCTATATGATATGCAAACTTAATAATTTAAAACCTAGAAATACGAAGAACAACGTAAAACCGGACATACGCCGTCATAGTAAAACCGGGGGCTGTTTTGGGTTAGATAATTAAAAACTATGATAAACTTTGATTTAAAATTTGTTCTTCTTTAAAAAATTATTTTTATTATGAACATGAAACTATATCCAAAAATGATGGTTAAACTCAAAGTGGAAGTATGTTTTCCAAAACAGTCATCAAGACGTCGTTCTTTCGACTGAAATGACTACCTCTTATAATATTGACTTATAACCTGTATTTCTGACTATAAACTTATAATTTTTCTGTTTAGTTTCATAAATTTCATTTCATTATGAAACCATAGCAACTTGAATCACTCAAAACGGATTTAAAACGAAGAAGTTATGGGTAAATAAGATTGGATAATTTTGTTTGTTTTAGCTACGTGAAATTTGTAACAAATCTATACAGATCATAATTTAACTAACTTATATTGTATTATACATGTATTCTAACATATATTATGTAATCTTGGGATACCATAGACACGTATACAGTGTTTTGACATATCATATCGACCCATCTATATATATTATTTGGGAACAACCATAGACACTCTATATGCAGTAATGTTTGAGTTAGCTATACAGGGTTGAGGTTGATTCCAAAATAATATATATACTTTGAGTTGTGATCTAGCCTGAGACTTGTTTACACTGGGTTGTTGATTGATTCGAGATAATATATATTGATTTATTTCTGTACATCTAACTGTGGACAACTAGTTGTAGATTACTAACGTTGGACTGCTAACTTAACAAACTTAAATGGTTAAAACATAATAAAACATATTGTAAATATATTTTGATCATACTTTAATATATATGTATATATTTGTTATAGGTTCGTGAATCGACCCGTGGCCAAGTCTTATTTTCGATGAAGGAAAAATCTGTGAAAGTGAGTTATAGTCCCACTTTTAAAATCTAATATTTTTGGGATGAGAATACATGTAGTTTTATAAATGTTTTACAAAATAGACACAAGTACTTGAAACTATATTCTATGATTGAATCATTATACCGAATATCACCCTTTCAGCGTGGTAGCCTAAGAATTTGGGAACAGACCCCCAAATTGACGCGAATCCTGAAGATAGATCTATGGGCCTAACGAACCCCATCCATGTTATAGATGCTTTAGTACTTCGATTTTATATATATATGAGTGTACCTGTATATTGAGGATATTCTAGATGCATTTGTTAATGTCGGTTACCAGGTGTTCATCATATGAATAATTTTTATGCAGATTGCATGTTGTTTATGAGAAATGGAAATATGAAATCTTGTGGTCTATTATAACGAATTGATAAATATATAGGTTAAACCTATAACTCAAGAACATTTTTGTTGACGTTTAAAGCATGTTTATTCTCAGGTGATTATTAAGAGCTTCCGCTGTTGCATGCTAATTTATGGACAAGAGTTGGAGTCAGCATGCTTGTATAATATTGTCGTGTGAAAATGCTATATTTTAGATTATCATTATTTGATAATCGTCGTAATATTTTAAAGGTTATGGTTTGTTTTAAAATCGAATGCAGTCTTTGAAAAATGTCTCATATAGAGGTCAAAACCTCGCAACGAAATCAATTAATATGGAACTTTTATAATCTATATGAACGGGACATTTCACCGAATGCCCGAGCGAAGCCCGAAACGCAAAAACACCGCTACGCGATTAAATATTCGGAGAGATAACATATACGCGACAAATAAAATATATAAACGCTATATATACATATGACATAAAAATATCATATTTAAAATAATTGAGATTCAATAATCTCAAAAGTCTGACCGTTGGTATGAAAACCGAAAAGATTCGCCGGATAGAAATCCACGACTCGTAGAAATGTACAATTTAAAATATGAATACAAATATTCGCATATCACATAATAATTAATATATTATTACAAAAATAATAATATAGGTCATAGAAATGATGTGACATGAATAACAATTAAGGGGCGTTAAATAATAAACGGTAAAAGATAACGGAAAAAGTAGGGTCGTGACAGTACCTTCCTGTTACGGAAATTTCGTCCCGAAATTTAAGCAGGTGCAGGGGTTGACTCGCCATTTGAGAACAAATGCGGGTACTTCTGCCTCATCTGATCTTCACGTTCCCAAGTGAACTCGTGCTCGTGTCTGGTATTCCATCTAACTCGGATGATAGGAATTTTATTATGCTTGTGCGTCTTAACTTCTCGATCCAAAATCTCAACAGGCTCCTCAATAAAATGAAGTTGTTTATCAACCTGAAGTTCATCAAGAGGAATGGTTTCAACGGCCTCAGCCAAACACTTATTCAAATTTGATACATGAAAAACGTCATGAACAACGCTAAGTTCTTGTGGCAATTTCAAACGATAAGCCACGGGTCCAACTCTCTCAGTAATCTCAAACGGTCCAACAAATCAAGGATTCAACTTTCCCCTCTTACTAAAACGTACCACACCTTTCCAAGGTGATACCTTCAACATGACACGGTCACCGACTTAAAATTCTAAATATTTTCTTCTAACGTCGGCATAACTCTTTTGCCGACTCCTGGCGGTTTTCAACCTTTCTTTAATCTGTACGATCTTCTCGGTAGTCTCATGGATAATCTCTGGGCCTGTGAGTTGAGCATCCCTAACCTCATTCCAACATATATGAGACCTACACTTTCTACCATACAGTACTTCAAACGGTGAGGCTTTAATACTTGCATGATAGCTGTTATTATAAAAAAAATTCAGCCAACGACAAATATCTATCCCAACCATTACCAAAATAAATGACGCACGCTCGCAACATGTCTTCTAACGTTTGAATGGTCCTTTCACTTTGACCATCTGATTGTGGATGATAAGCAGTGCTCATATCCAATTTTGTTCTCAAAGCTTCCTGTAAGGATTGCCAAAACCTCGATGTAAATCGACTGTCTCGGTCTGAAATAATAGATACATGAACACCATGTCTAGAAACAATCTCCTTCAAATACAAACGAGTAAGTTTCTCCATCGAATCTGTTTCCTTAATCGGCAAGAAATGAGCTGACTTTGTGAGTCGGTCAACAATCACCCAAATGGTATCATAACCACCCACAACTCTTGGTAACTTCGTAATAATATCCATCATAATATCTTGCCACTTCCACTCGGGAATCTCAGGTTGCACCAAAAGTCCAGACGGTTTCTGATGTTCAGCTTTAACCTTAGCACAGGTCAAACACTTGGCCACATACGTAGCCACATCAGTTTTCAAATTGGGCCACCAATATAGCTCCTTAAGATCATGATACATCTTTCCTGAACTAGGATGAATAGAGTCCCTAGATTTATGAGCCTCATATAAAACAAGTTGTCGCAGATCACCAAATTTCGGAACCCAAAGTAGTCCCGCAAAGTACCGAGTACCATCGATTCGTACCTCAAACTTCTTAGCCATGCCTCCGACTTTCTCGTTCACAAAATTCTCCTCCTTCAAGGCTTCTTGTTGTGCCTCAAGAATCTGCCTTGCGAGGTTTGTTCGAATTGTCATATTCAAATCTCTAACCCTGCAAGATTCAACTCTTTCTTTTCAACTTAACGCATCGGCCACAACATTGGCCTTTCCCGAATGATATAAAAGTTCACAATCATAATCATTCAACGTCTCAACCCATCTACGCTGCCTCATATTCAACTGTTTCTGATTAAGGATATGTTGAAGACTTTTGTGATCAGTGTACACTGTACTTTTGACCCCATATAGATAATGTCTCCAAATCTTAAGCGCAAACACAACAGCTGCCAACTCTAAATCGTGGGTTGTATAATTCTGTTCATGGATCTTCAACTGACGTGACGCGTAAGCGATGACTTTCTTTCTTTGCATCAAAACACAACCAAAGCCCTAACGCGATGCATCACAATAGACAACAAAATCGTCATTACCCTCAGGTAGCGACAATATTGGAGCGGAAGTTAACTTCTTCTTCAGAGTTTGAAAAGCACTCTCTTGTTTATCCTTCCACTCATACTTCTTCCCCTTATGCGTTAAAGCAGTCAGAGGTTTTTCTATACGAGAGAAATCTTAAATGAACCTTCTATAGTAACCTGCCAACCCTAGAAACTGACGAATTTGAGTAGGAGTCTTCGGAATTTCTCACTTTTCAATTGTCTCGATCTTAGCAGGATCAACTTGTATTCCTTGTTTACTAACAACATGTCCAAGGAATTGAAGTTCTCTTAGCCAGAAAGCACACTTAGAGAACTTAGCGTACAGTTCTTCTTTCCTTAACAAATCAAGCACCAATTTCAAATGTTCTTCCTGCTCTTCATCACTCTTGGAATAAATAAGGATGTCGTCGATGAAAACAATAACAAATTTGTCCAGATAGGGTCTACACACACGGTTCATGAGGTCCATGAACACAGCATGTGCGTTAGTTAATTCGAGCAGCATAACAAGAAATTCGTAGTGACCAAAACGGGTGCGGAAAGCGATTTTCAGAATATCAGATTCTTTAACCCGCAATTGATGATAAGCGTTATGAAGATCGATCATAGAATAAACAGACGAACCCCGAAGCTGATCGAACAGATCATCAATTCTTGGAAGTGGATAACGATTCTTAACAGTAAGCTTGTTCAACTCGCGGTAATCAATACACAATCAGAACGAATCATCTTTTTTCTTAACAAACAAAACAGGAGCTCCCCAAGGGGACGAACTGGGACGAATGAAATATAGCTGCAACCAACAAAGAAAACATTATATAGAGTGGCCACATCAGCTTTATAGATGTTTATGGCAATTCCTTCAAAGGGGATAACGAGGATCATGGACTTCAGAGTAAATTTTCATTACATTTCTGAAAGGAAGACGTACGAAAGGTGTGATCTTTCAATGAGAGTGAACTTCCTTGCACAATGAGCATGGCAATCTAGGATTCATTCGTATTCTTCAATTTATGTGCGGATGAAAAGAAACGTGAATCGTGGACTATAAAAAATAGTCGACTCCAGGTGAGATGAATCTTCAAAAATGATTCTGTGCACCTCAAAGTATTGAATCATAGGATTGATGTTTACGAAGGTGTTGCGGTTAGCCGTGAATATTTAACAACAGTTGGGGTAAAAACCCACCCAGTGCCTTTCCTGAGAACAGGGTTACCACTGAACGTACCTCAGAAAATTGATCTATCAGGCCACGTTTCAGTCATGTCCAGCCATAAGAGAGAAAATTTTATGAGCGCAAATTCCCAACAATTTTATAAAACCGCGATCCAAAGTGGCGTAAGAGTTTTAAACAAGGATCTTAATGGTAATTTTCATCCCTATACGGAGGATGAGAAGAAGTGTGATCCATACCCGTTGTAGATTAATATGAAAATCTTTAACATAATCAACCAAAGAAGTTTTGAAAAACCTTTAAACGTTTGATGTGTCAACATAAACGGAATGAAGTTCTTAGTAAATTTAGAGGTATGTACAACGTATACCATTTTACATAAATCAATTTGACTTAATTAAACAACTCAATAAAGGAGTGGTTTTAAAAAAAAATTGAATGTACAATTTAGTATGCACTAACCAAAATAAGTTAAGGTAAATTTATTTATTTGACTTTATACGTACATATGTGATTCTATAAATTGCATACGTGACTGAAAATCTTATTTCTTCCATTCGTCCATAAATCCCATGAGGACCGCCCAATTAAACAAATGTGTAAAAATTCTGATGATAAGCAGGGTATTCATATTTCAGAGGTTACGAGTTGAAGTAAGATCAGAGAAGATCGAGTGAAGGACTTGAATCATCGTGCGATATTTGACCAACAAATGTTTCGAGGTCATGAAAACCAATGAGTTAAAAGTTGTTTTGACTATTATCAGGACATAAGTCCTTGGGCCAAAACTTTTCACGTGCGAAGCTGTTGCTAACAAGTGAGGTATGAAGGATAAAGCATGAGATAGGTAGTTTGGTTAAAACGAGCTTCTCATATATCAACAAATAAGATAATGAGTATTTTTCCTTACCCATTTAATACATCGGAATTTCCGAATGAGCGGTGTAAAAATTTTCTTTGACTCGCTTTCTATTCCTCATGTCACAATATTGGAATTTCTATATGAATTACCGTAATATAATCACGTTGGTCTGACATCATTATATTATACTACTTCATAGTTCCATTCCAATAGCACTACATGAGGTCAGGACACGCGATCAACCTCAAAGTTCCACACAATTTCTCTAAAACGATTTCTTAAACAATGTGCTAAGGATAGCACTAGAGACAAAAACATCAAAAGTAATGAATAAAGAGTAACGATGACATAAAAATGTCTTTGAAGTATCAAGAATCTTTAAATGTCAAGAATGACGTTTTCGGTTCGTAACCCAAAGCACAAATGCACAACGACACAAAGGCACGTAATATAACAAGAATGTTATATACCTAAACATAATAGCTGACATTGAAATGCTGAGCATTTAGAAGTCAAGAATGACATCTCGCGTAATATAACTCAAACGTTATATACATAACCATAATAGATTACATAGAAATGTCGAGAATTTCAGAAGTCAAGAATGATCCGAGGTGTTCTTAAAAAGATAAACTCGCATGAGTCGGAGAATACATTTAAATCGGAATGGGAGTTCCTCCCGGATTTAGAACATAATAGAGATGTATGTATGATAACAAAATACATACCATAGAATACAAATAATCACATATAATAATATGACATAGGTCGGGCTGTAGACTAGACTCACTAATGCACCCTATTGACTCGGGTAACAACATCAATGCAGCCTAATTTCCTACAACCAAGGCTCTAATACCAACTTTAACGACCCGTCAAAGTACACTTGATGACCATCGTTATCTTGGTCCCACAGCTTGACCATAACTCTAAATGAATTTAATAAATAACCTTGCATTCTTTATTTAAAAATAATTTTCTATAAAGGAAACCTACCAAAATATGTAAGTTTAGAAAAACCATACATAAATACTTAATCAAAAGTTGACCAAAATAAAGTCAACAAACGACCACAATTTAATGTATCAAAATAGAATGCAAGTTAATGTTTAACAAAAGCTGTCATCATAAATATGCAGACTCTCTAAGCACAGCGGAAGCAATCAATCATGAACCTGAGAATAAAACATGCGAGTAACTGTCAACAAAAATGTTGAGTAAATTATAGGTTTAATCATTGCAAACAATATTTAATTTAAACCATACAGATTTATGTTTGAAAACATAAAGACCCATTTTGGACCACAAAATTAGATGCTCGAAAACATATAAAAATATTATTCCATTAACCCGTGAGCCACCTGGTAATCACTTAACCATTTCCATACCCTTACCAAAAGACAATATACACTGAACATGTGTATCTTCAAATAATTACGAAGTACTAATACATTCCGATTATAAATTGCTAGCGCGACTAGCTCGAAATGGGGTTGTCAAACCCGATAGATCTATCCATAGGATTCGCGTTCACCAGTAGAAACCAGTGATTACAATTACCAGATTAGAGAATATTTTTTGTTCGACTCACAATGAATAATTTAAACCATCTTCCACGTGTGTCCAATATGTAGAAATAAAATGCATGTATTCTCATCCCAAAAGATTTAAAATAGAAAAATGGGACTATAACTCACCTTAAGTTAAACGAAGTAACCACACAAAAATGTGAACCGCAAATGAAGTAAGTGATCAAGAATGATCACAACGCCGACCTATAAATAAAGCATGTCAATATAAATAACTAACTTAGGTCAAGTCTAAGTATGATAGCTATAGTACTTGTTGCAAATAATCATAGAACAACACTCGATATGTTTCGGTATGATCTGGACAGCGTATAACCCGTACTTTCTATTTTTAAAAAGTTTCTATTTTTGGAAAGTTTCTATTTTTGGAAAGTTTCTTTTTTAGGAAAGTTTCTATTTTTAAAAAGTTTCTATTTTTGGAAAGTTTCTATTTTAGGAAAGTTTCTATTTTTAGAAAGTTTCTATTTTTGGAAAGTTTCCATGTTTAGAAAGTTGCTATTTTTGAAAAGTTTATAACTTAGGAAAGTTTCCTTAATTAGAAAAGTCAACAAAAGTCAACTGAAAGTCAAAGTCAACCGAAAGTCAACTCAAAAGTCAACATTAAATTTTAATGTATAATTTATATTAATAATATAAGTTATAATGTTATTTAAAGTCATAAATGTATAATTATGTCATATCATAAGTTTAATTAAATTTAATTAAATTAAATTATTAAAGTTAAGATAAGTTTAAATGATATAATTAATAAAACATAAGTATTTAATTAAGTAATTAAATATTAATCATAATATAAGTATTATTAATTAATAATAAATTTTAATCATATCATAAGTATTATTAATTAATAATGAATTATTAATCATATCATAAGTTTTAATTATAATTATTAAATCATAAGTATTTAATAATTAAATTATAATTAAATAATAATTAAGCCTTATAATAATTAAATAATTAATTAATCTTTATTATAAGTCTTAACATAATAATTTCATGTCATAAGTTTAATACTTACTATAAGTATTTTTCATTAATAATAAAAGCATTATTAATCATAAGTTTAATTAAAAGTTTCATTAAATCATAAGTAATTATTAAATGATATAAAAAATGTATATATCATAAGTCTTAAATTAAAATAATTACTTTTATATCATAAGTAATTTAATAATAATAAAAATCATTATTTATATCATAAGTTCAAATTTTATAACCATAAGTTTTAATTACAAGTTCATCGGGTCATAACTTGAGTCCCGGGTGTCGGTTTTCGGCGAGTCTTATATATATCCTCACCTAACCAAACCACCCGACACATTAGTGCACTCAATAACACCCTAAAATTAGTCCATGGTTCGTGAAAATCAGACATTAACCAACTTAAAACTTTAATTCGTTCAAAATCTTGTTTTAGCCATTCTGGGTGATCCGTGGCTCGAATTTCGATGACCTGAACATGAATGTCTATCCAATCATCAATCTTAACCCACTAGTACACCCTAGAGCCTTCAAAGATGGTCACAAAGTCGAACCCCAACTGATCATAGACGTTTATACATTTTAATTTCATCAAAACCCTAAATCGGGCATAACTTTTGATCTGAAACTCAAAACAACATGAATCCAAAGCCTAAAATTATTGTCTTGATGAGGAACTCATATATACAATTTATTTACCCAAAAACATCTGTTAACTTTACTGATTTTAAACAAATAGCTGATGTCCGCTTTTAATCATACCGAAAACATAGTAAATCGAGCATTTCTACGCATAATAACAACAATACAATCATACACAAGTACTATAACATCATCGTACATATAAGAATCAGTAAAATTAATCAAAATTGAAAAAGTTAGGGTTAGGTTTTATACCTTAATCAAGAAATAATTAATATGATCGCGTAGAGATGAACGAGAGCAATCCAAATATGTTAAAAGCTTTAATCCTTCAAGCTAAAAATTTGAAGATGATGATGATATGGTGTGTTGGTGGTGACGGCACAAGAAAAAAAAAGAAAGGGAGAAAGAAGACTAGAGAGAGTATTAGGTATTTCCTTAAAATGTGTAAATGTGATGATAAAAATAAAAATGAGAAAATAATGAGTCTATACCCCCACCCTCCTTTTGATATTTTTGGCTAAAATATGAAGGGTGGGCCCCATTTTGGGCCAACTTGATGCTAAGAGTATTTGCTTGTGGCCCGAATGCCCGAACGAAGCCCGAAACGCAAAAACACCGCTACGCGATTAAATATTCGGAGAGATAACATATACGCGACAAATAAAATATATAAACACTATATATATACATATGACATAAAAATATTATATTTAAAATAATTGAGATTCAAAAATCTCAAAAGTCTGACCGTTGGTTTGAAAACCGAAAAGATTCGCCGGATAGAAATCCACGACTCGTAGAAACGTACAATTTAAAATATGAATACAAATATTCACATATCACATAATAATTAATATATTATTACAAAAATAATAATATAGGTCATAGATATGACGTGGCACGAATAATAATTAACGGGTGTTAAATAATAAACGGTAAAAGATAACGAAAAAAGTAGGGTCGTGACAGCAGCCAAAGATGAAAAGTGGGTGGCTGCTATGAACGAAGAAATCAAAATGATCGAGAAAAATAATATGTGGGAGTTAGTTGATCATCCCAAAGACAAAGAAATAATTGGAGTTAAGTGGGTTTACAAAACAAAGCTCAACCCTGACGGTTCTATATAAAAACATAAAGTGGGGCTAGTAGCTAAAGGCTACTCACAACAACCAGTAGTTGACTACAATGAAACATTCGTACCTGTAGCTCAACTGGATACTATAAGAGCACTTGTGGCATTAGCAGATCAACGGAGGTGGAAAATTCACCAACTAGATATGAAATCAGCCTTACTTAACGGGTTTCTCGAAGAAGAAATATACGTAGAGAAACCACAAGGATTCATTCAGAAAGGAAAAGAAGATCAAGTCCTAAAGCTAAAGAAATCTTTATACAAACTAAAACAAGCGCCACGCGCATGGTACAGATATATTGACAGCTACTTCACAGGCTCGGGATTCTGGAGGAGTCAAAATGAGCTCACACTCTACATCAAAACCCAAGGTAACTCTGACACTCTCATTATTTCCTTATATGTCGATGATCTTATATATATATGGGAAACAATGAGAGAATGGTACAAGAGTTTAAAGAAGACATGATGAAAACGTTCGAGATGAGTGACCTTGGTTTGATGCGTTATTTTCTTGGCATCGAAGTTAGTCAAGAGAATGAAGGGATATTCATTTGTCAAAAGAAATATATGGAAAATCTCCTGAAAAAGTTTAAACTATACGGTTGTAAAACCATAGCCACGCCACTAGTTGCCAATGAGAAGATGAGAAAAAAAGATGGATATGAGAAAGTAGACACCTCAAAATTCAGAAGTCTCATTGGAAGCCTACTTTATCTGACATTGACAAGGCCAGATATTATGTACGCAACCAGTCTACTATCCAGGTACATGCAAAACCCTACTAAAATACATTATGGAGCTTCTAAAAGAATATTAAAATACTTGCAAGGTACCATGGACTATGGAATATGGTACAAGCGCACTATGGAATCGAAGCTTCATGGATACACAGATAGTGATTGGGCCGGATCGGTCGATGACATGAGAAGTACTTCAGGATACACATGCACACTTGGAACTGGTGTCTTCTCTTGGGCATCAAAGAAACAAGAAACAGTGGCACAATCATCAGCCGAAGCCGAGTATGTCGTAGCCGCTAACTCAGCTAATCAAGCTATATGGCTAAAAAGAATACTTGAAGACATGGGCAAAAAACAAGATGAAGCTACTCAAATATTCTGCGATAACAAGTCAGCAATTGCAATGGCAAAGAATCCGGTGTTCCATGGTAGAACAAAACATATTGACATCAAATATCACTTTCTACGAGAAGTCTCCGCTAAGAAAGATATTGAATTAAAATACTGCAAAACTGAAGAGCAGATTGTAGACATATTCACTAAAGCACTACCAAGATCAAAGTTCGAGTTTATACGCAACATGCTCGGAGTAACACCGAAAAATATTAAGGAGGAGTGTTAAAATACTAATATTTTTTAGTACAATCTAGAACTAGTAATACTTAGTGAAAGAAGATATTTAGTTAATAGATATTTAATAAGAATTAACTAGAAGTGACTAGTTGTTTAGCTAGTAAAAAATATCAGAAGTGACTAGAAGCATGTAGTTGACATTCTGATGCCTATAAATAGGCTTGAATCCTTAATTGAGATGTACCAAAAACTTAAGCAATAAAAATCATTCTTTAACAAACACAATCACTCTATCCATCTTTCTACATTCACTATTTTACACAAGCATCCCGTCAACAGTATATAAACTCTATAACACATCTAAACTAATATTAATCAACTTCTAAATTTACTACTATTTCTAACATTAACACATGTGTTGTACTATACGTCTAAGCACACTTACCTATGTTTGTCATCATCAAAAAGGGGGAGAATGTTGGTTAGTGATCCAATGATAATATTCAAATGTTAACCACTTTGTTTTGATGATGACACCAAGTCTTATGTGCTTAAAAAGCGTATAGAACAACACGAGTTCATGAGCCTACATGATCTCTAGCAAACGACCAATACACAAAATAGTTAAGTCAAACGAGTCAATTGAAAACCACTGAAGGATCACGGCTGGGTCCACGATCGACCGCAGGTCAGACCGAGGGATGCCTTATACCTTAGTTCTACGAAACAAGGTGCACGATCGACTCCACGGTCAGCCGAGGGTCGACTTCAGTTTCTCCTGTTTGGATTTTTGATTGAAAAATGTTTGACTACTTCGGGGCATCTATAATTTACAAAACTCATTTAAACATGCTTAGAATAGTTGCCTCCTTCATATCCAAATGAGTTTTGGTCACTTAAACACTAATTTTGGTTAATCACACTTAATGACACCTTAATGACACTTTTAGCTTGTGATTAATGTTAAACACACAAGTATGGCTAAAATTTCTTTTTCAAAATTATCTTTTTAAATCTAAATTAAAAGTAGTGAAATACTTAAGATGGTCATTAAGTCCCAATTAAAGAGATGTTCTCCACTTTATTAAGCATTAAGCATTACTTACATGCTTAATAAGTGTTTAGTGTAAATTCCCAAAAGTCTTCATGTAAAAACAAGTTGGTCTTATTTGGAAGATTGCAATTAACCAATGAATGCATATGCTTGCAACCAAATGTTGATAAATGCATGGAAGACTTGTGATATGGTTTTTCGAAGCTTGCTAATTGTCATGGAGCAAAAATCAACATTTACCTCTTTTGGAATCAATGACAAAAGTATTAAGAAAAGATACATTCCTCTTTGGTATTTTATGGAAAGTCAAGAATGAAAGACTTACTCCTTTGGTTGGTGTCAAGTCACTTTCATGGAATAAATCCAACAAGTCACTTTCACGGAATAAATCCAAAAGACTTCAAGCATGTAGTACATGGCTAGTAAAATGGTGTCATCAAAAGTAAGAGACAACATTTGTTTGTTTCTCTTTGGTTTCTTGGAATCTTGTCAATAGAAAATGGAGAAAACTCATCAACGGATATATTGAAAACATAAGAAGCAAGTCAAAAGATGTCATACTTCTTACATGCTTTTGTAAGATCCTTATCAAGCATTGAAGCTAAGTATCAATTCAAACACTAACGGATATATTTCTCAAATGGCTCACACACTCCATTCAAGTACATCAAAGATCACATAGCACTTCATATTCTTATATTTAGATATGTGATTAGCTAGAGGGATATTCTATCTGGTACCCAAGATAGAATTAGTGTAAACTCTAATCTTACTTCATTATCATTAGTGAGTTTACATTGTAAGCTACTTTCTTTGAAGTAATCAAAGAAGTAGCATCTACTTTCACTTAAAGTAAAACTTAGGTGATTGTAAGCTACTAACTTGGGGTGATCAAGTTAGTGGCATTGTTCTTGTGATAAGAACATCATTCTACTTAGTTGACCAATTTCTTTAAATGGACTTAGGAAATTGATTGTTCTTGTTATAAGAACATTACTTATCTCATTTGAGATATGGGTGATTAAAGTAGTCTTTAATCTTTCGACGGGATATAAAGATTATTGGTGTGGCTTATTGAGGAACAATTGTTGTAATCGGATCTCCACCGGGTTTGAAGAAAAGCTAGTGAAGTTAACTCTCGATTAGTGAATCGAGGAGTGGATTAAGGTGGATTAGTTAACATCCACCCGAAGCACTATAAATCTTTGCGTTTGAGCACTTTACTTTATTTCATATATAGTCTAACAAACACAAGCGTACTATTTTGTCTAAACTAGTATTTGGAATTTGAAACAAAACAACATCATAGTTGAACAACTTGCATGGTCGAATCCACGTTCGACCGTAGACTCGACCGTGGTATCATCCAAACCGAAGAAGTTTTAATAAATTGATTCGGAACTATTCAACCCCCCCTCCCTCTCTAGTTCCCTCACATACTATAATCATGAAAATCATCTAACATCATACTTAGGCGTCGTTAACTATAATCGGGACCCGTGAATCACGTCTCGCCCCGGGTACCGAGGTGAGAGCGTGATATAATTTTTTATTTTTATATTTGAATAAAATTCTATTTAGATAAAAAATTATGAAAAATGGTTCTTAAAAAGTTTATTTAAATTGGTAAAAAAAAATTAAAAGCATTTACTAATTATCATCGATTTGTAGTAGAGTACAATTTCGGTTAATTTGTACTTATGATTTTGGATTTGAATTATCATCGAGGTGGTAATGTGGTGAATCTCGTTGAGAGATAAGGGGTGTGTTTGACGAGCAAGGTGAAATCCCTCGGTTAAGGGATGTGCGTGTCAGATTCTCTTTTAGAGAATTATTGTTTTATGCCTATGTGCGATATAGGTGGTTCTTGCTCGATAGTGGTGGCGATGTGTACACGTACGTGTGATGTGCAAGGATTTCCAAGAGAGTGGAATAAGTATACATGTATGTATATAATGTATTTATTTGTAGGAATGGATATGTGTTGTCCGAGTTAGTGATATATGTCGTTGTACACTAACGGTTTTATGAATGGATATTTGTTGTCCAAGTTAGTGATATATGTCATTGTACACTAACGGTTTTTATGAATGATATGTGTTGTCCAAGTTAGTGATATATGTCGTTGTACACTAACGGTTTTATGAATGGATATGTGTTGTCGTTCCGTCAAAGGTTAGTGATATATGTTGTTGTACACTAACGGTTGTTATGAACACCGATGGGAAATTCGAGCACCATTCATGTGTTGAGATTTGGGAAGTGAGTCACGTGTAGTTCGGATTCACAATGACACGTGTGGATGCGGTCATTCTTTTGGGATAGTGACTCTCGTGTAGTTCGAATTCACTAGGGCGCGTGTAGTTCAGCCAATCCCGATTGTTGTTGCGGTGGAGGTGGCGAGTCGCGTGTGGTGCGGATTCACTAAGGCACGTGTAGTTTTCGGCCAGCCTTCATGTTGTTGGATGTGTGAACTATTGGTTATTTTATACGCCAATGGTGGAGTCGTAAGGACCATGTTGTGTGAACTATTAGTTGTTTTATACGCCAATGGTGGGGTCATAAGGACCATGTTGTGTGATCTATTGGTTGTTTTATACGCCAATAGTGGGGTCGTAAGGACCATGTTGTGTGATCTATTGGTTGTTTTATACGCCAATGGTGGGGTCGTAAGGACCATGTTGTGTGATCTACTGGTTGTTTTATACGCCAATGGTGGGGTCGTAAAGACCATGTTGTGTGATCTGTTGGTTGTTTAATACGCCAATGGTGGGGTCGTAAGGACCATTTTGGTGTGGATAGTGATGCAATAGTCGTATTTTGCTCACGTGTTTGTTGTAGTTGCGTATTAGACGTGTTTGCGCACTACAAGGGATGTTAATTGGTGAGTGTTATCCGTAAGAATTCGCGTTGATTCGGTCTTCGTCGGTTTAGATAGTTGACCTTATGTTGGTATGTGGTTACTTTAGCATTGTACTTGGTAAGAGTACGCTAAAGGGTTGATATCTCGGTTCGAGATTGGTTGAATTTTCCCGATGCGAGGGATTGACCAAGCTCCTGTGCTCGGTTTGTGGTTTTGATAAATCGCGGGTGACGATTTAAGTTGTTAAGGGTGATTCATTGAGAAGAATTGCTTAGGGAAGTTGGTTTGGAACTTATGTTGAGGACCGTGGAATGTAGGTTCGGTCGGTTAAGCGATGAGGATCACGAGGACGTGATCGATGCTAAGTGGGGGAGAGTTGTAACACCCAAATATTTATGGTACATAGAGTTATAATGATGTACGTTTAGTGGGTGAAGCATGGTGTAAATTAAAAGCTCAGAATCTGCTCAGACTGTTGTGCGCGCCGCGCACTATGCCTGCGAAAGATTTCTGCTTTTTCTATTTGTAGGTTTAATGAAGGGCTTTTTTGTCTTTTCACTTGAGGCCGGATCTCAGGCCATATCAGCTGGTTTGGATCCACTTTTGGATCATATTTCACATCCACAAACACTCTCAACTATCTAGAGAGAGAGGGAGAGTTCTAGAGAGAAAATTGAAGTTTTGGTGAAGAAGAAGCTCGAATTGATCAAAAGCCCGAGTGTTAAAGTTGTTCACCTCGTTCCTAGCTACGATTTGGTTGTTGTGGTAAGTTCTAACTCTGAATTTCATTGTTTGATTTGATATTCAAAGTTAGGGTTTGAACTTGATTTGTAGAGAAACCCATTTAAACTCTTGAAGTGAGTTTATTGATGCTAGTAATCGGGTTATTGGTTATTGTTGGTGGGTTTTGGGTTGATGAACAAATTGGCTATGATTAGAACTTGTAATTAGGTTTAATCACAAGGTTTAGTGATTATGGAAGTGTTGGAACCCATTTAGAGTGTTTGAAAGACTAATTTTGAAATGAGTCAAAATTAGGGTTTATGGGTGATTTTGAGAATTTTAAGTGTTTAACACTTATGATTGGGTTAAATTGGCATATTAGGACCATTGTCACTAGTGTTAGTGATTATTGGTTAGTTTGGGAGCAATTTGTGTTTGTAAGTGCAATTGGTCAAATTTGCACTAAGTGTCGAATTGAGTTGGTTTGTAAATCCACTCTAAGTGTGTTGTTGTATTTGTGATAATGGAATAAGTACATTCCATCGGCGAGTTGCGGATTATTCGGTAGCATTCATCAAGGCGACAAGGTGAGTGTTAATATCCTATGTGCATATGTATGTGTAGGATGGGTGCGGGTCGGGTGAAGTGGTTCTCGATTATAGAGCTCACTTCACATATAGGTGGATTTGATGGACTTGTGTATAGGTCCAATTGGCACAGTTGTGCGTTTTGGTTGACCACCTTTGGCGAGGTTCACATTTTGTGTGTACGATATCACATGGTATTGTGATGTGGATAATCCCGATGGCGTGGGATTTGGTATTTGAGATGCGGTTGTGTAACCCCGATGACGTGGGCTTGATGTGGCAAGTGAGTCACGTGTGGATGCGGATTCACGATGACGCGTGTAGTTCGGTCATCTTATTGAGGTAGTGATCTCGTGTGGTTACGGATTACTAAGGCTCGTGTAGTTCGGCCAACCTCGATGTTGTTGTGTTGTTGAAGATAGTAGTCTCATGTGGATGCGGATTTACTAAGGCTCGTGTAGTTCTGCCAATCTTCATTTTGGTAATTGGTAGTTGTTTTCGGTATTGGGTTAAGGGGTTAACCTTGGGCGTTGTACGCTTTATTGTTATATCGTCTTATTGTTGTGATGTAGCTAGCCCTGCGGGTGTAGCTTGATTTGCTTTGTTCATATCGTCGTTGGTGAACTTACTTGTTGATATTATTAGCTTGTGTATAGTGATCGTACGATATGCTTAGATTAGCTTGCCTTTATGCTTGGATGCTCCGGTATGTGTTATTTGATTATTTGTATGGCGTGTCCATTTTATGCATATATATGTATGTAGTATATTCTCACTCACTAAGCTTTAGCTTATCCTCTCGTTGTTTACATTTTTATAGATTTGCATGTATGCGGTGGCTCGGGTAAGCGTGGGAACTAGTGAACTCGCGTAGTTGCTTAGAAGACGTGCTTTTGGATTGATTAGGATTGGGTAGCGTATCTCCAATCACCATGCTCGGTCTTTATTTTGTGTTAAAATCATGTGGTCGAAAACTTGTATTTTGTACGAAAGTCGCAAAACAGCCGATGTGGGCCCGGTGTCGTAAAACTTGATTTATTATGAAAACGTGTGAGTTTTACTTAGTATAATGTTTTGTGAAATCCGTTTCGTCTAAAGGTGTCGGGAAGTGGTAGATTATTAAACCAAAAATGGAAAATCCGGACAGAACTGATCAGGCTCTGTGCGCGCCGTGCACAGAGAGGGTTGCACGCCGCGCACCCTAACTATATAAAAAAAAAAAAAATTCTTGCCTGTGTGGTTGCATAACGGGCTGGGTCGTTACTGTAGCCCTTTAAGAACAATGTATAGATTTAGTTAATTTTACTTCATTACATTTACTGATGAGTACAGTAGCTATGATTATGTTCACTTGCTGAAACATAAACATAAAGCTATTTTAACATTCAAAAGTATTCCAAAATTAAGTAGATAATCAGCTTGGAAGGACTATTAAAGCACTTCGCTCTGATGGAGTGTAGTGACCCGAACTTTTCCATGTTTATATATATTAATTGAGATTGATATTTACATGATTAAATGTTTCCAACATGTTAAGCAATCAAACTTGTTAAGACTTGATTAATTGAAATATGTTTCATATAGACAATTGACCACCCAAGTTGACCGGTGATTCACGAACGTTAAAACTTGTAAAAACTATATGATGACATATATATGGATATATATATATATATAGTTAACATGATACTATGATAAGAAAACATATCATAAAGTATATTAACAATGAACTACATATGTAAAAACAAGACTACTAACTTAATGATTTTTAAACGAGACATATATGTAACGATTATCGTTGTAAAGACATTTAATGTATATATATCATATTAAGAGATATTCATACATGATAATATCATGATAATATAATAATTTAAAATCTCATTTGATATTATAAACATTGGGTTAACAACATTTAACAAGATCGTTAACCTAAAGGTTTCAAAACAACACTTACATGTAACGACTAACGATGACTTAACGACTCAGTTAAAATGTATATACATGTAGTGTTTTAATATGTATTTATACACTTTTGAAAGACTTCAATACACTTATCAAAATACTTCTACTTAACAAAAATGCTTACAATTACATCCTCGTTCAGTTTCATCAACAATTCTACTCGTATGCACCCGTATTCGTACTCGTACAATACACAGCTTTTAGATGTATGTACTATTGGTATATAAACTCCAATGATCAGCTCTTAGCAGCCCATGTGAGTCACCTAACACATGTGGGAACCATCATTTGGCAACTAGCATGAAATATCTCATAAAATTACAAAAATATGAGTAATCATTCATGACTTATTTACATGAAAACAAAATTACATATCCTTTATATCTAATCCATACACCAACGACCAAAAACACCTACAAACACTTTCATTCTTCAATTTTCTTCATCTAATTGATCTCTCTCAAGTTCTATCTTCAAGTTCTAAGTGTTCTTCATAAATTCCAAAAGTTCTAGTTTCATAAAATCAATAATACTTTCAAGTTTGCTAGCTCACTTCCAATCTTGTAAGGTGATCATCCAACCTCAAGAAATCTTTGTTTCTTACAGTAGGTTATCATTCTAATACAAGGTAATAATCATATTCAAACTTTGGTTCAATTTCTATAACTATAACAATCTTATTTCAAGTGATGATCTTACTTGAACTTGTTTTCGTGTCATGATTCTGCTTCAAGAACTTCGAGCCATCCAAGGATCCATTGAAGCTAGATCCATTTTTCTCTTTTCCAGTAGGTTTATCCAAGGAAATTAAGGTAGTAATGATGTTCATAACATCATTCGATTCATACATATAAAGCTATCTTATTCGAAGGTTTAAACTTGTAATCACTAGAACATAGTTTAGTTAATTCTAAACTTGTTCGGAAACAAAAGTTAATCCTTCTAACTTGACTTTTAAAATCAACTAAACACATGTTCTATATCTATATGATATGCTAACTTAATGATTTAAAACCTGGAAACACGAAAAATACCGTAAAACCGGATTTACGCCGTCGTAGTAACACCGCGGGCTGTTTTGGGTTAGTTAATTAAAAACTATGATAAACTTTGATTTAAAAGTTGTTATTCTGAGAAAATGATTTTTATTATGAACATGAAACTATATCCAAAAATTATGGTTAAACTCAAAGTGGAAGTATGTTTTCTAAAATGGTCATCTAGACGTCGTTCTTTCGACTGAAATGACTACCTTTACAAAAACGACTTGTAACTTATTTTTCCGACTATAAACCTATACTTTTTCTGTTTAGATTCATAAAATAGAGTTCAATATGAAATCATAGCAATTTGATTCACTCAAAACGGATTTAAAATGAAGAAGTTATGGGTAAAACAAGATTGGATAATTTTTCTCATTTTAGCTACGTGAAAATTGGTAACAAATCTATTCCAACCATAACTTAATCAACTTGTATTGTATATTATGTAATCTTGAGATACCATAGACACGTATACAATGTTTCGACCTATCATGTCGACACATCTATATATATTTCGGAACAACCATAGACACTCTATATGTGAATGTTGGAGTTAGCTATACAGGGTTGAGGTTGATTCCAAAATATATATAGTTTGAGTTGTGATCAATACTGAGATACGTATACACTGGGTCGTGGATTGATTCAAGATAATATTTATCAATTTATTTCTATACATCTAACTGTGGACAACTAGTTATAGGTTACTAACGAGGACAGCTGACTTAATAAACTTAAAACATCAAAATATATTAAAAGTGTTGTAAATATATTTTGAACATACTTTAATATATATGTATATATTGTTATAGGTTCGTGAATCAACAGTGGCCAAGTCTTACTTTCCGACGAAGTAAAAATCTGTGAAAGTGAGTTATAGTCCCACTTTTAAAATCTAATATTTTTGGGATGAGAATACATGCAGGTTTTATAAATGATTTACAAAATAGACACAAGTACGTGAAACTACATTCTATGGTTGAATTATCGAAATCGAATATGCCCCTTTTTATTAAGTCTGGTAATCTAAGAATTAGGGAACATACACCCTAATTGACGCGAATCCTAAAGATAGATCTATTGGGCCTAACAAACCCCATCCAAAGTACCGGATGCTTTAGTACTTCGAAATTTATATCATATCCGAAGGGTGTCCCGGAATGATGGGGATATTCTTATATATGCATCTTGTTATTGTCGGTTACCAGGTGTTCACCATATGAATGATTTTTATCTCTATGTATGGGATGTGTATTGAAATATGAAATCTTGTGGTCTATTGTTACGATTTGATATATATAGGTTAAACCTATAACTCACCAACATTTTTGTTGACGTTTAAAGCATGTTTATTCTCAGGTGAATATTAAGAGCTTCCGCTGTTGCATACTAAAATAAGGACAAGATTTGGAGTCCATGTTTGTATGATATTGTGTAAAAGCTGCATTCAAGAAACTGATTTCGATGTAACATATTTGTATTGTAAACCATTATGTAATGGTCGTGTGTAAACAGGATATTTTAGATTATCATTATTTGATAATCTACGTAAAGCTTTTTAAACCTTTATTTATGAAATAAAGGTTATGGTTTGTTTTAAAAAGGAATGCAGTCTTTGAAAAACGTCTCATATAGAGGTCAAAACCTCGCAACGAAATCAATTAATATGGAACGTTTTTAATCAATAAGAACGGGACATTTCAGTTGGTATCCGAGCGTTGGTCTTAGAGAACCAGAAAATTTGCATTAGTGTGTCTTATCGAGTTTGTTAGGATGCATTAGTGAGTCTGGACTTCGACCGTGTTTTCTTTAAAAATGATTGCTTAACATTTTTGTTGTAAACTATATATTTTTAACATATGAATATTATGTGATATATTAATCTCTTAACGTGTTTGATATTATGTGATAGATGTCTACCTCTAGAACAAGTCCCATTGACTCACCTAATAATAATGAAGAGTCAAATGTAAATTGGAATGATTTGTGGACTGATTCACAAGTTCCCGAAGAGGAACCGGAAGAAGAGTCGGAACCGGAAGAAGAATCGGAACCGGAAGAAGAATCGGAACCGGATGAAGAAATAGAACCGGTGGGGGAAATAATAAAACGGTTAAGTAAAAGAAAATCCTCAACCAACCGACCAAAGTTAATTATGGTCAATGGTGTTTCCGCCAAGGAAGCAAAATATTGGGAGGATTACCAATTCTCCGATGAATCGGATTCCGACGAGAATTCCGATGATGTTATAGAAATTACCCCAACTGAATTTAAAAAGGCAAAAGAAAATAATAAGGGAAAGGGCATAAAAATAGAGAAATCTAATTCCAACCCCGATGAACTTTATATGTATCGTCAACGCCCGAAGTCCTTAAGTTGTAACAATGACCCGGGAACCTCTAAACCACCAGGTTTTTCTAAACCAATGTGGACAACGACGGCTCGTATTAGGGGAACATCATATATCCCTAGAAACTTGGCAAAACGAACCAAAACCGAAGAATAAGAAACGAGCGAGTCGGAATAAGATAGTTGTATTCGTGTGGTGTAATATATGTAATATAGTGTTCTTATGCTTTATGATATATGTAAAAATTGCTTGTATTAATAAGTTTTTTTTTATGAATCTAACTCTTGTCTATTTTACAGTTTAAAAACACAAAATGGATAGACAACCCAATATTTTAAGAGACCTACCCGGAGACATGATTGATGAAATCTTGTCTAGAGTCGGCCAGAATTCCTCGGCACAACTATTTAAGGCGAGATCAGTTTGTAAGACATTCGAAGAACGTTCCAAGAATGTCTTGGTTTATAAGAGACTTTCGTTTGAAAGATGGGGGATATCACATTGGGAAACCCATAAGTTACGATGTGTTTACTTTGACGCATATATTGCGGGGAACCCAAATGCTATTTTACGCAACGGGTTAAGAAATTATTTTGACTCAATATATCCGAATATTGGACTTCGTGATTTAGAAAAAGCGGCTAACATGCAACATAAAGAAGCATGTTATGCTTACGGATTAGTAATGTTCGCTTCTCACCAAAGTGAGAACAAGAACATCGGGCTACAACTATTAAACAAAACGTTTCCACAAGTGACGGAGTCGGTAATTGGAGTAAGAAATGAGGTTTTTAGATTATTACAGGACTGTTGGACATTACGTAACCCTCGTCCCTTTGACGACGTTACAACACGCTGTCTTATCAACGGCCATAATGGTTATGTTTCACAAGACCAAGGATGGGAAGTAGTCCTAGTAAAACCAGAATGCATGACTTGTTTCTGGACGTATGAATTACGTGTCTTTATTGCCTTTGCTGAACGACTTGTGTACTAGCTAGAATTATCTTCACAACTATCTTGTATCAAAGTTATTGTGTGCTATATTTCATGCTTTATGTAAAATAAGCGGTATTGTAAGTTTGTAAAATATTGTATAAAAGTTTGAACGCGAAATATTATTATAATCAGTTTTTCATATAGAATTGTAGTAGTTGAATTGTATATTAGCTACTAAGTATGAACTTAACGGGTAGGTACTACCCGAATTTAAACTTATAAAACGCTAATATGAAGAAAAAGCTTTTATAAATGAGTTCATATTATGCTACGAAATACTATTAACTACTCTTAATATTCTGTATGATTAACTTGTTCCATTTAACTATTTTGAAGGAAATGGCACCGACTACTCGACACACCGTGAATATGAATGAAGAGGAATTCCGTACTTTTCTAGCTTCAAACATAGTCGCAGTACAGGCTGCGCTACATACCAACAATAACCTTGGATCTAGCAGTACAGGAAATCGTGTAGGATGCACCTACAAAGAATTCACTGCCTGCAAACCTTTGGAATTTGATGGAACCGAAGGACCGATCGGATTGAAACGGTGGACCGAGAAGGTCGAATCGGTGTTTGCCATAAGTAAGTGTACTGAAGAGGACAAAGTGAAGTACGCTACGCATACCTTCACAGGTTCTGCGTTAACATGGTGGAATACCTATCTAGAGCAAGTGGGACAAGACAATGCGTACGCACTACCGTGGTCAGCATTCAAGCACTTGATGAACGAGAAGTACCGTCCCAGAACCGAGGTCAATAAGCTCAAGACAGAACTTAGAGGGTTATGAACCCAAGGATTTGATATTACCACGTACGAAAGACGATTCACAGAATTGTGCCTATTGTGTCCGGGAGCATTCGAAGATGAGGAAGAGAAGATCGACGCGTTTGTGAAAGGATTACCGGAAAGAATCCAAGAAGATATAAGTTCACACGAGCCCGCCTCCATACAACAGGCATGTAGAATGGCTCACAAACTAGTGAACCAGATTGAAGAAAGAATTAAAGAACAGACTGCTGAAGAGGGCAATGTGAAGCAAGTCAAAAGAAAGTGGGAGGAAAACGGTGATAAGAATCACCAATACAACAATAACAGCAATTACAACAATAATCGCAACAATTATCCCAACAATCGCAACATCAATCGCAACATCAACAAACGGCCCAACAACAATAACAACAACAACAACAATAATTACAACAATCATCCCAACAACAATAATAACCGCAACAACAACAACAATCAGAAGCAGCTATGCCAAAGGTGTGAAAAGTATCACTCGGGGTTCTGCACCAAATTTTGCAACAAGTGTAAAAGAAATGGTCATAGCGCGGCGAAGTGTGAGGTCTACGGACCAGGGGTTAATAGAACGAAAGGAACAAAGGGTGTCGGAACGAGTAATGGCGGAGCAAGTAGTGTCGGAGCAAGTTATGCCAATGTAGTTTGTTATAAATGTGGAAAACCGGGCCACATTATTAGAAATTGCCCGAACCAGGAGAACACAAATGGACAAGGCCGCGGAAGAGTTTTCAATATTAATGCGGCAGAGGCACAGGAAGACCCGGAGCTTGTTACGGGTACGTTTCTTATTGAAAATAAATCTGCTTACGTTTTATTTGATTCGGGTGCGGATAGAAGCTATATGAGTAGAGATTTTTGTGCTAAATTAAGTTGTCCATTGACGCCTTTGGATAGTAAATTTTTACTCGAATTAGCAAATGGTAAATTAATTTCAGCAGATAATATATGTCGGAATCGAGAAATTAAACTGGTTAGCGAAACATTTAAGATTGACTTGATACCAGTAGAGTTAGGGAGTTTTGATGTGATAATCGGTATGGACTGGTTGAAAGAAGTGAAAGCAGAGATCGTTTGTTACAAAAATGAAATTCGCATTATACGAGAAAAAGGAAAACCCTTAATGGTGTACGGAGAAAAGGGCAACACGAAGCTACATCTTATTAGTAATTTGAAGGCACAAAAACTAATAAGAAAAGGTTGCTATGCTGTTCTAGCATACGTCGAGAAAGTACAAACGGAAGAAAAGAGCATCAATGATGTTCCCGTCGCAAAAGAATTTCCCGATGTATTTCCGAAAGAATTACCGGGATTACCCCCACATCGATCCGTTGAATTTCAAATAGATCTTGTACCAGGAGCTGCACCAATAGCTCGTGCTCCTTACAGACTCGCACCCAACGAGATGAAAGAACTGCAAAGCCAATTACAAGAACTTTTAGAGCGTGGTTTCATTCAACCAAGCACATCACCGTGGGGAGCTCCTGTTTTGTTTGTCAAGAAGAAAGATGGTACATTCAGGTTGTGTATCGACTACCGAGAGTTGAACAAACTTACCATCAAGAACCGCTACCCACTACCGAGAATCGACGACTTATTTGATCAACTACAAGGCTCGTCTGTTTATTCAAAGATTGACTTACGTTCCGGGTATCATCAAATGCGGGTGAAAGAAGATGATATTCCAAAGACTGCTTTCAGAACACGTTACGGTCATTACGAGTTTATGGTCATGCCGTTTGGTTTAACTAATGCACCAGCTGTGTTCATGGACCTTATGAACCGAGTGTGTGGACCATACCTTGACAAGTTTGTTATTGTTTTCATTGATGACATACTTATTTACTCAAAGAATGACCAAGAACACGATGAACATTTGAGAAAGGTGTTAGAAGTATTGAGGAATGAAGAATTGTACGCTAAGTTTTCAAAGTGTGCATTTTGGTTGGAAGAAGTTCAATTCCTCGGTCACATAGTGAACAAAGAAGGTATTAAGGTGGATCCGGCAAAGATAGAAACTGTTGAAAAGTGGGAAACCCCGAAAACTCCGAAACACATACGCCAGTTTTTAGGACTAGCTGGTTACTACAGAAGGTTCATCCAAGACTTTTCTAGAATAGCAAAACCCTTGACTGCATTAACGCATAAAGGGAAGAAATTTGAATGGAATGATGAACAAGAGAAAGCGTTTCAGTTATTGAAGAAAAAGCTAACTACGGCACCTATATTGTCATTGCCTGAAGGGAATGATGATTTTGTGATTTATTGTGACGCATCAAAGCAAGGTCTCGGTTGTGTATTAATGCAACGAACGAAGGTGATTGCTTATGCGTCTAGACAATTGAAGATTCACGAACAAAATTATACGACGCATGATTTGGAATTAGGCGCAGTTGTTTTTGCATTAAAGACTTGGAGGCACTACTTATATGGGGTCAAAAGTATTATATATACCGACCACAAAAGTCTTCAACACATATTTACTCAGAAACAACTGAATATGAGGCAGCGTAGGTGGATTGAATTATTGAATGATTACGACTTTGAGATTCGTTACCACCCGGGGAAGGCAAATGTGGTAGCCGATGCCTTGAGCAGGAAGGACAGAGAACCCATTCGAGTAAAATCTATGAATATAATGATTCATAATAACATTACTACTCAAATAAAGGAGGCGCAACAAGGAGTTTTAAAAGAGGGAAATTTAAAGGATGAAATACCCAAAGGATCGGAGAAGCATCTTAATATTCGGGAAGACGGAACCCGGTATAGGGCTGAAAGGATTTGGGTACCAAAATTTGGAGATATGAGAGAAATGGTACTTAGAGAAGCTCATAAAACCAGATACTCAATACATCCTGGAACGGGGAAGATGTACAAGGATCTCAAGAAACATTTTTGGTGTCCGGGTATGAAAGCCGATGTTGCTAAATACGTAGGAGAATATTTGACGTGTTCTAAGGTCAAAGCTGAGCATCAGAAACCATCAGGTCTACTTCAACAACCCGAAATCCCGGAATGGAAATGGGAAAACATTACCATGGATTTCATCACTAAATTGCCAAGGACTGCAAGTGGTTTTGATACTATTTGGGTAATAGTTGATCGTCTCACCAAATCAGCACACTTCCTACCAATAAGAGAAGATGACAAGATGGAGAAGTTAGCACGACTGTATTTGAAGGAAGTCGTCTCCAGACATGGAATACCAATCTCTATTATCTCTGATAGGGATGGCAGATTTATTTCAAGATTCTGGCAGACATTACAGCAAGCATTAGGAACTCGTCTAGACATGAGTACTGCCTATCATCCACAAACTGATGGGCAGAGCTAAAGGACGATACAAACGCTTGAAGACATGCTACGAGCATGTGTTATTGATTTCGGAAACAGTTGGGATCGACATCTACCGTTAGCAGAATTTTCCTACAACAACAGCTACCATTCAAGCATTGAGATGGCGCCGTTTGAAGCACTTTATGGTAGAAAGTTCAGGTCTCCGATTTGTTGGAGTGAAGTGGGGGATAGACAGATTACGGGTCCGGAGATTATACAAGAAACTACCGAGAAGATCATCCAAATTCAACAACGGTTGAAAACCGCCCAAAGTCGACAAAAGAGCTACGCTGACATTAAAAGAAAAGATATAGAATTTGAAATTGGAGAGATGGTCATGCTTAAAGTTGCACCTTGGAAAGGCGTTGTTCGATTTGGTAAACGAGGGAAATTAAATCCAAGGTATATTGGACCATTCAAGATTATTGATCGTGTCGGACCAGTAGCTTACCGACTAGAGTTACCTCAACAACTCGCGGCTGTACATAACACTTTCCACGTCTCGAATTTAAAGAAATGTTTTGCTAAAGAAGATCTCACTATTCCGTTAGATGAAATCCAAATCAACAAAAAACTTCAATTCATCGAAGAACCCGTCGAAATAATGGATCGTGAGGTTAAAAGACTTAAGCAAAACAAGATACCAATTGTTAAGGTTCAATGGAATGCTCGTAGAGGACCCGAGTTCACCTGGGAGCGTGAAGATCATATGAAGAAGAAATACCCGCATCTATTTCCAGAAGATTCGTCAACACCTTCAACAGCTTAAAATTTCGGGACGAAATTTATTTAACGGGTAGGTACTGTAGTGACCCGAAATTTTCCATGTTTATATATATTAATTGAGATTGATATTTACATGATTAAATGTTTCCAACATGTTAAGTAATCAAACTTGTTAAGACTTGATTAATTGAAATATGTTTCATATAGACAATTGACCACCCAAGATGACCGGTGATTCACGAACGTTAAAACTTGTAAAAACTATATGATGACATATATATGGATATATATATATATAGTTAACATGATACTATGATAAGAAAACATATCATAAAGTATATTAACAATGAACTACATATGTAAAAACAAGACTACTAACTTAATGATTTTTAAACGAGACATATATGTAACGATTATCGTTGTAAAGACATTTAATGTATATATATCATATTAAGAGATATTCATACATGATAATATCATGATAATATAATAATTTAAAATCTCATTTGATATTATAAACATTGGGTTAACAACATTTAACAAGATCGTTAACCTAAAGGTTTCAAAACAACACTTACATGTAACGACTAACGATGACTTAACGACTCAGTTAAAATGTATATACATGTAGTGTTTTAATATGTATTTATACACTTTTGAAAGACTTCAATACACTTATAAAAATACTTCTACTTAACAAAAATGCTTACAATTACATCCTCGTTCAGTTTCATCAACAATTCTACTCGTATGCACCCGTATTCGTACTCGTACAATACACAGCTTTTAGATGTATGTACTATTGGTATATACACTCCAATGATCAGCTCTTAGCAGCCCATGTGAGTCACCTAACACATGTGGGAACCATCATTTGGCAACTAGCATGAAATATCTCATAAAATTACAAAAATATGAGTAATCATTCATGACTTATTTACATGAAAACAAAATTACATATCCTTTATATCTAATCCATACACCAACGACCAAAAACACCTACAAACACTTTCATTCTTCAATTTTCTTCATCTAATTGATCTCTCTCAAGTTCTATCTTCAAGTTCTAAGTGTTCTTCATAAATTCCAAAAGTTCTAGTTTCATAAAATCAAGAATACTTTCAAGTTTGCTAGCTCACTTCCAATCTTGTAAGATGATCATCCAACCTCAAGAAATCTTTGTTTCTTACAGTAGGTTATCATTCTAATACAAGGTAATAATCATATTCAAACTTTGGTTCAATTTCTATAACTATAACAATCTTATTTCAAGTGATGATCTTACTTGAACTTGTTTTCGTGTCATGATTCTGCTTCAAGAACTTCGAGCCATCCAAGGATCCATTGAAGCTAGATCCATTTTTCTCTTTTCCAGTAGGTTTATCCAAGGAAATTAAGGTAGTAATGATGTTCATAACATCATTCGATTCATACATATAAAGCTATCTTATTCGAAGGTTTAAACTTGTAATCACTAGAACATAGTTTAGTTAATTCTAAACTTGTTCGCAAACAAAAGTTAATCCTTCTAACTTGACTTTTAAAATCAACTAAACACATGTTCTATATCTATATGATATGCTAACTTAATGATTTAAAACCTGGAAACACGAAAAACACCGTAAAACCGGATTTACGCCGTCGTAGTAACACCGCGGGCTGTTTTGGGTTAGTTAATTAAAAACTATGATAAACTTTGATTTAAAAGTTGTTATTCTGAGAAAATGATTTTTATTATGAACATGAAACTATATCCAAAAATTATGGTTAAACTCAAAGTGAAAGTATGTTTTCTAAAATGGTCATCTAGACGTCGTTCTTTCGACTGAAATGACTACCTTTACAAAAATGACTTGTAACTTATTTTTCCGACTATAAACCTATACTTTTTCTGTTTAGATTCATAAAATAGAGTTCAATATGAAACCATAGCAATTTGATTCACTCAAAACGGATTTAAAATGAAGAAGTTATGGGTAAAACAAGATTGGATAATTTTTCTCATTTTAGCTACGTGAAAATTGGTAACAAATCTATTCCAACCATAACTTAATCAACTTGTATTGTATATTATGTAATCTTGAGATACCATAGACACGTATACAATGTTTCGACCTATCATGTCGACACATCTATATATATTTCAGAACAACCATAGACACTCTATATGTGAATGTTGGAGTTAGCTATACAGGGTTGAGGTTGATTCCAAAATATATATAGTTTGAGTTGTGATCAATACTGAGATACGTATACACTGGGTCGTGGATTGATTCAAGATAATATTTATCGATTTATTTCTATACATCTAACTGTGGACAACTAGTTATAGGTTACTAACGAGGACAGCTGACTTAATAAACTTAAAACATCAAAATATATTAAAAGTGTTGTAAATATATTTTGAACATACTTTAATATATATGTATATATTGTTATAGGTTCGTGAATCAACAGTGGCCAAGTCTTACTTCCCGACGAAGTAAAAATCTGTGAAAGTGAGTTATAGTCCCACTTTTAAAATCTAATATTTTTGGGATGAGAATACATGCAGGTTTTATAAATGATTTACAAAATAGACACAAGTACGTGAAACTACATTCTATGGTTGAATTATCGAAATCGAATATGCCCCTTTTTATTAAGTCTGGTAATCTAAGAATTAGGGAACATACACCCTAATTGACGCGAATCCTAAAGATAGATCTATTGGGCCTAACAAACCCCATCCAAAGTACCGGATGCTTTAGTACTTTGAAATTTATATCATATCCGAAGGGTGTCCCGGAATGATGGGGATATTCTTATATATGCATCTTGTTATTGTCGGTTACCAGGTGTTCACCATATGAATGATTTTTATCTCTATGTATGGGATGTGTATTGAAATATGAAATCTTGTGGTCTATTGTTACGATTTGATATATATAGGTTAAACCTATAACTCACCAACATTTTTGTTGACGTTTAAAGCATGTTTATTCTCAGGTGAATATTAAGAGCTTCCGCTGTTGCATACTAAAATAAGGACAAGATTTGGAGTCCATGTTTGTATGATATTGTGTAAAAACTGCATTCAAGAAACTGATTTCGATGTAACATATTTGTATTGTAAACCATTATGTAATGGTCGTGTGTAAACAGGATATTTTAGATTATCATTATTTGATAATCTACGTAAAGCTTTTTAAACCTTTATTTATGAAATAAAGGTTATGGTTTGTTTTAAAAAGGAATGCAGTCTTTGAAAAACGTCTCATATAGAGGTCAAAACCTCGCAACGAAATCAATTAATATGGAACGTTTTTAATCAATAAGAACGGGACATTTCATGGAGTAAGTAAGTTTACGAGTCAAGAGTTTTTTTGACCACCTAAAGAATTGTGGGATTGTCTCATAGTTCACTCTACCTTACACACCACAACACGATGGTGTGTTTGAGTAAGAGGAATCGAACTTTACTTGATATAGTTTGATTTATGATGAGTCTGATTTCTCTACTACCGTCTTTTAGGGATATGCATTAGAGTCTGCTGCAAGCATACTCACTGTGATTCCAACTATGAAGGTAGAAAAGATACCATATGAGTTATGGCATGGGAAGAATCCCAAGTTGTCTTATATGAAAGTCTGGGGTTGTAAAGCGTACGTGAAGCATGACACTTCAAACAAATTAGAACCCAGAACTATCTAATGTTACTTTGTATGATACATAAAGGAAACAATGAGTTACTAATTTTACTACCAAGCTGAAGACAACGTGTTTTCTGCTCGGTCTGCTGAATTCCTGGAAAGAGATCTTCTCTTACAAGAAGTCAGTGGGAGTAAAGTAGATCTTGAAGAAATTCAAGTACTTTAAAGTAACATACCTTCAGTAAGCACTAGCAATCCACACGTTGAAACTGAGCGCACTGTTGATGAGCCAGAACGTGTTACACTTGCACTTCATAGATCTAGTAGAACTCATCGGCTTATGAGGTTTAATTATCTGATTAATTCAGATAAACCTCAACTAAGGGATTATGATGAACCCTCTAGCTGCGTGAGGCCATATCAGATCCTGAATCTGAAAATGACTAGATTATATGAATACAGATATGCAGCCCATGAAGGATAATCAAGTATGAGACTTGATTGATCTTCTACCCATTTGTAAGACAATGAGGTAAAAATGGATCTTCAAAGGAAGATTGATATGGACGGTAATGTAAACACTTTTAAAGCTCGATAGGTGAGAAAAAGGTTATGATGAAAGTTTTTCACCAGTCGCGAGCCTTAAAACAATTAGGATACTTATTGCCATGTTTACTTTTCATGATAATAAAATATGGCTAATGGATGTCAAAACCGCTTTCCTAAATGGCAACCTAAGCGAGGACGTATATATGGTTCAGCCGGAAGGGTTTGTGAATCCTAAGCATCCTACTAAAGTATGCAAGCTTCTAAAATCCATTTATGGATTAAAGCAAGCATCCAGGAGCTGGAATCTTAAGTTTGATCATAAAATCAAAGATTTTGTTTTTTTTCTCAAAACCAAGATGAGCCCTGTGTTTACATTAGAGCTAGTGGGAGCAAATTTGTCTTCTTGATCTTGTATGTTGATGACATACTACTTATTGAAAATGACATTCCAACTTTGCAAGATGTCAAATCTTGGCTTGGAAAATTTTTTGCCATGAAAGATCTTGGAGAAGCTAAGTATATTCTAGGAATCAGGATCTATAGAAATAGATCCAAAAGGCTTATTGGTTTGAGTCAAAGTACATACATTGACAAAATCTTGCGAAGATTTAACATGCAAAACTCCAAGCGCAGAGCATTGCCCATGCAAAAGGGCACAACCTTGAGCAAGTCTCAAAGTCCTATCAAACCTGATGAGATAAGACGAATGAAATGTGTTCCGTATGCTTCGACTATAGGATCCATTATGTATGCCGTGTTATGTACTAGACCTGATGTCTCGTTAGTTTTGAGTTTGACGAGTCGTTATCAACAGAATCCAGGTGAAGAACATTGGATTGCTGTTAAGAGCATTCTTAAATATTTGCGGAGAACTAAAGATATGTTCTTGGTTTACGGTGGTTTGGAAGAAGAGTTAAGTATTAAGTTTTATACTGATTCTAGTATCCAAACTGATCAAGATGATTCTCGATCCAGCCACGTTGTTTCTTTATCATGATGGGCAAGACAGTTCATTGGAAGAGCTCTAGGCAGATCACTATTGAACAATCTACAATAAAAGCATAATACATTGTTGACTAAGATGCTATTCAGAAAGCTGTCTGGATAAGAAAGTTTGTTGTTATACTCAGAGTAGTACACAACATTTAATCTTCTATAATATGTACTGTGATAGTTCGAGTGTTAATATACTTTTGAAAGAATCACATGTACATAAAAGTATCTGGCACATTCTTCAAAAGTTTGACTACATTCATTAAGTCATTAAGAGGAATGATATTAGTATTCTTAAAGGTTCATACAAATGATAATGTGGCTAACCCGTTCATGAAGCCCATGATGCACAACAAACATGATGATCATTCTAGTAATACTGGACTTCGTTATGCTGCTGATCTTTTTCATTTGTAATTTAGTATTTTGGATATTTTTGGAACATTAAGCAGATTTATATTAATGAAATGATATATAGTTGGTATGATCGTTTTCATTTATATCACTGTATTCTATATTAGCATGTTTAATCCATGAATAATTGTTGATTATTCAAAATCTCCATAATCGATCATGTTATGGGAAAAACATAAATTAAGATTAATGTGAAATTTTGATTATATTCATTGATGATGAATAGTTAACTTGTTGAGACCAAAATTCATATGTATTCATTGATGATGAATATTGGAATGACCCAACCATGAGATGTCACTACATGGATTATAGTCAGTAGTAAATCTTTTAGTGATTATGTCTTTGTGTCCTTAGACTTGAGATGCATGCCCGTCTTGATGAGTGTAGCATTGTATTTTGATATGGTTAAACGTTGTCCTGAATAAGGCTGTTATAAAGGCCATTATTGGGTATAATGTAAAGCTCGTGATAGACACGTGTATGCAATATAGGATTTGTTCCTCTAAAATGTTTGGAGTTAGATACTTTTTGAGCTCCTCGATGAATGAATAAGATATTTGTGTGGCCGTACCCAGATGTAATTAAGATGATACTTAATTAATTTGGTGATCTAATTCAGTTCTAAGATCAAGAAACAAAATTGTTAAACAAATGAGAATGACCGATGATCCATATCTCAAGTTTAACTAAAGTATCTGAAACAAAAGGATGAATGACATTTAAAACTTACCATAAACAGTTTCGAGAAACTACCCTCATATGAATTTGGGGACAATGATGTGTTGCTAGACGCTTACCATTGTTTGTATAGTTACTTGGTGTTGTACAATGCACAAGTGGGAGTCTATAGGATTTATATGCAAGGTACAACGTATAACTATATGGCTAAGTTCATTTGAGCCTTCGGGGTCACACACATATACACCGAGACGTCAAATGAAATATATATATGATGTATATATATTACTCAAGTAACAAATTAAATATTTTAATTATTTGGAATCGATATTAATTCATTTACTATTTATATGAATAGTAAATGAAACGAAATTAATTAATTTACTATTCACATGAAAGTGACATGATAAAAATTATTAATTATAAGTTAAATAACATACCCTTAAAGTATTTGAGAAATACGACTTTTTAAAACCAAATCAAATTACAGACAATCAACATATTGAACTTGTGAATTGATTTGATGGTTTATTTTAATGATATACAAGACCCGTGAATCTTGTTTGTTTTAAAACGCGTATCATAAATAATATTTTAAGTTGGTTCACATGTTTTACTCTCCATTATAAATATGCTCATATTTTTGTTTGGAGGAAGTTACGAAAGAAAAGAAGTATCTTATATTTTCTTTGATCCCTTTTGTATAACAAAAACACATAAGGAGTTTATCGATTAGCTATTTGTTTAATTTATCAAAGGTTGATTAATAAGTTACTTGGGTTTAGACTAGCATACATTAACGGTCGTTTGAAGTGTAGTGTAGACTATCCTAAGAGACGGTCATATTTTTGATCGTAGGTTTCTCTCCTTCAAATAGTTTCTTCAAGAATGGTATATCGTTTACTCACTTTGTGAATTACATATTTTGACAATTATTAGTGGTGTAACTGAATTCTTGAAAAGATTAATCGTGTGCATGTTTCATTAAATAAGTGAATATTTAATCTTGTAAAATTTTGTTCATAAAATAATAAAAGATTATTATTTTAACTATCTGCTGCGTTAATCTGATTTAAAAGTACACACGATTATCCATTAGGACAGCCTTATTTTAGCATCTTATTTCCATATCTCTCTTTTACATGTAACCTTTTCATGTTATTTTCATTTAACCTTCGATACGTTGCAACTTCACCTCTAATTATCCATTATCAAAATTATCAATTTGAATAAAATATTAAAGAAACATTACATTTACATTAATAATTAAAAACCGTACATTAATTCAAAAAATATTGTATGAATAATTAAAAACACTACATTAATAAATAAAAATAATGGAAATAATTGAAAACAAATAACTAATAAAAATGAAACTCGTTATAGTCCGTGTGTTCTTCGTCATCATCTTCAGGTGACAGTTGTGGAATACTTTCTTTAAAAGTTTCATAGTAATATGAAAGAAGTCTTTGTTCTTTAGTGGCAAGTTCTTTTATGGCGGTATTGAGCACCTTGAACGCCCGACTCATTCGCTTCATTATGGACCATTGACTTTTTTCTTGTTGGGTTTCACAATATTTTGTTTAGATTTGATGACTTTGGAGAGGACGTCATCGAATGAGCAACATGAGAAAGCAGTGTCAGACAATCCCGCCTTTTATGACTTTTGGCTAACTCCTAGACCAGGTCGACGTTGAATAGGGTAGTTCGTGAATAAATCAGCCACATTCGATTTGGGTCAATCATCAACGGCTCGTCAACTTTAAAGTGATCGGGGGTTCTAGTTGTTGGCATCTTAGGTTGCTCATAACGCCTTACGGGGAGTTAAACTTCAGGTAGTCGCAAACAGCATGGCACTTAGATGATGTCCAAGTCGCTAGCCCTACTACGTTATCGACTTTTATAAAGGTTGTGAATGAAAATAATAATCTTGATGTCATTATGGAGCCTCGCTGAAACGACCTCGACTCATAACCGAAAAACGACAAACTTTTTTTTTTTAGATCCCACTATGGGATCCCATCATCTCACTATGGGATCAGGTTCTGATCAAATTTCTTAAAAATCACCTTTGATCCCATTCCGGGATCTTTTAATCCCATTCCGGGATCAGACCCTGACATGGTAATTTTCAACCAAATTAACACTTGTGACCCGTTTGACTATCAACGCATAACAACTCCATTCCAACCTATTTTAATCGTCATGCACCTATAAATTTACAAGCAAAACAAGTTTCGGGACACACCAAAGTGCATTTTTACTTATAGAACGACCCATTACAAAAGAGAGTGATTATCTTGACCCAAAAGATTAAAACGACTATTGACATAAGTACTAGAGCGTGTTCTTGGGGATATCTACCCAACATTCATCATGTACACAAAATAAGCGCAAAAGCTTCAAATCTATCCAAAAGCACAAACAAGGCATCTCTAATGATCATTCAAACGATTCCACTTGCTTACCTTTGTCTTGCCCAATTCCTACAAAATGTTAAATTACAACGGAGTAAGCGAAGTGAATATAATATGTGCATACATGTTAACAACATTTATATAGATAAACAATTATTCGCATACCACCATCATTTAAATCATACAACACACATATGGTTCCCGATGCGTTCCCAACGTGAACCGAGAACCCTACCATCAAGCCAACCATCACAATGCCCATGTGTCTACCATGGATCCCGATGCGTTCCCAACGTGAACTGAGATCCTGCCCGATGCGTTCCCAACGTGAACCGAGCCCTCATACCAATCATATTACAAACAACCGCATACCAATACAAATCTTATTAACATGAAAACACACATTGTACTCACCTTAGATTCCAAGCAAGCAAAATCAACAAACACTTCCAAAAAGTCTCTAACAATCTTCTAAGCACAAGTTACCTAGTAACAAGCATATACATACACATATATCACAATATAATCAAATTACAATTAACTAGTACCAATCAAGTCTAGGGTTTTCTTTAAAGACCCACAAGACCCATTTTGACACCTTCTTAAACAAGAACACAAGACTTACAAATTGTAAGTCTTAAATCTTACTACTACACACACAAGTCTTTGACTTGTATAAAACTTCTTACTTAATCAACCATTTCTTACACAAATGAATACTTAGATTTTGACCCAAAACAATCTTACAACTTACTAGCTTAATTTTGACTAGTTCATCTTCTTCACAACCCCATTTTTTCTCAAACCTTAGCCCTAATTCGAATTAGGGTTTTTAAGAAATCAAAACCTTGATTTCTAACAACAACAACACCATCTAAGTCATAAATTTCAAAATTAAAGAGTTAATTGTTCATACCTCAAGTTAGGGTTAGAAAACCCCCAAATTTCATGAAGAAGATGAAGAATCAAGAGTTCTAGTAGTGTTAGAAGGTATTAAGGATGCTAGTGATCAACAAAAACCAAGTTGCATGGAAGAAAATCAAAGGATTTGATGCCTTCATCCCAAATTCGCCATCACCTCTTCTCTCTAGACTCTTCCTCTAAAATTTTCTGCATTTTTGGTGAGAATGAGATTGATGTTATGAGAGGTGTATATAAAATAGCTATTAAATTTTACAAGGAAATACTATTAAATACGATACAATTTTACACAAGATATTTATTTATTTAGAGAATGGATATACTTAAACCTTGCTACAACACTTATAGGCAGTGTACCTAATCGTACAGTAGTGTAGTTTTTAGTAAGTCCGGTTCGTTCCACAGGGAAAATCTTTTAATCAAAGCTTAACGCTATATTAGTTTAATTTTATAAAAATACAAATATATATAAGTAATATTATTATTATAAAGGGGGGTTTTTACCGTTTAATGACCGGTTTGTCGATTTTAAAACTTTAGTCGCAGTTAAAACAAAATGTATAATATTAAATAAATAAAAGACTTAATTTAAAGCATAAAATAAATAACGATAATGAAATTGCGAATAATAAAAGTGCGATAAAATAAACTTGCGATAATTAAAAAGTACGATAATTAAAAGTGCAATTAAATACAATAACAATAAAAATGCGATAATTAGAAGTGCAATTAAATATAAAATAAAGGAAATTAAATATGAAATAAAAGAATTATGCTCATTTAAACTTCCGTAATCATGATGTTTGACGTGTTGATTTTAGTTTTATGCCCATGGGTTAATTGTCCTTTGTCCTGGATTATTTAATATGTCCGTCTGGTTTTTGTCCATAACAGTCCATCAGTCATAAATATAAAGTGCGAGTGTCCTCGTCAAATTATTCTTATACCCGAAGTCAAATATTCCAACTAATTGGGGACTTAAACTGTAACAAGATTTTAATACTTTGTTATCAATTATGCCAAGTGTCCTTGTACATAATTTTACCCCTGTTTTAATAATTTTAGTGACTATTAATCCATTCCCGTGTCCGGTTAAATGAACGATTATTCATACATATAAATACCCCGCCCATCGTGTCCGATCGAGTGTATATGGTTATTTATAAGGACGTCCAATTGTAAATCTTTATATTAAAATTAACAAACTATCATTTAGTTAAACAAATATAAAGCCCATTAATAATCCATAGTCTAATTTCCACAAGTGTCGTTCTTTTGTCCAAACCCCAATTATGGTACAAAGCCCAATTACCCAATTTTAGTAATTAGCCCAACATCATGATTACTTCGGATTAAATAAGCATAATAATAACTTAGCTACGAGACATTAAATTAAAAAGGTTGAACATAACTTACAATGATTAAAAATAGCGTAGCGTTACACGGACAGAATTTCGACTTACACCCTTACAACATTCGCTAACATACCCTTATTATTAGGATTTAAAATTAAAATTAAAATTAAAATTAAAATTAAAATATAAATTATATATATATATATATATATATATATATATATATATATATATATATTTACGTATATATTGAGAGAGAGATAGATTATGGATATATAAAATGATCAAAATTCGTTTGCTTTTATAGGGAATTGAGTTCAGGGGGTCTCCGCGACTCGCGGCCTTTTCTGCCTTCAAACTCCGCGAGTCGCGGAGTTTGAAATTCCAGCTCACCAACTTTGGAGTCTTTCTTGCCGACGGATTTTTATTATTTATATAATATATAAATAATTATAAGAATTATTTAAATATTATATTATATTTATGTGCATAGTTGACTTGTAATTTTTAGTCCGTTGCGTCGAGCGTTGAGAGTTGACTCTGGTCCCGGTTCCGGATTTTCGAACGTCCTTGCGTATAATTTAATATCTTGTACTTTGCGTTTTGAATCTTGTACTCTTGTAATTTCGAGACGTTTCTTATCAATAATTGGAACCTCTTTGATTGTATTTTGTACTTTTGAGCTTTTTGGTCGTTTGCGTATTCAATTCGTCGAATCTGTCTTTTGTCTTCACCTTTTAATATTTAAACGAATATCACTTGTAAATAGAACAATTGCAACTAAAAGCTTGTCTTTCTTGGGGAATAATGCTATGAAATATATGTTCGTTTTTAGCATTATCAAATATTCCCACACTTGAGCATTGCTTGTCCTCAAGCAATATAGTCTTGAAATACTAGAATCACTTCTTTATTCTTCACACTTTGTACATCAGTGATTTCTTTACGGCGGTATAAACAATGGTAGTAACGTTGTGGTTTACAGTCCCATATGACTATAAAAATTTAGATCCTTTAAGGAAATTGGATCTTTATGAAAACATTTGATCTTTTGAAAATTAAATCTAGCTTTTACCCTAGATAAGTTTTTCGGAATAACCCTTCACCGGTGTTTGCAAAATATTTTTGTGGGTTTGGTGGGTTTCAGATTTGAAAATTTTAGCTCAAAACTTGCGGTTTTGTGTCACCCACTTGCTAACCTTGTATTAGGAAAGCAACACGTCCAGTATACTTGCTCCGTATATTACCTTTCGGTAAACTACCGTCCGGTTGTAAAGGAAAGCGTTGAACAAGCAACTGTTAAGGCAATGTCCCCTGACATGCTTTTAATTATGGTCTATAACGTGTCGGCCGCAATTACTATCCTTGGTAGGAGCAATAGTAAAGCTCACCCTTATAATTTTTCGGTCTGGCACAAGGTCCTGTCTTTGACCATGCTATGCAACCACCGTTCTTACGGTTGACACCCGATTTGGTTCAGGTGACCTAATGAATTCCAGGTGAATTTCTAGGATTTTACGTTCAATGGTAATGAACGCATTGAAAATGGGTTTTCAGAAAACAAATAGGTTTATAATTTGATCAAAATATTTTCTCGTTCAAGCTCGAGTTTAGATATCATTGAATTCCATGAGTTTGAATTCTCATTCTTTAAGGTCAATCTCAAGAATTGAGTAATATCAGTCTTAAAAGCTGATTTTTAATCTTTAAGGAGATTATCCTTTCTGGGGATCTGATTCATTAGTCTTATCAAGCTAATTTACACGGTGTCCCCCCCATTGTACGAGATAAATCCTTCTCATGGTTAGGATATATCTGACCACTTGGCGACCCTGTTTGATGCTGAGGTCCGTGGATTTCCTGCTGATTTTAGTGATGACTTTTCTAGATTTTTCGTCAACCTACAGCTGGTCTGGACGACAACTTCCTGACCTAAATCAAGAAGCGCGTTTCTTTTTCGGAAGACTTTACTTCCTTTTAATAATGGAATTGATTCATCGTGTAGATCCATCTTTCTTACAGTAAATCGGGTAAAACAGTTAATTATCGTTCAAAACAAAAGTATTTTCAATTATTTGTTACAGAAATATGTGACATATGTTTAAAATATCTTGGTAAATTTTCCCACACTTGGCTTTTATTTTCCTTTTTATTGTCCTCTATTCCATTTTAAATGAATTTTAACATTTTGGTTTGTTTCTCAATTTATGTCCTTTCCGAGGTAACAATAATTTCGGTGTTAAAACCTAGTTTTATCGTTCATAAATATGTATAAACATGATTTTGAGTTCATTTAATTGAAAATTTTGAAAAATTTTACTAGAATTGGGTAGTCAGTATATAAGACTAGGGCTGTTCTTTATTATCAGAGAGCACTAGATTCTAATACAACTACTATTTTAATACTATTTTTAATGGTAACCAAGTGTTTAAGATAAAAAAAATTTAAAAAAATCCGAAAGAATTTAACCCCTTCCCACACTTAAGATCTTGCAATGCCCTCATTTGCAAGAAATCAGTAACAATTTAAATTATTGAGGGTGATTAGCGTAGAAATGATTAAATTTTACTAAAGTTTTCAAACATATTTGTGTTTGTGTTGAATGATAAATGGTGCACATCATTTGTTCATTCCGTCTTGTTGTTATTTCACATATATTTTGCATCTTGTCGTCAAAATTAGTTGCTTTTGCTGAACTTAATGCCAGTCTTTGAAAATACGTTGTTTTACCCTGTTGTGTACTTAAGATAAACTGCAAACATATATACATATTTTTGAAGTTTGGTATATTGCCCCACATTCAAAAATTATTAAAATCTAATAATAAAAGTTAGAAAATTATAAAAACTATTACAATATTAACATAAGTATTAAATGTATCAACATTACAAATTATAAAATAAATAAAACTAAGTAGACTAGGGATGATACTGATACCATTAGGGGTTCCATGCATAACCATAGGTGTTATAAAATGCTTCGGCTGGGTTATACGTAGGATACGGTGGTTGGATCTCTATAGACCAGGGAGGAAATACGGGAGATGGAGTAGGAATATAGTTTCTACCTATTTGTTGGCAATAAGCTATGATTTGGTTTTGATGAACTTGCCAATCTTCAAATGCTCGATGTCTAGCATTTTCGTACTCTTGTGAAGCTATAAACCTTTGCATTTCTGTCATTTCATTTCCCCCTCCCAGATTACCTGACTGTTGGTTTCTCTCAACCTGTGGATGTCTACCATTATATCGTACTGTGGCGTTATTTCGCCTTTTCAAAACCTTCGCACCATGGTATACATTTAAACCTATTGTATCGCGGGGTTCTGGTTCTTCGATTAGTAATCCCCCCCGACTTATATCCACACCGAGATATTCAGAAATCAAAGTAATAAATATACCACCTCCTATTATGCTATGCGGTCTCATCCCCCTAACCATAGCTGATAAATAATAACCCACACAATATGGTATACTTACAGCGCTTTGTGGGTCTCGAATACACATGTGGGAAAATGATGTTATGCGAGGTGTATATAAAATAGTATTATTTTTAGTGCGAAAATACTATTAAATACGATACAATTTTACACAAGATATTTATTTATTTATAGAATGGATATACTTAAACCTTGCTACAACACTTATAGGCAGTGTACCTAATCGTACAGTAGTGTAGTTTTTAGTAAGTCCGGTTCGTTCCACAGGGAAATCTTTAAACAAAGCTCAACGCTATATTAGTTTACTTTTATAAAAATACAAACATATATATAAGTAATATTATTATTATAAAGGGGGGTTTTTACCGTTTAATGACCGGTTTGTCAATTTTAAGACTTTAGTCGCAGTTAAAACCTAATGTAAAATATAAAATAAATACAAGACTTAAATTAAAGCGTAAAGTAAATAACGATAATGAAATTGCGAATAATAAAAGTGCGATAAAATAAACTTGCGATAATTAAAAAGTACGATAATTAAAAGTGCGATTAAATAACAATAAATAAAAGTGCGATAATTAGAAGTGCAATTAAATATAAAATAAAGGAAATTAAATATGAAATAAAAGAATTATGCTTATTTAAACTTCCGTAATCATGATGTTTGACGTGTTGATTTTAGTTTTATGCCCATGGGTTAATTGTCCTTTGTCTTGGATTATTTAATATGTCCGTCTGGTTTTTGTCCATAACAGTCCATCAGTCATAAATATAAAGTGCGAGTGTCCTCATCAAATTATTCTTATACCCGAAGTTAAATATTCCAACTAATTGGGGATTCGAATTGTAACAAGGTTTTAATACTTTGTTTAATGAATACACCAGGTTATCGACTGCGTGTAAACCAAGGTTTTACTACTTTGTTAACAATTACACCAATTACCCTTGAATGTAATTTCACCCCTGTTTTAATTATTCTAGTGGCTATTAATCCATTCCCGTGTCCGGTTAAATGAACGATTATTCGTACATATAAATACCCCGCCCATCGTGTCCGATCGAGTGTATATGGTAATTTATAGGGACGCCCAATTGTAAATCTTTATATTAACATTAACAAACTTTCATTTAGTTAAACAAATATAAAGCCCATTAATAGCCCATAGTCTAATTTCCACAAGTGTCGTTCTTTTGTCCAAACCCCAATTATGGTACAAAGCCCAATTACCCAATTTTAGTAATTAGCCCAACATCATGATTACTTCGTTTTAAATAAGCATAATAATAACTTAGCTACGAGACATTAATATAAAAAGGTTGAACATAACTTACAATGATTAAAAATAGCGTAGCGTTACACGGACAGAATTTCGACTTACACCCTTACAACATTCGCTAACATACCCTTATTATTAGAATTATAATTAAAATTAAAATATAAATTATATATATATATATATATCGTATAGATAGAGAAGAGAGAAAATAGAATATGAAATTTTGATCAGAATTCGGTTTGCTTTATAGCCAGAATTGAAATTTGGGGCTCCGAGACTCGCGGCAAAATCCCCTTCAAACTCCGCGAGTCGCGGAGGATGTATTTACAGCTCACACCCTTGGAGTTTCTCTGCCGACAGTTTTATAATATATATATATAATATATATATAATTAATATAATTAATTATATATTATATTATATTTATATGCATAGTTAACTTGTAATTTTTAGTCCGTTGCGTCGAGCGTTAAGAGTTGACTCTGGTCCCGGTTCCGGATTTTCGAACGTCCTTGCGTACAATTTTATATTTTGTACTTTGCGTTTTGAATCTTGTACTCTTGTGATTTCGAGACGTTTCTTATCAATAATTGGAACCTTTTTGATTGTCTTTTGTTCTTTTGAGCTTTTTGGTCGTTTGCGTCTTCAATTCGTCGAATCTGTCTTTTGTCTTCACCTTTTATTATTTAAACGAATATCTCTTGTAAATAGAACAATTGCAACTAAAAGCTTGTCTTTCTTGAGGAATAATGCTATGAAATATATGTTCGTTTTTAGCATTATCAAATATTCCCACACTTGAGCGTTGCTTGTCCTCAAGCAATATCGTCTTGAAATACTAGAATCACTTCTTTATTCTTCACACTTTGTACATCAGTGATTTCTATACGGCGGTATAAACAATGGTAGTAACGATATGGTTTACAGTCCCACATGACTATAAAAATTTAGATCCATTAAGGAAATTGGATCTTTATGAAAACATTTGATCTTTTGAAATCTAGTTTTTACCCTAGATAAGTTTTCCGGAATAACCCTTTACCGGTGTTTGCAAAATATTTTTGTGGGTTTGGTGGGTTTCAGATTTGAAAATTTTAGCTCAAAACTTGCGGTTTTGTGTCACCCTCTTGCTAACCTTGTATTTGGAAAGCAACACGTCCAGTTTACTTGTCCCGTATATTACCTTTCGGCAAACTACCGTCCGGTTGTAAAGGAAAGCGTTGAACAAGCAACTGTTAAGGCAATGTCCCGTGACATGCTTTTGATTATGGTCTATAACGTGTCGGACGCAATTACTATCCTTGGTAGGAGAAATAGTAAAGCTCACCCTTATAATTTTTCGGTCTGGCACAAGGTCCTATCTTTGACCATGCTATGCAACCACCGTTCTTACGGTTGACACCCGATTTAGTTCAGGTGACCTAATGAATTCCAGGTGAATTCCTAGGATTTTACGTTCAAAGGTAATGAACGCATTGAAAATAGGGTTTTCAGAAAACAAATCGGTTTATAATTTTGATCAAAATATTTTCTCGTTCAAGCTCGAGTTTAGATATCATTGAATTCCATGAGTTTGAATTCTCAATCTTTAAGGTCAATCTCTAGGATTGAGTGATATCAGTCTTAAAAGCTGATTTTTAATCTTTAAGGAGATTATCCTTTCTGGGGATCTGATTCATTAGTCTTATCCAGCTAATTTGCATGGTGCCCCCCCATTGTACGAGATAAATCCTTCTCATGGTTAGGATAAATCTGACCACTTGGCGACCCTGTTTAATGCTGAGGTCCGTGGATTTCCTGCTGATTTTAGTGATGACTTTTCTAGATTTTTCGTCAACCTACAGCTGGTCTGGACGACAACTTCATGACCTAAATCAAGAAGCGCGTTTCTTTTTCGAAAGACTTTACTTCCTTTTAATGATGGAATTGATTCATCATGTAGATCCATCTCTTCTTTTCTTTCATCGGGTAAAACAGTTTAGTTTAGTCCAAAGCAAAAGTATTTTCAGTTATTTGTTACAGATATATGTGACATATGTTTAAAATAACTTGGTAAATTTTCCCACACTTGGCTTTTTATTTTTCTTTTTATCGTCCTCTATTCCATTTTAAATGAATTTTAACATTTTAGTTTGTTTCTCAATTTATGTCCTTTCCGAGGTAACAATAATTTCGGTGTTAAAACCTAGTTTTATCGTTCATAAATATGTATAAACATGATTTGAATTCATTTAATTCAAAATTTTGAAAAATTTTACTAGAATTGGGTAGTCAGTATATAAGACCAGGGCTGTTCTTTATTATCAGAGAGCACTAGATTCTAATACAACTACTGCTTTACTAGTATTTTTAAATGGTAACCAAGTGTTTAAGATAAAAATTTTAAAATCCGAAAGAATTTAACCCCTTCCCACACTTAAGATCTTGCAATGCCCTCATTTGCAAGAAATCAGTAACAATTTAAATTATTGAGGGTGATTTTTGTGAAAATGATTAAATTTTTACCAAAGTTTCCAAATATATTGGCGTTTGTTTGCTGAATGATAAATGGTGCACATCATTTGTTCATTCCGTCTTGTTGTTATTTCACATATATTTTGCATCTTGTCGTCAAAATTAGTTGCTTTTGCTGAACTTAATGCCAGTCTTTGAAAATGCGTTGTTTTACCCTGTTGTGTACATAAGATAAACTGCAAACATATATACATATTTTTGAAGTTTGGTATATTACCCCACATTCAAAAATTATTAAAATCTAAGAATAAAAGTTAGATAATTATAAAAATGATTACAATATTAACAAAAGTATTAAACGTATCAATAATTACAAATTACAAAATAAAAAAAATAATAAGTAAACTAAGGATGATATTGGTACCAATAGGGGTTCCAGGCATAACCATAAGTGCTATAGAATGCTTCGGCAGGGTCATACGTAGGATGTGGTGGCTGCATCTCTATCGACCAAGGAGGGTAGATGGGTTTCGGTGTAGGAATATAGTTTCTACCTATATGTTGGCAATGAGCTATGATCTGGTTCTGATGAACTTGCCAATCTTCAAATGCTCTCTGTCTAGCATTTTCGTATTCCTGAGAAGCTATAAACCTATGCATTTCTTGCATCTCATTCCCCCCTCCTACATTACCTTGTTGCTGGTTTCTCTCCACCTGTGGATGTCTACCATGGTATCGTACTGCGGCGTTATTTCGCCTCTTCAAAACTTTCGCACCATGGTATACATTTAAACCTATAGTATCGCGGGGTTCCGGTTCTTCTACTAATAATCCCCCCCGACTTATATCCACACCGAGATATTCACCAATCAAAGTAATAAAAATACCACCTCCTATTATGCTATGTGGTCGCATCCCCCGAACCATAGCTGATAAATAATAACCCACACAATATGGTATACTTACAGCGCTTTGTGGGTCTCGAATACACATATGGTAAAACAAATCCTGTTCATTTACTTTTTCTTTGTTCTTACCCCTTTGTGTAATCGAATTAGCTAAAAACCTATGTATCACTCTTAATTCGGCTCTATCTATATCCAAATAAGAGTAGTTTCCCCCTTTGAAACGGTGATGGCTTGTCATTTGACTCCACACACCGTGTGTATCAAAATTTTCATCTATCTTTCTACCGTTTAGTATCAATCCTATACAATCGGCAGACGCTAACTCCTCAGGCGTATATATACGTAAAGCCTGAGCCATGTCCAGTAAAGACATGTGGCGCATCGAACCGCCTAACAAAAATCTAATAAAAGAACGATCGGTTAAACTAGCTACCCGATCATTCAACTCTATACTACATAACAACTCTTCACACCATACTTTATATACAGGTCTGCGTATGGTGAATAAACATATCCAGTCATTAAAAGAAGAATTACCATACCTCTGTACAAGTAATTCCCTAATTGGCCCGGCCAATTCTACAGCTTCTAAGGGTCCCCATTCTATGACCCTCGGTACCTCAACAACCTTGGAATGAAGAGTATGCAAACCCCGTTGATATTTTGGATAATCTATCCAAAGTCTGTCAAATCTCAGGTTCGGGTGCAACTCTTCTAAATGCATATCGGAAAAGGTCATGACTGGATGAGGTACATCCTGCTTGTAGTAGTTATCTACCTCCTGTTGTTCCAAATTCTCAGCAGGAGCATTGCGGGCTTGGGATGAAGATTCACCCCTTTCATTCGTTTTTCTTGAGTAATTCTTAGATAGCATCCTTCTCAACATGATTTTAGCAAAAAATTTGGTGATTAACGGTTAAAAATTGGGATTTTTGGGGGTGTTTTTCGGGTTTTTTCGGGGTTTTTTCGAGCTGTATTTTTGCAGTGTTTTTGTGTGGGGGAGTTGGGACTGATCTGTTGTTCAGTTATATTTTTTTCCGGTTTTTAGTCTCTCCGCGACTCGCGGAGATTTAAGCTCCAAACTCCGCGACTCGCGGAGTTTGGTATATTTTTTTTTATTTTTTTTTTTATAATCATTAACTTATTAAAACAATTAAGTAATTAATTTTAAAATTTTGTTTCCCTTGTTATTTAGGACGAGGTCGTTTCGGATCGAAGTCCTAGTCCGTCCCTCGACAAAATTTTAAAATTTGTCTTTTTGTAGCGATTGTTTTAAAAGCTAAGATTTTTGGATTTTTTAATGTTTTTGGCATACTTTAAATCAATAAGATTAAAAATAATGATAATAAAAGTTATCGTCCCTCCCTCGGGTAAAGCAATTTCGGTTCAAAGACCTAGTCTTCAACTTACGACGAATTTTAAAAATCATATTCTTAACTTAATGAGATAAAGTAAATTTTTGTTTTTAAATTCACACAACTTAAATATAAAATTCAAAATTAAAAATTAAAAATTAACAATTCACACCAAACTTAAAATTTGAAATGCATAAAATTAAAAATTCATATTTTAAAAATTAAAAATTCACACCAAACTTAATTTAAAAATTCATATTATAAATTCACACCAAACTTATATTAATTTTTCAAATATTTACAATTTTAAATATATTGTTTTTACAAAGTTTACAATATTAATTTTAGATTTAAATATTAAGATTAAAAACATGGTAAAAATAAAATTAAAAATCTTTTTGTCTTTTTATCCCACTTTAATCAATCAAATATTATCAAAAATATGCGCCCCTCTTTTCGGTAAAGTAATTTCGGTTCCAAGACCTAATTTAACTCATGACGAATTTTTGAAATATTTTGGGTTGATTGATTAAAGATATTTATACCTTAAGAATAAACGTTAAATTTCGCAGTGATGTAATAAATTTTTGAATGATTTCAATAATTTCGGTCGCCAAACCTAATTTTATTCAATACCAATTTAATACTTTTTAGCGAACAAATTAGCGTTTATTATCAAAAGGTTAAAAATAAAAATAAAAACTAAAAACTGTACAGACATACCTGTGAAAAATATTTCTTAGTTATATGATCTATTCCATTCATAAGATAGTCGGTTTAATTGATTTTCCATGGCTACATAGGCGTAACCTCGAGCATTCAGTGTCTTTTCTTCTAAACATATGAACGGTCCGTCTCTGCATAAAGTAACAAATTCGGTATTTGAATAGGTTTGATTATTTGAACATTTACCTCCATGTGACCATTTTCCGCATTTGTGACATCGTTCTAGGTGTCGTGCTCTTCTTTTTGCTGCGGATTTTGATTTTCCTTTACCAAATTGTAACTTATTATCTTCGCATCTGGATTCTTTTCTAACTCCGTCCATTCTTTCTCTGATTACTGATACTAATTCGCTCGGTAGTATGTCATTATTACGTTTAGTGATCAAAGCGTGTAGCATTAGACCATGGTTTAGTTCACAGGCAGTCTTCATTTTGTAAAAACCTAAAAAAAATAAAAATTCAGAATGGGGGGAGAAGACTAGTTCTTTAGGGTCTGCTAGGGAAAGACCATTCGGGTTCCATTTTCGAGAACTACACGAAAACAGACAATCTAACTCTAACAGAAATACATATTATCCTTTAAAGACTTGATTCTCCCCACACTTAGTTAGCTGTGTTGTCGAAATTGTGATTAACTTCGTTGTCGACTTCCATCGGACCATGTATGTAATGTTTAACTCTGTGACCATTAACTTTAAATTCAATCCCATTTGAATTTATCAATTCTATCGTTCCGTATGGGAAAACTCTTTTGACTATGAATGGTCCAGACCATCTTGATTTCAATTTTCCAGGAAATAGCTTGAATCGTGAATTGAAAAGAAGAACTCTGTCTCCTTCTTTAAATTCTTTTGAACTTCTGATTCTTTTATCATGCCATTTCTTCGTTCTTTCTTTATAGATTAACGAATTTTCGTATGCTTCATGTCTTAATTCTTCTAATTCATTTAGTTGACTTAATCGTAGACGTCCGGCTTCATGTAAATCAAGATTACATGTTTTCAAAGCCCAAAATGCTTTGTGTTCAATTTCTACTGGAAGATGACATGCTTTTCCATAAACAAGTCTAAAAGGTGTGGTTCCAATTGGAGTTTTGTAGGCTGTTCTAAAAGCCCAGAGTGCATCCTCCAATTTAATGGACCATTCCTTCGGATTTGATCCTACGGTTTTCTCTAGAATACGTTTTAAAGCTCGGTTGGTATTTTCAACTTGTCCACTTGTTTGTGGATGATATGCGGTGGAGATTTTATGAGTTACTCCATATCTTTTAAGAACTTTCTCAAGTTGATTATTACATAAATGAGTACCCCGATCACTTATTAAAGCTTTCGGTGTTCCAAACCTTGCAAAAAGACGTTTTAAAAAGTTGACTACAACTCGTGCATCGTTAGTTGGGAGAGCTTGTGCTTCCGCCCATTTAGATACATAATCAATGGCTACGAGTATGTATAGATTATTATGAGATTTTGGAAATGGACCCATAAAGTCAATACCCCAAATGTCAAATACTTCACATACTTGGATGACATTTTGTGGCATTTCATCACGTTGACTTATTTTTCCGGCCCTTTGACATGCATCACATGATTTGCAAAGAAGGTGTGCGTCTTTATAAATTGTAGGCCAATAGAATCCAGCTTCATAAACTTTTCTTGCTGTTAGTTGAGGCCCATAATGCCCTCCTGTTGGTCCTGTGTGACAATGGTTTAAAATTTTACTAACTTCATCTCCAAATACACATCGGCGTATTATTCCATCGGGACAACTTTTAAACAGATGTGGATCTTCCCAGAAATAGTGTTTTATATCACTGAAGAATTTCTTTCGTCTTTGGTACGATAATCCTTTTTCAAGGAATCCACAAACTAAATAGTTTGCATAGTCTGCAAACCATGGGATTTCTTTATAATCTATCTTCAATAGATATTCATCAGGAAAGTTGTCTTGTATGGCTGATTCATTTAGAACTTCTAATTCGGGATTTTCAAGACGAGAAAGATGATCAGCGGCGAGATTTTCTGCTCCTCTTTTATCTCGGATTTCAATATCAAACTCTTGTAAGAGTAAGATCCAACGGATTAATCTTGGTTTAGCATCTTGTTTCGAAAATAGGTATCTAAGAGCAGAATGGTCGGTATAGACCACCGTTTTTGCTAGAACGAGATATGATCGAAATTTGTCAAAAGCAAAGACAATAGCAAGGAGTTCTTTTTCAGTAGTTGTATAGTTCGTTTGTGCTCCTTGTAATGTCTTACTAGCATAATATATAGGTTGAAATCGTTTTTCAATCCTTTGTCCTAAAACGGCTCCCATTGCAAAATCACTTGCATCGCACATTAGTTCAAATGGTAGATTCCAATTTGGTGTTATCATGATCGGTGCATTAGTGAGTTTCTCTTTAAGAATATTAAAAGATTTGATACACTCATCTGAAAAGATGAATGGCGCATCCTTTTCTAGGAGTTTATTCATAGGAGTGGCAATTTTAGAAAAATCTTTTATGAAACGTCGGTAAAAACCGGCATGCCCTAGAAAACTCCTAACTCCTCTAACATTGGTGGGATGTGGAAGTTTAGCAATTACATCTACTTTAGCTCTATCCACTTCAATTCCTTCTTTTGAAATTTTATGTCCAAGAACGATGCCTTCTTTAACCATGAAATGGCATTTCTCCCAATTAAGTACTAGATTTGATTTTTCGCATCTAATTAGCATTCGTTCCAGATTAACTAGACATGATTTAAATGTATCACCGAAGACTGAAAAGTCATCCATGAAAACTTCCATGCATTCTTCTATCATGTCGTGAAAAATCGCCATCATACACCTTTGAAAGGTTGCAGGGGCGTTGCAAAGTCCAAATGGCATGCGTTTGTAAGCAAACGTACCATAAGGGCACGTGAATGTGGTTTTCTCTTGGTCCTCGGGTGCTATTGGAATTTGAAAATATCCGGAAAATCCATCTAGAAAACAATAGTAACTATTTCCGGCTAATCTTTCCAACATTTGATCTATGAAAGGTAAGGGAAAGTGATCTTTTCTGGTGGCGTCATTTAATTTTCTATAATCAATACATACACGCCATCCTGTTACAGTCCTGGTAGGAATAAGCTCATTTTTCTCATTTGTAATGACAGTCATGCCACCCTTCTTAGGTACGCATTGAACTGGGCTTACCCATGGACTATCAGAGATTGGATATATCAAACCTGCATCTAGCAGTTTAATAATTTCCTTTTTAACAACATCTTGCATATTAGGATTTAGTCTTCGTTGACGTTGCACATACGTTTTATGACCTTCTTCCATAAGGATTTTATGTGTGCAATACGAAGGACTTATTCCTTTAATATCATGAATCTTCCATGCAATGGCTGGTTTATGAGCTTTCAACACAGAAATGAGTTGTGATTTCTCATTTTCAGTAAGAGAAGACGATATTATTACAGGTAATTCAGATTCACCATGTAAATAAGCGTATTCCAAATGGTTTGGAAGTGGCTTTAACTCTAATTTCGGAGGTTCTTCTATCGATGATTTGTATCGATATCGGTCTTCCTCTTTTAACATTTGAAGTTCTTCTGTTGTTGGTTCATATCCATTAGCTATAAGTGTAGCTAACATTTCAGCTTCATCAATTGGTTCATTACCTTCTCCTAAAGAACATTCTCCTGTTCCTTGTAATTCTGGAAATTCTTCTAATAATTCTGCATGTGCATCTATAGTTTGAATATAATAACATGTATCATCTGCAGATTGTGGTTGTTGCATTGCTCTATCAACTGAAAAGGTAACACTCTCATCCTCTATACTTAGGGTCAGTTTCTTACCGAACACGTCTATCATTGCTTTAGCCGTGTTTAAGAATGGTCTTCCTAATATGAGAGGAACTTGAGAATCTTCTTCCATATCCAGAATAACAAAATCTACTGGAAATACTAAATTACCAACTTTAACTAGCATGTTCTCCATTATCCCTCTAGGATATTTTATTGATCTATCGGCTAGTTGTATGCTTATTCTAGTTGGTTTCAATTCTCCAAGGTCTAGTTTAGCGTATAGTGAATACGGCATTAGATTTATACTAGCACCTAAGTCTGCCAATGCTTCTATTGAACTAAGACTACCCAGAAAACATGGAATTGTGAAACTTCCTGGATCAGATAGTTTTTCTGGTATCTTATTCAACAGCACTGCTGAACAATTAGCATTCATAGTAACAGCCGAGAGTTCTTCCATTTTCTTTCTATTCGTGATTAGATCTTTCAAGAATTTAGCATATCTTGGCATTCCTGAAATTACATCAATGAAAGGAAGATTTACATTTATCTGTTTAAACATATCCAAGAATTTGGATTGCTCGGCTTCAAGTTTCTCTTTCTTCATTTTACTCGGGTAAGGAAGTGGTGGTTGGTATGGTTTAACATAAGGTTTATCCTTAACTGTGTTATCTTCATTAACCTTTTCAACTACCGGTTCTTTTTCCTTATCTTGATCAGGTTGTGGTTCTTGTGGAGTAGGAATGGTTTCATCAGAAGTTACAGGTATTTCAGGTGGTTTAAGTGTTGTACCACTTCTTGTGGTAATAGCTTTAGCTGTTTCATTCCGGGGGTTAGCATTTGTATCACTAGGTAGACTTCCCGGTTTTCTTTCACCTATTAACCTTGCTAGGTTACTTACTTCTTGTTCCAGATTTTGAATAGAAGCATGTTGATTTCTAAATGCTTGAGCATTTTGTTCATTTGTTTGTTTCTGAGATGTGAAAAACTGAGTTTGAGTTTCAACTAGCTTCGTCATCATATCTTCTAAATTCGGCTTTTTATCATCGGTTTGTTGTGGTGGTTTGTTTTGAAAATTTGGTCTTTGCTGATTGTAAGTATTATTGGATACTTGTTGATTGCTAGGACCTTGTTGGTTGTTGTATGGAATATTTCGGTTATAATTCTGGTTTTGATTGTAAATTGGTCTTGGCGGTTGATAATTATTCTGATAATTATTTCCAGGCCTTTGGTTTATGTATGAAATATTCTCTCTTTGTTCCATTGTTAATTCAATACTGAGACAATCTTTTGTCAAATGTGGTCCTCCACACTGCTCACAACTAATTCGTATCGAGTGAATATCCTTAGTCATCTTTTCCATTCGTCTCTCCACAGCATCTATCTTTGCGGAAATGGAATCTAAGTCATGGCTAGAATCGGCTCTAGCTGCTTTAGATGATCTAATGATATCTTTTTCTTGGTGCCACTCATGTGAGTGGGAAGCAGTGTTATCAATAATTTTGTAAGCATCAGTTTCGGTTTTCTTCATAATAGAACCACCAGCTGCTATATCTATGTCTTTTCTTGTAGTGATGTCGCATCCTTGGTAGAATATTTGTACTATTTGACAGGTGTCTAAACCATGTTGCGGACATCCTCTTAACAACTTTCCATATCTTGTCCACGCCTCATATAGAGTTTCATTTGGTTTCTGTGTGAACGTAACAATTTCTGCTTGAAGTCTTACGGCTTTAGATGCAGGAAAGAATTGTTTAAGAAATTTGTCAATTAAAACGTCCCATGTATCAATCGCCCCTTCAGGTAACGATTCCAACCAATCTTTGGCTTCTCCCTTTAAAGTCCAGGGAAATAACATGAGATATATCTGTTCATCCTCCACTTCTCGGATTTTAAATAGTGTGCAGATTCTATTAAAGGTACGTAGATGTTCATTTGGATCTTCCTTCGGCGCACCACTAAATTGGCATTGATTAGTCACCATGTGTAGAATTTGTCCTTTGATTTCATAATCTGGCGCATTAATGTCTGGATGAGTAATTGCGTGACCTTGGCCAGTGCGTTTAGCTCTCATTCGGTCTTCCATACTTAAAGGTTCTGTAACTTCCATAATTGAATTTGTTGAATCGGAATCACTAGAGGATTCTGATTTAATGGTTCGTTCCTCAACAATCTCTGTTTGAATGATTGGTGGTTCCGGAGGAAAGTTTAGTGGTTCAGGATCTACGAACCGTTCCTGAATATTTTCTGGATTCTCAATTGTGAGGTTGGGTTCAAAAAATGGATTATCGGAAATTTGAACTGAAGTACTTGGTTGACTGGATGACGATTCTAAAGAAAAAGCAACGGCGGTTATATTTGCTAAATGTCTTGATCTAGTTACAGGTGGTGAACGTACAAAAGGTGATGAACGTCTTGCTCGGTGCATTCACAGAATATCCTATTAGTTTTTAAAAGGAAAGAAAAATTATAATAAGTTATCCAATCAATAGACTTTTCTGATTTTGCCCACGTTTCGAATAGCCAAAAGATGCAGCAGAGGGGCAGGATTCGTTTGGTCTCAATATAATTGAGGACTGTTTGGCTCCAATAACCCAGTCCACGTACAAATCCAACTATTACTACGAACCAGAAAATTTTGATGTCTATCAATTTAACCACTCAAAATAAATTTTCGTAATTTTAAGAAATTTAGATAAGAAGTAGAATAAAAATCTATGTCCTAAAACTAGAATAGCGAGAAATAAGAGAGAAAAAGAGTTCGTCGCAGAAGGTCGAAAAAGAAAAAAAAAATGGTTGAAAAATAAAAGGTGACGGAAAAATAAAAGAAACTTATAAAAACTTAAAAATATTTGACTAACCTAACCTTATTACTACAACTAACTTAAAATTATAATCGCAAATTGAAATTACTAATTGGAATGATAATTGATACATAGTAAAAGGTCTAAAAATATTAAAGCTTACAGGAAAAACTAAATCCCAAATGGAAATAACTTAAAAAGAAACTAAAACTTAAAAAGGCGTCGCAAAATTCTAAAGCACCTAATTCTTAGTCTAAAGAAAAAGCACTTAAGGAATTCTACGGCAAAGCCTAAAAATCTAGGAGTAAAAATAACTATAGCAAAAACTAAGTTTAAAATTAAATATGAGCTAAAAATACAAATATTACGCTACAACGATTAAAAAGGGACAAAATATAAAAATATACAAAAAGTTGTAAAAATTACAATTTTTATAAAAATATTATTTATTTTATTAAACTATTAATTTTACAATTTTAATAAAACTAATTAATACTAAATACATAAATTAAATAAAAAGTAAAAATAAAAATAAAACTAATAATAATAATACTAATAATTAGGTTTAAATAATAATAATAATTAAAAATAACCCGTAATTAATGCAGATTTAGGGTTTTTGTCCGTGTGTCAGATGGTCTCCGCGAGTCGCGGCATTTATTGCATCAAACCCCGCGAGTCGCGGGGTTTCAGAATTCAGCTGACAGATTTAATCAAAAACGCGTTTTCCTTTATTTATTTATTTATTTTATTTTCTGTTTTTAATTTTTTTTTCTGTTTTAAAAAAAAATAATATGTGTATAAATAAAACTTATATTTTTATAAACTAAAATAGAAATAAAGAAACTTATAAAACTTCAAATATTCTTAAAAATACTTATATTTTTGTTTTTCTTTTTATATTTTCGAATTTTTAAAACGTATTTTTACAAAAGCGACTTTTAATAAAAGTAAACAAAAAATCTTTTTTTTTTATATTAGCGTTGCGCTTCCGGCTTTTAAGACAGTTCCCCGGCAGCGGCGCCAAAAATACTTGATGTTATGCGAGGTGTATATAAAATAGTATTATTTTTAGTGCGAAAATACTATTAAATAAGATACAATTTTACACAAGATATTTATTTATTTATAGAATGGATATACTTAAACCTTGCTACAACACTTATAGGCAGTGTACCTAATCGTACAGTAGTGTAGTTTTTAGTAAGTCCGGTTCGTTCCACAGGGAAATCTTTAAACAAAGCTCAACGCTATATTAGTTTACTTTTATAAAAATACAAACATATATATAAGTAATATTATTATTATAAAGGGGGGTTTTTACCGTTTAATGACCGGTTTGTCGATTTTAAGACTTTAGTCGCAGTTAAAACCTAATGTAAAATATAAAATAAATACAAGACTTAAATTAAAGCGTAAAGTAAATAACGATAATGAAATTGCGAATAATAAAAGTGCGATAAAATAAACTTGCGATAATTAAAAAGTACGATAATTAAAAGTGCGATTAAATAACAATAAATAAAAGTGCGATAATTAGAAGTGCAATTAAATATAAAATAAAGGAAATTAAATATGAAATAAAAGAATTATGCTTATTTAAACTTCCGTAATCATGATGTTTGACGTGTTGATTTTAGTTTTATGCCCATGGGTTAATTGTCCTTTGTCCTGGATTATTTAATATGTCCGTCTGGTTTTTGTCCATAACAGTCCATCAGTCATAAATATAAAGTGCGAGTGTCCTCATCAAATTATTCTTATACCCGAAGTTAAATATTCCAACTAATTGGGGATTCGAATTGTAACAAGGTTTTAATACTTTGTTTAATGAATACACCAGGTTATCGACTGCGTGTAAACCAAGGTTTTACTACTTTATTAACAATTACACCAATTACCCTTGAATGTAATTTCACCCCTGTTTTAATTATTCTAGTGGCTATTAATCCATTCCCGTGTCCGGTTAAATGAACGATTATTCGTACATATAAATACCCCGCCCATCGTGTCCGATCGAGTGTATATGGTAATTTATAGGGACGCCCAATTGTAAATCTTTATATTAACATTAACAAACTTTCATTTAGTTAAACAAATATAAAGCCCATTAATAGCCCATAGTCTAATTTCCACAAGTGTCGTTCTTTTGTCCAAACCCCAATTATGGTACAAAGCCCAATTACCCAATTTTAGTAATTAGCCCAACATCATGATTACTTCGTTTTAAATAAGCATAATAATAACTTAGCTACGAGACATTAATATAAAAAGGTTGAACATAACTTACAATGATTAAAAATAGCGTAGCGTTACACGGACAGAATTTCGACTTACACCCTTACAACATTCGCTAACATACCCTTATTATTAGAATTATAATTAAAATTAAAATATAAATTATATATATATATATATATCGTATAGATAGAAAGAAGAGAGAAAATAGAATATGAAATTTTGATCAGAATTCGGTTTGCTTTATAGCCAGAATTGAAATTTGGGGCTCCGCGACTCGCGGCAAAATCCCCTTCAAACTCCGCGAGTCGCGGAGGATGTATTTACAGCTCACACCCTTGGAGTTTCTCTGCCGACGGTTTTATAATATATATATATAATATATATATAATTAATATAATTAATTATATATTATATTATATTTATATGCATAGTTAACTTGTAATTTTTAGTCCGTTGCGTCGAGCGTTAAGAGTTGACTCTGGTCCCGGTTCCGGATTTTCGAACGTCCTTGCGTACAATTTTATATTTTGTACTTTGCGTTTTGAATCTTGTACTCTTGTGATTTCGAGACGTTTCTTATCAATAATTGGAACCTTTTTGATTGTCTTTTGTTCTTTTGAGCTTTTTGGTCGTTTGCGTCTTCAATTCGTCGAATCTGTCTTTTGTCTTCACCTTTTATTATTTAAACGAATATCTCTTGTAAATAGAACAATTGCAACTAAAAGCTTGTCTTTCTTGAGGAATAATGCTATGAAATATATGTTCGTTTTTAGCATTATCAGAAAACAAATCCTGTTCATTTACCTTTTCCTTATTCTTACCTCTTTGTGTAATCGAATTAGCTAAAAATCTATGAATTACTCTTAACTCTGCTCTATCTATATCCAAATAAGAGTAATTTCTCCCTTTGAATCGGTGATGGCTAGTCATTTGACTCCATACACCATGTGTATCAAAATTCTCATCTATCTTCCTACCGTTCAATTTCAACCCTCTACAATCCGCAGATGCTAACTCCTCAGGCGTATATATACGTAAAGCTTGAGCCATGTCTAGTAAAGACATGTGGCGCATCGAACCTCCTAACAAAAATCTAATAAAAGATCGATCGGTTAAACTAGCTACCCGATCGTTTAATTCTATACTAGACAACAATTCTTCACACCATACTTTATATACAGGTCTACGCATGTTGAATAACCGTACCCAATCGTTAAAAGTAGAATTACCATACCTCTGTGCAAGTAATTCCCTAATTGGCCCGGCCAATTCTACAGCTTCTAATGGTCCCCAATCTATGACCCTAGGTACTTCAATAGCTTTAGAATGAAGAGTATGCAAGCCCCTTTGGTATTTTGGATAATCTATCCAAAGTCTGTCAAATCTCAGGTTCGAGTGCAAATCTTCCAAGTGCATATCAGAAAATGTCATGACTGGATGAGGTATATCTTGTTTGTAGTAGTTATCCACCTCCTGTTGTTCCGTATTCTCAGCAGGAGCATTGCGAGCTTGGGATGAAGATTCACCCCTTTCAGTCTGCAAAACACATCAAACACAATTTTTGTGCATCCAAATATGCATTAGTGTCAGCAAAATCATCAATCAAAATAATTACAATGACATGATCAATTTATATCAAACTTATGCTCATTTTCATATTTTTATCAAATCTACACTTTTTCAAATAAGCATATACGAAAATGATCACCAAGTTCATAAGCATTCAACTCAAATAATATGTCAAAATAATCATTACTAGCAATTAAACAAGTTTCAAATGGCATTATTTTCCAAAAATCAAGTTCATGAATTTTAGACTTGAAAAAGTCCACTTTAATTCTCAAAATCATGTTTAGGCTCAAAGTTTGGATCATTTAACTACCTAAACATGTTACACTACTTAATTTAGCAATAATTCATGACAAAAATCGGCCATAACCTGTTTATATCAAAAAGCCCCAAATTGCTCAAGAACACAAACCCTAGATTACTCAAAATTTGAAGTTTAAGGCTTCTAATCATGTTAAATAGCATCAATCTAGGTTATACAAGCATAATTCATAAGCAGTTTAAGCATAATTACACTAAAAAGCATTAAAATCGAATTGGGTATAAAATTGCTCAAGAACACCAATTTTCGGATTAAATGGTGTTTAGGTGTAGAAATTTACCGTTTTTCTTGAGTAATTCCTTGATAGCATCCTTCTTAACATGATTTTAGTAAAATATTTGATGATTAACGGTGAAAAATTGTGAATTTGGGAGTGTTTTCTCGGGTTTTTCGGGTTTTATTTCGCAGTATTTTTGTGGTGTGGTGTGTGGACTGATCAGTTTACGTTTTTATTTTTTTCTGGGTTTTGGTCCCTCCGCGAGTCGTGGTGTTTGACCCTTCAAACTCCGCGAGTCGCGGAGTTTGTATTTTTTTTTTTTTTAAACATCTTATACTAATTAAAACAATTAAGTAATTAATTTTAAAATTTTGTTTCCCTTGTTATTTAGGACGAGGTCGTTTCGGATCGATGTCCTAGTCCGTCCTTCGGCAAAATTTTAAAATTTGTCTTTTTGTAGTGATTGTTTTAAAAGCTAAGATTTTTGGGTTTTTTTAATGTTTTTGGCATACTTTAATTCAATAAGATTAAAAATAATGATAATAAAAGTTCTCGTCCCTCCCTCGGATAAAGCAATTTCGGTTCAAAGACCTAGTCTTCAACTTACGACGAATTTTAAAAATCATATTTTTAACTTAACGAAATAAAGTAAATTTTTTGTTTTTAAATTCACACCAACTTAATTTTAAAATTGCATAAAATTAAAAATTTACACCAAACTTAATTAAAAGTGCATAATATTAAAAATTCACACCAAACTTTATATTATATTTTTGTTTTTATACATACAAACTTATATTAAAAATATTAATTTTTCAAATATTGACAAACTTAAATATATTGATTTTACAGAGTTCACAATATTAATTTACGATTTATATATTAATTTTAAAATGGTAAAAATAAAATTAAAAATCTTTTTGGCTTTTTATCCCACTTTAATCAATCAAATATTATCAAAAATATGTGCCCCTCTTTTCGGTAAAGTAATTTCGGTTCCATAACCTAATTTAACTCATGACGAATTTTTGAAATATTTTGGGTTGATTGATTAAAGATATTTATACCTTAAGAATAAACGTTAAATTTCGCAGTGATGTAATAAATTTTTGTATGATATCAATAATTTCGGTCGCAAAACCTAATTTTATTCAATACCAATTTAATACTTTATAGCGAACAAATTAGCGTTTATTATCAAAAGGTTAAAAATAAAAATAAAAATAAAAATAAAAAACTGTACAGACTTACCTGTGAGATAGTATTCTTAGTTATACGATCTATCCCATTCATAAGATAGTCGGTTTAATTGGTTTTCCATGGCTACATAGGCGTAACCTCGAGCATTCAGTGTTTTTTTTCTAAACATATGAACGGTCCGTCTCTGCATAAAGTAACAAATTCGGTATTTGAATAGGTTTGATTATTTGAACATTTACCTCCATGTGACCATTTTCCGCATTTGTGACATCTTTCTAGGTGTCGTGCTCTTCTTTTCGCTGCGGATTTTGATTTTCCTTTACCAAATTGTAACTTATTATCTTCGCATCTGGATTCTTTTCTTACTCCGTCCAATCTTTCTCTGATTACTGATACTATTTCACTCGGTAGTGTGTCATTATTACGTTTAGTGATCAAAGCGTGTAGCATTAGACCATGGTTTAGTTCACATGCAGTCTTCATTTCCTAAAAAAAATAAAAATTCAGAATGGGGGGAGAAGACTAGTTCTTTAGGGTCTGCTAGGGAAAGACCATTCGGGATCCATTTTCGAGAACTACACTAAAACAGACAATCTAACTCTAACAGAAATACATAAAATCCTTTAAAGACTTGATTCTCCCCACACTTAGTTAGCTGTGGTATCGAAATTGTGATTAACTTCGTTGTCAACTTCCATTGGACTATCTATGTAGTGTTTAACTCTGTGACCATTAACTTTAAATTCAATCCCATTTGAATTTATTAATTCTATCATTCCGTATGGGAAAACTCTTTTGACTATGAATGGTCCAGACCATCTTGATTTCAATTTTCCAGGAAATAGCTTGAATCGTGAATTGAAAAGAAGAACTCTGTCTCCTTCTTTAAATTCTTTTAAACTTCTGATTCTTTTATCATGCCATTTCTTCGTTCTTTCTTTATAGATTAATGAATTTTCGTATGCTTCATGTCTTAATTCTTCTAATTCATTTAGTTGACTTAATCGTAGACGTCCAGCTTCATGTAAATCAAGATTACATGTCTTCAAAGCCTAAAATGCTTTGTGTTCAATTTTTACTGGAAGATGACATGCTTTTCCGTAAACGAGTCTAAAAGGTGTAGTTCCAATTGGAGTTTTGTAGGCTGTTCTAAAAGCCCAGAGTGCATCCTCCAATTTAATGGACCATTCCTTCGGATTTGATCCAACGATTTTCTCTAGAATACGTTTTAAAGCTCGGTTGGTATTTTCAACTTGTCCACTTGTTTGTGGATGATAAGCAGTGGAGATTTTATGAGTTACTCCATATCTTTTAAGAACTTTCTCAAGTTGATTATTACAGAAATGAGTACCCCGATCACTTATTAAAGCTTTCGGTGTTCCAAACCTTGCAAAAAGACGTTTTAAAAAGTTGACTACAACTCGTGCATCATTAGTTGGGAGAGCTTATGCTTCCGCCCATTTAGATACATAATCAATTGCAACGAGAATGTAGAGATTATTATGAGATTTTGGAAATGGACCCATAAAGTCAATACCCCAAATGTCAAATACTTCACATACTTGAATGACATTTTGTGGCATTTCATCACGTTGACTTATTTTTCTGGCCCTTTGACATGCATCACAGGATTTGCAAAGAAGGTGTGCGTCTTTGTAAATTGTAGGCCAATAGAATCCAGCTTCATAAACTTTTCTTGCTGTTAATTGAGGCCCATAATGCCCTCCTGTTGGTCCTGTGTGACAATGGTTTAAAATTTTACTAGCTTCATCTCCGAATACACATCGGCGTATTATTCCATCTGGACAACTTTTAAATAGATGTGGATCTTCCCAAAAATATTGTTTTTTATCACTAAAGAATTTCTTTCGTTTTTGGTACGATAATCCTTTTTCAAGGAATCCACATACTAAGTAGTTTGCATAGTCTGCAAACCATGGAATTTCATTATAATCTATCTTCAATAGATATTCATCAGGAAAGTTGTCTTGTATGGCCGATTCATTTAGAACTTCTAATTCAGGATTTTCAAGACAAGAAAGATGATCAGCGGCGATATTTTCTGCTCCTCTTTTATCTCGGATTTCAATATCGAACTCTTGTAAGAGTAAGATCCAACGGATTAATCTTGGTTTAGCATCTTGTTTCGAAAATAGGTATCTAAGAGCAGAATGGTCGGTATAGACCACCGTTTTAGCTAGAACGAGATATGATCGAAATTTGTCAAAAGCAAAGATAATAGCAAGGAGTTCTTTTTCAGTAGTTGTATAATTTGTTTGTGCTCCTTGTAACGTCTTACTAGCATAATATATAGGTTGAAATCGTTTTTCAATCCTTTGTCCTAAAACGGCTCCCATTGCAAAATCACTTGCATCGCACATTAGTTCAAATGGTAGATTCCAATTTGGTGTTATCATGATCGGCGCATTAGTGAGTTTCTCTTTAAGAATATTAAAAGATTTTATACATTCATCTGAAAAGATGAATGGAGCATCCTTTTCTAGGAGTTTATTCATAGGAGTGGCAATTTTAGAAAAATCTTTTATGAAACGTCGGTAAAAACCGGCATGCCCTAGAAAACTCCTAACTCCTCTAACATTGGTGGGATGTGGAAGTTTAGCAATTACATCTACTTTAGCTCTATCCACTTCAATTCCTTCCTTTGAGATTTTATGTCCAAGAACGATGCCTTCTTTAACCATAAAATGGCATTTCTCCCAATTAAGAACTAGATTTGATTGTTCGCATCTAATAAGCATTCGTTCAAGATTAGCTAGACATGTTTCAAATGTATCACCGAAGACTGAAAAGTCATCCATGAAAACTTCCATGCATTCTTCTATCATGTCGTGAAAAATCGCCATCATGCACCTTTGAAAGGTTGCAGGGGCGTTGTAAAGTCCAAATGGCATGCGTTTGTAAGCAAAAGTACCATAAGGGCACGTGAACGTGGTTTTCTCTTGGTCCTCGGGTGCTATTGGAATTTGAAAATATCCGGAAAATCCATCTAGAAAACAATAGTAACTATTTCCGGCTAATCTTTCCAACATTTGATCAATGAAAGGTAAGGGAAAGTGATCTTTTCTGGTGGCGTCATTTAATTTTTTATAATCAATACACACACGCCATCCTGTTACAGTCCTAGTAGGAATAAGCTCATTTTTTCATTTGTAATGACAGTCATGCCACCCTTCTTAGGCACGCATTGAACTGGGCTTACCCATGGACTATCAGAGATTGGATAAATTAAACCTGCATCTAGCAGTTTAATTATTTCTTTTTTAACAACATCTTGCATATTCGGATTTAGTCTTCGTTGGCGTTGCACATACGTTTTATGACCTTCTTCCATAAGAATTTTATGTGTGCAATACGAAGGACTTATTCCTTTAATATCATGAATCTTCCATGCAATGGCTGGTTTATGAGCTTTCAACACAGAAATGAGTTGAGATTTTTCATTTTCAGTAAGAGAAGACGATATTATTACAGGTAATTCAGATTCACCATGTAAATAAGCGTATTCCAAATGGTTTGGAAGTGGCTTTAACTCTAATTTCGGAGGTTCTTCTATCGATGATTTATATCGATATCTGTCTTCTTCTTTTAGCATTTGAATTTCTTCTGTTGTTGGTTCATATCCATTAGCTATAAGTGTAGCTAATATTTCAGCTTCATCAATTGGTTCATTACCTTCTCCTAAAGAACATTCTCCTGTTCCTTGTAATTCTGGAAATTCTTCTAACAATTCTGCATGTGAATCTATAGTTTGAATATAATAACATGTGTCATCTGCAGATTGCGGTTGTTTCATTGCTCTATCAACTGAAAAGGTAACACTCTCGTCCTCTATACTTAGGGTCAATTTCTTACCAAACACGTCTATCATTTCTTTAGCCGTGTTTAAGAATGGTCTTCCTAATATGAGAGGAACTTGAGAATCTTCTTCCATGTCCAGAACAACAAAATCTACCGGAAATACTAAAGTACCAACTTTGACTAGCATGTTCTCCATTATCCCTCTAGGATATTTTATTGATCGATCGGCTAGTTGTATACTTATTTTGGTTGGTTTCAATTCTCCAAGGTCTAGTTTAGCGTATAGTGAATACGGCATTAAATTTATACTAGCACCTAATTCTGCCAATGCTTCTATTGAACTAAGACTACCCAGAAAACATGGAATTGTGAAACTTCCTGGATCAGATAATTTTTCTGGTATCTTATTCAACAGCACTGCTGAACAATTAGCGTTCATAGTAACATCCGAGAGTTCTTCCATTTTCTTTCTATTCGAGATTAGATCTTTCAAGAATTTAGCATATCTAGGCATTCCTGAAATCACATCAATGAAAGGAAGATTTACATTTATCTGTTTAAACATATCCAAGAATTTGGATTGCTCGGCTTCAAGTTTCTCTTTCTTTATTTTACTCGGGTAAGGAAGTGGTGGTTGGTATGGTTTAACATAAGGTTTAGCCTTAACTGTGTTATCTTCATTAACCTTTTCAACTACCGGTTCTTTTTCCTTATCTTAATCAGGTTGTGGTTCTTGTAGAGTAGGAATAGCTTCATCAGAATTTACAGGTATTTCAGGTGGTTTAAGTGTTGTACCACTTCTTGTGGTAATGGCTTTAGCTGTTTCATTCCGGGGGTTTGCATTTGTATCACTAGGTAAACTTCCCAGTTTTCTTTCACCTATTAACCTTGCTAGGTTACTTACTTCTTGTTCCAAGTTTTGAATAGAAGCTTGTTGATTTCTAAATGCTTGAGCATTTCGTTCATTTGTTTGTTTCTGAGATGTGAAAAACTGCGTTTGAGTTTCAACTAGCTTCGTCATCATATCTTCTAAATTCAGCTTTTTATCATCGGGTTGTGGTGGTTTATTTTGAAAATTAGGTCTTTGCTGATTGTAATTATTGTTGGACACTTGTTGATTGCTAGGACCTTGTTGGTTGTTGTATGGAATATTTCAGTTATAGTTCTGGTTTTGATTGTAAATCGGTCTTGGCGGTTGATAATTATTCCGATAATTATTTCCAGGCCTTTGGTTTATGTATGAAATATTCTCTCTTTGTTCCATTGTTAATTCAATACTGAGACAATCTTTTGTCAAATGTGGTCCTCCACACTGCTCACAACTAATTCGTATTGAGTGAATATCCTTAGTCATCTTTTCCATTAGTCTCTCGACAGCATCTATCTTTGCGGAAATGGAATCTAAGTCATGGCTAGAATCGGCTCTAGCTGCTTTAGATGATCTAACGATATCTTTTTCTTGGTGCCACTCATGTGAGTGGGAAGCAGTGTTATCAATAATTTTGTAAGCATCAGTTTCTGTTTTCGTCATAATAGAACCACCAGCTGCTATATCGATGTCTTTCCTTGTAGTGATGTCGCATCCTTGGTAGAATATTTGTACTATTTGACAGGTATCTAAACCATGTTGCGGACATCCTCTTAATAACTTTCTAAATCTTGTCCACGCCTCATATAGAGTTTCATTTGGTTTCTGTGTGAACGTAACAATTTCTCCTTGAAGTCTTACGGCTTTAGATGCCGGAAAGAATTGTTTAAGAAATTTTTCAACTAAAACGTCCCATGTATCAATCGCCCCTTCAGGTAACGATTCCAACCAATCTTTGGCTTCTCCCTTTCAAGTCCAGGGAAATAACATGAGATATATCTGTTCATCCTCCACTTCTCGGATTTTAAATAGAGTGCAGATCCTATTAAAGGTACGAAGATGTTCATTTGGATCTTCCTTCGGCGCACCACTAAATTGGCATTGATTAGTCACCATGTGTAGAATTTGTCCTTTGATTTCATAATCTGGCGCATTAATGTCTGGATGAGTAATTGCGTGACCTTGGCCAGTGCGTTTAGCTCTCATTCGGTCTTCCATACTTAAAGGTTCCAGATTCTCCATAATTGAATTTGTTGAATCGGAATCACTAGAGGATTCTGATTTAATGGTTCGTTCCTCAACAATCTCTGTTTGAATGATTGGTGGTTCCGGAGGAAAGTTTAGTGGTTCAGGATCTATGAATCGTCCCTAAATATTCTCCGGATTCTCAATTGTGAGGTCGGGTTCAAAAAATGGATTATCAGAAATTTGAACTTGAGTACTTGGTCAACTGGATGACGATTCTAAAGAAAAATCAACGGCGGTAATATTTGCTAAATGTGTTGATCTAGTTACAGGTGGTGAACGTACAAAAGGTGGTGAACGTCTTGCTCGGTGCATTCACTGAATATCCTATTAGTTTTTTAAAAAGGAAAGAAAAATTATATAAGTTATCCAATTAATAGACTTTTCTGATTTTGCCCACGTTTCGAATAGCCAAAAGATGCAGCAGAGGGGCAAGATTCGTTTGGTCTTAATATAATTGAGTACTGTTTGGCTCCAATAACCCGGTCCACGTACAAATTCAACTATTACTACGAACCAGAAAATTTTGATGTCTATCAATTTAACCACTTAAAATAAATTTTCGTAATTTTAAGAAATTTAGATAAGAAGTAGAATAAAAAATCTATGTCCTAAAAACTAGAATAGCGAGAAATAAGAAAGAAAAAGAGCGTGTCGGAAAAAGATCGAAAAATAAAAATAAGAAAGAAAAAGAGTGACTTATAGAACTTAAAAACACTCGACTAACCCAACCTTATTACTATTACTAACTTAAAATTATAATCGCAAATTGAGATTACTAATTGGAATGATAATTGATACATAGGTAAAAGGCGTCTAAAAATATTAAAGCTTACAAGTAAAACTATATCCCAAATGGCAATAACTTAAAAAGAAACTAAAACTTAAAGAGGCGTCGCAAAATTCTAAAGCACCTAAATCTTAGTCTAAAGAAAAAGCACTTAAGGGATTTTACGGCAAAGCCTAAAAATCTAGAAATAAAAATATAACTATGGCAGAAACTAAGTTTAAAACTAAAAACTAGCGAAAAATACAAATATTACGCTAAAACAATTAAAAAGGGACAAAATATAAAAATATACTAAAAGTTGTGAAAATTACAATTTTTATAAATATATATATATATATATATATATATATATATATATATATATATATATATATATATGTTTAATTATATTTATATTATTTAATTTATTAAACTATTAATTTTATAAACTAATTAAACTAATTAAAATTTAAAATACAATTTATTTTAAAATTTTAAAACTAATTATAATAATAATTAAGTAATTAGGGTTAATAATAATAATAAATAATAATTACACCGTAATAAATGCTGTTAGGATTTCTGTGTGGCCCGTGTCAGACGGCTCCGCGAGTTGCGGTGCTCGAAGCTGGAAACTCCGCGAGTCGCGGGGTATCAAATTTCAGGTCAGGAGCTTTCGTTTGACAGGTTTATATTTTGTTTTATTTTTTTTATTTTTCTGTTTAAATTTTCTGTTTTAATAAATATATAAAATATTTATATAAATTAAATAAAAACTTATGTTTTAAAAACTAAAATAAAAATAGAAATACTTTATAATTTTAAAAAAATCTTAAAAATAGATTTATATATATATATTTTTTCGGTTTTTAATTTTTTTTAATTTTTTAAATTTTAAAAAGTATATATTTTACAAAAACTAATTAAAACTTAATAAGAAATTTTTTTTTATATATTAGCGTTGCGCTTCTGGCTTTTAAGCTAGATGTTCCCCGGCAGCGGCGCCAAAAATACTTGATGTTATGCGAGGTGTATATAAAATAGCTATTAAATTTTACAAGGAAATACTATTAAGTACGATACAATTTTACACAAGATATTTATTTATTTAGAGAATGGATATACTTAAACATTGCTACAACACTTATAGGCAGTGTACCTAATCGTACAGTAGCGTAGTTTTTAGTAAGTCCGGTTCGTTCCACAGAAAAAATCTTTTAATCAAAGCTTAACGCTATATTAGTTTAATTTTATAAAAATATATATACATATATATATAAGTAATATTATTATTATAAAGGGGGGTTTTTACCGTTTAATGACCGGTTTGTCGATTTTAAAACTTTAGTCGCAGTTAAAACAAAATATAAAATATTAAATAAATAAAAGACTTAATTTAAAGCATAAAATAAATAACGATAATGAAATTGCGAATAATAAAAGTGCGATAAAATAAACTTGCGCTAATTAAAAAGTACGATAATTAAAAGTGCAATTAAATACAATAACAATAAAAATGCGATAATTAGAAGTGCAATTAAATATAAAATAAAGGAAATTAAATATGAAATAAAAGAATTATGCTTATTTAAACTTCCGTAATCATGATGTTTGACGTGTTGATTTTAGTTTTATGCCCATGGGTTAATTGTCCTTTGTCCTGGATTATTTAATATGTCCGTCTGGTTTTTGTCCATAACAGTCAATCAGTTATAAATATAAAGTGCGAGTGTCCTCGTCAAATTATTCTTATACCCGAAGTCAAATATTCCAACTAATTGGGGACTTAAACTGTAACAAGATTTTAATACTTTGTTATCAATTATGCCAAGTGTCCTTGTACATAATTTCACCCCTGTTTTAATAATTCTAGTGACTATTAATCCACTCCCGTGTCCGGTTAAATGAACGATTATTCATACATATAAATACCCCGCCCATTGTGTCCGATCGAGTGTATATGGTTATTTATAGGGACGTCCAATTGTAAATCTTTATATTAAAATTAACAAACTATCATTTAGTTAAACAAATATAAAGCCCATTAATAATCCATAGTCTAATTTCCACAAGTATCGTTCTTTTGTCCAAACCCCAATTATGGTACAAAGCCCAATTACCCAATTTTAGTAATTAGCCCAACATCATGATTACTTCGGATTAAATAAGCATAATAATAACTTAGCTACGAGACATTAAATTAAAAAGGTTGAACAGAACTTACAATGATTAAAAATAGCGTAGCGTTACACGGACAGAATTTCGACTTACACCCTTACAACATTCGCTAACATACCCTTATTATTAGGATTTAAAATTAAAATTAAAATTAAAATATAAATTATATATATATATATATATATATATATATATATATATATATATATATTACGTATATATTGAGAGAGAGATAGATTATGGATATATAAAATTATCAGAATTCATTTGCTTTTATAGGGAATTGAGTTCAGGGGGTCTCCGCGACTCGCGGCCTTTTCTGTCTTCAAACTCCGCGAGTCGCGGAGTTTGAAATTCCAGCTCACCAACTTTGGAGTCTTTCTTGCCGACGGATTTTTATTATTTATATAATATATAAATAATTATAAGAATTATTTAAATATTATATTATATTTATGTGCATAGTTGACTTGTAATTTTTAGTCCGTTGCATCGAGCGTTGAGAGTTGACTATGGTCCCGGTTCCGGATTTTCGAACGTCCTTGCGTACAATTTAATATCTTGTACTTTGCGTTTTGAATCTTGTACTCTTGTAATTTCGAGACGTTTCTTATCAATAATTGGAACCTCTTTGATTGTATTTTGTACTTTTGAGCTTTTTGGTCGTTTGCGTCTTCAATTCGTCGAATCTGTCTTTTGTCTTCACCTTTTAATATTTAAACGAATATCACTTGTAAATAGAACAATTACAACTAAAAGCTTGTCTTTCTTGGGGAATAATGCTATGAAATATATGTTCGTTTTTAGCATTATCCGAGATGCAGCTCACTTTTTATCTAAGTGGGTTTTAATGCAATTTTACCCTTTTGCCCTCCCCCACTTAAAGTCTTGCAAGTTAGGCCCCTTTCTTGCAACTAAAGTCCTTTTTCTAACATTGTTACATAATTAAATAATAAATAATAATAGATTAATACCTTAAATAATTTGGGGTCTTATAACTCTCCCCCACTTAAATCGGATCGCGTCCTCGTGATCCAAGCTTGGTGGCTAGATGGGAAGTATTTAATCATGCATTCCTCCGTCTCCCAAGTATGCTCCAAATCTTTTCCATATCTCCATTTAACTTTGTAGGACTTAATCGGCTTGTTCTTAACCATTCGCATTTGCTCATCTACTATATCTACCGACTCTTCCACAAATCCCAATTTATCATTTACCTCAACTTATTTTAATGGCACAATTGTGGATTGTGCGGTTAAGCATTTTCTCAAGTGAGATACATGAAAAGTATTATGAATCCCCGAAAGCTTCTCGGGCAATTCCAAACGGTAAGCTACTTCACCCACTCTTTCTAGGATTTTGAAGGGTCCGATATAACGAGGACCTAGTTTACCCCTCTTTCAAAATCGAATAATTCCTTTCCAAGGCGATACTTTAAGCATTACCATGTCACCTTCCTTAAACTCTATTGACCGTCTCTTTGTATCCGCGTGTGATTTTTGTCTATCTTGAGCCGTTTTTAAGCGTTCTCGGATAGTCTCAATCTTCTCGTTAGTTTTCATAACAAGTTCGGTCCCACCAATCTCTCGTTCACCAATTTCACCCCAACAAATCGGGGTGCGACATTTTCCTCCCATATAACATCTCATACGGAGGCATACCAATACTAGTGTGATAACTATTATTATATGAGAACTTCGCTAGAGGAAGATACATATCCCAACTTCCACCAAAGTCTATTGCACACGCTCGCAATATATCTTCCAATGTTTGGATGGTTCTCTCACTTTGGCCTTCGGTTTGCGGGTGGAAAGCGGTACTTAACTTCAATTTCGTACCCATTTCTTCTTGAAACTTTCTCCAAAATCGAGAAGTAAACCGTGTGTCTCTATCTGACACTATAGAAACGGGAACACCATGTCGAGCTATCACTTCTTTAAGGAAAAGCGTAGCTAAGGTTTCGGACGACGAAGTTTCTCGAATCGGGAGAAATAATGCACTCTTTGTCAACCGATCTACAATCACCCAAATGGTATCATATTGTGTTCTAGCCGTTTTGGGTAACTTTGTAATGAAATCCATAGTAATATGCTCCCACTTCCATTTAGGAATTTCAAGTGGTTGCAATTTCCCGTATGGTTTTTGGTGTTCGGCCTTTACTTGTAAACAAGTAACACATTGCTCAACATATTTAACTATGTCACGTTTCATCCCCGGCCACCAATAATCTTCTTTCAAGTCATGGTACATTTTGGTGGCACCCGGATGAATTGAATACTTTGATTTATGAGCTTCTTCAAGTAGCATTTGTCGGTATTCACCCATCTTTGGCACCCACACTCTTCCATTAAAAGACAACAACCCATGCAGACCTAATTTAATGGATTCTGTTTGTCCCTTAATTCGTTCTTCATGTTTGTTATGAACGAAATCTTCAACTTGAATTTCACCAAGCTTTTTAAGGAATTCATTTGTTATGATCATACGTAAAGATTCTACTCGTATCCCCGGGTATTGATTCTTTCGACTCAAGGTGTCCGCTACAACATTAGCTTTACCCGGATGATAAAGTATCTCACAATCATAATCCTTTAAGAGATCCAACCACCTCCGTTGTCGGTTATTCAAATCTCTTTGGTCGAAAAAGGTACTTCAAACTCTTGTGGTCCGTATAAATTGTGCATTTAACGCCATACAAGTAATGACGCCAAATTTTTAAAGCATGAACCACCGTGGCTAGCTTAAAATCATGTATAGGATAGTTCTTTTCATGCTCCTTTAATTGCCTTGAAGCATATGCAATAACCCTTCCTTTTTGCATTAAGACACAACCAAGACCGTTAATCGATGCATCACAATAAACGGTCATATATTCGGTTCCTTCCGGTAATACCAACACCGGAGCATGACTTAGCTTATGCTTTAACAATTGAAAGGCTACTTCTTGGTCATTACCCCAATCGAACTTTACATTCTTTCGTGTCAACTTTGTCAACGGAGAAGTAATTTTAGAGAAATCTTGAATAAACCGTCGATAATAACCGGCTAATCCAAGAAAACTGCGAATCTCCGTAGGTGTAGTCGGTCGATCCCATTTTTCAATCGCTTCGGTTTTCTCTGGATCAACTTGTATACCCTTCTCGTTCACGATATGGCCAAGGAATTGAACTTCCCTTAACCAAAACTCGCACTTTGAAAATTTAGCATATAACTTCTCTCTACGCAATGTCTCTAAAACCTCCTTCAAGTGTTGCTCTTGTTCTTTCATACCCTTTGAATTGACAAGGATATCATCAATAAACACAATCACCGATTTGTCTAACATGGGACGACATATTCGATTCATAAGGTCCATGAATGCCGCGGGTGCATTCGTAAGACCAAAAGGCATCACAACGAACTCAAAATGCCCATACTGAGTTCTAAACGCCGTCTTTGAAATACCATCTTCATGGATTCTTAATTGATGGTACCCCGACCTCAAATCAATATTCGAAAAATATTTAGCACCTTGAACTTGATCAAATAGGTCGTCAATTCTTGGTAAAGGATAACGATTCTTTATGGTAACTTTGTTCAATTCTCTATAATCAATGCACATTCTCATGCTACCATCCTTCTTCTCTACAAATAGTACCAGTGCTCCCCACGGTGAATTACTTGGACGAATGAACCCTTTATCTAATAGTTCTTGAAGTTGACTCATTAGTTCTTGCATTTCAGTTGGCGCTAAGCGATATGGAATCTTAGCAATAGGTGCAGCACCCGGAATTAACTCTATGCGAAATTCTACTTGTCTTTCAGGAGGAACACCTGGAAGATCATCCAGAAACACATCTTTATAGTCCCCAACTACCGGGAGATCTTCGATAAACTTTGATTCTTTTCGAGAGTCAACAACATGAGCCAAAAAGGCTGCACAACCACTAGACACAAGACGACGTGCACGAGCATAAGTGCATATAGAAGCGGGCCGTCACTGTCCTTCTCCTTGAATAATTACTTCTTCCCCACTTGGGGTTTTCACCCGGATAATCTTTTCATCACACACGATATTAGCTCCGTATCGACTGAGCCAATCCATTCCTATGATCACATCAAACTCACCCATAGTCATGGGGATTAGGACAACAGTAAATAACTTAGAATAAATATCAATATTACAATTTTTGCATATGCCTACTACTAACTTAGGTTTATCATCCGCTATTTCTACTTCTAGTGGAGATTCAAGGCTTAGCAACGACTTATTTAAACAAGGAGCAAACCTAATAGCAACAAATGAGCGGTCCGCTCCAGAATCAAATAACACTTTAGCAGGTTTGGAATTTACAAGAAAGGTACCTGCTACTACTTCTGATGACCTTCGAGCTTCATCTACAGTCATCTGGAAAGACCTACTCTTTGGCATGCCCGCCGACTTTTCTAACCTTCTTATCACCTCCTTCCGTTGCTCTTCCTTTCTCTCAGACTCGGATAATTTAGGACAATAGGCCTTTCGATGCCCTTCATCATGACAATTGAAACAAATAGTAGCTTTGGGAATAGTAGACTTACAATCCCTTGAAATGTGGCCCGGTTTGCCACATGTGAAACACATTTGGCCTAGGTTACCACCTCCGCCTTTCCTCCCTTCATTACCTTTTGTCTTTTTATTAGGCGAACCACCTTGTTCAAACTTCCTCTTTGAGTTGAAATTTTCCTTCTTATACGTTATCGCACCCTTCTTAACAAGTTCATTTTCAACATCCCTCGCGGCATCAAACAAATCAGGGAAAGAACGAAATTGAGATATAATTAGCCTCTCTCTAATTTCTTCACGCAATAAACCATGAAACAATCTACATTTCTCCATTTCATCATTAATATACTCAGAATTGAATTGAAGTCAATCTATAAAGTAAACTCGAAATGTATTCAAGTCCATGCTCCCTTGATGAGTATTTTGGAGTTCAGACTTCAATCAGCCCACTTCGGCCTCTGATCGGAAATTTTCAAAAAATTCACGCTTGAATTCTCCCCAAGTCAACCTCTCCGCGTAGTCATTCCCTTGTATCACAAGAAGATCATCCCACCATCTTTGAGCAACACCCCTTAACATACACACTCCAAATGTAGTTTTCAAGTCCTCAGGACATCGCGTTGTCCTAAAGCAACCCTCAATATCAGAAATCCATCGAGTGCTCTTGATGGGATTGAGGTCTCCCTCATAAGTGGGTGGATTGCTAAGTTTGAAGTCTTTTAAGCCATAAGGCCTTGAAGTAACAATCTCATGATTCACAGTTTGCCTCCCTTCGGCCCTTAAATTACCCGCTTCATTTAAAAGTTGGGGCATTCACTTATCAAATTCCTCTTTAATCATCGAGGTGATAGAAGAGTGGACAGCCTCTTCCGTAGTTTCCTTAATTTGCTTTGTGATGAACGGGGAGAAATTACGGAGAGCCAGCCCTATTTGGGTCTTTAAGTCATTATCGTCATCGGAATAAACCGTCTCATAGCTAGGGCTATTTACACGTTCCGTATCTTGAAGGGTTTGGCTTCCCTCATCATTATGGGTCGAGCCACGGTTCTCTTCATTCGTTGCCATACTGAAAATTGAAAACTAATTAGTTATCGGTAATCCTCATAATCTCTACACATATGCAATCCTCCTAGTTATGCCATGTCCCTTCATTCGGTACCCGACATATCATGTTTGTGCGACAAGTGCAGGATTGTAATAGTGGTGATCAGGCACTATTACAAGCACACACTTTATCACCTTCGCACAATATATAAAGTACTTTACATGAAGTTGGATGACATTCATGTAATTAAACAAATTTACACATACAAGTGATAATGCTAAAAACGAACATATATTTCATAGCATTATTCCTCAAGAAAGACAAGCTTTTAGTTGCAATTGTTCTATTTACAAGTGATATTCGTTTAAATAATAAAAGGTGAAGACAAAAGACAGATTCGACGAATTGAAGACGCAAACGACCAAAAAGCTCAAAAGTACAAAATACAATCAAAGAGGTTCCAATTATTGATAAGAAACGTCTCGAAATTACAAGAGTACAAGATTCAAAACGCAAAGTACAAGATATTAAATTGTACGCAAGGACGTTCGAAAATCCGGAACCGGGACCAGAGTCAACTCTCAACGCTCGACTCAACGGACTAAAAATTACAAGTTAACTATGTATATAAATATAATATAATATATAATTAATTCTTAAAATTAATATATATATTATAATATATTTATAAAACGTCGGCAAATTAAAAGACAAACCTTTGTGAGCTGGAATTACGAACTCCGCGAGTTGCGGAGTATGGAGGCCAAAAATGCCGCGACTCGCGGAGCAGCCAAATACGAAAATCCCTATAAAACCCAACAAATTCTGATCATTTTTATCATCAATATATATCAATCTCTCTATCTATATACGTAATATTTATATTTATAATTTATATTTTAATTTTAATTTTAATCCTAATAATAAGGGTATGTTAGCGAATGTTGTAAGGGTGTAAGTCGAAATTCTGTCTGTGTAACGCTACGCTATTTTTAATCATTGTAAGTTATGTTCAACCTTTTTAATTTAATGTCTCGTAGCTAAGTTATTATTATGCTTATTTAAAACGAAGTAATCATGATGTTGGGCTAATTACTAAAATTGGGTAATTGGGCTTTGTACCATAATTGGGGTTTGGACAAAAGAACGACTGATAATGCTAAAAACGAACATATATTTCATAGCATTATTCCTCAAGAAAGACAAGCTTTTAGTTGCAATTGTTCTATTTACAAGTGATATTCGTTTAAATAATAAAAGGTGAAGACAAAAGACAGATTCTACGAATTGAAGACGCAAACGACCAAAAAGCTCAAAAGTACAAAAGACAATAAAAAAGGTTCCAATTATTGACAAGAAACATCTCGAAATTACAAGAGTACAAGATTCAAAACGTAAAGTACAAGATATTAAATTATACGCAAGGACGTTCGAAAATCCGGAACCGGGACCAGAGTCAACTCTCAACGCTCGACGCAACGGACTAAAAATTACAAGTCAACTATGCACATAAATATAATATAATATTTAAATAATTCTTATAATTATTTATATATTATATAAATATTTAAATCCGTCGGTAAACAAAGAGCCAAACTTGTGTGAGCTGTAAAAGCAAACTCCGCGACTCGCGGAGTTTGAAGGCAAAAAATGCCGCGAGTCGCGGAGCCCCAAGTTTTGAAAGTCCCTATAAAGCCAACCGAATTCTGATCATTTTTCATAACTTATATCATCCATCTCTCTATCTATATCGTAATATTTATATTTATAATTTATATTTTAATTTATATTTTAATTTTAATCCTAATAATAAGGGTATGTTAGCAAATGTTGTAAGGGTGTAAGTCGAAATTCTGTCCGTGTAACGCTACGCTATTTTTAATCATTGTAAGTTATGTTCAACCTTTTTACATTAATGTCTCGTAGCTAAGTTATTATTATGCTTATTTAATCCGAAGTAATCATGATGTTGGGCTAATTACTAAAATTGGGTAATTGGGCTTTGTACCATAATTGGGGTTTGGATAAAAGAACGACACTTGTGGAAATTAGACTATGGGTTATTAATGGGTTTTATATTAATTAAACAATACCTTGTTAATTTAATATACAAACTTATAATTCGACGTATTTATATATAACCACATACGCTTTACTGGGTACGGTGGGCGGGATATCTATAAATACCAATAATTATTCATTTTACCGGATATGGAACTGGATTAATAGTTAATAGACTTGTTGAAACAGGGGTGAATTACATTCAAGGGTAATTGGTGTAATTGTTAACAAAGTAGTAAAACCTTGGTTTACACGCAGTCGATAACCTGGTGTATTCATTAAACAAAGTATTAAAACCTTGTTACAATTCGAATCCCCAATTAGTTGGAATATTTGACTTCGAGAATAAGAATAATTTGACGAAGGCTTTCGCTCTTTATATTTATGACTGATGGACTATTATGGACAAATCCGTATGGACATATTAAATAATCCAGGACAAAGGACAATTAACCCATGGGCATAAAACTAAAATCAACACGTCAAACATCATGATTACGGAAGTTTAAATAAGCATAATTCTTTTATTTCATATTTAATTTCCTTTATTTTATATTTAATTGCACTTCTAATTATCGTATTTTTATTTTTATTGTATTTAATTGCACTTTTAATTATCGTACTTTTTAATTATCGCAAGTTTATTTTATCGCACTTTTATTATTCACAATTTCATTATCGTTATTTACTTTACGCTTTAAATTAAGTCTTGAATTTATTTATTATTTTACATTTGGTTTTAACTGCGACTAAAGTTTTAAAATCGACAAACCGGTCATTAAACGGTAAAAAAACCCCCCTTTATAATAATAATATTACTTATATATATATTTGTATTTTTATAAAAGTAAACTAATATAGCGTTAAGCTTTGTTTAAAGATTTCCCTGTGGAACGAACCGGACTTACTAAAAACTACACTACTGTACGATTAGGTACACTGCCTATAAGTGTTGTAGCAAGGTTTAAGTATATCCATTCTCTAAATAAATAAATATCTTGTGTAAAATTGTATCGTATTTAATAGTATTTCCTGCTAAAATTAATAGCTATTTTATATACACCTCGCGAAACATCAAGTATATTTTTGGCGCCGCTGTCGGGGAAATCGCTTAAAAGCCGGAAGCGCAATGCTAATATAAAAAAAAAAAAAATTTAGTTTACTTTTATTAAAATTCGCTTTTATAAAAATACGTTTTAAATATTCAAAAATATAAAAAGAAAAACAAAAATATAAAAATTTTTAAGATTTTGTTAAATATTTAAGTTTTATAAAGTATCTTTAGTTTGTAAAAATATAAGTTTTTATTATATATAAATTTTAGATTATAATACAGAAAATTATAAAACAGAAAATAAAAAATAAAAATAAAAAAATAAAAACGCGTCGAATTTTAAACAAGCTGTCAGTTGAATTTTGAAACCCCGCGACTCGCGGAGGTTTGCTTCTTTAAATACCGCAACTCGCGGAGCTTTTCTGACACGCGACAGAACCCTAATTCAGCATTAATTACGGGTATTTATTAATTATTATTATTATAAACCCTAATTATCTATTATTATTATAATTAAGTTTTATTTTAAAGTTTCTTTTTATTTAATTTGTTTTATTTAGTTATTTAAGTTTAATTAAATTATAAAATTAATAGTTTTAATAAATAAATAATATAAAAATAATATTTTTATAAAAATTGTACTTTTTACAACTTTTATTGTATTTTTATATTTTGTCCCTTTTCAATCGTTTTAGCGTAATTTTTGTATTTTTCGCTCGTATTTATTTTTAACTCATAGTTTTTGCCATAGTTATTTTTACTTCTAGATTTTTAGGCTTTGCCGTAGAATTCCTTAAGTGCTTTTTCTTTAGACTAAGATTTAGGTGCTCTAGAATTTTGCGACGCCTTTTTAAGTTTTAGTTTCTTTTTAAATTATTTCCATTTGGGATATAGTTTTTCCTGTAAGCTTTAATATTTTTAGACGACTTTTACCTATGTATCAATTATCATTCCAATTAGTAATCTCAATTTGCGATTATAATTTTAAGTTAGTTGTAGTAATAAGGTTAGGTTAGTCAATTGTTTTTAAGTTTTATAAGTTTCTTTTATTTTTCCGTCACCTTTTATTTTTCAACCAATTTTATTTTTCGACCTTTTTCGACGAACTCTTTTTCTTTCTTATTTCTCGCTATTCTAGTTTTAGGACATAGATTTTTATTCTACTTCTTATCTAAATTTCTTAAAATTACGAAAATTTATTTTAAGTGGTTAAATTGATAGACATCAAAATTTTCTGGTTCGTAGTAATAGTTGGATTTGTACGTGGACCGGGTTATTGGAGCCAAACAGTCCTCAATTATATTGAGACCAAACGAATCCTGCCCCCCTGCTGCATCTTTTGGCTATTCGAAACGTGGGCAAAATCAGAAAAGTCTATTGATTGGATAACTTATTATAATTTTTCTTTCTTTTTAAAAACTAATAGGATATTCAGTGAATGCACCGAGCAAGACGTTCATCACCTTTTGTACGTTCACCACCTGTAACTAGATCAAGACATTTAGCAAATATTACCGCCGTTGATTTTTCTTTAGAATCGTCATCCAGTCGACCAAGTACTTCAGTTCAAATTTCCGATAATCCATTTTTTGAACCCGACCTCACAATTGAGAATCCGGAGAATATTCAGGAACGATTCGTAGATCCTGAACCACTAAACTTTCCTCCGGAACCACCAATCATTCAAACAGAGATTGTTGAGGAACGAACCATTAAATCAGAATCCTCTAGTGATTCCGATTCAACAAATTCAATTATGGAGAATCTGGAACCTTTAAGTATGGAAGACCGAATGAGAGCTAAACGTACTGGCCAAGGTCACGCAATTACTCATCCAGACATTAATGCGCCAGATTATGAAATCAAAGGACAAATTCTACACATGGTGACTAATCAATGCCAATTTAGTGGTGCGCCGAAGGAAGATCCAAATGAACATCTACGTACCTTTAATAGGATCTGCACACTATTTAAAATCCGAGAAGTGGAGGATGAACAGATATATCTCATGTTATTTCCCTGGACTTTAAAGGGAGAAGCCAAAGATTGGTTGGAATCGTTACCTGAAGGGGCGATCGATACATGGGACGTTTTAGTTGAAAAATTTCTTAAACAATTTTTTCCTGCATCTAAAGCCGTAAGACTTCAAGCAGAAATTGTTACGTTCACACAGAAACCAAATGAAACTCTATATGAGGCGTGGACTAGATATGGAAAGTTATTAAGAGGATGTCCGCAACATGGTTTAGATACCTGTCAAATAGTAAAAATATTCTACCAAGGATGCGACATCACTACAAGGAAAGACATAGATATAGCAGCTGGTGGTTCTATTATGAAGAAAACCGAAACTGATGCTTACAAAATTATTGATAACACTGCTTCCCACTCACATGAGTGGCACCAAGAAAAAGATATCGTTAGATCATCTAAAGCAGCTAGAGCCGATTCTAGCCATGACTTAGATTCCATTTCCGCAAAGATAGATGCTGTGGAGAGACGAATGGAAATGATGACTAAAGATATTCACTCAATACGAATTAGTTGTGAGCAGTGTGGAGGACCACATTTGACAAAAGATTGTCTCAGTATTGAATTAACAATGGAACAAAGAGAGAATATTTCATACATAAACCAAAGGCCTGGAAATAATTATCAGAATAATTATCAACTGCCAAGACCGATTTACTATCAAAACCAGAACTATAACCGAAATATTCCATACAACAACCAACAAGGTCCTAGCAATTAACAAGTATCCAATAATACTTACAATCAGCAAAGACCTAATTTTCAAAACAAACCACCACAACAAACCGATGATAAAAAGCCGAATTTAGAAGACATGATGACAAAGCTAGTTGAAATTCAAACGCAGTTTTTCACATCTCAAAAACAAACCAATGAACAAAATGCTCAAGCATTTAGAAATCAACAAGCTTCTATTCAAAATCTGGAACAAGAAGTAAGTAACCTAGCAAGGTTAATAGGTGAAAGAAAACCGGGAAGTCTACCTAGTGATACAAATGCTAACCCCCGGAATGAAACAGCTAAAGCCATTACCACAAGAAGTGGTACAACACTTAAACCACCTGAAATACATATAACTTCTGATGAAGCTATTCCTACTCCACAAGAACCACAACCTGATCAAGATAAGCAAAAAGAACCGGTAGTTGAAAAGGTTAATGAAGATAACACAGCTAAGGATAAACCTTATGTTAAACCATACCAACCATCATTTCCTTACCCGAGTAAAATGAAGAAAGAGAAACTTGAAGCCGAGCAATCCAAATTCTTGGATATGTTTAAACAGATAAATGTAAATCTTCCTTTCATAGATGTGATTTCAGGAATGCCTAGATATGCTAAATTCTTGAAAGATCTAATCTCAAATAGAAAGAAAATGGAAGAACTCTCGGCTGTTACTATGAATGCTAATTGTTCAGCAGTGCTGTTGAATAAGATACCAGAAAAATTATCTGATCCAGGAAGTTTCACAATTCCATGTTTTCTGGGTAGTCTTAGTTCAATAGAAGCATTGGCAGACTTAGGTGCTAGTATAAATCTAATGCCGTATTCACTATACGCTAAACTAGACCTTGGAGAATTGAAACCAACTAGAATAAGCATACAACTAGCCGATAGATCAATAAAATATCCTAGAGGGATAATGGAGAACATGCTAGTTAAAGTTGGTACTTTAGTATTTCCAGTAGATTTTGTTGTTCTGGACATGGAAGAAGATTCTCAAGTTCCTCTCATATTAGGAAGACCATTCTTAAACACGGCTAAAGAAATGATAGACGTGTTCGGTAAGAAATTGACCCTAAGTATAGAGGACGAGAGTGTTACCTTTTCAGTTGATAGAGCAATGCAACAACCACAATCTGCAGATGATACATGTTATTATATTCAAATCATAGATGCACATGCAGAATTATTAGAAGAATTTCCAAAATTACAAGGAACAGGAGAATGTTCTTTAGGAGAAGGTAATGAACCAATTGATGAAGCTGAAATGTTAGCTACACTTATAGCTAATGGATATGAACCAACAACAGAAGAAATTCAAATGCTAAAAGAAGAAGACAGATATCGATACAAATCATCGATAGAAGAACCTCCGAAATTAGAGTTAAAGCCACTTCCAAACCATTTGGAATACGCTTATTTACATGGTGAATCTGAATTACCTGTAATAATATCATCTTCTCTTACTGAAAATGAGAAATCACAACTCATTTCTGTGTTGAAAGCTCATAAACCAGCCATTGCATGGAAGATTCATGATATTAAAGGAATAAGTCCTTCGTATTGCACACATAAAATCCTTATGGAAGAAGGTCATAAAACGTATGTGCAATGCCAACGAAGACTAAATCCTAATATGCAAGATGTAGTTAAGAAAGAGATTATTAAACTGCTAGATGCAGGTCTAATTTATCCAATCTCTGATAGTCCATGGGTAAGCCCAGTTCAATGCGTGCCTAAGAAGGGTGGCATGACTGTCATTACAAATGAGAAAAATGAGCTTATTCCTACTAGGACTGTAACAGGATGGCGTGTATGTATTGATTATAGAAAATTAAATGACGCCACCAGAAAAGATCACTTTCCCTTACCTTTCATAGATCAAATGTTGGAAAGATTAGCCGGAAATAGTTACTATTGTTTCCTAGATGGATTTTCCGGATATTTTCAAATTCCAATAGCACCCGAAGACCAAGAGAAAACCACATTCACATGCCCTTATGGTACTTTTGCTTACAAACGCATGCCATTTGGACTTTGCAACGCCCCAGCAACCTTTCAAAGGTGTATGATGGCGATTTTTCACGACATGATAGAAGAATGCATGGAAGTTTTCATGGATGACTTTTCAGTCTTCGGTGATACATTTGAATCATGTCTAGTTAATCTGGAACGAATGCTTATTAGATGCGAACAATCAAATCTAGTACTTAATCGGGAGAAATGCCATTTCATGGTTAAAGAAGGCATCATTCTTGGACATAAAATTTCAAAAGAAGGAATTGAAGTGGATAGAGCTAAAGTAGATGTAATTGCTAAACTTCCACATCCCACCAATGTTAGAGGAGTTAGGAGTTTTCTAGGGCATGCCGGTTTTTACCGACGTTTCATAAAAGATTTTTCTAAAATTGCCACTCCTATGAATAAACTCCTAGAAAAGGATGCTCCATTCATCTTTTCAGATGAGTGTATCAAATCTTTTAATATTCTTAAAGAGAAACTCACTAATGCGCCGATCATGATAACACTAAATTGGAATCTACCATTTGAACTAATGTGCGATGCAAGTGATTTTGCAATGGGAGCCGTTTTAGGACAAAGGATTGAAAAACGATTTCAACCTATATATTATGCTAGTAAGACGTTACAAGGAGCACAAACAAATTATACAACTACTGAAAAAGAACTCCTTTCTATTGTCTTTGCTTTTGACAAATTTCGTTCATATCTCGTTCTAGCAAAAACGGTGGTCTATACCGACCATTCTGCTCTTAGATACCTATTTTCGAAACAAGATGCTAAACCAATATTAATCCGCTGGATCTTACTCTTACAAGAATTCGATATTGAAATCTGAGATAAAAGAGGAGCAGAAAATCTCGCCGCTGATCATCTTTCTCGTCTTGAAAATCCTGAGTTAGAAGTTCTAAATGAATCGGCCATACAAGACAACTTTCCTGATGAATATCTATTGAAGATAGATTATAATGAAATACCATGGTTTGCAGACTATGCAAACTACTTAGTATGTGGATTCCTTGAAAAAGGATTATCGTACCAAAAACGAAAGAAATTCTTCAGTGATATAAAACACTATTTTTGAGAAGATCCACATCTGTTTAAAAGTTGTCCCGATGGAATAATACACCGATGTGTATTTGGAGATGAAGCTAGTAAAATTTTAAACCATTGTCACACAGGACCAACAGGAGGGCATTATGGGCCTCAACTAACAGCAAGAAAAGTTTACGATGCTGGATTCTATTGGCCTACAATTTACAAAGACGCACACCTTCTTTGCAAATCCTGTGATGCATGTCAAAGGGCCGGAAAAATAAGTCAACGTGATGAAATGCCACAAAATGTCATACAAGTATGTGAAGTATTTGACATTTGGAGTATTGACTTTATGGGTCCATTTCCAAAATCTCATAATAATCTCTACATTCTCGTTGCCATTGATTATGTATCTAAATGGGCGGAAGCACAAGCTCTCCTAACTAATGATGCACGAGTTGTAGTCAACTTTTTAAAACGTCTTTTTGCAAGGTTTGGAACACCGAAAGCTTTAATAAGTGATCGGGGTACTCATTTCTGTAATAATCAACTTGAGAAAGTTCTTAAAAGATATGGAGTAACTCATAAAATCTCCACCGCATATCATCCACAAACAAGTGGACAAGTTGAAAATACCAACCGAGCTTTAAAACGTATTCTAGAGAAAACCGTAGGATCAAATCCGAAGGAATGGTCCATTAAATTGGAGGATGCACTCTGGGCTTTTAGAACAGCCTACAAAACTCCAATTGGAACCACACCTTTTAGACTTGTTTATGGAAAAGCATGTTATCTTCCAGTAGAAATTGAACACAAAGCATTTTGGGCTTTGAAGACATGTAATCTTGATTTACATAAAGCTGGACGTCTACGATTAAGTCAACTAAACGAATTAGAAGATTTAAGACATGAAGCATACGAAAATTCGTTAATCTATAAGGAAAGAACAAAGAAATGGCATGATAAAAGAATCAGAAGTTTAAAAGAATTTAAAGAAGGAGACAGAGTTCTTCTTTTCAATTCACGATTCAAGCTATTTCCTGGAAAATTGAAATCAAGATGGTCTGGACCATTCATAGTCAAAAGAGTTTTCCCATACGGAACGATAGAATTAATAAATTCAAATGGGATTGAATTTAAAGTTAATGGTCACAGAGTTAAACACTACGTAGATAGTCCGATGGAATTCGACAATGAAGTTAATCACAATTTCGATACCACAGCTAACTAAGTGTGGGGAGAATCAAGTCTTTAAAGGATAATGTGTATTTCTGTTAGAGTTAGATTTTCTGTTTTCGTGTAGTTCTCGAAAATGGAACCCGAATGGTCTTTCCCTAGCAGACCCTAAAGAACTAGTCTTCTCCCCCCATTCTGAATTTTTATTTTTTTAGGAAATGAAGACTGCCTGTGAACTAAACCATGGTCTAATGCTACACGCTTTGATTACTAAACGTAATAATGACACACTACCGAGTGAAATAGTATCAGTAATCAGAGAAAGATTGGACGGGGTAAGAAAAGAATCTAGATGCGAAGATAATAAGTTACAATTTGGTAAAGGAAAATCAAAATCCGCAGCGAAAAGAAGAGCACGACACCTTGAAAGATGTCACAAATGCGAAAAATGGTCACATGGAGGTAAATGTTCAAATAATCAAACCTATTCAAATACCGAATTTGTTACTTTATGCAGAGACGGACCGTTCATATGTTTAGAAGAAAAAACACTGAATGCTCGAGGTTACGTCTATGTAGCCTTGGAAAATCAATTAAACCGACTATCTTATGAATGGGATAGATCGTATAACTAAGAATACTATCTCACAGGTAAGTCTGTACAGTTTTTATTTTTATTTTTATTTTTAACCTTTTGATAATAAACGCTAATTTGTTCGCTATAAAGTATTAAATTGATATTAAATAAAATTAGGTTTGGCGACCGAAATTATTGATATCATACAAAAATTTATTACATCACTACGAAATTTAACGTTTATTCTTAAGGTATAATTATCTTTAATCAATCAACCCAAAATATTTCAAAAATTCGTCATGAGTTAAATTAGGTCATGGAACCGAAATTACTTTACCGAAAAGAGGGGCGCATATTTTTGATAATATTTGATTGATTAAAGTGGGATAAAAAGCCAAAAAGATTTTTAATTTTATTTTTACCATGTTTTTAAAATTAATATATAAATCTTAAATTAATATTATAAACTTTGTAAAAACGATATATTTAAAATTGTAAATATTTGAAAAATATAATATAAGTTTGGTGTGATTTTATAATATGAATTTTTAAATTAAGTTTGGTGTGAATTTTTAATTTTTAAAATAAGAATTTTTAATTTTATGTATTTCAAATTTTAAATTTGGTGTGAATTTTTAATATTAATTTTGAATTTTATGTATTTTTATTTTAAGTTTGGTGTGAATTTAAAAACAAAAATTTACTTTATCTCATTAAGTTAAAAATATGATTTTTAAAATTCGTCGTAAGTTGAAGACTAGGTCATTGAACCGAAATTGCTTTACCCGAGGGAGGGACGAGAACTTTTATTATCATTATTTTTAATCTTATTGAATTAAAGTATGCCAAAAACATTAAAAAAAAAAAAAACCCAAAAATCTTAGCTTTTAAAACAATCGCTACAAAAAGACAAATTTAAAATTTTGTGGAAGGACGGACTAGGACATCGATCCGAAACGACCTCGTCCTAAATAACAAGGAAAACAAAATTTTAAAATTAATTAATTAATTGTTTTATAAGTTAAGGTTTTTATAAAAAAAAAAAAAAAATACAAACTCCGCGACTCGCGGAGTTTGAAGGGTCAAACACCGCGACTCGCGGAGGGACCAAAACCCAGAAAAAAATAAAAACGTAATCAGCTCAGTCCACACACCACAAAAACAAAAATACTGCAAAATAACACCCGAAAAAACCCGAGAAAACACTCCCAAATTCGCAATTTTTGACCGTTAATTATCAAATCTTTTACTAAAATCTTGTTGAGAAGGATGCTATCAAGGAATTACTCAAGAAAAACGGTAAATTTCTACACCTAAAACACCATTTAATCCGAAAATTGGTGTTCTTGAGCAATTTTATACCCAATTCGATTTTGATGCTTTTTAGTGTAATTATGCTTAAATTGCTTATGTATTATGCTTGTATAACCTAGATTGATGCTATTTAACATGATTAGAAGCTTTAAACTTCAAATTTTGAGTAATCTAGGGTTTGTGTTCTTGAGCAATTTGGGGCTTTTTGATATAAACAGGTTATGGCCGATTTTTGTCATGAATTGTTGCTAAATTAAGTAGTGTAACATGTTTAGGTAGTTAAATGATCCAAACTTTGAGCCTAAACATGATTTTGAGAATTAAAGTGGACTTTTTCAAGTCTAAAATTCATGAACTTGATTTTTGAGAGATAATGCCATTTGAAACTTGTTTAATTGCTAGTAATGATTATTTTGACATGTTATTTGAGTTGAATGCTTATGAACTTGGCGAACATTTTCGTATATGCTTATTTGAAAAAGTGTAGATTTGATGAAAATATGAAAATGAGCTTAAGTTTGATATAAATTGATCATGTCATTGTAATTATTTTGATTGATGATTTTGCTGACACTAATGCATATTTGGATGCACAAAAATTGTGTTTGATGTGTTTTGCAGACTGAAAGGGGTGAATCTTCATCCCAAGCTCGCAATGCTCCTGCTGAGAATGCGGAACAACAGGAGGTGGATAACTACTACAAACAAGATATACCTCATCCAGTCATGACATTTTCTGATATGCACTTGGAAGATTTGCACCCGAACTTGAGATTTGACAGACTTTGGATAGATTATCCAAAATACCAAAGGGGCTTGCATACTCTTCATTCTAAAGCTGTTGAAGTACCTAGGGTCATAGAATGGGGACCATTAGAAGCTGTAGAATTGGCCGGGCTAATTAGGGAATTACTTGCACAGAGGTATGGTAATTCTACTTTTAACGATTGGGTACGGTTATTCAACATACGTAGACCTGTATATAAAGTATGGTGTGAAGAATTGTTGTGTAGTATAGAATTAAATGATCGGGTAGCTAGTTTAACCGATCGATCTTTTATTAGATTTTTGTTAGGAGGTTCGATGCGCCACATGTCTTTACTAGACATGGCTCAGGCTTTACGTATATATACGCCTGAGGAGTTAGCATCTGCCAATTGTAGAGGGTTGATACTAAATGGTAGAAAGATAGACGAAAATTTTGATACGCATGGTGTATGCAGTCAAATGACTAGCCATCACCGATTTAAAGGGGGAAATTACTCTTATTTGGATATAGATAGAGCAGAGTTAAGAGTAATTCATAGATTTATAGCCAATTCGATTACACAACGAGGTAAGAACAAGGAAAAGGTAAATGAACAGGATTTGTTTTACCACATGTGTATTCGAGACCCACAAAGCGCTGAAAGTATACCTTATTGTGTGGGTTATTATTTATCAGCTATGGTTAGGGGGATGAGACCGCATAGCATAATAGGAGGTGGTATATTTATTACTTTGATTGCTGAATATTTCGGTGTGGATATAAGTCGGGGGGGATTACTAATCGAAGAACCAGAACCCCGAGATACAATAGGTTTAAATGTATACCATGGTGCGAAAGTTTTGAAGAGGCGAAATAACGCCGCAGTACGATATAATGGTAGACATCCACAGGTTGAGAGAAACTAACAGCAAGGTAATGTAGGAGGGGGAAATGAAATGGCAGAAATACAAAGGTTTATAGCTTCACAAGAGTATGAAAATGCTAGACATAGAGCATTTGAAGATTGGCAAGTTCATCAAAACCAAATCATAGCTTATTGCCAACATATATGTAGAAACTATATTCCTACTCCATCGCCCATATTCCCTCCCTGGTCTATAGAGATTCAACCACCGTATCCTACGTATAACGCAGCCGAAGCATTTTATAACACATATGGTTATGCATGGAACCCTTACTGGTATCAGTATCATCCCTAGTCTACTTAGTTTTATTTATTTTATAATTTGTAATGTTGATACATTTAATACTTATGTTAATATTGTAATAGTTTTTATAATTTTCTAACTTTTATTATTAGATTTTAATAATGTTTGAATGTGGGGTAATATACCAAACTTCAAAAATATGTATATATGTTTGCAGTATATCTTATGTACACAACAGGGTAAAACAACGCATTTTCAAAGACTAGCATTAAGTTCAGCAAAAGCAACTACTTTTGACGACAAGATGCAAAATAAATGTGATATAACAACAAGACGGAATGAACAAATGATGTGCACCATTTATCATTCAACACAAACACAAATATGTTTGGAAAATTTGGTAAAATTTAATCATTTTCACACAAATCACCCTCAATAATTTAAATTGTTACTGATTTCTTGCAAATGAGGGCATTGCAAGATCTTAAGTGTGGGAAGGGGTTAAATTCTTTCGGATTTTTAAAATTTTTATCTTAAACACTTGGTTACCATTAAAAATACTAGTAAAGCAGTAGTTGTATTAGAATCTAGTGCTCTCTGATAATAAAGAACAGCCCTAGTCTTATATACTGACTACCCAATTCTAGTAAAATTTTTCAAAATTTTCAATTAAATGAACTCAAAATCATGTTTATACATATTTATGAATGATAAAACTAGGTTTTAACACCGAAATTATTGTTACCTCGGAAAGGACACAAATTGAGAAACAAACCAAAATGTTAAAATTCATTTAAAATGGAATAGAGGACAATAAAAAGGAAAATAAAAGCCAAGTGTGGAAAAATTTACCAAGATATTTTAAACATATGTCACATATTTCTGTAACAAATAACTGAAAATACTTTTGCTTTGGACTAAACTAAACTGTTTTACCCGATGAAAGAAAAGAAGAGATGGATCTACACGATGAATCAATTCCATCGTTAAAAGGAAGTAAAGTCTTTCGAAAAAGAAACGCGCTTCTTGATTTAGGTCAGGAAGTTGTCGTCCAGACCAGCTGTAGGTTGACGAAAAATCTAGAAAAGTCATCACTAAAATCAGCAGGAAATCCACGGACCTCAGCATTAAACAGGGTCGCCAAGTGGTCAGATTTATCCTAACCATGAGAAGGATTTATCTCGTACAATGGGGGGCACCGTGCAAATTAGCTGGATAAGACTAATGAATCAGATCCCCAGAAAGGATAATCTCCTTAAAAGATCAAAAATCAGCTTTTAAGCCTGATATTACTCAATCCTTGAGATTGACCTTAAAGATTGAGAATTACAAACTCAAGGAATTCGATGATATCTAAACTCGAGCTTGAACGAGAAAATATTTTGATCAAAAATACAAACCGATTTGTTTTCTGAAAACCCATTTTCAATGCGTTCATTACCATTGAACGTAAAATCCTAGGAATTCACCTGGAATTCATTAGGTCACCTGAACCAAATCGGGTGTCAACCGTAAGAACGGTGGTTGCATAACATGGTCGAAGACAGGACCTTGTGCCAGACCAAAAAATTATAAGGATGAGCTTTACTATTGCTCCTACAAAGGATAGTAATTGCATCCGACACGTTATAGACCATAATTAAAAGCATGTCAGGCGACATTGCCTTAACAGTTGCTTGTTCAACGCTTTCCTTTACAACCGGACGGTAGTTTACCGAAAGGTAATATACGGAGCAAGTATACTGGACGTGTTGCTTTCCTAATACAAGGTTAGCAAGTGGGTGACACAAAACCATAAGTTCTGAGCCAAAATTTTCAAATCTGAAATCCACAAAACCCACAAAAATATTTTGCAACACCGGTGAAGGGTTATTCCGGAAAACTTATCTAGGGTAAAAGCCAGATTAAAATTTTCAAAAGATCAAATGTTTTCATAAAGATCCAATTTCCTTAATGGATCTAAATTTTATAGTCATGTGGGACTGTAAACCATATCGTTACTACCATTGTTTATACCGCCGTATAGAAATCACTGATGTACAAAGAGTGAAGAATAAAGAAGTGATTCTAGTATTTCAAGACTATATTGCTTGAGGACAAGCAACGCTCAAGTGTGAGAATATTTGATAATGCTAAAAATGAACATATATTTCATAGCATTATTCCTCAAGAAAGACAAGCTTTTAGTTGCAATTGTTCTATTTACAAGTGATATTCGTTTAAATAATCAAAGGTGAAGACAAAAGACAGATTCGACGAATTGAAGACGCAAACGACCAAAAAGCTCAAAAGTACAAAATACAATCAAAGAGGTTCCAATTATTGATAAGAAACGTCTCGAAATTACAAGAGTACAAGATTCAAAACGCAAAGTACAAGATATTAAATTGTACGCAAGGACGTTCGAAAATCCGGAACCGGGACCAGAGTCAACTCTCAAGGCTCGACGCAACGGACTAAAAATTACAAGTTAACTATGTATATAAATATAATATAATATATAATTAATTCTTAAAATTAATATATATATATTATAATATATTTATAAAACGTCGGCAAATTAAAAGACAAACCTTTGTGAGCTGGAATTACGAACTCCGCGAGTTGCGGAGTATGGAGGCCAAAAATGCCGCGACTCACGGAGCAGCCAAATACGAAAATCCCTATAAAACCCAACGAATTCTGATCATTTTTATCATCAATATATATCAATCTCTCTATCTATATACGTAATATTTATATTTATAATTTATATTTTAATTTTAATTTTAATTTTAATCCTAATAATAAGGGTATGTTAGCGAATATTGTAAGGGTGTAAGTCGAAATTCTGTCCGTGTAACGCTACGCTATTTTTAATCATTGTAAGTTATGTTCAACCTTTTTAATTTAATTTCTCGTAGCTAAGTTATTATTATGCTTATTTAAAACGAAGTAATCATGATGTTGGGCTAATTACTAAAATTGGATAATTGGGCTTTGTACCATAATTGGGGTTTGGACAAAAGAACGACACTTGTGGAAATTAGACTATGGGCTATTAATGGGCTTTATATTTGTTTAACTAAATGATAGTTTGTTAATTTTAATATAAAGATTTACAATTGGACGTACCTATAAATAACCACATACACTCGATCGGACACGATGGGTGGGGTATTTATATGTACGAATAATCGTTCATTTAACCGGACACGGGAATGGATTAATAGTCACTAGAATTATTAAAACAGGGGTGAAATTATGTACAAGGACACTTGGCATAATTGTTAACAAAGTATTAAAACCTTGGGTTACACTCAGTCGACATCCTGGTGTAATTATTAAACAAAGTATTAAAATCTTGTTACAGTTTAAGTCCCCAATTAGTTGGAATATTTGACTTCGGGTATAAGGATAATTTGACGAGGATACTTGCACTTTATATTTATGACTGATGGACTGTTATGGACAAAAACCAGACGGACATATTAAATAATCCAGGACAAAGGACAATTAACCCATGGGCATAAAACTAAAATCAACACGTCAAACATCATGATTACGGAAGTTTAAATAAGCATAATTCTTTTATTTCATATTTAATTTCCTTTATTTTATATTTAACTGCACTTCTAATTATCGCATTTTTATTGTTATTGTATTTAATTGCACTTTTAATTATCGTACTTTTTAATTATCGCAAGTTTATTTTATCGCACTTTTATTATTCGCAATTTCATTATCGTTATTTACTTTACGCTTTAAATTAAGTCTTGTATTTATTTATTATTTTACATTTGGTTTTAACTGCGAGTAAAGTTTTAAAATCGACAAACCGGTCATTAAACGGTAAAAAACCCCCCCTTTATAATAATAATATTACTTATATATATATTTGTATTTTTATAAAAGTAAACTAATATAGCGTTAAGCTTTGTTTAAAGATTTTCCCTGTGGAACGAACCGGACTTACTAAAAACTACACTACTGTACGATTAGGTACACTGCCTATAGGTGTTGTAGCAAGGTTTAAGTATATCCCATTTGTAAATAAATAATTAAAACTTGTGTAATTTGTAACGTATTTAATAGTATTTCCTTGTAAAATATAAAGCTATAAATAGTATATTTCGTACCCCTTCGCTTCACACATCAACAAGCTCATATAAACAAGTATCACAAGGCATGTCATCACTTGGCATTCAGTCCCACATATATTGCACATAACAGTTAAATTGCCTACGGTTTAAGTCTAGGAAACCTATTCTACCATAAGCTCCTAGATCTCTTAAACAACGCTCTGATACCACCTGAAACGACCTCGACTTATAACCGAAAAACGACAAACTTTTTTTTTTTTTAGATCCCACTATGGGATCCCATCATCCCACTATGGGATCAGGTTCTGATCAAATTTCTTAAAAATCACCTTTGATCCCATTCCGGGATCAGGCCCTGACATGGTAATTTTTAACCAAATTAACACTTGTGACCCGTTTGACTATCAACGCATAACAACTCCGTTCCAACCAATTTTAATCATCATGCACCTATAAATTTACAAGCAAAACAAGTTTCAGTACACACCAAAGTGCATTTTTACTTATAGAACGACCCATTACAAAAGAGAGTGATTATCTTGACCCAAAAGATTAAAACGACTATTGACATAAGTACTAGAGCGTGTTATTGGGGATATCTACCCAACATTCATCATGTACACAAAATAAGCGCAAAAGCTTCAAATCTATCCAAAAGCACAAACAAGGCATCTCTAATGATCATTCAAACGATTCCACTTGCTTACCTTTATCTTGACCAATTCCTACAAAATGTTAAATTACAACGGAGTAAGCGAAATGCTTAGTAAATACAATATGTGCATACATGTTAACAACATTTATATAGATAAACAATTATTCGCATACCACCATCATTTAAATCATACAACACACATATGGTTCCCGATGCGTTCCCAACGTGAACCGAGAACCCTACCATCAAACCAACCATCACAATGCGCATGTGTCTACCATGGATCCTGATGCGTTCCCAATGTGAACCGAGATCCTGCCCGATGCGTTCCCAACGTGAACCGAGCCCTCATACCAATCATATTACAAACAACCGCCTACCAATACAAATCTTATTAACATGTAAACACACATTGTACTCACCTTAGATTCCAAGCAAGCAAAATCAACAAACACTTCCAAAAAGTTTCTAACAATCTTCTAAGCACAAGTTACCTAGTTACAAGCATAAACATACACATATATCACAATATAATCAAATTACAATTAACTAGTACCAATCAAGTCTAGGGTTTTCTTTAAAGACCCACAAGACCCATTTTGACACCTTCTTAAACAAGAACGCAAGACTTACAAATTGTAAGTCTTAAATCTTACTACTACACACACAAGTCTTTGACTTGTATAAAACTTCTTACTTAATCAACCATTTCTTACACAAATGAATACTTAGATTTTGACCCAAAACAATCTTACAACTTACTAGCTTAATTTTGACTAGTTCATCTTCTTCACAACCCCATTTTTTCTCAAACCTTAGCCCTAATTCGAATTAGGGTTTTTAAGAAATCAAAACCTTGATTTCTAACAACAACAACAACACCATCTAAGTCATAAATTTCAAAATTAAAGAGTTAATTGTTCATACCTCAAGTTAGGGTTAGAAAACCCCCAAATTTCATGAAGAAGATGAAGAATCAAGAGTTCTAGTAGTGTTAAAAGGTATTAAGGATGCTAGTGATCAACAAAAACCAAGTTGCATGGAAGAAAATCAAAGGATTTGATGCCTTCATCCCAAATTCACCATCACCTCTTCTCTCTAGACTCTTCCTCTAAAATTTTCTGCATTTTTGGTGAGAATGAGATGCAGCTCACTTTTTATCTAAGTGGGTTTTAATACAATTTTACCCTTTTGCCCTCCCCCACTTAAAGTCTTGCAAGTTAGGCCCCTTTCTTGCAACTAAAGTCCTTTTTCTAACATTGTTACATAATTAAATAATAAATAATAATAGATTAATACCTTAAATAATTTGGGGTCTTACACTGGCCCATTTATATATTAGTTGACCGATATTCATTTTTAGTAAACCAAATATAATTGATAAGAATCATATTCCAAAAAGAATTCTTTGTTTGTGAGTTTTCGATTGACGGATTATCCGAAGCATCGTGCCACCGTTCTACCATTTTCTTTCTTCATCTAATGTTCATTGGATTACTTGATATTTTGGGCGTTCACTTGTTTCAGTTACTTTCTTCTTTCCATTTCTTTTTGCTTTTTGTTGCTCTGTTTCGGGTTAGGTTTCGAGTACAAATTCGACTTCGGGTTGGATTTATAGCGTTTTTGGGAAGTATGGTATTTATTATTGTGAGAAGTATATTGTGGATTAAATGAAAATAGTTGTTGGTTGTAAGAAAATTGTTATTAGCTAGTATGGTATTTGTTGAGAATAAAAGGATATTTGTTGTTGTTGTTGTCGCCGTTGTCGCCGTTGTTGTTGTTGGAATTGAGCTTGAAAGAACAGGTTTGTATTCGATTCAAATTGTAAAAAAAAACACTTGTTTGATTTGGAGACGATTTGGTAACGTTTTTGGAATACGAATGAGTGGTAGACTAAATATGATTGTTTAATAAATTGATGTAGAAATCGTATGGTGAAGAATTGTTGTTACGTCGAGACGTGTTTTAGGTGATATAGTGAAAAAATGGGATGAGTTAGAGTTTTTGCTTTAAAAATATGTGAACTGATTTGTGAATTATTTATGGAATGATTTGTATTTTGGCAAATGGCCCGAAAAGGTAACCTTTAATATCAAATTTGGCAATAAAGGTAATATGGTTTTTGCTGATGACCGAAAAAGATGACCCGTTTCAATTTTTTGCCTGAAAAGAATTATTACAATTGATGTAATATCGTCAAATTCATTGACGATCGTTAGTAGCATTTCATTAAGTGTTCAGATGTGATTGACATGTGAGGGAAAAAATTACACGGTTGTTCCCAGAACCTTATAAAAATATTAAAAATTAATAAAAATTAAAAAAAAGTTTTAAATTTTTTTAAATTTTTATATTTAATTTCCTTTTATCTTTAATTTTATTTTTTATATTTAAAATTCTTTAAAATTTTAGTTTTTCTAAATACTTTAATTTAATTTTTTTTAATCTTTATTAAAAATAAAAATAAGTGAAATTATAAAATAATAGAAATTTTAATAAAATAAAAATAATTAATAAATAAAAGTAAAAAATAATTTTCTAACTTTTTTATTTTTTAAATTTTTATTATTTTTGAATTTTTTTAAAACTTTTTTTATTTATTTTATTTTTTCTATAAGGTTCAGGGATCAACCGTGTAATTTTTTCACCTCACATGTGAGCACTTAACGAAATTCGACTAACAGTCGTCAACGTATAAAGTTCAGGGACCCACCGTGTAATTTTTTTACCCCACATGCCAAGCACATGTAAGCACTTAACAAAATTCGATTAACGGTCATCAATGAATATGATATATATAGTAATTTGAGTGACTTAGAAAACTACAATTCACAGTTTCACACATATTATGTAGTAAGTTGGATTTAGGATTTAAGTTAGGCGTACCATTGTAAACTTTTTGAATTTGTAGTACTGAACACATAATACAATTTCTATAAGATGTTTACACTTATTGGATTTATGAGTAATTAGTAGAAACATAAGTACTTAATTATCATCAATAGCAAGCTTTACTATCAAAACTCAAGAATATCAAACCTCAAGAATAACACAACTCGTTCAATAACCGAAACCGAGAAACTTTAGTTAGTTTATCGGCTTATATGATCAATAAATGAGTCCAGCTCGAGCCGACTAACACCACCATCTCTAGTAGACTTTCTAACACGACGACCCATCACCATCGCTCTTTTTCTAATTTCATCACCATCTTTCGAACCCATCAATCTCCTCACCGCGGTCTCCACGACCATCGACCCCACCACATCTTCACTTTGGCACCATTCTTTCACCAACAATCCTACTTTAAGAATCTTTGTCACCAACACGGCATTATTCGGTTGGTCCGAATGTACTGGCCACGCTGCTATAGGAACTCCCATAGATATACTTTCAATACACGAGTTCCATCCGCAATGACTCATGAACCCACCTATAGACTTATGACCCAATATATCTAACTGTGGTGCCCAAACTCTAATTACGACACCGCGATCTTTAACTCTTTCTTCAAACCCTTGTGGCAATTCAACACGGAATTTTTTATTATTTGTTACATCTTTATCCGCTTCACGAACTACCCATATGAATTTTGTATAGCTCTTTTCTAATCCGATTGCGATCTCTGTGATTTGTTCTAGGGAAAACGTTGTTGTTGTCCCGAACGAAATGAAGATCACGGTGTTTGATGATTGTTTGTCAAGCCAATTGAGGCATCTCGCAACTGGACCACCATCTTTTCTTGAAACTTTTGAACTGCTACATGAACAAGTATGAAGTTATAAGTATTTAATAAATCGGTTTAAACTTGGATTAACTGCACCAAAATTTAATAATTTAATTTAATAAATTATAGTTCTAGAAGGTAAATGTCATATATATATATATATATATATATATATATATATATATATATATATATATATATATATATATATATATATATATATATATATATATAAGCGTATATGAGGCTGTTATACAAGTAGTTGGGTGTAGAACTAAAATATGATTCGTTCATATGAATATAAAATTTTAGAAACTTTGAAAAATGTGCACCCAACTTGTTTTTTAATCAATAACATGTTGTTCTACACCCAACTTACATGTATAACAACCACATATTCTCCAAAACATATATATATATATATATATATATATATATATATATATATATATATATACAGGAGGTGATTTTCACACACCACATTTTTTTTAAGCGAGGAAACCCTCCTATGAACGAGCACATTGGCTCCCTCATAGAAGGTAAAACCTCGGGTAATCAAGCCCCCGAGCGCGAGACCTGGTACCGGGTGAATTGCGCATTATGCGCACCCTCTAGTGACAATCCCTTTTTGAACAATTTGACATAGCCAGGAATTGAACCCGGGTGGTGTGCTTCATTGGGCAACTCGATGGCCACTCAGGCAAGCCTGAATGGTTCCACTTTTTAATTCATGTACTCCTAATTACCTATTTTACCCCTAATTATACTTACAATAATCAAATAATAATATAAGTTCATCCCTAGATTAATTTAGAGGCATAACTGTAAGTTTATGTGACAAGAGTAGGAGAAAATTTAGAGAACTCACAGACTAAATTAAATCTGTAGGTGCAGATTGAGCTCAAATATGTGGTTCTATGAGTTCTCTCCCATCCTCTGAATATCTTCAATATATATATATATATATATATATATATATATATATATATATATATATATATATATATATATATATATATATACATATATATATATATATATATATATATATATATATATATATATATATATATATATATATATATATATATATATATATATATATATATGGAGATAAAATGCAATGAAATTCGAACAAAAAAGGGATACGGACGAACAAAAAAGGGTACGGACGAACAAAAAACACGGTAGTCGAGCAAAAAACAAACACGGACGAACAAAATTTTTTAATTTTTTTTGTTCGAATTACCAAAATGTAAAACACATTTTTTGTTCGACTACCATGATTTTTGTTCGACTACCCGTGTGTTCTACATTTTTTTGTTCGACTATCAAAAATGTAGAACACATTTTGTTCGACTATCATATTTTTTGTTCGACTATCACTTTTTTTTGGGCGCCTTTTTTTGTTTGTCCTTCCCATTTTTTTGCTTGACTTCACCTTTTTTTGTTCGTCTGTGTCTCATTTTTGCTCGAATTTCCCTTTTTGCTCGAATTTCAGTGTATTTTGAGTTTTTAGGGTTCTTACACGACAAAAGTTCTTATTTAATCTCTCTACTATATATATATATATATATATATATATATATATATATATATATATATATATATATATATATATATATATTTTAACGGCTGGTTAGTTGGTTACTGACTCACGCACCCGAAGGAGGAAACCCACTCTCGAATCTTCGCACAACCTTATTTCAGAAGGTGAACCCGACCGGTTTTGTCTGAGGACCCCACCCACCAGAAGTGGAATGGTGATTCAGCCATATGGGAGAAAACCTCCCCTCCCAGGATTCGAACATGCACCACTAGATGGATACAAACTCTGCACAACAGGGAGTGACCACCCAGGCTAAGCCCGGATGGTTACTATATATATATATATATATATATATATATATATATATATATATATATATATATATATATATATATATATAAGCTATGATGTGTCATTCTTAAACACTTTCACGTCAAAAAACCGTATATACACAAATACATTATTAATAATCGTAATTTGATAGATACGTACAATAATATCAATCAAGTACACTAAATATAATTTGAGTTACATATAGTGTACTTGATTAATGTGTACCACGAGTAACCAAGGAAATTCGATCATACTTCTATATCAATTAATTAATGATGACTGGTCACGTTTACAATATGATGGAAGACTTCAAATTAAACTTTTCAACGTTGGTGTCTATAAGTTAATACACATTTGTGAAAGTAAACCTAACTAATTAAATGAACATTCAAAATTTAAGAAATCTTTTAACACGTGCTATCATGTTAGATAACAAATTGTACCAAACTGGTTGGTACCGTTATGTTTTTATATATGTTTTTATAACAAATTGTAATGCGGTACCACATGCATAAAGTGGGAAAATACAAGTACCGTACCAGAAAGTACCACATTCAAAATATTTAAATATATAAGTACCGAATATCGTACCGATTATAAGGGTACGGTACTAGTTCGGTACGGTGCAAATACGGTATCGACAATTCAGATACTAATGCTCATCCCTACTTCCATTCACCCGTTTTCTTGAATCTTTTTAAGTATATTTGAATTTGAATGTATAGTTTAGAACATCTATAATCAATTGATTTGAGATAGGATACCTTTTTATATCGACAGGATTAAAGGGTCCAAGAGCCCAAAGTAGCTTGTTATTATTTCGTGCATCGGCTTCTAGTAACTCCAAGATTGGCTGCTCGACCACTCTACACGTGTTATAGATGCGACCCGAGCTAAGTTTGGTGTACTCATGTTGACTAGTGATGAATTTCTTGAACTCGGATGAAAAGCAACCCTCAAATGATATCAATCCTTGTGTAAGGGCTTTTGGTTCGATTAATTTTCGAATTTGTTCTGCAACATGTTTGGAGGTGTATAAAGCAATCGAGAATGCTGATACACTATGAAAAGTGTAAGATTCGGCGTTTGGGATTGAAACAAAGTCTTGAACGACCGAACCCATGAGAGAATCATGGATAATAATGAGCCGGTGTGTCGTGGGACCTAATTTTCGAAGGAGAGCCGCCACTGGACCGCGAAGGTTAGTGGCGGCTTCACATATAGGTAAAAGATGAGAAGGGAATTTGTTGTCGGAATTAGGTTTAAGAGATGGTGATGCATAAGTTGGAATAGGGTAGTCATGGAAAAAGATAGTGGAGATTGTGTTTGGGTCCCACCCTTGTAACCGGAGCTTGGCTTGGCGGCCGTGAGTGGTGGTAGAGATGATATGGACTGGGACGTTGTGGGCGGAGATAAGGCGGGAGAGGTGGAGGAGTTGGTTGAGATGGCCTTGTAATGGAAGTGGAACCATGACTATGACTACGTTATTTTGGTTAGTAATATTCATGGTAGGTGTTACCATATTTTGGTTTTTTAGATTCGGTATAATTTGTTTTGTATGTATTTGGTGGTATAAAACAAGATTGATATTTGGATTGAGATTGAGATGATATGTGAATTGAGATGAAGAGGTGTTATATATATGATAAATTACTTCTTATAGAATAGAATAATTGACACGTTTATAGCTTTTTGGAATTTTTCACATGTCTTTATTAGTATCATATCATTTTCTTTTATCATTAATGAGTGCTAGTTAGCTCCTCAAAAGTTCAATTTATTATTTTCAAAAGAAAACTTTCACACATCATGTAGGAATTAATTTCATGAATATATACATAGTTATCACGAGGCTTAATTCATTAACTGCTAACTACGGTACATTAAATTCCGACGCATTTCTTCAACAGTATCCCCTTCACCTTATGTGTTAGGGCTGGAGGTTAGGTCATGAATTCAAGCATCGTTCTGCTCATCCTATTAATTAATCTGCATGAAATATGGATATCCAGATTGACCCAGGGGTTTTTTTTCCCGGATCCATTCAGGATTCAAACACGACGCCTGCCCCTTGGGATGGTTAAAGGATCGGGTTCCTATAATGCGATTCAGGTTTCCTCCCGTACGTGTGTGTGTGTGCAAATGATGAGCGTCGTTGAAATAAATGATACACTGATGCAAGCTTTCCGTTAAAAAAAAATATAAAAATGTTCCCTCCCATTCAATCGTCCCCTCCCAGCTACCCATTTCAAAAATCAAAAAACCTTTTTTTTTCTCTTAAACCCTACACCTTTTCCGATTGAAATCAAAGATCCGGCCACTCTTCAAGCCTCTGTTAAGTCTCGCACACCTTTCTATGGGCCTCTATCGAATCTGCTTAGGCAAATGGACGAGAATGTGAGGGGATGCTCCGCCTTTGTTTCTGATCAACAACAAGTTACGCCTGAAATCGATGGTGGTGGCGATTTACCCTTTTCTCCACCAATTAATGGATTTGCTACTGATGATTTGGGTTGCGTGATTTTTATTGGAAGGTTAGCCAATTCTACTCGGGTCATGCTAAGCAATATTTTTGGGAAAGAAGGGGATATTGCAGAGATTAAGTTTTGGCTTGAAGAAGATACACTTTCGTGTCTTATTTCTCTTCTAAATCTCCACATTCGGTTGCTGCTAAGATAAATGGTTCTGTGGGTTTTGGATACCCGATTTATGTGGGTTGGCCTAAGAACTCGCCGACTAAGTCTGCTCCTTTTCGAAGGTCGGCTTTTACTCTAAAGAAAAGGTATTTCAATTTCACACCTAATTGTACCGTAGATGCTTATTTGGATAGGAGTGTTCTTATCATCGATTCGCGTCCTTTTGAAATAGAAAAGTTTAAGTTTTTCTCACAAAATGTAAGATAGCAATTGCACATTTATGCAATTTTGGGGTGTTTGAATGCGTTTTGGTTTGTGCGGATGAGGTTAGTATCAAATTGCCCGAATTCTCCCGTGACCGAGATGATTTTGCACTCGTTTCTCCTTTGCCGAATAGAGATGATTATTTTTTTAGAATTGGTTAGCTTGAATTTTAGGGCATTTCGGTGAAGTATTGTTCGGGTAATAATGCGAGAGTTATAGGTCAACATTTTGGGAAGGTTATCTCGGTAGCTAATGTGTCTGATTCCCTTGGCAATGTGAGATCTTTGTTTGCTTTTGTGGAAACAAAATTGGTAAAGCACGTACATGAATTGATTGACATCGTCTTAGAAAACTGAATCGAAAGTACTAATGCTCATGTTTCCCGATTTGCATTGGTAAATTACATGGTAATGGATATTCGGTGGAACGACTTACGGAGTTTAATCGGGATGTTTGGAGGTTTATAGATATAGAGACTAGGGACGTAGAAGATGATGGTACGGCTGTTGGTGAAGGGGTTGAAGGTGTCGTTAGGTGTAGTGACCCGAACTTTTCCATGATTATATATTAAATGAAATTGATATTTACATGATTAAATGTTTCCAACATGTTAAGCAATCAAACTTGTTAAGACTTGATTATTTGAAATGAATTTCATGTAGACAATTGACCACCCAGTCTGCCTGATGATTCACGAACGTCATAACTTGTGATAATTATATAATTGTTTTATATATATATATATATATATATATATATATATATATATATATATATATATATATATAAGAAGAAATACAATTAAATCAAAGATGTACAAGTAAAACACTATTTGCTAAAGTAAAACACTATTTGCTACAGTAAAACACTATTTGCTACAATAAATTTTCCCTTTGCTACAGTAAAATACTATTTGCTACAGTAAAAAACTATTTGCTACAGTAAAAATACTATTTGCTTCAGTAAACACAATTTACTCGTATTCAATCCCTATTCGTACTGGTACAATACCCAGCCTCTAGACGTATATATTATTGGTATATACACTTCAATGATCAGCTCTTAGCAGCCTTAATGAGTCACCTAAACATGTGGGAACCATCATTTGGCAACTAGCATGAAATATCTAACAAAAATACAAACTAATGGAACCTTATATTCAAGGGTAGGATCACTTTTTCTTCACCAACCATAACACTTTCATTTTTCAACTTTCATGCATCAAACTTATCTCTCTCTTGTTCTCTCTTGATGTTCTAAGTGTTCTTCATCACCTTCATCAAAATCTAGCTCAATCTAGCTCATAAATCCTGACCTAGATCAACTTACAAAACAACTACTCAAGAACACACCAAAAACACTTTCAAGTTTACTAGCTTACTTCCAATCTTGCAAATCCATTTCAAGTGATCATCTAATCTCAAGAAATCTTTCTTATTTACAGTAAGATATCTTTCTAATTCAAGGTAATACTCATATTCCAACTTTGATTCAATTTCTATAACTATAACAATCTTATTTCGAGTGAAAATCTTACTTGAACTTGTTTTCGTATCATGATTCTGCTTCAAGAACTTTCAAACCATCCAAGGATCCTTTGAAGCTAGATCTATATTTTTCATTTCCAGTAGGTTTACCTACTAAAATTAAGGTAGTAATGATTTTCATAACATCATTCGATTCATACATATAAAACCATCTTATTCGAAGATTTAAACTTGTAATCACTAGAACATAGTTTAGTTAATTCTAAACTTGTTCGCAAATAAAGTTAATCCCTCTAACTTGACTTTTAAAATCAACTAAACACATGTTCTATATCTATATGATATATTAACTTAATGATTTAAAACCTGGAAACACGATGAACACCGTAAAACCGGACATACGCCGTCGTAGTGAAACTGGGGGCTGTTTTGGGTTAGAAAAATAAAAACTATCTTAATCTTTGAATTGGAAGTTTGTTTTCTGGAAAAATGATATTTCATATGAACATGATACTACATCCAAAAATCATGGTTAAACTCAAAGTGGAAGTATGTTTTTTCAAAATGGTCATCAAGATGTCGTTCTTTCGACGGAAATGACTACCTCTTTAGTAAATGACTTGTAACCTATATTTCTGACTATAAACTTATACTTTTTCTGTTTAGTTTCATAAATTACAGTTCATTATGAAACCTTAGCAACTTGAATCACTCAAAACAGATTTAAAACGAAGAAATTATGGGTAAAACAAAATTGGAAAATTTTACTTGTTGTAGCTACGAAAATTTTACAACAAATCTACACTAATTATATCCTAGCTAACTTATATTGTATTATACATGTATTCTAACATATATTATGTAATCTTGGGATACCATAGACACGTATACAATGTTTTGACATATCATATCGACCCATCTATATATATTATTTGGAACAACCATAGACACTCTATATGCTGTAATGTTCGAGTTCGCTATACAGGGTTGAGGTTGATTCCAAAAATATATATACTTTGAGTTGTGATCTAGCCTAATACGTGTATACACTGGGTCGTGGATTGATTCAAGATAATATATATTGATTTATTTATGTACATCTAACTGGGGACAACTAGTTGTAGGTTACTAACGAAGACTGCTAACTTAACAAACTTAAATCATAAAAACGTAATAAAAAATGTTGTTAATATATTTCAATCATACTTTGATATATATGTACACATTTGTTATAGGTTCGTGAATCGACCAGTGGCCAAGTCTTATTTCCAACGAAGGAAAAATCTGTGAAAGTGAGTTATAGTCCCATTTTTAAAATCTAATATTTCTGGGATGAGAATACATGCAGTTTTATAAATGTTTTACGAAATAGACACAAGTAATCGAAACTACATTCTATGGTTGGATTATCTAAATCGAATATGCCCCTTTAGCTTGGTAGCCTAAGAATTAGGGAACAATACCCCTAATTGACGCGAATCCTAAAGATAGATCTATGGGCCTAACAAACTCCATCCGAGGTACGGATGCTTTAGTACTTCGATTTTTATACAGACGAGAGGATTCTGTTATACAGACGAGAGGATTCTGTTTTGGGGATATTCTATATGCATCTTGTTAATGTCGATTACCAGGTGTTCATCATATGAATGATTTTACCTTAATGCAGACGAGAGGATTCTGCTTGAGAATTATGTTTATAAAATGAAATCCTGTGGTCTATTATTATTACAATTTGGTATATATAGATTAAACCTATAACTCACCAATATTTTGTTGACGTTTTAAGCATGTCTATTCTCAGGTGATTATTATGAGCTTCTGCTGTTGCATGCTAAATTAAGGACAAGAATTGGAGTCAGCATGCTTGTACAATATTGTTTAAAAACTGCATTCGAAGACTTAAGTTATTGTGTAATATTATTGTAAACCATTATGTAATGGTCGAGTGAAAACGCTATATTTTAGATTATCATTATTTGATAATCTTCGTAATGTTTTAAACCTTTATCGATAAAATAAAGGTTATGGTTTGTTTTAAAAATGAATGCAGTCTTTGAAAAACGTCTCATATAGAAGTCAAAACCTCGCAACGAAACCAATTAATATGAAAAGTTTATAATTGATATGAACGGGACATTTCAGTTGGTATCCGAGCGTTGGTCTTAGAGAACCAAAAATTTGCATTAGTGTGTCTTATCGAGTTTGTTAGGATGCATTAGTGAGTCTGGACTTCGACCGTGTTTACTTGAAAAACGATTGCTTAACATTTTTTTTGTTGGAAACTATATATTGTTAACATGTAAATATTATGTGATATATTAATCTCTTAACGTGTTTGATATTGTGTGATAGATGTCTACCTCTAGTACAAATCTTATCGACTCACCTAATAATAATGAAGAGTCGAATATATATTGAGAAGATTCACAAATTCCCGAAGAGGAACCGGAAGAGGAGGAACCGGAAGAAGAGGAACCGGAAGAGGAGGAACCGGAAGAAGAGATTCTAGAGGGGGAAATATTAGGAACCACAGAAAAACTGATAAATAAAAGAAAATCCTCAACCAATGGACCAAAGTTAATAATGGTCAATGGTGTTTCCGCCAAGGAAGCAAAATATTGGGAAAATTACCAATTTTCTGATGAATCGGATTCCGATGAGGATTCCGATGATGTTATAGAAATTACCTCGAACCAATTTGAAAAAGCAAAAGAAAATAATAAGGGAAAGGGCATCAAAATAGAGAAACCTGATTTCAACCCCGATGAATTTTATATGTATCGTCAACACCCGTATTTCTTAAGTTGTAACAATAACCCGGGAACCTCTAAGCCACCAGGTTTTTCTAAACCATCTGTGAAAACAACGGCTCGTATTAGAGGAACATCATATATCCCTAGGAAATTATCGAAACGAACCAAGTCCGAAGAAGAAGAAACGAGTGAGTCGGAATAAAGAGTTGTAATCATGTTGTGTAATATATGTATTGTAGTGTGCTTGTATTTTCATGTTATATGTAAAAATTGCTTGTATTGTTTGTTAATTATCTTTTACGAATCTAATCCTCGTCTATTTTACAGTATAAAAACACAATGGACGTTAAGGATAGACAACCGAATATTTTAGAAGACCTATCCGGGGACATGATTGATGAAATCTTGTCTAAAGTCGGTCAGAATTCGTCGGCATAATTATTTACGGTAAAATTAGTTTGTAGAAAATTTGAAGAACGTTCTAGGCATGCCTTAGTTTATAAAAGGCTTTCCTTTGAAAGATGGGGTATATCACATTGGGGACACCGTAAGTTACGCCGTGTTTTCTTTAAAGCGTTAAATGCGGGGAACCCAAATGCAATTTTACGCTACGGGTTAAGAACCTATTTTGACTCAACATATCCCAACGTAGGACTTCGTGAGTTAGAAAGAGCTTCTTACATGCAACATAAAGAAGCATGTTATGCTTACGGGTTAGTGATGTTCGCTTCTCACCAAAGTGAGAAAAAGAACATCGGATTACAACTTTTAAATAAAACCTTCCCACAAGTGACGGATTCAGTAGTTGGGGTGAGAAACAAGGTTTTTAGATTATTACGAGGCTGTTGGACATTACGTGAAATGTCCAGTTCATATTGATTATAAACGTTCCATATTAATTGATTTCGTCGCGAGGTTTTGACCTCTATATGAGACGTTTTTCAAAGACTGCATTCACTTTTAAAACAACCATAACCTTTATTTTATCTATAAAGGTTTAAAAGCATTACGTAGATTATCAAATAATGATAATCTAAAATATACCGTTTACACACGACCATTACATAATGGTTTACAATAAGAATATATTACATCAAAAATAAGTTTCTTGAATGCAGTTTTTACATAATATCATACAAGCATGGACTCCAAATCTTGTCCTTATTATAGTATGCAACAGCAGAAGCTCTTAATAATCACCTGAGAATAAACATGCTTAAAAAGTCAACAAAAATGTTGGTGATTTATAGGTTTAACCTATATATTATCAAATCATAATAATAGACCACAAGATTTCATATTTCAATATACATCCCATACATAGAGATAAAAATCATTCATATGGTGAACACCTGGTACCCGACATTAACAAGATGCTTATAAGAATATCCCCTATCATTCCGGGAAATCCTTCGGACATGATAAAAACAACATCGAAGTACTAAAGCATCCGGTACTTTAGATGGGGTTCGTTAGGCCCAATAGATCTATCTTTAGGATTCGCGTCAATTAGTAGATCGGTTTACTAATTCTTAGGTTACCAAGCAAAAGGAGCATATTTGGCTTCGATCATTCACCCATATAATGTAGTTTCATTTACTTGTGTCTATTTCGTAAAACATTTATAAAACTGCATGTATTCTCATCCCAAAATATTAATTTTTAAAAGTGGGACTATAACTCACTTTCATAGATTTTTACTTCGTCGGGAAGTAAGACTTAGCCACTGGTCGATTCACGAACCTATAACAAATATGTACATATATATCAAAGTATGTTCAAAATATATTTACAACATTTTTTAATACGTTTTACTGTTTTAAGTTTATTAAGTCAGCTGTCCTCGTTAGTAACCTACAACTAGTTGTCCACAGTTAGATGTACAGAAATAAATCAATATATATTATCTTGAATCAATTCATGACCCAGTGTATACACGTCTCAGGCTAGATCACAACTCAAAGTATATATATTTTTGGAATCAACCTCAACCATGTATAGCTAACTCCAACATTACTGCATATAGAGTGTCTATGGTTGTTTCAAATAATATATATACATGGGTCGATATGATATGTAAAAACATTTGCATACGTGTCTATGGTATCCCAAGATTACATAATATATTAGAATACATGTATAATACAATATAAGTTAGCTTGGATATGATTTGTATAGATTTGTTAAACATTTCCCGTAGCTAAAATAATCAAAAAATATCCAATCTTGTTTTACCCATAACTTCTTCATTTTAAATCCGTTTTGAGTGAATCAAATTGCTATGGTTTCATATTGAACTCTAATTTAAGAATCTAAAAAGAAAAAGTATAGGTTTATAGTTGGAAATTTAAGTTACATGTCAATTACTAAAGAGGTAGTCATTTCCTTCGAAAAAACGACATCTTGATGACCATTTTGGAAAACATACTTTCACTTTGAGTTTAACCATGATTTTTGGATATAGTTTCATGTTCATAAGAAAAATAATTTTTCCAGAAGAACAACTTTTAAATCAAAGTTTATCATAGTTTTTAATTAACTAACCCAAAACAGCCCGCGGTGTTACTACGACGGCATATGTCCGGTTATACGGTATTCTTCACGTTTCCAGGTTTTAAATCATTAAGTTAGCATATCATATAGATATAGAATATGTGTTTAGTTGATTTTAAAAGTCAAGTTAGAAGGATTAACTTTTGTTTGTGAACAAGTTTAGAATTAACTAAACTATGTTCTAGTGATTACAAGTTTAAACCTTCGAATAAGATAGCTTTATATGTATGAATCGGATGATGTTATGAACATCATTATTACCTCAAATTTTCTGGATAAAGCTACTAGAAATGAGAAAAATGGATCTAGCTTCAAAGGATCCTTGAATGGCTTGAAAGTTCTTGAAGCAGAATCATGACACGAAAACAAGTTCAAGTAAGATCATCACTCGAAATAAGATTGTTATAGTTATAGAAATTGAACCAAATTTTGAATATGAGTATTACCTTGTATTAGAAAGATATCTTACTGTAAATAAGAAAGATTTTTTTGAGGTTGGATGATCACTTTACAAGATTGGAAGTAAGCTAGCAAACTTGGAAGTATTCTTGATTTTATGAAACTAGAACTTATAGAATTTATGAAGAACACTTAGAACTTGAAGATAGAACTTGAGAGAGATCAATTAGATGAAGTGATGTGTGCCAGGTGTACTAGGAAATAGTATTATTTTTACAACAAAATAACTATTAAATACGATACAATTTTACACAAGATATTTATTTATTTGTAGAATGGATATACCTAAACTTTGCTACAACACTTATAGGCAGTGTACCTAATCGTACAGTAGTGTATTTTTAGTAAGTTCGGTTCGTTCCACAGGGAATCTTTTAAACAAGCTTAACGCTATATTAGTTTAACTTATAAAAATACAAAATATATATAAGTAATATTATTATTATAAAAAGGAGATTTTTACCGTTTAATGACTGGTTTGTCGATTTTTAAAACTTTAGTCGCAGTTAAAACCTAATGTAAAATATTAAAAAAATAAAAGACTTAATTTAAAGCGTAAAGTAAATAATGATAATGAAATTGCGATAAATAAAAGTGCGATAATTAAAAAGTACGATAATTAAAAGTGCAATTAAATACAATGACAGTAAATAAAAGAGCGATAATTAGAAGTGTAATTAAATATGAAAATAAAGGAATTATGCTTATTTAAACTTTCGTAATCATGATGTTTGACGTGTTGATTTTAGTTTATTCACATGGGTTAATTGTCCTTTGTCCTGGATTATTCAATATGTCCGTCTGGTTTTTGTCCATAACAGTCCATCAGTCATAAATATAAAGTGCGAGTATCCTCGTCAAATTATCCTTATATCCGAAGTCAAATATCCCAACTAATTGGGGACTTAAACTGTAACAAGGTTTTAATACTTTGTTTAATAATTACACCAGGATATCGACTGCGTGTAACCCAAAGTTTTAATACTTTGTTAACAATTATGCCAAGTGTCCTTGTACATAATTTTACCCCTGTTTTAATAATTCCATAGACTATTAATCCATTCCCGTGTCAAGTTAAATGAACGATTATTCGTACATATAAATATCCCGCCCATCGTGTCCGATCGAGTGTATATGGTTATTTATAGGTACGTCCAATTGTAAATCTTTATATTAAAATTAACAAACTATCATTTAGTTAAACAAATATAAAGCCCATTAATAGCCCATAGTCTAATTTTCACAAGTGTCGTTCTTTTGTCTAAACCCCAATTATGGTACAAAGTCCAATTACCCAATTTTAAATATTTTAGCCCAACATCATGATTACTTCGGCTTAGATAATTATAATAATAACTTAGCTACGAGACATTAATGAAAATAACATAAACATAACTTACAGTGGGTATTAATAGCGTAGCGTTATACGGACAGAGTTCCGACTTACAAGACCTTAAAACATTCGACTAACCCAACCTTATTATTATCACTAACCTAAAATTAAAATTACAAATTGAGATTACTAATTGGAGTGATACTTGGTACATTAGATAAGAGAAAGAAATTAGAAAAAGGTGTGTTTTTTACGTCCAAAACATGCGAGATTTATAGGTGAGGCCTATCCCAGCTTGCCATGCGATCGCATGGGATTTCTTCCTCCAGGCCATGCGATCACATGGCCGTCAGTTCCAGCTGTCTTTCAGCTTTGCAACAGTATAGCCTCCGGATTTTTATAATATATAATATATATATATAATTTTATTATAATTATATATATATATATATATATATATATTATATTATATTTATAGGCATAGTTGACTTGTAATTTTCAGTCCGTTGCGTCGAGCATTGAGAGTTGACTTTGGTCCCGGTTCCATATTTTTGAACGTCCTTGCGTACAGTTTAATATCTTGTATTTTGCGTTTTACTTCTTGTACTCTTGTAATTTTGAGACGTTTCTTATCAATAATTGGAACCACTTTGATTGTACTTTGTACTTTTGAGCTTTTTGGTCATTTGCGTCTTCAATTCGTCGAATCTGTCTTTTATATTTACCTTTTATTATTTAAAAGAATATCAATTGTAAATAGAACAATTGCAACTAAAAGCATGTCTTTCTTGAGGGATAATGCTATGAAATATATGTTCGTTTTTAGCATTATCAAATATTCCTACACTTGAGCGTTGCTTGTCCTCAAGCAATATAGTCTTGAAATAAAAATACTAGAATCACTTCTTTATTCTTCACACTTTGTACATCAGTAATTTCTATACGGCGGTATAAACAATGGTAGTAATGTTGTGGTTTACAGTCCCACATGACTATGAAAATTTAGATCCATTAAGGAAATTGGATCTTTATGAAAACATTTGATCTTTTGAAAATTAAATCTAGCTTTTACCCTAGATAAGTTTTCCTTGAATAACCCTTCACCGGTGTTTGCAAATTGTTTTTGTGGGTTTGGTGGGTTTCATATTTGAAAATTTTAGCTCAAAACTTGCGGTTTTGTGTCACCCACTTGCTAACTTTGTATTAGGAAAGCAACACGTCCAGTACACTTGCTCCGTATATTACCTTTCGATAAACTACCGTCCGGTTGTAAAGGAAAGCGTTGAACAAGCAACTGTTAAGGCAATGTCCCCTAACATGCTTTTAATTATGGTCTATAACGTGTCAGATGCAATTACTATCCTTGGTAGGAGCAATAGTAAAGCTCACCCTTATAATTTTCTGGTCTGGCACAAGGTCCTGTCTTTGACCATGCTATGCAACCACCGTTCTTACGGTTGACATGGTTCAGGTGACCTAATGAATTCCATGTGAATTCCTAGGATTTTACGTTCAATGTTAATGAACGCATTGAAAATGGGTTTTCAGAAAACAAATCGGTTTGTAATTTTGATCAAAATATTTTCTCGTTCAAGCTCGAGTTTAGATATCACTGAATTCCATGAGTTTGTAATTCTCAATCTTTAAGGTCAATCTCAAAGATTGAGTAATATCAGTCTTTAACACCTGATTTTTAATCTTTAAGGAGATTATCCTTTCTGGGGGTCTGATTCATTAGTCTTATCCAGCTAATTTGCACTGCGTCCTTCCCATTTTACAAGACAGATCCTCTCATGGTTAGGATAAGTCTGACCACTTGGCGACCCTGTTTAATGCTGAGGTCCGTGGATTTCCTGCTGATTTTAGTGATGACTTTTCTAGATTTTTCGTCAACCTACAGCTGGTCTGGACGACAACTTCATGACCTAAATCAAGAAGTGCGTATCTTTTTCGGAAGACTTTACTTCCATTTAATGATGGAATTGATTCATCGTGTAGATCTATCTTTCTTACAGTAAATCGGGTAAAACTGTTTAGTTTAGTCCAAAGCAAAAGTATCTTCAATTATTTGTTACAGAAATATGTGATATATGTTTAAAATATCTTGGTAAATTTTCCCACACTTGGCTTTTATTTTCCTTTTTATTGTCCTCTATTCCATTTTAAATGAATTCTAACATTTTGGGTTGTTTCTCAATTTATGTCCTTTCCGAGGTAACAATAATTTCGGTGTTAACACCTAGTTTTATCATTCATAAATATGTATAAACATGATTTTGAATTCATTTAATTGAAAATTTTGAAAATTTTTACTAGAATTGGGTAGTCAGTATATAAGACTAGGGCTGTTCTTTATTATCAGAGAGCACTAGATTCTAATACAACTACTGCGTTACTAGTATTTTTAATGGTAACCAAGTGTTTAAATCAAAAATTTTTAAAATTCCGAAATAATTTAACCCCTTCCCACACTTAAGATCTTGCAATGCCCTCATTTGCAAGAAATCAGTAACAATTTAAATTATTGAGGGTGATTAGCGTAGAAAAATGATTAAATTTTACCAAAGTTTCCAAACATATTGGCGTTTGTTTATTGAATGATAAATGGTGCACATCATTTGTTCATTCCGTCTTGTTGTTACATCACATTTGTTTTTCGTTTTGTCGTCAAAAGTACTAGCTTTTGCTGAACTTAATGTCAGTCTTTGAAAATGCGCTGTTTTACCCTGTTTTATACAATTGACAATATACATACATACAAATATAAACATGCATGGTAATTTGAAATGGGACTTAAAATCCCACTTTCAAATTAAATATGAAATATTAGTACAACATAATAAAAATATTAAACATTACAATAAAAGTATCATAATATAATGTGTTTAAACATAAATAAACAGAAATAATAAAAAAATAACAATCATAAAAATTACCAACAGGAACTATATCAATCATGGATAGGGGTTCCAGTTCATGTCATCGTCCGGGTTTCATGGTTGGTGATAGGTGTACTGGTATGCCTGGTTAGGGTCGTAGAGAGTATAAGGCGGTCTCATCTCGGGCTGGTGTGGAGGATAGTAAGCTGGTCTGGTCGGGATGTAGGGCTCCTGAGGTGACAGCCGGCTCATAATCTGACGCTGATGATAGTCCCATCTATCATGTTGTCGTTGCCTGGAATGCTCGTAATCATTCCGGGCTTGCCACTGCTCTATCCGACGAAATCTCTCCGCGTTTGTCATGTCTACCTCATCTACACGCTGGTAGACATCAGTCATAGCCTCCCGAATGATATCCCTAATGTCATTCGCTTCCTCCATCTCCTCATCTGAGCCTCTCTCTACCTTAGGTTGACTACCTACATAGGGTATTACCTGGTTGCGTCTACTCTTTAATACCTTAGTACCCGCATAAACCTTCAATCGTAAAAGCTCTACCTGTTCCCTACATTCCATAAGTGGACCCCCTTGGTCCTTATCTACACCCAAATACTCTCCAATGAGAGTAACAAAAATACCTCCTCAAATTATCCCCCCTTCCTGTATTCCTTCAACCATCTTAGATAAATAAAAACCAACACAGTAGGGGATATTAACAAAGCCTCTTGGGTCTCGAATACACTTTAGGTAAAATAAATCATGTAAGGTCAATTTTTCCTTGTTGTGACCTCTCTGTGTAATTGAGTTAGCCAAAAATCTATGAATTATACGAAGCTCGGCTTTGTTAATATGTAAGTAGGTATGTGTTCCTCCCCGCCCAAAAACATTATAGTCTGACATACGCCTCCAGACGGCGTTTGCGTCAAAATTCCTATCTACCCTTTCACCACGATAAATCAAATTAATACAATCGGGTAATAGCAATTCAGCGGGCGTATATATCTGTAATGCCCTGGCCATGTCCATCATGGACATCCTGTACATCCTACCACCAAGTATAAATCTAAGAAAACTTCTATCATCTAATCTATCTACATCTACATTTAACTCTATAGTACTCATCATCTCAACACACCATTCCTTATATACAGGTCTACGAATGGTGAATAAGCGTTCCCAATCAGTAAAAGAAGAACTGCCATACCTTTAGATCAAATGCTCCCTAACACGGTCAGCAAGTTGGACCCTTTCCAAAGGATCCCAATCAATTACCCTAGGCACCTCTACATCTTTCGTTACTAATTTAAATTTATTACTTTGGTATGCCGGGTAATCTCTCCATCGTCTATCGAATCTCAGATTAGGATGCAACGTGTGTTCAGGAATCGTTGGGTATTCTACAGGCGGATGCATCGGAAATACTATGAATTCAGTAACAAATTGTAGCGGATCATAATAAGGTACATGTTGATCTGGCTGTTGTTGTGGTTCCTGTTGTGGTACTTGTTCTGGTTCATATTGCATTTCTGGTTCTGGTTCTGGAGCTGGAACAGGTCGTCTAGATGATGATGATGATGAACCTCCAGTATCGGCTCTCTGTAAAACACATTAAACACAAAATTTGTGCATCCAAATATGCATTAGTGTTAGCAAAATAACAACTTAAATTAACCACAATAACATGTTAAATCAAACTTAAACTTATACGCATTTTCACAATTTTTACAATTCTACACTTTTTCAAATAAGCACATATGAAAATGTAGATAAAGTTCATAAGCATTTAACTCAAATAACATGTCAAAATAGTCATTACTAATAATTAAACAAGTCTCAAATGGCAATTATATCAAATTAATCAAGTTCATGAATTTTGCAACTAAAAAGTCCACTTTAATCTTCAAAAATCATGTTTGGGATCAAAGTTTGGATCATTTAACTACCTAAACATGTTACACTACTTAATTTAGCAATAATTCATGACAAAAATTGGCCATAACCTGTTTATATCAAAAAGCGCCAAATTGCTCAAGAACACAAACCCTAGATTTCTAAAAATTTTGAAGTTTTTGGCTTCAAATCATGTTAAATAGCATCAATCTAGGTTATACATGCATAAAATAGTAACAATTTAACTCTAATTACACTAGAAACTAACAAAATCAAATTAGGAAAAATATAGCTCAAGAACACTAAAAATCAAATTTATAGAGGTTTAGGGGTGTAATTTTTACCTTTCTTGATAAACTTCTGAATAATTTCATATTTACAGCGGATTGTAGCGAGAAATTTGGTGAATTTTGGTGTTAAAATGATGAATTTAGAGGTGTTTGTGTGTGTATGTTCGTGTTTTGTGTGTGTGTGTGTGTGTTATGGAGACAGAAGCAGAACTCGCTGCCTTTTGTTTCTGGCCTGGAATCCAGCCTCATGCGATCGCATGAGGTTGGAGTTCACTTCCCATGCGATCGCATGGGGGTCCGGGTACAATACCATTGCCTTTTTTTATTTTATTTTATAAAACCCTATAACTTATAAAACATATAATTAATAAAATTTTAAAAATTTGTTTCTTTTTAGGATGAGGGCGTTTTAGATCGTTGTCCTAGTCCGTCCCTCGACAAAATTTTAAAATTTGTCATTTTTAAGCTCAATTTTAAAAGCAGAGATTTTTAGGTTTTTTTTTAAATGTTTTTGGCATACTTTAATTCAATAAGGCTAAAAATAATGATAATAAAAGTTCTCGTCCCTCCCTTGGGTAAAGCAATCTCGGTTCAACGACCTAGTCTTCAACTTACGACGAATTTTTAAAAATCAATTTTTTTAACTTAGCGAAATAAAGTAAATTTTTGTTTTTAAATTCACACCAAACTTAAATTTAAGATGCATAAAATTAAAAATTCATATTAAAAATTCACACCAAACTTAAATTATATTTTTGTTTTTATACATACAAACTTATATTAAAAATATTAATTTTTCAAATATTTACAATTTTAAATATATTGATTTAAAAAGTTTACAATATTATTTTAATATTAATTTTAAAAATAAAGTAAAAATAAAATTAAAAATCTTTTTGGTCTTTTATCCCACTTTAATCAATCAAATATTATCAAAAACATACTCCCCTCTTTTCGGTAAAGTAATTTCGGTTACATAACCTAGTTTAACTCATGACGAATTTTTGAAATATTTTAGGTTGATTGATTAAAGATATTTATACCTTAAGAATAAACGGTAAATTTCGCAGTGATGTAATAAATTTTTGTATGATATCAATAATTTCGGTCGCAAAACCTAATTTTATTGAGTACCAATTTAATACTTTATAGCGAACGATTTAGCGTTTATTATCAAAAGGTTAAAAACAATAAAAAATAAAAATAAAAATTGAAAACTGTTCAAACTTACCTGTGAAATAGAATTCTTAGTGACTTGCTTTAGCCCACTCATAAGATAGTCGAACTAATTGGTTTTCCATAGCTACATAGGCGTAACCTCGAGCATTTAATGTTTTTTCTTCTAAACATATGAACTGTCCGTCGCTGCATAAAGTAACAAATTCGGTATTGGAATATGTCTGATTCGTCGAGCATTTTCCTTCGTGTGACCATTTTCCGCATTTGTGACATCTTTCAAGGTGTCGTGCTCTTCTTTTCGCTGCGGATTTTGATTTTCCTTTACCAAATTGTAACTTATTATTTTCATTTCTGGATTCTTTTCTTACTCCGTCCAATTTACCTCTGATTAATGATACTATTTCACTTGGAAGGGTGTCATTATTACGTTTAGTGATCAAAGCGTGTAGCATTAGACCATGGTTTAGTTCACAGGAAGTCTTCATCTCGTAAAACCTAAAAAAAATAAAAATTCAGAATGGGGTGAGAAGACTAGTTCTTTAGGGTCTGCTAGGGAAAGACCATTCGGGTTCAATTCTCGGAAACTACACAAAAACAGAACATCTAACTCTAACAGAAATACATATTATCCTTTAAAGACTTGATTCTCCCCACACTTAGTTAGCTGTGGTGTCGAAATTGTGATTAACTTCATTGTCGAATTCCATCGGACTATCTACGTAGTGTTTAACTCTGTGACCATTAACTTTAAATTCAATCCCATTTGAATTTATTAATTCTATCGTTCCGTATGGGAAAACTCTTTTGACTATGAATGGTCCAGACCATCTTGATTTCAATTTTCCAGGAAATAGCTTGAATCGTGAATTGAAAAGAAGAACTCTATCTCCTTCTTTAAATTCTTTTAAACTTTTGATTCTTTTATCATGCCATTTCTTCGTTCTTTCCTTATAGATTAACGAATTTTCGTATGCTTCAAGTCTTAATTCTTCTAATTCGTTTAGCTGACTTAATCGTAGAAGTCCGGCTTCATGTAAATCAAGATTACATGTCTTCAAAGCCCAAAATGCTTTGTGTTCAATTTCTACTGGAAGATGACATGCTTTTCCGTAAACGAGTTTAAAAGGTGTGGTTCCAATTGGAGTTTTGTAGGCTGTTCTAAAAGCCCAGAGTGCATCCTCCAATTTCATGGACCATTCCTTCGGATTTGATCCTACGGTTTTCTCTAGAATACATTTTAAAGCTCGGTTGGTATTTTCAACTTGTCCACTTGTTTGTGGATGATATGCGGTGGAGATTTTATGAGTTACTCCATATCTTTTAAGAACTTTCTCAAGTTGATTATTACAAAAATGAGTACCCCGATCACTTATTAAAGCTTTCGGTGTTCCAAACCTTGCAAAAAGACGTTTTAAAAAGTTGACTACAACTCGTGCATCGTTAGTTGGGAGAGCTTGTGCTTCCGCCCATTTAGATACATAATCAATGGCAACGAGAATGTAGAGATTATTATGAGATTTTGAAAATGGACCCATAAAGTCAATACCCCAATTGTCAAATACTTCACATACTTGAATGACATTTTGTGGCATTTCATCACGTTGACTTATTTTTCCGGCCCTTTGACAAGCATCACAGGATTTGCAAAGAAGGTGTGCGTCTTTGAAAATTGTAGGCCAATAGAATCCAGCATCATAAACTTTTCTTGCTGTGAGTTGTGGCCCATAATGCCCTCCTGTTGGTCCTGTGTGACAATGGTTTAAGATTTGACTAGCTTCATCTCCGAATACACATCGGTGTATTATTCCATCGGGACAACTTTTAAACAAATGTGGATCTTCCCAGAAATAGTGTTTTATATCACTAAAGAATTTCTTTCGTTTTTGGTACGACAATCCTTTTTCAAGGAATCCACATACTAAGTAGTTTGCATAGTCTGCAAACCATGGAATTTTATTATAATCTATCTTCAATAGATATTCATCAGGAAAGTTGTCTTGTATGGCCGATTCATTTAGAACTTCTAATTCGGGAATTTCAAGACGAGAAAGATGATCAGCGGCGAGATTTTCTGCTCCCTTTTTATCTCGGATTTCAATATCGAACTCTTGTAAGAGTAAGATCTAACGGATTAATCTTGGTTTATCATCTTGTTTCGAAAATAGGTATCTAAGAGCAGAATGGTCGGTATAGACCACCGTTTTTGCTAGAACGAGATATGAACGAAATTTGTCAAAAGCAAACACAATAGCAAGGAGTTCTTTTTCAGTAGTTGTATAATTTTTTTGTGCTCCTTGTAACGTCTTACTAGCATAATATATAGGTTGAAATCGTTTTTCAATCCTTTGTCCTAAAACGGCGCCCTTTGCAAAATCACTTGCATCGCACATTAGTTCGAATGGTAGATTCCAATTTGGAGTTATCATGGTCGGCGCATTAGTGAGTTTTTCTTTAGGAATATTAAAAGATTTGATGCATTCATCTGAAAAGATGAATGGAGCATCCTTTTCTAGGAGTTTATTCATAGGAGTGGCAATTTTAGAAAAATCTTTTATAAAACGTAGGTAAAAACCGGCATGCCCTAGAAAACTCCTAACTCCTCTAACATTGGTGGGATGTGAAAGTTTAGCAATTACATCTACTTTAGCTCTATCCACTTCAATTCCTTCCTTTGAAATTTTATGACCAAGAATGATGCCTTCTTTAACCATGAAATGGCATTTCTCCCAATTAAGTACTAGATTTGATTGTTCGCATCTAATAAGCATTCGTTCAAGATTAACTAGACATGTTTCAAAAGTATCACCGAAGACTGAAAAGTCATCCATGAAAACTTCCATGCATTCTTCTATCATGTCGTGAAAAATCGCCATCATGCACCTTTGAAAGGTTGCAGGGGCGTTGCAAAGTTCAAATGGCATGCGTTTGTAAGCAAAAGTACCATAAGGGCACGTGAATGTGGTTTTCTCTTGATCCTCGGGTGCTATTGGAATTTGAAAATATCCGAAAAAACCATCAAGAAAACAATAGTAACTATTTCTGGCTAATCTTTCCAACATTTGATCAATAAAAGGTAAGGGAAAGTGATCTTTTCTGGTGGCGTCATTTAATTTTCTATAATCAATACAAACACGCCATCCTGTTACAGTCCTAGTAGGAATAAGCTCATTTTTTTCATTTGTAATGACAGTCATGCCACCCTTCTTAGGCACGCATTGAACTGGGCTTACCCATGGACTATCAGAAATTGGATAAATTAGAAATGCATCTAGCAGTTTAATAATTTCTTTCTTAACAACATCTTGCATATTAGGATTTAGTCTTCGTTGGCGTTGCACATACGTTTTATGACCTTCTTCCATAAGGATTTTATGTGTGCAATACGAAGGACTTATTCCTTTAATATCATGAATTTTCCATGCAATAGCTGGTTTATGAGCTTTTAGCACAGAAGTGAGCTGAGATTTTTCATTTTCAGTAAGAGAAGACGATATTATTACAGGTAATTCAGACTCACCATGTAAATAAGCGTATTCCAAATGGTTTGGAAGTGGCTTTAACTCTAATGTCGGTGGTTCTTCTATCGATGATTTGTATCGATATCTGTCTTCTTCTTTTAGCATTTGAATTTCTTCTGTTGTTGGTTCATATCCATTAGCCATAAGTGTAGCTATCATTTCAGTTTCATCAATTGGTTCAGTTCCTTCTCCTAAAGAACATTCTCCTGTTCCTTGTAATTCTGGAAATTCTTCTAACAATTCTGCATGTGATTCTATAGTTTGAATATAATAACATGTATCATCTGCAGATTGTGGTTGTTGCATGGCTCTATCAACAGAAAAGGTAACACTCTCGTCCTCTATACTTAGGGTCAGTTTCTTACCAAAGACGTCTATTATTGCTTTAGCCGTGTTTAAGAATGGTCTTCCTAAAATGAGAGGTACTCGAGAATCTTCTTCCATGTCAAGAATAACAAAATCTACTGGAAATACTAAAGTTCCAACTTTAACTAGCATATTCTCCATTATCCCTCTAGGATATTTTACTGATCTATCAGCTAGTTGTATGCTTATTCGTGTTGGTTTCAATTCTCCAAGGTCTAGTTTAGCGTATAGTGAATATGGCATTAGATTTATACTAGCACCTAAGTCTGCCAATGCTTCTATTGAACTAAGACTACCCAAAAAACATGGAATTGTGAAACTTCCTGGATCTGATAATTTTTCTGGTATCTTATTCAACAGCACTGCAGAACAATTAGTATTCATAGTAACAGCCGAGAGTTCTTCCATTTTCTTTCTATTTGTGATTAGATCTTTAAAAAATTTAGCATATCTAGGCATTCCTGAAATCACATCAATGAAAGGAAGATTTACATTTATCTGTTTAAACATATCCAAGAATTTGGATTGCTCGGCTTCAAGTCTCTCTTTTCTCATTTTACTCGGGTAAGGAAGTGGTGGTTGGTATGGTTTAACATAAGGTTTAGCCTTAACTGTGTTATCTTCATTAACCTTTTCAACTACCGGTTCTTTTTCCTTATCTTGATCAGATTGTGGTTCTTGTGGAGTAGGAATAGCATTATCAGAAATTACAGGTATTTCAGGTAGTTTAAGTGTGATACCACTTCTTGTGGTAATGACTTTAGCTGTTTCATTTCGGGGGTTAGCATTAATATCACTAGGTAGACTTCCCGATTTTCTTTCACCTATTAACCTTGCTAGGTTGCTCACTTCTTGTTCCAAATTTTGAATAGAAGCTTGTTGATTTCTAAATGCTTGAGCATTTTGTTCATTCGTTTGTTTCTGAGATGTGAAAAATTGAGTTTGAGATTCAACTAGCTTCGACATCATATCTTCTAAATTTGGCTTTTTATCATCGGTTTGTGGTGGTTTGTTTTGAAAATTAAGTCTTTGCTGGTTGTAAGTATTATTGGATACTTGTTGATTACTAGGACCTTGTTGGTTGTTGTATGGAACATTTCGGTTATAGTTCTAATTTTGATTGTAGATCGGTCTTGGCGGTTGATAATTATTCTTATAATTATTTTCAAGCCTTTGGTTTATGTATGAAACATTCTCTCTTTGTTCCATTGTTAGTTCAATACTGAGACAATCTTTTGTCAAATGTGATCATCCACACTGCTCACAACTAATTCGTATTGAGTGAATATCCTTTGTCATCTTTTCCATTCGTCTCTCGACAACATCTATCTTTGCAGAAATGGAATCTAAGTCATGGCTAGAATCGGCTCTAGCTGCTTTAGATGATCTAACGATATCTTTTTCTTGGTGCCACTCATGTGAGTGGGAAGCAGTGTTATCTATAATTTTATAAGCATCAGTTGCTGTTTTCTTCATAATAGAACCACCAGCTGCTATATCTATGTCTTTTCGTGTAGTGATGTCGCATCCTTGGTAGAATATTTGTACTATTTGACAAGTGTCTAAACCATGTTGCGGACATCCTCTCAACAATTTTCCAAATCTAGTCCAAGCCTCATATAAAGTTTCATTTGGCTTTTGTGTGAACGTAACAATTTCTCCTTGAAGTCTCACGGCTTTCGATGCCGGAAAGAATTGTTTAAGAAATTTTTCAACTAAAACGTCCCATGTATCAATCGCCCCTTCAGGTAACGATTCCAACCAATCTTTGGCTTCTCCCTTTAAAGTCCAGGGAAATAACATGAGATATATCTGTTCATCCTCAACTTCTCGAATTTTAAATAGAGTGCAGATCCTATTAAATGTACGAAGATGTTCGTTTGGATCTTCCTTCGGTGCACCACTAAATTGACATTGATTAGTTACCATGTGTAGGATTTGTCCTTTGATTTCATAATCTGGGGCATTAATGTCTGGTTGAGTAATTGCGTGACCTTGGCCAGTGCGTTTAGCTCTCATTCGGTCTTCCATACTTAGAGGTTCCAGATTTTCCATGATTGAATTTGTTGAATCTGAATCACTAGAGGATTCTGATTTAATGGTTCGTTCCTCAACAATCTCTGTTTGAATGATTGGTGGTTCCGTAGGAAAGATTAATGGTTCAGGATCTATGAATTGTCCCTGAATATTCTCCGGATTCTCAATTGTGAGGTCCGGTTCAAAAAATGGATTATCGGAAATTTGAATTGGAGTACTTGGTCGACTGGATGACGATTCTAAAGAAAAATCAACGGCGACAATATTTGCTAGATGTCTTGATCGAGTTACAGGTGGTGAACGTACAAAAGGTGGTGAACGTTTTGCTCGGTGCATTCACTGAATATCCTATTAGTTATAAAAATAAGAAAAATTATATAAGTTATCAAATTAATAGACTTTTCTGATTTTGCCCACGTTTTGAATAGCCAAAAGATGCAGCAGAGGGGCATGATTCGTTTGGTCTCAATATAATTGAGTACTGTTTGGCTCCAATAACCCGGTCCACGTACAAATCCAACTATTACTACGAACCAGAAAATTTTGATGTCTATCAATTTAACCACTTAAAATAATTTTTCGTAATTTAAAGAAATTTTAGAGAAGAAATAGAAAAAAAATCTAAGTCCTAAAACTATAATGTCGAGAAATAAGAAAGAAAAAGAGCGCGTCGAAAAAGGTCGAAAAAAAAATCATAGGTGTCCTAAACTAAAAATAAGAAAGTAGCGCGTCGAAACTTAAAAAGGAACTAAAAACTAAGAATTAAAAGTTGCGTCTAAAAATATTAAAGCTTAAAAGAAATATTATATCCCAAATGAAAATAACTTAAAAAGGTACTAAAAACTTAGAACAGCGTCGCAAAATTCTAAAGCACCTAAATCTGTGTCTAAAGAAAAAGCACTTAAGGGATTTTACGGCAAAGCCTAAAAATCTAGAAGTCTTTCAAAAGTGTAATTGTAAGCATTTTTGTTAAGTAGAAGTATTTTGATAAGTGTCTTGAAGTCTTTCAAAAGTGTATGAATACATATTAAAACACTACATGTATATGCATTTTAACTGAGTCGTTAAGTCATTGTTAGTCGTTACATGTAAATGTTGTTTTGAAACCTTTAGGTTAACGATCTTGTTAAATGTTATTAACCCATTAGTTATTATATCTAAAGAGATGTTAAATTATTACATTATTATGATATTATGATATATTAATATATCTTAGTATGATATATATACAGTTAAATGTTGTTACAACGATAATCGTTACATATATGTCTCGTTTCGAAATCATTAAGTTAGTAGTCTTGTTTTTACATATGTAGTTCATTGTTAATACACTTAATGACATGTTTACTTATCATTTATCATGATTAAACATAGTGTATCAATATCTTAACATGATTCATATGTATTTAGTAAAACGTTGTTATAACGATAATCGTTATATGTATCGTTTCGAGTTTCTTAATTCAATAAACTCAATTTTATTTATATAACTCATTGTTAAAATACCTAATGAGATACTTACTTATCATAATATCATGTTAACTATATATATATATATATATATATATATATATATATATATATATATATATATATATATATATATATATATATATATATATATATATATATATATATATATATATATATATATATCCATATATATGTCATCATATAGTTTTTACAAGTTTTAACGTTCGTGAATCACCGGTCAACTTGGGTGGTCAATTGTCTATATAAAACCTATTTCAATTACTCAAGTCTTAACAATTTTGATTGCTTAACATGTTGGAAACATTTAATCATGTAAATAATAATTTCATTTAATATATATATAAACATGGAAAAGTTCGTGTCACTACATTACGAAACCCTCGTCCCTTTGACGACGTTACAACATGCTGTCTTGTCAATGGCCACAACGGTTATGTTCCATAAGACCAAGGATGGGAAGTAGTCTTAGTATAACCAGAATGCATGACTTGTTTCTGGACTTATGAATTACGTGTTTTTATTGCCTTTGCTGAACGACTTGCGTATTAACTAGGATTGTTGTCACAACTATTTTGTATCAAAGTTATTGTGTGCTATATTTCATGCTATATGTATAATAGCGGTATTGTAAGTTTGTAAAATATTGTATAAAAGTTTGAACGCGAAATATTATTATAATCAGTTTTTCATATAGAATTGTAGTAGTTGAATTGTATGTTAGCTACTAAGTATGAACTTAACGGGTAGGTACGACCCGAATTAAAAATTATAAAATGCTAATATGAAGAAAAAGCTTTTATAAATAAGTTCATATTATGCTATGAAATACTATTGACTACTCTTAAAATTCTATATGATTAACTCAATTCTTTTGCCTATTTTTGAAGGAAATGGCACCGACTACTCGTCAGAATTTGAATATGAGCGAGGAAGATTTCTGTGCATTCCTTGCCGCAAACATAGCCGCAGTTCAGGTTGCGATGCAAAACAACAACAATAACTCTGGGTCTAGTAGTGGAGTTAACTCCATAGGAAACCGTGTAGGATGCTCCTACAAGGCTTTCACTGCCTGTAAACCTCTCGAATTTGATGGAACTGAAGGACCAGTTGGACTGAAATGATGAACCGAGAAGGTTTAATCTGTGTTTGCTATAAGCAAATGTGCCAAAGAAGACAGGGTTAAATACGCCACGCATACTTTCACAGGTACTGCGTTAACATGGTGGAACACCTACCTCGAACAGGTGGGACAAGATGCTGCTTACGCACTACCGTGGCCAGCATTCAAACACTTAATGAATGAGCAGTATCGTCCCAGAAATGAAGTCACTAAGCTCAAGACAGAGCTTAGAGAATTACGAGCGCAAGGATTCGATATTACCACATACGAACGACGATTCACAGAGTTGTGTTTATTGTGTCCAAGAGTGTTCTAAGATGAAGAAGAGCAGATCGATGCGTTTGTAAAAGGGTTACCAGAGAGAATTCAGGAGAATGTGAGTGCGAGCGCGCCTACCTCAATGCAAAAGGCAAGTTGAATGGCTCACAAACTTATAAATCAGATCGAGGGGAGGATTAAAGAGCAGGCGACCGAGGAGGCCAAAATGAAACAAGTCAAGAGGAAGTGGGAAGAAAACAGTGACAAGGGTCACCAACACAACAACAGTAACTATCGCTTCAACAGTCAGCCCAACAATCACAACTACAATCGCACCATTTTTCGCAAAAACAAACGCAACAACAACCATCTCAACAACAACAACTACAACAACCGTTCCAACAACAATAACAACCACAACAACAACAATCTCAGCAATAACAATAAGGGGCAGAAACCGTGCCAGAGGTGTGAAGGATACCATCCGAATGGGTTCTGCACGACATTTTGCACCAAGTGTAAGAGAAATGGTCATAGTGCGATGAAGTGTGAAGTCTACAGACCAATGACCAACAGAATTAAAAGAACAAATAATGTCGGAACAAATAATGTCGGAACAAATAATGCAGCCATTATTTGTTATGGATGTGGGAAACCGGGCCACTTCAGGACTAACTGCCCGAACCAAGGGAATACTAATGGGCAAGACCACAGAAGAGTCTTCAATATTAATGCGGCACAAGCACAGGAAGACCCGGAGCTTGTTACGGGTACGTTTCTTATTGATGAAAAACCTGCTTATGTTTTATTTGATTCGGGTGCGGATAGAAGCTATATGAGTAGAGATTTTTGTGCTAAATTGAATTGTCCATTAACGCCTTTGGATAATAAGTTTTTACTCGAATTATCAAACGGTAAATTTATTACAGCGGATAAAATATGTCAGAACCGAGAAATTAAATTAGTTAGCCAAAAGTTTAAGATTAATTTGATATCAGTAGAGTTAGGGAGTTTCAATGTGATAATTGGTATGGATTGGTTGAAAAAGGAAAGAGCAGAGGTTGTATGTTACAAAAACGCGATTCGCATTGTACGCGAAAAAGAAAAACCCATAATGGTGTACGGAGAAAAGAGCAACGCGAAGTTAAATCTTATTAGTAGCTTGAAGGCGCAAAAACTAATAAGAAAAGGTTGCTATGTCATTTTAGCACACATCGAGGAAGTCAAAAAAAGAACATCAGTGATGTTCCCGTCCCAAAAGAATTTCTCGATGTATTTCCGAAAGAGTTACCGGGACTACCTCCACATCGATCCGTTGAATTTCAAATAGATCTTGTACCCGGAGCTGCACCAATAGCTCGTGATCCATACAGACTCGCACCCAGCGAAATGAAGGAATTACAAAGCCAATTACAAGAACTTTTAGAACGCGGTTTCATTCGACCAAGCACATCACCATGGGGAGCTCCTGTTTTGTTTGTCAAGAAGAAAGATGGTACATTTAGATTGTGTATCGACTACCGAGAGTTGAACAAAGTTACCATCAAGAACCGTTATCCACTACCGAGAATCAACGACTTATTCGATCAACTGCAAGGTTCGTAGGTTTATTCGAAGATCGATTTACGTTCTAGGTATCATCAAATGCGGGTGAAGGAGGATGATATTCCAAAGACTGCATTTAGAACACGTTATGGTCATTATGAGTTTATGCTAATGCCGTTTGGTTTAACTAATGCACCAGCCGTGTTCATGTACCTCATGAATCGAGTGTGTGGACTATACCTTGATAATTTTGTCATTGTTTTCATCGATGACATACTCATCTACTCAAAGAATGATCAAGAGCACGAAGAACATTTGAGAAAAGTGCTAGAGATGCTGAGGAAAGAAAAACTGTACGCTAAGTTTTCAAAGTGTGCATTTTGGTTGGAAGAAGTTCAATCCCTCGGTCACATAGTGAACAAAGAAGATATTCAGGTGGATCCGGCAAAGATTGAAACCGTTGAAAAATGAGAAACCCCGAAAACTCCGAAGCATATACGTCAATTTTTAGGATTGGCTGGTTACTACTGAAGATTCATCCAAGATTTTTCCAAATAGCAAAACCCTTGACTGCATTAACGCATAAAGGGAAGAAATTTGAATGGAAGGATGAGCAGGAGAAAGCGTTTCAATTGTTGAAGAAAAAGTTAACTACGGCACCTATATTGTTATTGCCTGAAGGGAATGATGATTTTGTGATATATTGTGACGCCTCAAAGAAAGGCCTCGGTTATGTATTAATGCAACGAACAAAGGTAATTGCTTATGCGTCTAGACAATGGAAGATTCACGAGCAGAATTATACGATGCATGATTTGGAATTAGGCTCGGTTGTTTTTGCATTAAAAACTTGGAGACACTACTTATATGGGGTCAAAAGTATTATATATACCAATCATAAAATTCTCCAACATATATTTAATCAGAAACAACTAAACATGAGGCAGCGTAGGTGGATTGAATTGTTAAATGATTACGATTTTGAGATTCATTACCACCCGGGAAAAGCGAATGTGGTAGCCGACGCTTTGAGTAGAAAAGACAGAGAACCTATGCGGGTAAAAGCTATGAATATAATTATTCGTACTAACCTTACTACTCAAATAAAGGAGGCGCAACAGGGAGTTTTAAAAGAGGAAAATTTGAAGAATGAAATACCCAAAGAATATGAAAAACATCTTAATATTCGGGAAGACGGAACCCGGTATAGAGCTGAAAGAATTTGGGTACCAAAATTTGGAGATGTGAGAGAAATGGTACTTAAGGAAGCAAATAAAACCAGATATTCGATACATCCCGGAGCGGGGAAGATGTATAAAGATCTTAAGAAACACTTTTGGTGGCCGGGTATGAAAGCCGATATTGCTAAATACGTAGGAGAATGTTTGACGTGTTCTAAGGTCAAAGCTGAACATCAGAAACCATCAGGTCTACTTCAACAACCTGAAATCCCGGAATGAAAATGGGAAAACATTACCATGGATTTCATTACTAAATTACCAAGGACTGCAAGTGGTTATGATACTATTTGGGTAATAGTCGATCATCTCACCAAGTCAGCACACTTTCTGCCAATGAGAGAAGATGATAAAATGGAGAAGTTAGCACGACTATACTTGAAGGAAGTTGTCTTCAGACATGGAATACCAATCTCTATTATCTTTGATAGGGATGGCAGATTTGTCTCAAGGTTTTGGCAAACATTACAACAAGCATTGGGGACTCGTCTAGACATGAGTACTGCCTATCATCCACAAACTGATGGGCAAAGTGAAAGGACGATACAAACTCTTGAAGACATGCTACGAGCATGTGTTATTGATTTTGGAAACAGTTGGGATCGACATCTACCGTTAGCAGAATTTTCCTACAACAATAGTTACCACTCGAGTATTGAGATGGCACCGTTTGAGGTACTTTATGGCAGAAAGTGCAGGTCTCCGATTTGTTGGAGTGAAGTTGGGGATAGAAAAATTACGGGTCCAGAAATTACCCAAGAAACTACCGAGAAAATCACTCAATTCAACAACGGTTGAAAACCGCTCAAAGTCGACAAAAGAGCTACGCGGACAGTAAAAGAAAGGATATAGAATTTGAAATTGGTGACATGGTCATGCTTAAGGTTTCACCTTGGAAAGGCGTTGTTCGATTTGGTAAACGAGAAAAATTAAATCCGAGGTACATTGGACCATTCAAGATTATTGATCGTGTCGGACCAGTAGCTTACCAACTTGAGTTACCTCAACAACTCGCGGGTGTACGTAACACCTTCCATGTCTCGAATTTGAAGAAATGCTTTGCTAAAGAAGATCTCACCATTCCATTAGACGAGATTACAATTAACGAAAAACTACAATTCATTGAAGAACCCGTCGAAATAATGGATCGTGAGGTTAAAAGACTTAAGCAAAATAAAATACCAATCGTTAAGGTTCGATGGAATGCTCGTAGAGGACCCGAGTTCACCTGGGAGCATGAAGATCAAATGAAGCTGAAATACCCGCACCTATTTCCAGAAGATGCGTCAACACCTTCAACAACTTAAAATTTCGGGACAAAATTTATTTAACGGGTAGGTACTGTAGTGACCCGAATTTTTCCATGATTATATATTAAATGAAATTGATATTTACATGATTAAATATTTTCAATATGTTAAGCAATCAAACTTGTTAAGACTTGATTATTTGAAATGAGTTTCATGTAGACAATTGACCATCCAGTCGGCCTAATGATTCACGAACGTCATAACTTGTGATAATTATATAATCGTTTTATTTTATTTTTTATTATTTTTATTATATATATATATATATATATATATATATATATATATATATATATATATATATATATATATATATAAGAAGAAATACAATTAAATCAAAGATGTACAAGTAAAACATTATTTGCTACAGTAAAACACTATTTGCTACAGTAAATTTTCTCTTTGCTACAGTAAAATACTATTTTCTACAGTAAAATACTATTTGCTTCAGTAAACACAATTTACTCTTATTCAATCCGTATTCGTACTCGTACAATATCTAGCCTCTAGACGTATATACTATTGGTATATACACTTCAATGATCAGCTCTTAGCAGCCTTAATGAGTCACCTAAACATGTGGGAACCATCATTTGGCAACTAGCATGAAATACCTAACAAAAATACAAACTAATAGAACCTTATATTCAAGGGTAGGATCACGTTTTTCTTCACCAACCATAACACTTTCATTTTTCAACTTTCATGCATCAAACTTATCTCTCTCTTGTTCTCTCTTGATGTTCTAAGTGTTCTTCATCACCTTCATCAAAATCTAGCTCAATCTAACTCATAAATCCTGACCTAGATCAACTTACAAAATAACTACTCAAGAACACACCAAAAACACTTTCAAGTTTACTAGCTTACTTCTAATCTTGCAAATCCATTTCAAGTGATCATCTAATCTCAAGAAATCTTTCTTATTTACAGTAATATATCTTTCTAATTCAAGGTAATACTCATATTCCAACTTTGATTCAATTTCTATAACGATAACAATCTTATTTCGAGTGGAAATCTTACTTGAACTTGTTTTCGTGTCATGATTCTGCTTCAAGAACTTTCAAGCCATCCAAGGATTCTTTGAAGCTAGATCTATATTTATCATTTCCAGTAGGTTTACCTACTAAAATTAAGGTAGTAATGATGTTCATAACATCATTCGATTCATACATATAAAACCATCTTATTCGAAGATTTAAACTTGTAATCACTAGAACATAGTTTAGTTAATTCTAAACTTGTTCGCAAATAAAGTTAATCCCTCTAACTTGACTTTTAAAATCAACTAAACACATTTTCTGTATCTATATGATATGCTAACTTAATGATTTAAAACCTGGAAACACGATGAACACCGTAAAACCGGACATACGCCGTCGTAGTGAAACCGGGGGCTGTTTTGGGTTAGAAAAATTAAAAACTATCTTAATCTTTGAATTGGAAGTTTGTTTTCTGGAAAAATGATATTTCATATGAACATGATACTACATCCAAAAATCATGGTTAAACTCAAAGTGGAAGTATGTTTTTCAAAAATGGTCATCAAGATGTCGTTCTTTCGATGGAAATGACTACCTCTTTAGTAAATGACTTGTAACCTGTATTTCTAACTATAAACTAATACTTTTTCTGTTTAGTTTCATAAATTACAGTTCATTATGAAACCTTAGCAACTTGAATCACTCAAAACGGATTTAAAACGAAGAAATTATGGGTAAAACAAAATTGGAAAATTTTACTTGTTGTAGCTACGAAAAGTTTACAACAAATCTACACTAATCATATCCTAGCAAACTTATATTGTATTATACATGTATTTTAACATATATTATGTAATCTTGGGATACCATAGACACGTATACAATGTTTTGACATATCATATCGACCCATCTATATATATTATTTGGAAGAACCATAGACACTCTATATGCTGTAATGTTCGAGTTAGCTATACAGGGTTGAGGTTGATTCCAAAAATATATATACTTTGAGTTGTGATCTAGCCTGAGACGTGTATACACTGGGTCATGGATTGATCCAAGATAATATATATTGATTTATTTATGTACATCTAACTGTGGACAACTAGTTGTAGGTTACTAACGAGGACTGCTAACTTAACAAACTTAAATCATAAAAACGTAATAAAAATGTTGTGAATATATTTCAATCATACTTTGATATATATGTACACATTTGTTATAGGTTCGTGAATCGACCAGTGGCCAAGTCTTAATTCCAACGAAGGAAAAATCTGTGAAAGTGAGTTATAGTCCCATTTTTAAAATCTAATATTTCTGGGATGAGAATACATGCAGTTTTATAAATGTTTTACAAAATTGACACAAGTAATCGAAACTACATTCTATGGTTGAATTATCTAAATCGAATATGCCCCTTTAGCTTGGTAGCCTAAGAATTTGGGAACAGTACCCCTAATTGACGCGAATCCTAAAGATAGATCTATGGGCCTAACAAACCCCATCCGAGGTACGGATGCTTTAGTACTTCAATTTTTATACAGACGAGAGGATTCTGTTTTGGGGATATTCTATATGCATCTTGTTAATGTCGGTTACCAGGTGTTCATCATATGAATGATTTTACCTTAATGCAGACGAGAGGATTCTGCTTGAGAATTATGTTTATAAAATAAAATCTTGTGGTCTATTATTATTACAATTTGATATATATAGATTAAACCTATAACTCACCAACATTTTGTTGACGTTTTAAGCATGTTTATTCTCAGGTGATTATTAAGAGCTTCCGCTGTTGCATGCTAAATTAAGGATAAGAATTGGAGTCAGCATGCTTGTATAATATTGTTTAAAAACTGCATTCGAAGACTTACGTTATTGTGTAATATTATTGTAAACCATTATGTAATGGTCGAGTGAAAACGCTATATTTTAGATTATCATTATTTGATAATCTTCGTAATGTTTTAAACCTTTATCGATAAAATAAAGGTTATGGTTTGTTTTAAAAACGAATGCAGTCTTTGAAAAATGTCTCATATAGAGGTCAAAACCTCGCAACGAAATCAATTAATATGAAACGTTTATAATTGATATGAACGGGACATTTCATTAGGGGTGATGTTTCTTCTGTTTCTGTTAAGTCGGATGAAGGAGAGGCAAATCATGACTTTCCCAAGTACTCGAACCTCTCTGATACGGTTAAAAAGCGGTTAGATATGCAAGGTTTTAAGACTAGGTGCGGGTTGGAGAATAGTGATGTGGTGTTATCTTGTTCCAATATCAAAGATGTGTTATACGATCCAGATGTACCTACTGTTTCTTTTCATGTTTGTAGACCAGCATCACCTTCACGTTTGTTATTTAGTTTAACCGATGAATCTATGTTGGGCGAATTTTCTTTGGATCATGTTGTGTTTAACAGTGATGGCCTTATATAGGATGGATCATGAAGGTACTGATATTGAAGGTATCGTTCCTAAAACTGATAGTGATAGTGTTTGTGACTTTGAGAGTATAAAGAATAAATTGGCTAAGAAAAGTGTCGAGGTTATTTTGGAAAAAACGGCGAAGGCAGCAGGTGGAAGTCAAAGTAATGGTGTTGCTTTTTTAAGTGAAGATTGTGATAGTGATGGTGCTGGACCGCTATTAATAATGGTCCTTTAGACCCGTCAAATATGTAGGCGGTGGTAGATTTTATTGCGATTGTACCAACGATGCGTGTAGGGGTTTTTGTCGGGTTTAGATTTATTTTAATAAAAGGAAATTAAAAGACGAGGGTTATAAGGAGTTCGTGGCTAAAGAGGGTGATAAACGGGCACACAAAAGGAAAGCAAGAGAAGTCGCAAGTTCTGTTAGTTTTGTTGATAACGATGATGATGGGGATATTGAGAATTCGATCCAACAACTTTTCAAAGATGCTACTATGGATGAATATGGGGTCAGTTCTTCGGAACGCTGACAACACATCGTCGAAATAGGTTTTTACAAGACCTTGAAGATTGATGTATTATGCTCCTTCTATGGCAGTTTTGGTAGGTGATAAGAATGCGAATATTTTGACCTATAAAATTCTTAATCCTAATAGTAAGAATCGATCGGGAGACCATTGACGAGATAATGAAGAAGATTCCACGTTAGGGTGGTGCACCTTGTGTTTTTTTTTTCTTTTTTTTTTTGGTTGGCGTCGTTTTAGTGTTGGTTAGATTTGTATTTCGTAGGTATAGAGCGGGGTTTGGTTGGTTTTGGTGCTTTTTCTTTCTTAGTTTGGTTTGGCTCGGTTTTAGATAGCGGATATGATCGTGTTTTCTAGTTTCGAGCCTATATCCTTTCGTTTTATGTATTTTGTTCGGTTTTCTCATCTTTTAATGAGGCAACCTTTTAATATTAATCGTTTTTGTAGCAAAAAAAATTCATGAGGCTTAAACTTTCAACTTCTTGATTAAAGAGCTCATCGTATATCTCTCCTCATATATCGTTAGATTATAAGTAATGTAGATTTTATGATATATCGTTAGATTATAAGTAATGTAGTTTTTATGAAAGGAAAATAATGTAGTTTATGACTCCCTTCGTTCCTATTTAATTTTTCACAGACAAAAAAACACACAGTTTAAGAACTGTTATCATCACCTTGTACTTTTTGTTCATTTTTCTGTTTTATCCTTGCTTTTTACCCTACTTTTTTATTTTACATAATAATATAAGAGTAACTTTACCTTATTTTCTTATCTATCATCTATTTTTAAAACAGAGAGAGTACAAACGTCATGTGTTCTGCTAATAGTATTTTTCTTGGTCCCATGTATTATATATATGCGGATTCACATAAAACTTCGCATAGGAGAGATCCAAAAGAACTTAGCTCAATCTGCTTGTAGACTGAGCTCTGATCGTGTAAAAAAGTTAGAACATATATTTTTTCACGTGGCTCGGTGTGAAAAAAGTACGTTTATTTTTTTTACATAGACTAAGCCACACATACACATGAACAACGTGAATTTCTTTTTCAAAACTTCCAAAAACAAAATTAATATTTTTTTTTTTTTTTGTTTACTTAGACTAACGTCCGTACACAGCCTGAGGAAGTTCTCTATGTTTTCTATTAGAGAAGAAAAAAATAAATGACCATTCGATAATTGTTTATCTACGTTGTCTATTTAAATTGTGAGATTTTCACTGAAAACAAGGCTTAAACCATTTATTTAATTTAACTACACTCTAAATATGGTATTTCATGTTCAAATGCTATTGGTCCATACCCCAACAAATCACTGAGAAACCATTCTTGCTAATTTAAGAAGGGCAAATTGTCCAAAAATGTAATATAAAAGTCATTTTTTCTCGATAAAGGGTATATCCGTTTTTTTCTTGCCTACAAAGAAGTCTGATTACAATTTAGTGTGTAAAAGGGTGTCTGATTGAAATATAGTGTCAATTGGGGTAACATGTGACACCGTGGATTTTTTTTATAATTTTTATTGGTGATGTGTATTTACATGTCATAATTTATTTAACGACTAGCATTTTAACATTTTTTTTTTATTTTTACAATTTAGTGATGTGTCTGTCTTTTTCATTTGTTCCTATCAACTACATAACTTGTACAATTATAAAAAAAATTCTAATCATTTGTCCTTCTTTCTGCTAAAATTTGAAGATTGCATTTCAGTCTCTCACAAATGAAAAAGACTCACGTATGCCTTGGTTTCAGTATCTAAATCAAACTAATTGCAAGTGAGAGAAGATAAAAAGAATAAAAAAAACTATATAAATTAAGTCATGAAAGGAATTGGGAGTGGGATTGCAACAACGAATTTAATTACAAAATATACAACAATTGGTTGGACGAATTGCATGGCCAGATCTCGATTCTCTCGCTGTTGACGGTGACCGCCGTTCGTCGGAGAAGACGACCGAGTATTACTATCAAATCCGACCACCACCGTCGTTGACGGTGACCGCATATGGTCAAACAACAGAACTTTTGGAACGGGTTGATTTGGATTTATGAATCTGAAGTTTCAATTTGGGTTTATTTGTGTAAATTGGATTTGTATTTATGAATTTTATCTTTTAATTTGGGGAAGAATGATTATGAAGATGGTGTACAGATCTAGGAATAATCATATGGGAATAATATGATCTAGGAATATATTGCTTGCTTTTCAAAAAAAAAAAAAAAAATTTGATGGATGATGAAGATGAAGATAATCGGTGCTGGATCGTTGTTTGACAACATTAATTTTTTTTTTTTGGTAATAATTTAAAATTGAATAAAATAGTATTAATGAATTAATGATGTGGCAATGAAAATATCACACTTGAAATATTAATGATGATTTAGTTGACATGGAATTTACACATAAGCAACAAAAATAAAAATTCATTTTGAAATATTGACATGGAATATACATGTAAGCATAAAATAATATAATACAATGACACGTGTCAGATATTACCTCAATTGCAACTATTTTTCAATCACACACCCTTTTACGCACTAAATTGAAATCATACTCCTTTATGGGCAAGAAAAAAACGGATATACCTTTTATTGAAAAAAAGTGGCATTTATGTTACTTTTTTGGGCAATTTACCCATTTAAAAAACAAGATAAATATAAATAAGTGTTATAATAATAATAATAATATAGATATGGATAGTCAATTTTGGTGTATACATATAGTCAATTTTGGTACACAAAGTATGTATTTTTATATTAAGATTTTAGGCTATAAATACTCATGAATGCAAGCATTAAACTTGTACCATTTCTCACACTTACAAAGTGTTTCTTTCTTTCTCTCCATTATCATCTTTGTTCTTACACTTCATTATTAGTATTCTAAATCAAGAATCAAATCACTAAAGGTAGTTATAAGCCTACTGAATTATAACATCAAGAATCAAACCACTAAAGGTAGTTATAAGCCTACTGAATTATAACATCAAGAATCAAACCACTAAAGGTAGTTATAAGCCTACTGAATTATAACACGTTATCAGCACGATAATCTTAATACTAAATATGGTTGGCTCTGCCACCAAAATGATATATGGTCGGTTATACCACCAAAATGATATATGGTCGGTTATACCACCAAAATGATATATGGTCGGTTATACCACCAAAATGATATATGGTCGGTTATACCACCAAAATGATATATGGTCGGTTATACCACCAAAATGATATATGGTCGGTTATACCACCAAAATGATATATGGTCGGTTATACCACCAGAATGATATAGGTCGGTTATACCACCTGAAAAAATATATGGTCGACACTGTCGCCAAATTTTCATTTATGTTTACTAATATTTATATTTTTGTTATATAACATTTATTTATGATTGCTTACACATGGTCGACACTGTCACCTACTTATCATTTATGTTATATTAAATTTATGTTTAATGTTTATATACTTATGAATATAAATTGACTCTAATTTATCATGATGTTTGTTTTAATTTTTGATAATAGAAAATGTCGAATCTGGAAAAGCTTAAATTTACTCCTTTAGAATCAACTGGAAACAACTACATGCCATGGGTTATAAAAGTAAAAATGCATCTTAAATCAATGGGCATTCTTGAAACCATAAATGAAAACAACACTTGTTCTGAAAAAGAACAAGCTACGGCATGTTGCTTTATTCATCAACATATTGATGAATGCTTACAAAATAATTATGTGACTGTAGAAGATCCCCATGTTTTATGGGAAGGTCTCAAAAGCAGATTCAATAATCAAAGAGAAATTTTACTTCCAGCTGCAATGGAACAATGGAGAACATTAAGGTTTCAAGACTTTAAGAAAGTAAATGAATACAGCTCAGCTCTGTATAATACATGTTCACAACTTAAATTCTGTGGACATGAAATTAGTGATGCAGACATGATGGAGAAAACTTTCTCCACAATGAATGCTGCAAACATCACAGTGCAAAGAAATTTGAGAATGCTAAAGTTCAAAACATATCCTGAACTTAATTCATATCTCTTAGTTGCAGAGCAAAATGATGAGCTATTAATGAAAAATCAGCAATCCCGTCCTACTGGTACACTTGCAATCCCTGAAGCAAATACTGCAAATAATTATAAACAGGGACAAGGACGCGGGCAAGGTCGTGGTTATAATAACCATCACCATCATCATGCCAAAAGCCATAACTATGGTAGAAACCATCCTTATGGTAATGGTAATGGGCGTGGACGTGGTCGTGGTCGTGGCCGTGGTGGTCAAAGAAATAGTAATCCACGAAAATATAAATATCAACCACAAAACAAGCCCATTAAACAAGATGTTGAAGAAAATTCTTCTAAAAATTCTGAAGAATCTTGCTACAGATGTGGTAGAATGGGCCACTGGGCTAATACTTGCCGAACATCTAAACATCTTGTTAAGATGTATCAGGATTCGCTGAAAGGTAAAGAAAAGGAAGTAAATTTTGTGGATAATATTGATCCAACAGTCACTGAGAAACCATCTGATTTATATGAAGATTTCTTGAATGTTTAAGTTGTGTGTCTTTTGAAAAATAAACGATTTAATATCGTCTGTCTTTGTCATTATGTTTGCTAAATGTTTCAGTACTATCTATTTGCGTTTAAAATATTGTGTAATATTAATGTACTCACTATTTATTTCTTATATATGAAGTTCAATATGAATTTTGCTGGAATACAACATCAATCAAGTGGTGGAGATCTCTGTATAGCAGACAGTGGAACTACACACACTATACTTAAATCCGAGAAATATTTTATTGATCTAAAACCAACGGAAGGAACTATACATACAATATCAGGACCTGCTAACTTGATAAAAGGGATAGGAAAGGCAAATTTCATACTACCAAATGGTACAAAATTTTTAATAAATGATGCCTTATTTTCTCCCAAGTCAAGCAGAAATTTATTGAGTTTCTCCGACATATACCTTAACGGGTATGATTATCAGTCAGTGACAACAGAAAATGAGAAATATTTAAGTATCACTGACAAGAGTCATGTGGTTGAAAAACTGCCAAGACTTAGTTCTGGATTACATTATACACATATAAATGTACCAGAAATACATATGGTAGTTAACGAAAAATATATTGATCCTGGTGTATTCAGTTTATGGCATAACAGATTAGGCCATCCAGGATCAACAATGATGAAAAGGATTATTGAATGTACTCATGGACATCCACTAAAGGATAGAAAAATCCATCATGATACAATGGTTCCATGTACATCTTGCTCTCTTGGAAAATTGATAACTAGACCCTCACCACTTAAGGTTGAGAAAGAATCACCAATGTTTCTTGAAAGAATTCAAGGTGATATATGTGGACCAATTCATCCACCATGTGGACCATTTAGATATTTCATGGTTCTAATAGACGCATCTAGCAGATGGTCTCATGTTTGTCTGTTATCAAGCCGTAATGTGGCATTTGCAAAATTTCTTGCCCAAATTATTAAATTGAGAGCTCATTTTCCTGATTACACCATTAAAAGGGTGAGACTTGATAATGCTGGTGAATTTACATCTCAAGCATTTAATGACTATTGCATGTCTATAGGAATTGTTGTTGAACATTCTGTTGCTCATGTGCATACACAAAATGGTTTAGCCGAGTCATTGATTAAACGTTTACAATTAATCGCTAGACCATTGATAATGAGAACAAAACTCCCTGTATCTATATGGGGTCATGCAATTTTACATGCTGCTGCATTGATTCGCATCAGACCAAGTGCAAGTCATAAATATTCCCCCCTACAACTTGCTTTTGGTCAAGAGCCAAATATTTCCCATCTTAGAACATTTGGTTGTGCAGTGTATGTTCCAATTGCGACACCACAACGTACAAAAATGGGTCCTCAAAGGAGGTTGGGAATATATGTTGGATATGAAACATCTTCAATATTAAGGTATATTGAACCTATGACAGGTGACGTTTTTACAGCACGTTTTGCTGATTGTCATTTTAATGAAACATTGTTCCCTAGATTAGGGGGAGAAATGAAAAATAAAGAAAATGATGTTTCATGGTGTGAACCTCAATTAAAGTATCTTGATCCTCGCACAAAAGAATGCGAGACAGAAGTTCAAAAGATAATGCATATACAAGAACTTGCAAATCAATTTCCTGATGCATTTACAGATACAAAAACGGTGACAAAATCATATATACCAGCAGTAAATACTCCAGCTCGAATTGAAATTCCAAAAGCTGGCAATAACGTCACTCATGAATCTTTGCCACGTCAGAAACGTGGAAGACCAATCGGTTCAAAGGATAAAAATCCTCGAAAAAGAAAATCAGCTGATAATGAAGTAAAAGAAAGTGTTCAAGAAGAACCACAAATCAGTACTCCTACTGCAGAGGAGATTGATGATGTCAATACAGAAATTGCAATCAATTATGCATATTCAAAAATATTATGGAACCGAAATGAAATGAAAAATCTTGATGAGAAATTTTCATTTAATGTTGCATATGACATCATGAATAATGATGATGATCCAGAACCAACATCTATGGTTGAATGTCAAAATAGACATGATTGGGCTCAATGGAAAGAAGCAATACGAGCTGAATTAGAATCACTCAATAAAAGAAAGGTTTTCGGATCCATCATTCTCACTCCTAAAGATGTGAAACCTGTAGGATACAGATGGATTTTTGTCCGAAAAAGAAATGAGAAAAATGAAGTTACAAGGTATAAAGCTAGACTTGTAGCTCAAGGTTTTTCTCAAAGACCAGGAATTGATTATGAAGAAACTTATTCCCCTGTTATGGATGCAATTACTTTTAGATACTTAATCAGCCTGGCAGTTTCTAAAAATTTAGAAATGCATCTCATGGATGTTGTGACTGCTTATCTATATGGATCACTTGATAGTGATATATATATGAAGATACCTGAAGGATTTAAGGTACCAGAAGCATCAAATGCAAAACCCAAAGAAATGTATTCGATTAAATTACAAAGATCTTTATATGGGTTAAAACAATCGGGACGTATGTGGTATAACCGATTAAGTGATTACTTGATAAGCAAAGGGTATACAAATAATCTTACTTGCCCTTGTGTTTTCATTAAGAAAACAACATCCGGATATGTGATCATAGCTGTTTATGTTGATGATCTTAACATCATAGGTACAAATAAAGAGACCCATGAAGCCATTCAACTTCTAAAGAAAGAATTTGAAATGAAAGATCTCGGAAAAACCAAGTATTGCCTTGGTTTACAAATTGAGCATATGCCTAATGGTTTACTTGTACATCAAACAACATATACTGAAAAGATTTTGAAACGTTTCAATATGGACAAGGCAAAACCATTAAGTACTCCTATGGTTGTTAGATCACTCAATGTTGAAGCTGATCCATTTCGTCCATGTGAAGATCAAGAAGACATTCTTGGACCAGAAGTACCATATCTTAGTGCAATTGGAGCTCTTATGTATCTTACAAATTGTACAAGACCTGACATTTCTTTTGCAGTTAATTTGTTGGCAAGGTTCAGCTCTGCTCCTACCAAAAGACACTGGAATGGGATCAAACACATATTTCGATACCTTCGAGGAACTACTGATTTAGGATTATTTTATTCTAACGAATCAAAACAAGATTTGGTTGGTTATGCAGATGCAGGTTATTTATCTGATCCATATAAAGCTAAATCTCAAACTGGATATGTATTCCTAAATGGAGGTACTGCAATATCATGGCGTTCTCAAAAACAAACACTTGTTGCTACATCGTCAAATCATGCCGAAGTGATTGCATTACATGAAGCTACTCGAGAATGTTTTTGGTTGAGATCAATGACACAACTCATTACTGATTCTTGTGGACTAGAACGCGATAAAAGTCCAACAACTATCTATGAAGATAATGCAGCTTGCATAGCACAGATGAAAGAAGGGTATATCAAAAGTGACCGAACAAAACACATACCACCTAGATTCTTCTCATACACTCAAAATCTCATTAAGGACAGCCAGATTGAAATGAGATATGTGCAATCTAGCAAAAACTCTGCTGATCTTTTCACGAAAGCACTTCCAACTGCTATTTTCAGAACACACGTTCATAACATTGGCATGAGACATGTTCAAAAGATGTAACAGCTGAAGCGATGTCTACTTGAGGGGGAGTCAACTCCATGCTGCACTCTTTTTCCCTTAGCTAAAGTTTTTTCCCACTGGGTTTTCTTTAGCAAGGTTTTTAACGAGGCAGTAATTTATAGTTGATCTTCAACAAAATAAAATTGCTATCCAAGGGGGAGTGTTATAATAATAATAATAATATAGATATGGATAGTCAATTTTGGTGTATACATATAGTCAATTTTGGTACACAAAGTATGTATTTTTATATTAAGATTTTAGGCTATAAATACTCATGAATGCAAGCATTAAACTTGTACCATTTCTCACACTTACAAAGTGTTTCTTTCTTTCTCTCCATTATCATCTTTGTTCTTACACTTCATTATTAGTATTCTAAATCAAGAATCAAATCACTAAAGGTAGTTATAAGCCTACTGAATTATAACATCAAGAATCAAACCACTAAAGGTAGTTATAAGCCTACTGAATTATAACATCAAGAATCAAACCACTAAAGGTAGTTATAAGCCTACTGAATTATAACAATAAGATTATTTCTAAAGCCTAGTAGATATCTATTTGCAGATGAATTTTGGATTGTTAACTTTTTCTCATAAAATATACTTTTACGGGCTTAATAGAACAAACACAAATAATGACAGGTCCAGCTCATGTGGTATTATTGGGTGACTTGACAAATATAAAATAAATAAATTCTATATTTATAATACTTTATTGAGACTTCTAAACATAATATTTTATTGGGCTTAATACCCAAACTGGGTTTTTCTGTCCTTAGTTGATTGATGCATTGGGTCATTTCTTATGAGCCCCATAGAATGGCCGGGCCTGAACAATGGGTTGATTCCTAATAACATCTGAAAGTTTTATACAACACTTTTAACAATAACAATATCTTTAGTCTCATTTTTTTATTTTTTATTTTTTGGGTAAAGAGATTACCCCGATGAATATTATTAAAAATAATAAAAGAATCGAAACAGAAAGGACCGGGAGCTTCAAGAAAGCCAAGAAGCTACAGACAAACGTCACAACCAAAAAACAAGACAGGCACGCAGGTCAAAAAAACCAAAAATAAAATTACATGTGCCAGTCAGATTTCATATCATCAACTCCTCTTGATCTCTTGAACCGAATGAATAACAGCTTTAAACGAACCGTAGAGTAGATATCATCAAACAGCTTCACTTCAGTTCTATGAGACTTCTTGAAAATCCGATTATTTCGCTCTTGCCAAATGAAATAAACTGAGGCTGCAAAAACAAGTTTCACCACTATAATAGATGACAAGTTACGAGACCTGTACAAGCCCAAAGAGGACGTGATCACTTGCCAGTTGTTGCTGTTAATGGGCAACCGAATCATACACCTAGCTCTCTCCCATACTTTAGAAGAATAGATACAATCAAAAAAACAAATGGGAATGAGAATCTTCACAACTCTTACAAAGAGGACTGTGATGGCCCCGTTAAGTTCCCTTAATGGCTCCGTCACTTGGTCCAACAGCTTGATCGAAATTTAAATTAATTTATTAAACAACATTGCAGTCTTTAACCAAAAAGTTTTCCAAAAAGAAAATTTACCAAAATAAGTAGTTCTAAACAACTCAGCTTACTAAATAACCAAAGTTGACCAAAACATGTCAACAAAACCCACAAGTTTAATTAACCAAAAGAATGCAAAGTTTTAAATGTTTATCAAAATCTGCCCAATGAATGCAGACCCTCTAACACAGCGGAAGCCCAAACAAATCAAGTACCTGTGAAAACATGCGAGTAAACTGTCAACAAAAATGTTGAGTGAATTATAGGTTTAAATAAACATATAAACTTTAGACCACAAGATTTAAAAATGTTAGAAAACATTAAAATATTATTCCATTATCTATGAGTCACCTGGTAACCACTTAACCATTTCCATACCCTTACCAAACACAATATATACACTGAACATTTGTATCTTCAAATAAATACGAAGTACTATACATTCCGATTATAAATTGCAAGCGCGACTAGCTCGAAATGGGGCTATCAAGCCCGATAGATCTATCCATAGGATTTGCGTTCACTAGTAGAAACCAGTGATTACAGTTACCAGACTATGAAATATTTTCGTTCAACTCATAATGAATAATTTAAATTTAATTGCCACTTGTGTCTAAACGTAAAACAAAAATGCATGTAATCACATCCCAAAAATACTTTAAAAAGTATGAAAAACGGTACTATAACTCACCTTAACGTAAACGAAGTAGTACCACAAAAATGTGAACTGCACGAAGTAAAGTGATCAAGAATGATCACAACGCCGACCTATAAATAAAGCAGGTCGATATAAATAACTAACATATGCCAAGTCTTAGTATGATAGCTATAGTACTTGTTGCAAGTAGACATAGAACAACACTCAGTATGCTTCGGTTTGATCAGGACAGCGTAAGGACACGTACTTTCTATTTTTAGCAGGTTTCCATTTTTTGGAAAGTTTCTATTTTTGGAAAATTTCTATTTTTGAAAAGTTTCTATTTTTGAAAAGTTTCTATATTTGAAAAGTTTCCATATTTAGAAAGTTACTATATTAGGAAATTTTCTATTTTTAGAAAGTTTTTAAGTTAGGAAAGTTTCCTTAATTAGAAAGTCAACACAAGTCAACTGAAAGTCAAAGTCAACCAAAAGTCAACTCAAAAGTCAACCTTGGTCAAACATAGTCAACATTAATTTTTAAAGTATAAGTTATAATAATAATATAAGTTATAATGCTATTTAAAGTCATATATGTATAATTATGTCATAACATAAGTTTAATTAAATTAAATTGAATTAATTGTGTTAACATAAGTTTAAATGATATAATTAATATAACATAAGTATTTAATTAATTAATTAAATATTAGTCATAACATAAGTATTATTAATTAATAATAATTTTTAATCATATCATAAGTATTGTTAATTAATAATGAATTATTAATCATATCATAAGTATTTAATTATAATTATTAAACCATAAGTATTTAATAATTAAATTGTAATTAATTAATAACTAAGCCTTATAATAATTAAATAATTAATTAATCTTTATTATAAGTCTTATAATAATAATCTCATAACATAAGTTTAATACTTATCATAAGTATTTTCCATTAATAATAAAAGTATTATTAATCATAAGTTTAATTAAATGTTTAATTAAATCATAAGATAATTAATAAATGATATAATAAATATATATATCATAAGTCTTAAATTAAATTAATTACTTTCATATCATAAGTAATTTAATAATAATGAAAATCATCATTTATATCATAAGTTAGATGTTATAATCATAAATTTAATTAAAACGTTCGCCGGGTCATAACTTGAGCCTCGGGTGTCAGTTTTCGGTGACTCTTATATATATCTTCGCCTAACCAACCCACCCGACACATTAGTGCACTCAAGAACACCCCAATAACAGCCCCCAAGTCGTGACCAACAGTCATAATTCAGCTTGGGACTTTAATCCGATCAAAAACTTGTTTTAGTCATACCGGGTGATCCGTGGCTCGGATTTCGATGACCCGAACATGAATGTTCATCCAATCATCAATCCTAACACACTGGTACACCCTAGAGACTCCAAAAGTGGTAACAAAGTCGGACCAAACCTGAACACATTCATTTTTATATTTTGATTTCATGAAAACACCATTTTAATCATAACTTAAGTTCCGGGAATCGAAATAACATGAATCCGGAGTCTAAAATTAATGTTTTGATGAGAGAAACACATCTAGATACTTTATTTTAACAAAAACATCAGTTAAGTTCACTGAAATGGTCGATTAGTCTGCTGTCCATAATCAATCAAACCGAAAACATGCGATAACGAGTGATTCTATGCATACAATCAATAATCCAACAACATACAAGCACTATACTATCATATTAAAAATCAAAATTAGTAAAATAATGTAAAAATCAAAAAGTTGGGGTTAGGGTTTTTACCCTAATCAAGAAACGAATGGTATGAACGCGTAGAGGATGAAGAGAGCAATCCGGATGTATGATCAATTGAATGATCCAAGCTAGAAATCAATTGATGATGATGATGTTTTGGGTGGTGGTAGGCAACGGCTAGAACAAGGAAAAAGGGAGAGGAAAAATGAGAGAAAGAAATAAGGGCTTGATAAAATAAAATGTGATTTTGAAATGGAATAGCAAAAATGAAAATAAAACAAGGCACTCCCCCCCTACAATGGGGTTCGGTCGAATGGGGTAGGGTAGGCTCCACTAGTGGGCCAAATTTGATAAAAGGTGAATTGCTTTTAGCCCGAACGCCCGATCGAAGCCCGAAACGCGAAAACGCTACTACGCGATTGATTTTTCGGAGAGATAATAATTACGCGACGAATAAAATATATAAACATTATATAATCATATGACATCAAAATATCATATTTAAAATAATTTGGATTTAAAAATTCGAAAAGTTTGATCGTTGGTTTGAAAACCGAAAAGATTCGCAGGATTGAAATCCACAACACGTAGAAACGTATAGTTTAAAATATGAATACAAATATTCACATAGCACATGATAATTAATATATTATTACTAAAATAATAATATAGGTCATAGAAATGACGTGACACGAAAAGCAACTAACGGACGTTAAATAATAAACGATAAAAGATAACGGAAAAAGTAGGGTCGTGACAGTACCTTCCCGTTACGGAAATTTCGTCCCGAAATTTAAGCAGGTGCAGGGGTTGACTCGTCATCTAGGAACAAATGTGGGTACTTCTACCTCACCTGATCTTCAAGCTCCCAAGTGAACTCGGGACCGCGCCTGGCATTCCATCTCACTCGGACGATAGGAATTCTACTTTGCTTGAGTGTCTTAACCTCTCGATCCATAATTTCAACAGGTTTCTCAATAAAATGGAGTTGTTTATCAACATGAAGTTCGTCTAGAGGAATAGTTTCAACGGCCTCAACCAAACACTTCTTCAAATTCGATACATTAAATACGTCATGAACGGCACTAAGTTCTTGTGGCAATTTCAAACGATAAGCCACGGGTCCAACTCTCTCGGTAATCTCAAACGGTCCAACAAAACGAGGATTTAGCTTTCCCCTTTTACCAAATCGTACCACACCTTTCCAAGGTGATACCTTCAACATAACACGGTCACCAATTTGAAATTCTATATCTTTCCTTCTCTTATCGGCATAACTCTTTTGCCGACTTCTGGCAGTTCTCAATCTTTCTTTAATCTGTACGATCTTCTCGGTAGTCTCATGAATAATTTCTGGGCCTGTGTGTTGAGCATCCCCAACCTCATTCCAATAGACCGGAGACCTACACTTTCTACCATACAGAGCTTCAAACGGTGCGGCTTTAATGCTTGCATGATAGCTGTTATTATAAGGAAATTCAGCTAGTGGCAATTATCTATCCCACCCATTACCAAAATCAATAACGCACGCTCGTAACATGTCTTCTAAAGTTTGAATGGTCCTTTCACTCTGACCATCCGTCTGCGGATGATAAGCGGTGCTCATATCCAACTTAGTTCCCAAAGCTTACTGTAAGGATTGCCAAAACTTCGATATAAATCGACGGTCTCGGTCTAAAATAATGATACAGGAACACCATGTATTAAAACAATCTCCTTCAAGTACAAACGAGTAAGCTTCTCCATCGAAAGCGTTTCCATAATAGGCAAGAAATGAGCTGACTTTGTGAGTCGGTCAACAATCACCCAAATGGTATCATAACCACCCACAACTCTCGGTAACTTCGTAATTAAATCCATCGTAATACCTTCCCACTTCCACTCGGGAATCTCAGGTTGCACCAAAAGTCCAGACGGTTTCTGATGTTCAGCTTTAACCTTAACACAGGTCAAACACTTAGCCATATACGTAGCCACGTCAGCTTTTAAATTAGGCCACTAGTAAAGCTCCTTAAGATCATGATACATATTTTTTGAACCAGGATGAATAGAGTACCTAGACTTATGAGCCTCATCTAAAACAAGTTGTCGTAGATCACCAAATTTCGGAACCCAAAGACTTCCCGCAAAATACTGTGTACCATCTGCTCGTACCTCAAATTTCTTAGCCATGCCTCTGACCTTCTCGTTCACAAAATTCTCCTCCTTCAAGGCTTCTTGTTGAGCTGCAAGAATCTGCCTAGCTAGGTTAGTTCGAATTATCATATTCAAGGCCCTAAACCTGCGAGGTTCAACCCTCTCTTTTCGACTTAACGCATCGGCCACAACATTGACCTTCCCCGGATGATATAGAAGTTCACAATCGTAATCATTCAACATCTCAACCCATCTACACTGCCTCATATTCAACTGTTTCTGATCAAGGATATATTGAAGACTTTTGTGATCAGTGTACACTGTACTTTTGACCCCATAAAGATAATGTCTCCAAATCTTAAGCGCAAACACAACAGCTCCCAATTCTAAATCATGGGTTGTATAATTCTATTCGTGGATCTTTAACTGACGTGACGCGTATGCAATGACTTTCTTTCGCTGCATCAAAACACAGCCAAAGCCCTAATGTGATGCATCACAATAAACAACAAAATCATCATTACCCTCAGGTAGTGATAATATCAGAGCGGTAGTCAATTTCTTCTTCAGAGTTTGAAAAGCAGTCTCTTGTTCATTATTCCACTCATACTTCCCCCCTTGTGCGTTAAAGCAGTAAGAGGTTTCGCTATACGAGAGAAATCTTGAATGAACCTTCTATAGTAACCTGCCTACCCTAGAAACTGACGAATATGAGTAGGAGTCTTCGGAATTTTCCACGCCTCAATCTTGGCAGGATCAACTTGTATTCCCTGTTTACTAACAACATGTTCAAGGAATTGAACTTTTCTTAGCCAGAAAGCACACTTAGAGAACTTAGCGTACAGTTCTTCTTTCCTCAACAAATCAAGCACCAACTTTAAATGTTCTTCGTGCTCTTCATCATTCTTAGAATAAATAAGAATGTCATCGATGAAAACAATGAAGAATTTGTCCAGATAGGGTCTACACATACGGTTCATGAGGTTCATGAACACAGCAGGTGCGTTTGTCAATCCGAACGGCATAACAAGGAATTCGTAATGACCATAACAGGTGCGAAATGCGGTTTTCGGAACATCAGATTCTTTAACCCGCAGTTGATGATAACCAGAATGAAGATCGATCTTAGAATAAACAGATGAACCCTGATGCTAATCGAACAGATCATCTATTCTAGGAAGAGGGTAACGATTTTTAACTGTAAGCTTGTTCAATTCACGATAATCAATACACAAACGAAACGAACCATCTTTCTTCTTAACAAACAGGACAGGAGCTCCCCAAGGGGACAAACTAGGACGAATAAAACCCTTGTCTAACAACTCACGGAGTTGACTCGACAATTCTTGAAGTTCGGAAGGCGCAATTCGATAAGGAGCACGTGCTACAGGAGCAGCACCGGGAAAAAGATCGATTTGAAATTCTACCGCGCGTTGCGGCGGAAGGCCAGGTAAATCTTCAGGAAATACCTCGGGAAAATCTCTAACAATGTGAACATCACCAATGCTCTTCTCTATCAGAATCAACAACATGGGCTAGAATAGCATGACAGCCTTTGCGAAGATGTTTATGAACTTTCAAACAGCTAATAAGATTTAACTGTCTGCATTTCTTATCCCCAAAAACTATCAGCGGCTCTCCAACCACATTAGTAATACGAACAGCCTTATCATAATACAAAATTTCATAACAATTCACAGACAACCAATCCATACCAATGACAACGTCAAAACTTCCTAGATCAATCGGTATTAAATCTACCTCAAAATCTCTACCAGCCAGATTAATGTTACATTTACGATACAAAGTCTTAGCAGTAAGCACTTTACCATTAGGTATCTCTACAACATAAGTTCTGTCTAGAGGAGTTAACGGAGTTTTGATTATTGGACTAAATTTATTTGACACAAAACTCAAATCAGCCCCTGAATCAAATAGTACATAAACTGATAAATCATTGACCAAGAATGTACCCGTAACAAGTTTTGGATCTTCCTCAGCATCCCTGGCATTAATATTAAACGCCCTTCCACGTGCATTCTCAGTAGTCTTCTTATTAGGGCAGGTATCATGGAAATGTCCCGGTTTACCACATTCATAACACACCTTCTGATTACCACCTTTCTCGGCTTCCCATTACCATTACCACCATTATTACCACCATTATTACCACCACTTGCAGCAGGAGTAGCAGTCTCCGGCATGATCACCGTAAAATTTTTAGCAGTGTATCCCTGCTTGGAACACCTTTTACAAGTAACCGTATAATAACCATCACGAGCCTTATAACATCGCGGATAAACACGCTGATTACGGTTATTAGAACCAGAAGTATTTTGTTTCTTCTGTTGACCTTGGTTCTGGTTACGGTTGTTATCCCACTTCCTTTTTCCATCATCAACCTTTTTAACAACTTCCTCACTGGCATCAGTCGCAGCTTTCTTACTTCTTATCAAAATCTTATCATTAAGCTTATGCGCCATAGACTTGGTAGCTTCAATAGTCTGGGGCTCACTAGACTCAAACCCATGCTCAATCTGTTCAGATAACCCATCAATATAAGCTTCAATCTTACGGTCCTCATCAGCATAAGCATTTGGACACAACAACGTCAATTCAAAGAACCTTTACTCATAGGCATCTAAATCGGTGCTCTTCATCCTTAAATTCTTAAGCCCAGTCTCCAACTTCTTAAGTTCACCCCTGGGATGATAACCGGTGATCATCCTCTCTTTAAAATCATTCCAAGACAACCCATAAGCAGCATCATTACCCAAACTCCTAACCAAATTATTCCACCATGTTAAAGCACTGTCTTTAAGAGTGCAGCTGGTGAAACTGACCTTGTCCTCATCACGGACTCTACTAACCTAAAAAATAGACTCAACCTTCTTAAACCAACGAGTAAGTCCAATGGGTCCTTCAGTGCCACTAAATTCTTGTGGACGACTAGCCATGAAAGTCTTGTGGGAGCATCCCACCTGATTGTTGGCATTGGCATTAGCATTAGCATTAGCTGTCATTGCAGCTGCTATCCCTTCAAAAATTAAACGTTGCATACGAGCTTCGTTGGACTCACGGGGAGGCATGATCTTCAAAACAGAATAACACAACCATTAGTACTAAGAATAATACCAGTGTTATAAAGGAATAGATCGAATACGAAAAGATTAACCATTAAAATAATAGTCAATGAACACTATGAGTAATAACATGATAGTCATGATAGTTATAGAAATAGCCACCACATGCATACATACTTAATGATAAAAATCATGCAACATACATAGCACCTAACATACATGAACTATATTACGCATAATATAACATGCCAAGAGTTACAACACCAGAATAAAATATGATAATGATAAACAGATGTTATGAAAGAAATAACCATCCATACATAAATGAAAACATCCCATAACAAAATCCTCGGCAAAACGCCGTGCATCACCCAAAAATGAATGTATATAAGGACATTAAGTCTATGAAATAAAGTAATCACTCATAAATCATCATATCACATCTGCTTGGAGCGGGTGTGATAAGCTGGGCCAGTATGAGGCTCTTCAGGAGTCTCATACTTCCTCAACTTTCCCTTCACTTCCTCCAACTCTGTCTTAGCGTCCACCTCTCGGTTACGCTTCTGCATCTTAAACTCGACCCCATGCTTGAAACTAACGAACGTATCCATATCAGCTCTAATCTCATCCATCACTTCCGTATGCGGTAAGACACGCATACAGTCGCTAAGAGCATCAATGCGCGTCTCGTTCGTATACGCCCGAGTCATATGAGTGATGGTAGCCATGTAGTAGTTAACAGGGTCCCTTAGGCGAGGCTGTCGTGCACGACGACGGGCGGCAGACGGGGAAACGGGAGCAGGAACAGAATTGTTGCTCGAGGCCGACATCTGCAAACAGTAAAACCACAAACCGCATACAAAATAGAAACAACATGAGCAATAACTTATAATTATTCCTCATATGAAATGAAATGCATAATAATGCTATATCAAGAAAGGCCGGGCTGTAGACTAGACTCTAATGCACCGTAAAAACCATGGGTTGACCATATTATGACCGCCTAGTTTTCTACAATCAGAGCTCTGATACCAACTGTGATGGCCCCGTTAAGTTCCCTTAACGGCTCCATCACTTGGTTCCACAACTTGATCGAACTTTAAATGAATTTATTAAACAACATTGCATTCTTTAACCAAAAAGTTTCCCAAAAAGGAAATTTATCAAAATAAGTAGTTCTAAACAACTCAGCTTATTAAATAACCAAAGTTGACCAAAACATGTCAACAAAACCCACAAGTTTTAAATGTTTATCAAAATCTGCCCAATAAATGCAGACCCTCTAACACAGCGGAAGCCCAAACAAAATCAAGTACTTGTGAAAACATGCGAGTAAACTGTCAACAAAAATGTTGAGTGAATTATAGGTTTAAATAAACGTATAAACTTTAGACCACAAGATTTTAAAATGTAAGAAAACATTAAAATATTATTCTATTATATATGAGTCACCTGGTTGTAGTGACCCGAACTTTTCCATGTTTATATATATTAATTGAGATTGATATTTACATGATTAAATGTTTCCAACATGTTAAGCAATCAAACTTGTTAAGACTTGATTAATTGAAATATGTTTCATATAGACAATTGACCACCCAAGTTGACCGGTGATTCACGAACGTTAAAACTTGTAAAAACTATATGATGACATATATATGGATATATATATAGTTAACATGATACTATGATAAGTAAACATATCATTAAGTATATTAACAATGAACTACATATGTAAAAACAAGACTACTAACTTAATGATTTTTAAACGAGACATATATGTAACGATTAACGTTGTAAAGACATTTAATGTATATATATCATATTAAGAGATATTCATACATGATAATATCATGATAATATAATAATTTAAAATCTCATTTGATATTATAAACATTGGGTTAACAACATTTAACAAGATCGTTAACCTAAAGGTTTCAAAACAACACTTACATGTAACGACTAACGATGACTTAACGACTCAGTTAAAATGTATATACATGTAGTGTTTTAATATGTATTTATACACTTTTGAAAGACTTCAATACACTTATCAAAATACTTCTACTTAACAAAAATGCTTACAATTACATCCTCGTTCAGTTTCATCAACAATTCTACTCGTATGCACCCGTATTCGTACTCGTACAATACACAGCTTTTAGATGTATGTACTATTGGTATATACACTCCAATGATCAGCTCTTAGCAGCCCATGTGAGTCACCTAACACATGTGGGAACCATCATTTGGCAACTAGCATGAAATATCTCATAAAATTACAAAAATATGAGTAATCATTCATGACTTATTTACATGAAAACAAAATTACATATCCTTTATATCTAATCCATACACCAACGACCAAAAACACCTACAAACACTTTCATTCTTCAATTTTCTTCATCTAATTGATCTCTCTCAAGTTCTATCTTCAAGTTCTAAGTGTTCTTCATAAATTCCAAAAGTTCTAGTTTCATAAAATCAAGAATACTTTCAAGTTTGCTAGCTCACTTCCAATCTTGTAAGGTGATCATCCAACCTCAAGAAATCTTTGTTTCTTACAGTAGGTTATCATTCTAATACAAGGTAATAATCATATTCAAACTTTGGTTCAATTTCTATAACTATAACAATCTTATTTCAAGTGATGATCTTACTTGAACTTGTTTTCGTGTCATGATTCTGCTTCAAGAACTTCGAGCCATCCAAGGATCCATTGAAGCTAGATCCATTTTTCTCTTTTCCAGTAGGTTTATCCAAGGAAATTAAGGTAGTAATGATGTTCATAACATCATTCTATTCATACATATAAAGCTATCTTATTCGAAGGTTTAAACTTGTAATCACTAGAACATAGTTTAGTTAATTCTAAACTTGTTCGCAAACAAAAGTTAATCCTTCTAACTTGACTTTTAAAATCAACTAAACACATGTTCTATATCTATATGATATGCTAACTTAATGATTTAAAACCTGAAAACACGAAAAACACCGTAAAACCGGATTTACGCCGTCGTAGTAACACCGCGGGCTGTTTTGGGTTAGTTAATTAAAAACAATGATAAACTTTTATTTAAAAGTTGTTATTCTGAGAAAATGATTTTTATTATGAACATGAAACTATATCCAAAAATTATGGTTAAACTCAAAGTGGAAGTATGTTTTCTAAAATGGTCATCTAGACGTCGTTCTTTCGACTGAAATGACTACCTTTACAAAAACGACTTGTAACTTATTTTTCCGACTATAAACCTATACTTTTTCTGTTTAGATTCATAAAATAGAGTTCAATATGAAATCATAGCAATTTGATTCACTCAAAACGGATTTAAAATGAAGAAGTTATGGGTAAAACAAGATTGGATAATTTTTCTCATTTTAGCTACGTGAAAATTGGTAACAAATCTATTCCAACCATAACTTAATCAACTTGTATTGTATATTATGGAATCTTGAGATACCATAGACACGTATACAATGTTTCGACCTATCATGTCGACACATCTATATATATTTCGGAACAACCATAGACACTCTATATGTGAATGTTGGAGTTAGCTATACAGGGTTGAGGTTGATTCCAAAATATATATAGTTTGAGTTGTGATCAATACTGAGATACGTATACACTGGGTCGTGGATTGATTCAAGATAATATTTATCGATTTATTTCTGTACATCTAACTGTGGACAACTAGTTGTAGGTTACTAACGAGGACAGCTGACTTAATAAACTTAAAACATCAAAATATATTAAAAGTGTTGTAAATATATTTTGAACATACTTTAATATATATGTATATATTGTTATAGGTTCGTGAATCAACAGTGGCCAAGTCTTACTTCCCGACGAAGTAAAAATCTGTGAAAGTGAGTTATAGTCCCACTTTTAAAATCTAATATTTTTGGGATGAGAATACATGCAGGTTTTATAAATGATTTACAAAATAGACACAAGTACGTGAAACTACATTCTATGGTTGAATTATCGAAATCGAATATGCCCCTTTTTATTAAGTCTGGTAATCTAAGAATTAGGGAACAGACACCCTAATTGACGCGAATCCTAAAGATAGATCTATTGGGCCTAACAAACCCCATCCAAAGTACCGGATGCTTTAGTACTTCGAAATTTATATCATATCCGAAGGGTGTCCCGGAAATGATGGGGATATTCTTATATATGCATCTTGTTATTGTCGGTTACCAGGTGTTCACCATATGAATGATTTTTATCTCTATGTATGGGATGTGTATTGAAATATGAAATCTTGTGGTCTATTGTTACGATTTGATATATATAGGTTAAACCTATAACTCACCAACATTTTTGTTGACGTTTAAAGCATGTTTATTCTCAGGTGAATATTAAGAGCTTCCGCTGTTGCATACTAAAATAAGGACAAGATTTGGAGTCCATGTTTGTATGATATTGTGTAAAAACTGCATTCAAGAAACTGATTTCGATGTAACATATTTGTATTGTAAACCATTATGTAATGGTCGTGTGTAAACAGGATATTTTAGATTATCATTATTTGATAATCTACGTAAAGCTTTTTAAACCTTTATTTATGAAATAAAGGTTATGGTTTGTTTTAAAAATGAATGCAGTCTTTGAAAAACGTCTCATATAGAGGTCAAAACCTCGCAACGAAATCAATTAATATGGAACGTTTTTAATCAATAAGAACGGGACATTTCAGTTGGTATCCGAGCGTTGGTCTTAGAGAACCAGAAAATTTGCATTAGTGTGTCTTATCGAGTTTGTTAGGATGCATTAGTGAGTCTGGACTTCGACCGTGTTTTCTTTAAAAATGATTGCTTAACATTTTTGTTGGAAACTATATATTTTTAACATATGAATATTATGTGATATATTAATCTCTTAACGTGTTTGATATTATGTGATAGATGTCTACCTCTAGAACAAGTCCCATTGACTCACCTAATAATAATGAAGAGTCAAATGTAAATTGGAATGATTTGTGGACTGATTCACAAGTTCCCGAAGAGGAACCGGAAGAAGAATCGGAACCGGAAGAAGAATCGGAACCGGATGAAGAAATAGAACCGGTGGGGGAAATAATAAAACGGTTAAGTAAAAGAAAATCCTCAACCAACCGACCAAAGTTAATTATGGTCAATGGTGTTTCCGCCAAGGAAGCAAAATATTGGGAGGATTACCAATTCTCCGATGAATCGGATTTCGACGAGAATTCCGATGATGTTATAGAAATTACCCCAACTGAATTTAAAAAGGCAAAAGAAAATAATAAGGGAAAGGGCATAAAAATAGAGAAATCTAATTCCAACCCCGATGAACTTTATATGTATCGTCAACCCCCGAAGTCCTTAAGTTGTAACAATGACCCGGGAACCTCTAAACCACCAGGTTTTTCTAAACCAATGTGGACAACGACGGCTCGTATTAGGGGAACATCATATATCCCTAGAAACTTGGCAAAACGAACCAAAACCGAAGAAGAAGAAACGAGCGAGTCAGAATAAGATAGTTGTATTCGTGTGGTGTAATATATGGAATATAGTGTTCTTATGCTTTATGATATATGTAAAAATTGCTTGTATTAATAAGTATTTTTTTTATGAATCTAACTCTTGTCTATTTTACAGTTTTAAAAACACAAAATGGATAGACAACCCAATATTTTAAGAGACCTACCCGGAGACATGATTGATGAAATCTTGTCTAGAGTCGGCCAGAATTCTTCGGCACAACTATTTAAGGCGAGATCAGTTTGTAAGACATTCGAAGAACGTTCCAAGAATGTCTTGGTTTATAAGAGACTTTCGTTTGAAAGATGGGGGATATCACATTGGGAAACCCATAAGTTACGATGTGTTTACTTTGACGCATATATTACGGGGAACCCAAATGCTATTTTACGCAAAGGGTTAAGAAATTATTTTGACTCAATATATCCGAATATTGGACTTCGTGATTTAGAAAAAGCGGCTAACATGCAACATAAAGAAGCATGTTATGCTTACGGATTAGTAATGTTCGCTTCTCACCAAAGTGAGAACAAGAACATCGGGCTACAACTATTAAACAAAACGTTTCCACAAGTGACGGAGTCGGTAATTGGGGTAAGAAATGAGGTTTTTAGATTATTACGGGACTGTTGGACATTACGTAACCCTCGTCCCTTTGATGACGTTACAACACGCTGTCTTATCAACGGCCATAACGGTTATGTTGCACAAGACCAAGGATGGGAAGTAGTCCTAGTAAAACCAGAATGCATGACTTGTTTCTGGACGTATGAATTACGTGTCTTTATTGCCTTTGCCGAACGACTTGTGTACTAGCTAGAATTGTCTTCACAACTATCTTGTATCAAAGTTATTGTGTGCTATATTTCATGCTTTATGTAAAATAAGCGGTATTGTAAGTTTGTAAAATATTGTATAAAAGTTTGAACGCGAAATATTATTACAATCAGTTTTTCATATAGAATTGTAGTAGTTGAATTGTATATTAGCTACTAAGTATGAACTTAACGGGTAGGTACTACCCGAATTTAAACTTATAAAACGCTAATATGAAGAAAAAGCTTTTATAAATGAGTTCATATTATGCTACGAAATACTATTAACTACTCTTAATATTCTGTATGATTAACTTGTTCCATTTAACTATTTTGAAGGAAATGGCACCGACTACTCGACACACCGTGAATATGAATGAAGAGGAATTCCGTACTTTTCTAGCTTCAAACATAGCCGCAGTACAGGCTGCGCTACATACCAACAATAACCTTGGATCTAGCAGTACAGGAAATCGTGTAGGATGCACCTACAAAGAATTCACTGCCTGCAAACCTTTGGAATTTGATGGAACCGAAGGACCGATCGGATTGAAACGGTGGACCGAGAAGGTTGAATCGGTGTTTGCCATAAGTAAGTGTACTGAAGAGGACAAAGTGAAGTACGCTACGCATACCTTCACAGGTTCTGCGTTAACATGGTGGAATACCTATCTAGAGCAAGTGGGACAAGATGATGCGTACGCACTACCGTGGTCAGCATTCAAGCACTTGATGAACGAGAAGTACCGTCCCAGAACCGAGGTCAATAAGCTCAAGACAGAACTTAGAGGGTTACGAACCCAAGGATTTGATATTACCACGTACGAAAGACGATTCACAGAATTGTGCCTATTGTGTCCGGGAGCATTCGAAGATGAGGAAGAGAAGATCGACGCGTTTGTGAAAGGATTACCGGAAAGAATCCAAGAAGATATAAGTTCACACGAGCCCGCCTCCATACAACAGGCATGTAGAATGGCTCACAAACTAGTGAACCAGATTGAAGAAAGAATTAAAGAACAGACTGCTGAAGAGGCCAATGTGAAGCAAGTCAAAAGAAAGTGGGAGGAAAACGGTGATAAGAATCACCAATACAACAACAACAGCAATTACAACAATAATCGCAACAATTATCCCAACAATCGCAACATCAATCGCAACTACAACAAACGGCCCAACAACAACAACAACAACAACAACAACAGCAACTACAACAATCATCCCAACAACAATAATAACCGCAACAACAACAACAACAATCAGAAGCAACTATGCCAAAGGTGTGAAAAGAATCACTCGGGGTTCTGCACCAAATTTTGCAACAAGTGTAAAAGAAATGGTCATAGCGCGGCGAAGTGTGAGGTCTACGGACCAGGGGTTAATAGAACGAAAGGAACAAATGGTGTCGGAACGAGTAATGGCGGAGCAAGTAGTGTCGGAGCAAGTTATGCCAATGTAGTTTGTTATAAATGTGGAAAACCAGGCCACATTATTAGAAATTGCCCGAACCAGGAGAACACGAATGGACAAGGCCGTGGAAGAGTTTTCAATATTAATGCGGTAGAGGCACAGGAAGACCCGGAGCTTGTTACGGGTACGTTTCTTATTGACAATAAATCTGCTTACGTTTTATTTGATTCGGGTGCGGATAGAAGCTATATGAGTAGAGATTTTTGTGCTAAATTAAGTTGTCCATTGACGCCTTTGGATAGTAAATTTTTACTCGAATTAGCAAATGGTAAATTAATTTCAGCAGATAATATATGTCGGAATCGAGAAATTAAACTGGTTAGCGAAACATTTAAGATTGATTTGATACCAGTAGAGTTAGGGAGTTTTGATGTGATAATCGGTATGGACTGGTTGAAAGAAGTGAAAGCGGAGATCGTTTGTTACAAAAATGCAATTCGCATTATACGAGAAAAAGGAAAACCCTTAATGGTGTACGGAGAAAAGGGCAACACGAAGCTACATCTTATTAGTAATTTGAAGGCACAAAAACTAATAAGAAAAGGTTGCTATGCTGTTCTAGCACACGTCGAGAAAGTACAAACTGAAGAAAAGAGCATCAATGATGTTCCCATTGCAAAAGAATTTCCCGATGTATTTCCGAAAGAATTACCGGGATTACCCCCTCATCGATCCGTTGAATTTCAAATAGATCTTATACCAGGAGCTGCACCAATAGCTCGTGCTCCTTACAGACTCGCACCCAGCGAGATGAAAGAACTGCAAAGCCAATTACAAGAACTTTTAGAGCGTGGTTTCATTCGACCAAGCACATCACCGTGGGGAGCTCCTGTTTTGTTTGTCAAGAAGAAAGATGGTACATTCAGGTTGTGTATCGACTACCGAGAGTTGAACAAACTTACCATCAAGAACCGCTACCCACTACCGAGAATCGACGACTTATTTGATCAACTACAAGGCTCGTCTGTTTATTCAAAGATTGACTTACGTTCCGGGTATCATCAAATGCGGGTGAAAGAAGATGATATTCCAAAGACTGCTTTCAGAACACGTTACGGTCATTACGAGTTTATGGTCATGCCGTTTGGTTTAACTAATGCACCAGCTGTGTTCATGGACCTTATGAACCGAGTGTGTGGACCATACCTTGACAAGTTTGTCATTGTTTTCATTGATGACATACTTATTTACTCAAAGAATGACCAAGAACACGGTGAACATTTGAGAAAGGTGTTAGAAGTATTGAGGAAGGAAGAATTGTACGCTAAGTTTTCAAAGTGTGCATTTTGGTTGGAAGAAGTTCAATTCCTCGGTCACATAGTGAACAAAGAAGGTATTAAGGTGGATCCGGCAAAGATAGAAACTGTTGAAAAGTGGGAAACCCCGAAAACTCCGAAACACATACGCCAGTTTTTAGGACTAGCTGGTTACTACAGAAGGTTCATCCAAGACTTTTCCAGAATAGCAAAACCCTTGACTGCATTAACGCATAAAGGGAAGAAATTTGAATGGAATGATGAACAAGAGAAAGCGTTTCAGTTATTGAAGAAAAAGCTAACTACGGCACCTATATTGTCATTGCCTGAAGGGAATGATGATTTTGTGATTTATTGTGACGCATCAAAGCAAGGTCTCAGTTGTGTATTAATGCAACGAACGAAGGTGATTGCTTATGCGTCTAGACAATTGAAGATTCACGAACAAAATTATACGACGCATGATTTGGAATTAGGCGCGGTTGTTTTTGCATTAAAGACTTGGAGGCACTACTTATATGGGGTCAAAAGTATTATATATACCGACCACAAAAGTCTTCAACACATATTTAATCAGAAACAACTGAATATGAGGCAGCGTAGGTGGATTGAATTATTGAATGATTACGATTTTGAGATTCGTTACCACCCGGGGAAGGCAAATGTGGTAGCCGATGCCTTGAGCAGGAAGGATAGAGAACCCATTCGAGTAAAATCTATGAATATAATGATTCATAATAACATTACTACTCAAATAAAGGAGGCGCAACAAGGAGTTTTAAAAGAGGGAAATTTAAAGGATGAAATACCCAAAGGATCGGAGAAGCATCTTAATATTCGGGAAGACGGAACCCGGTATAGGGCTGAAAGGATTTGGGTACCAAAATTTGGAGATATGAGAGAAATGGTACTTAGAGAAGCTCATAAAACCAGATACTCAATACATCCTGGAACGGGGAAGATGTACAAGGATCTCAAGAAACATTTTTGGTGGCCGGGTATGAAAGCCGATGTTGCTAAATACGTAGGAGAATGTTTGACGTGTTCTAAGGTCAAAGCTGAGCATCAGAAACCATCAGGTCTACTTCAACAACCCGAAATCCCGGAATGGAAATGGGAAAATATTACCATGGATTTCATCACTAAATTGCCAAGGACTGCAAGTGGTTTTGATACTATTTGGGTAATAGTTGATCGTCTCACCAAATCAGCACACTTCCTACCAATAAGAGAAGATGACAAGATGGAGAAGTTAGCACGACTGTATTTGAAGGAAGTCGTCTCTAGACATGGAATACCAATCTCTATTATCTCTGATAGGGATGGCAGATTTATTTCAAGATTCTGGCAGACATTACAGCAAGCATTAGGAACTCGTCTAGACATGAGTACTGCCTATCATCCACAAACTGATGGGCAGAGCGAAAGGACGATACAAACGCTTGAAGACATGCTACGAGCATGTGTTATTGATTTCGGAAACAGTTGGGATCGACATCTACCGTTAGCAGAATTTTCCTACAACAACAGCTACCATTCAAGCATTGAGATGGCGCCGTTTGAAGCACTTTATGGTAGAAAGTGCAGGTCTCCGATTTGTTGGAGTGAGGTGGGGGATAGACAGATTACGGGTCCAGAGATTATACAAGAAACTACCGAGAAGATCATCCAAATTCAACAACGGTTGAAAACCGCCCAAAGTCGACAAAAGAGCTACGCTGACATTAAAAGAAAAGATATAGAATTTGAAATTGGAGAGATGGTCATGCTTAAAGTTTCACCTTGGAAAGGCGTTGTTCGATTTGGTAAACGAGGGAAATTAAATCTAAGGTATATTGGACCATTCAAGATTATTGATCGTGTCGGACCAGTAGCTTACCGACTTGAGTTACCTCAACAACTCGCGGCTGTACATAACACTTTCCACGTCTCGAATTTGAAGAAATGTTTTGCTAAAGAAGATCTCACTATTCCGTTAGATGAAATCCAAATCAACGAAAAACTCCAATTCATCGAAGAACCCGTCGAAATAATGGATCGTGAGGTTAAAAGACTTAAGCAAAACAAGATACCAATTGTTAAGGTTCGATGGAATGCTCGTAGAGGACCCGAGTTCACCTGGGAGCATGAAGATCAGATGAAGAAGAAATACCCGCATCTATTTCTAGAAGATTCGTCAACACCTTCAACTGTTTAAAATTTCGGGACGAAATTTATTTAACGGGTAGGTACTGTAGTGACCCGAACTTTTCCATGTTTATATATATTAATTGAGATTGATATTTACATGATTAAATGTTTCCAACATGTTAAGCAATCAAACTTGTTAAGACTTGATTAATTGAAATATGTTTCATATAGACAATTGACCACCCAAGTTGACCGGTGATTCACGAACGTTAAAACTTGTAAAAACTATATGATGACATATATATGGATATATATATATAGTTAACATGATACTATGATAAGTAAACATATCATTAAGTATATTAACAATGAACTACATATGTAAAAACAAGACTACTAACTTAATGATTTTTAAACGAGACATATATGTAACGATTAACGTTGTAAAGACATTTAATGTATATATATCATATTAAGAGATATTCATACATGATAATATCATGATAATATAATAATTTAAAATCTCATTTGATATTATAAACATTGGGTTAACAACATTTAACAAGATCGTTAACCTAAAGGTTTCAAAACAACACTTACATGTAACGACTAACGATGACTTAACGACTCAGTTAAAATGTATATACATGTAGTGTTTTAATATGTATTTATACACTTTTGAAAGACTTCAATACACTTATCAAAATACTTCTACTTAACAAAAATGCTTACAATTACATCCTCGTTCAGTTTCATCAACAATTCTACTCGTATGCACCCGTATTCGTACTCGTACAATACACAGCTTTTAGATGTATGTACTATTGGTATATACACTCCAATGATCAGCTCTTAGCAGCCCATGTGAGTCACCTAACACATGTGGGAACCATCATTTGGCAACTAGCATGAAATATCTCATAAAATTACAAAAATATGAGTAATCATTCATGACTTATTTACATGAAAACAAAATTACATATCCTTTATATCTAATCCATACACCAACGACCAAAAACACCTACAAACACTTTCATTCTTCAATTTTCTTCATCTAATTGATCTCTCTCAAGTTCTATCTTCAAGTTCTAAGTGTTCTTCATAAATTCCAAAAGTTCTAGTTTCATAAAATCAAGAATACTTTCAAGTTTGCTAGCTCACTTCCAATCTTGTAAGGTGATCATCCAACCTCAAGAAATCTTTGTTTCTTACAGTAGGTTATCATTCTAATACAAGGTAATAATCATATTCAAACTTTGGTTCAATTTCTATAACTATAACAATCTTATTTCAAGTGATGATCTTACTTGAACTTGTTTTCGTGTCATGATTCTGCTTCAAGAACTTCGAGCCATCCAAGGATCCATTGAAGCTAGATCCATTTTTCTCTTTTCCAGTAGGTTTATCCAAGGAAATTAAGGTAGTAATGATGTTCATAACATCATTCTATTCATACATATAAAGCTATCTTATTCGAAGGTTTAAACTTGTAATCACTAGAACATAGTTTAGTTAATTCTAAACTTGTTCGCAAACAAAAGTTAATCCTTCTAACTTGACTTTTAAAATCAACTAAACACATGTTCTATATCTATATGATATGCTAACTTAATGATTTAAAACCTGGAAACACGAAAAACACCGTAAAACCGGATTTACGCCGTCGTAGTAACACCGCGGGCTGTTTTGGGTTAGTTAATTAAAAACAATGATAAACTTTTATTTAAAAGTTGTTATTCTGAGAAAATGATTTTTATTATGAACATGAAACTATATCCAAAAATTATGGTTAAACTCAAAGTGGAAGTATGTTTTCTAAAATGGTCATCTAGACGTCGTTCTTTCGACTGAAATGACTACCTTTACAAAATCGACTTGTAACTTATTTTTCCGACTATAAACCTATACTTTTTCTGTTTAGATTCATAAAATAGAGTTCAATATGAAATCATAGCAATTTGATTCACTCAAAACGGATTTAAAATGAAGAAGTTATGGGTAAAACAAGATTGGATAATTTTTCTCATTTTAGCTACGTGAAAATTGGTAACAAATCTATTCCAACCATAACTTAATCAACTTGTATTGTATATTATGTAATCTTGAGATACCATAGACACGTATACAATATTTCGACCTATCATGTCGACACATCTATATATATTTCGGAACAACCATAGACACTCTATATGTGAATGTTGGAGTTAGCTATACAGGGTTGAGGTTGATTCCAAAATATATATAGTTTGAGTTGTGATCAATACTGAGATACGTATACACTGGGTCGTGGATTGATTCAAGATAATATTTATCGATTTATTTCTGTACATCTAACTGTGGACAACTAGTTGTAGGTTACTAACGAGGACAGCTGACTTAATAAACTTAAAACATCAAAATATATTAAAAGTGTTGTAAATATATTTTGAACATACTTTAATATATATGTATATATTGTTATAGGTTCGTGAATCAACAGTGGCCAAGTCTTACTTCCCGACGAAGTAAAAATCTGTGAAAGTGAGTTATAGTCCCACTTTTAAAATCTAATATTTTTGGGATGAGAATACATGCAGGTTTTATAAATGATTTACAAAATAGACACAAGTACGTGAAACTACATTCTATGGTTGAATTATCGAAATCGAATATGCCCCTTTTTATTAAGTCTGGTAATCTAAGAATTAGGGAACAGACACCCTAATTGACGCGAATCCTAAAGATAGATCTATTGGGCCTAACAAACCCCATCCAAAGTACCGGATGCTTTAGTACTTCGAAATTTATATCATATCCGAAGGGTGTCCCGGAAATGATGGGGATATTCTTATATATGCATCTTGTTATTGTCGGTTACCAGGTGTTCACCATATGAATGATTTTTATCTCTATGTATGGGATGTGTATTGAAATATGAAATCTTGTGGTCTATTGTTACGATTTGATATGTATAGGTTAAACCTATAACTCACCAACATTTTTGTTGACGTTTAAAGCATGTTTATTCTCAGGTGAATATTAAGAGCTTCCGCTGTTGCATACTAAAATAAGGACAAGATTTGGAGTCCATGTTTATATGATATTGTGTAAAAACTGCATTCAAGAAACTGATTTCGATGTAACATATTTGTATTGTAAACCATTATGTAATGGTCGTGTGTAAACAGGATATTTTAGATTATCATTATTTGATAATCTACGTAAAGCTTTTTAAACCTTTATTTATGAAATAAAGGTTATGGTTTGTTTTAAAAATGAATGCAGTCTTTGAAAAACGTCTCATATAGAGGTCAAAACCTCGCAACGAAATCAATTAATATGGAACGTTTTTAATCAATAAGAACGGGACATTTCACTGGTAACCACTTAACCATTTCCATACCCTTATCAAATACAATATATACACTGAACATGTGTATCTTCTGTAACGACCCGGGTTTTTCCGATCGTTTTATACATATGAGATTAATATTTACATAAATTAAATATTACTAACATGATAAGCAATCTAAATTGTTGAGTCTTGTGTTTTTGAAAAGAGTTTTACACAACGTTTGACCGTCCAATTTGACCAATGATATCACGAACTATATAACATACGATAATTATACAATTGTGTACATATACGTATTTATACATATTTAACATGATCTAAGGATGGTTTAACATATCATTGTGTACTAATAACAATGAGTTATAAGTATACTTTGAGACTACTAACTTAAGTTTTCAAAACGATAACTATGTGTAACGTTCTTTGACATATATACCTATAACTTATAATGCTTATACAAGTATCGTATAAATATGTATTTAATCACTTTTAAAGGGCTTATATACATAAAACAATATAAGTATATTTACAAAAGATAGCTATATTTGAATCCTCGTTCCATTTCCTCAAGATTTCTACAAGTATATCTAGGGTATAAGTACCCGTATCATACCCAGCTTCTATACATATTTACTATTGGTATATACACATCTCAATCACTTTATTAGCAGCCATGAGTCAGCAAATTTTGGATCTTAGCATGCATGATTAATCAATTTGGCATATTACAAGACTTTTACACAATATTACAAACTTATACATCATTTCACCACCATTTATACTCCATTCCATTTTCATTTTTACTACACATTTTCTCTAGCTAAAAAAACCTACTTGTAAGCTTCATTCACCTCTAAGAAATCCATCAAAAACTCTCTCAAGAATCACCTTAATAACCATCATATTAAGATCAAACAAGAACACTACAAGATACTACTGTCATTTCAAGTCTATATTCTAAGTTTACTTCCAATCTTTCAATCCAACTTCACCACTCTTTAGGATCAAGAGTTATACTTCCTTTCCAGTAGCTTTATCCAAGTAATTTGAGGTAGTAACCTTATTCATAATCTTATTCGACTCATATTTATATAGCTACCTTATTTTGAGTTATAAATTATAACAACAAGAACATAGTTTGAATGATTTCAAACTTGTTCGCAAACTAAATAGATCCTTCTAACTTGACTTTTAAAACACTTAAAGACCTGTAATATATCATAATGATATGCTAACTTAACAAGATACAACTTGATTTTACATAGAACACCTTAAAACTGAATCTACGTCGTCGGAGTGCAACCGGGGGCTGTTTTGGGTTGGATAATTAAAAACCATCTTAAACTTTGAATTGGAAGTTTATATTCTGGAAAAATGATATTTCTTATGAATATGTTAACATATAAAAATCTCATGGTTTAACTCAAAGTGTAAGTATTTTTAAAAATGATCATTTAGATGTTGTTTTTATGATGGAAATGATCACTTTCATAAGATTCACCCAAGTTTGACCTATAACCTGTGATTTCGAATGTAAACCAAGGTATTTACAGTTCATATTCATAAATAATGACTCGATCCAAGAAAGTGGCAAGTTGAATCAACAAAAACGGAGTTGTGTTGAAGAAACTACGACTAAAACAAAATCGGGTATCCGAAGCTAGTTTAGCTACGAAAATATTTTGACTAAAACCAAACTAATCATATCTTGGCTAATTAACATGATATTTTATATATATTTACTCATGATTTGATTTTACATATTTCAGGACCACCCGTAAACAACACGAGAAGATTAATTATAAGACCTCATGATTGTACGCAACACGTCATTTAACAACACGGTACTTTATGTACGCAACACGTCATTTGACAACACGGTACCATGGGTCAAGATTAATTCCAATCAATACGAATATGATGGGGTCTTTATTTATTTTATTGAGCAACTAATTGTGGACCACTAACATCGGACTGCTAACTACGGACTAATAGATATTAAAAGTATTATAAGTATATATGTAACGATTATTTGAAAAGAAAATATGTTGATATATTATATATATGGTTAGGTTCGTGATATCTATCGGAGACCAAGTCGTGTTAAATATCTTCAAGGCAAAAGTGAGTATATAGTCCCATTTTTAAACTCTAAATATTTCAGGATGAGAATACATGCATTTTATGATTTACGTTATGGACACAAGTGATTAAAAATATATATTCTACGTTGAGTTATACCACTGGCATACTTCCCTGTAACTTGGTAAATACTATTTACATGCGGTATTGTAAACGCGAATCCTGTTGATAGATCTATCGGGCCTGACAACCCCAACCGGACTGGACGACCGGTATTCAACGGTTGCACAGTACTTCGTTTCGGTGACTACACTTGGTACGGTGTAGTGAGATTTCATAATAAAGGGAATATGCGACGTTGATTAAATGTTAAGTATGGTTATCAAGTGCTCAACCACTTAGAATATTTTTATTAAAACGTTTATGTATATGAAATCTTGTGGTCTATATTTATAATGCTGCTAGCATTAAACCTATATCTCACCAACTTTATGTTGACGTTTTAAGCATGTTTATTCTCAGGTGATAAATAAAAGCTTCCCCTGCATTATGCCGAATTTAAGCAAGATTTGGAGTATGCATATTTGTGTCAAAAATAAAATTGCATATCGGAAGATTTGTAATGTGAAATATGTTGGAAATCGTATCGTTATTATCAAATGTAAAGTTTGTAAGACTAAGATTATCGCTAAACGATAATCATTATTATGTTGTTTAAGCCTTTGGTTTTAATAAAGATTATGGTTTGTATCATAAAAACGTATGCAGATTTTTAAAAATGTCACATATAGAGGTCAATACCTCGCAATGACACTAATGAGTATGTAACGTTTATATTCGATATGAACGGGACGCTTCAGGTGGTATCAGAGCGTTAGTCTTAGAGAACCAGAAAATTTGCACTAGTGTGTCTTATCGAGTTTGTTAGGATGCATTAGTGAGTCTGGACTTTGACCGTATTTGATTTCGAAAACTATTGCTTATCCTTGTTGATTAAAAATTAATATGTAAATATTATGTTGTACTAACTTGCTAGTTGTTGTGTGATAGATGTCTGGCTTAGAACTTGTTATCACATTCAGCGACTCTGAACCAGAATCCTCAGATAGTGTTCCAGTCATTAACCTACCCGATGATGAAAACGACACCTTTGGGGAAGACTCACAATTTCCGAATGAATCAATTGAAGAGGAACCGAAAAGTGATCCTGAGGAGGAATAAATACAGGAAATTACGAAAGACAAGTTCGAACAAGGAAAGAAACGAAAGCCTACTGAATTGGAAAATCCAAATCCCGAGTTTAGTGAGGATGTTGTGGCACCAACTCCACCAGACACTTCCACCCCTATTCCCGCTATTCCTATTAGTTCTATCCCGGCATCCAGTTCTTCGGCCCCTCAGCCAAAACGTAGGGAGACAGCTAGGATTAGCGTTAAGCGATTCCCTGAACACAAATGTTTTGGGATATAGGCTAAATGATGCGCTGTTGTTTTAAACCATGGGATCATATAATGTTTTGTATAATATTACTAGTGTGGTTTGCTTGATGTTTGATGTAAGATAAGCATATGTAAAATAGTGAAGTGTGAAATGTAATAATTTTCCATGGTTGAGTATTATTTGGGTGGTAGTAATTGATTTCCGTACTAAGCTATTAAGTATGAACTTTAACGGGTAGGTACTACCCTAGATATAATTATAAAACGCTAATAAGAAGAAAAGGCTTTTATAATAATAACTGGTTCATATTATTAATAAGCTATGATGTACTGTAAATACATACTACATCTATAATATTCCATGTGAATAATTATTTTTTTTTCATTCTTATTGAAGAATATGGCGCGATTGAACCGAATGACGAAACAAGAAATCGAGGAACTCATCAATCAGCGAGTGAACGACAGAATGTTATGGGTCGAGGCTACAAGAGGTGCTGCAGTTAACCCAAATCCTCGTGTGGGATGCACCTAAAAAACTTTTCAAGGTTGCAAGCCCTCATCATTCAGTGGAACAGAAGGACTGGTCGGTTTAACCCGGTGGATCGAAAAGATTAAGTCTGTGCTTAAAATTAGTGGTTGTATTGAGAAGGACATGACCAAGTATGCATCGTGCACCTTACAAGATAGTGCACTCACGTGGTGGAAAAACTATGTGAAGGCCGTAGGAGGAGATGTAGCTTATGATACTCCATGGGAAGAATTCAAAACAATGCTAATCAACGAGTATTGTCCAAGGAATGAGGTTAGAAAGTTGGAAGCTGAATTACGAAGGCTGAAAGTTGTTGGTACTGAACTCACCAACTACAATCAGCGATTCATGAAATTAGCTTTGCTATGTCCCGAATTGGTACCAAGAACGGAAGATAGAACTGTACAAAGATGGTTTGCCTAAAAATGTCAAGGCAAATTACAACATCGAAACCCAAAACTATTCATGAAGCCATCACTATGGAAAACGAGTTGATGGACCAGATTATTCTGGATAAGAACACCGATGTCAAGACATCGGAAAACAAAAGAAAGTGGGAAGGTAATCATCAACAATCCAACAAGAAACAAGAAACCACGCAAGGTGCGGGTAGTAGTTCAAGCTCAGGTTACAAAGGACGAAATCCTTTATGTAACAGATGCCACAAACATCACTCTGGTTATTGTAATATGGTGTGCAATAATTGTAATCGAAGGGGTCATCTTGCTGAAGATTGTAAGATTCCCGTTACAAATACAAATGGCACCAAGACTCCTGCCACCAATGCAAATAGAACTGCCTTGGCCACTGTTACTTGTTATGGGTGTGGAAAACAGGGTCATTTTAAGAGCTAGTGCCCGAATCCAGAGAAGAATAACGGACTTGCACATGGAAGAGCATTTATTATTAATGCTAGAGAGGCGTGTGAAGACCCGGAGCTTGTTACGGGTACGTTTACCATTAATAACTTATCAGCATCTATTATATTTGATACTGGTGCCAATAGAAGTTACGTGTGTAGAGATTTTTACGCTAAATTGAATTGTTCATCATTACCCCTAGATGCTAAGTACATGATTGAGTTAGCTAATGGTAAACTAATTAAAGCCGATAAAATTCGCAGTGATTGTAAAATAAATTTAGCCGGAGAAACGTTTAAAATTGATTTGATACCCATAGAATTAGGAAGTTTTGATGTAATAGTCGGCATGGACTGGATGTCCAAAATAGGAGCTGAAGTTATGTGTGTCAAGAAGGCAATTCGCATTTCTCGTAAGGATAAAATGCCAGTAATGATTTATGGAGAGAAGGGTAACTCAAAGCTAAAACTCATTAGCTGTTTGAAAGCCCAAAAGTGCTTGAAGAAAGGGTGCTATGCTATCTTAGCACATGTTAATAAAGTCGAAACGAAAGAAAAAGAGAAGTGCATCAACGACGTGCCTGTAGCAAAAGATTTACCTAAAGTCTTTCCGGAAGAGTTTCCGGGATTACCTCCATTTAGATCTGTAGAATTTCAAATAGATCTAGTACCAGGAGCTACACCAGTGGCTCGTGCTCCATACAGACTTGCACCATCTGAGATGAAAGAGTTACAAAGCCAGTTACAAGAATTACTGGACCGTGGTTTCATTCGACCGAGCACTTCACCGTGGGGAGCTCCGATTTTATTCGTCAAGAAGAAAGATGGATCCTTTCGAATGTGTATAGATTACCGTGAATTAAATAAGTTAACTATCAAGAATCAGTATCCACTACCGAGAATTGATGACTTATTTGATCAACTGCAAGGATCATGTGTTTACTCGAAAATCGACCTAAGATCGGGCTATCATCAACTACGTGTCAAAGAAGAAGATATTCCGAAAACTGCTTTCTGGACACGCTACGATCATTACGAATTTTTGGTCATGCCCTTTGGGTTGACGAATGCACCAGCTGTATTCATGGACCTCATGAATCGAGTTTGTAGTCCGTATTTAGATAAGTTTGTTATCGTTTTCATTGAAGATATTCTCATCTATTCCAAGAATGAGCAAGAGCATGAGCAGCATTTAAGGTTGATATTAGAATTGTTAAGAAAAGAACAGTTATATGCCAAATTTTCTAAGTGTGCGTTTTGGTTGAAAGAAGTGCAATTTCTTGGTCACGTTGTTAGTAGCAAAGGAATTCAGGTTGATCCAGCTAAAATTGAGGCCATTGAAAAATGGGAGACTCCTAAGACACCAACACAAATACGTCAATTTTTGGGCTTAGCCGGTTATTATAGAAGGTTTATTCAAGATTTTTCTCGAATAGCTAAACCATTAACAGCGTTAACGCAAAAAGGGAAGAAGTACGAGTGGACCTCTGAGCAGGAGAGTGCATTTCAATTACTGAAGAAGAAGTTGACTACGACGCCTATTTTATCGTTACCTGAAGGGAACAATGATTTTGAGATATATTGTGACGCTTCGCGACAAGGTTTTGGTTGCGTCCTTATGCAACGAAAGAAAGTTATTGCGTACGCATCCCGACAATTGAAGATTTACGAGCGAAATTATACGACGCATGATCTAGAACTGGGAGCAGTAGTGTTTGCATTGAAGATATGGAGACACGACATATATGGGGTTAAATGCACTGTGTTTACCGATCATAAAATCCTTCAACATATTTTCGATCACAAAACAGTTGAACATGAGGCAACGTAGGTGGGTCGAGCTGATAAACGACTATGATTGTGAGATTCGCTATCATCTCGGGAAAGCGAATGTAGTGGCTGACGCTTTAAGTAGAAAGGAACGAGAGCCAATTCGAGTACGAGCGATGAACATAAAAATTCTCATGAATCTCAACTCACAAATCAAAGAGGCTCAACGAGAAGCTCTTACTAAGGAAAACATAGGAAATGAAATAATGAAGAAGTATGAGAAGCAACTCGTTATACGGGAAGACGGAATTCGATATTTTGCAAAACGTATTTGGGTACCAAAGTTGGGTGGATTAAGGAAGTTGATATTGAACGAGGCACATAAGACAAGATACTCGATACATCCTGGAGTTGGAAAGATGTATCAAGATTTTAAGATGCATTATTGGTGGCCTAATTTAAAGACAGACGTTGCAACATATGTCGGGGAATGTTTAACTTGTTCCAAAGTCAAAGCAGAACACCAGAAGCTGTCAGGGTTACTTCAACAACCAGAAATCCCAGAATGGAAGTGGGACGGTATTACCATGGATTTTATCACGAAGTTACCCAAGACTGCATGGGGTTATGACACCATTTGGGTAATAGTTGATCGTCTCACCAAATCTGCACATTTCTTGCCTATAAAAGAAACGGATAGAATGGAGAAACTATTACGATTATACATAAAGGAAATTGTTTCAAGGCATGGAATACCTATTTCCATTATATTCGATCGTGATAGTAGATTTACATCAAAGTTCTGGCAATCACTACAGGAGGCCCTGGGAACTCGTTTGGATATGAGCACCGCATATCATCTGCAAACTGATGGGCAGAGTGAAAGAACAATTCAGACTCTTAAAGATATGCTCAGGGCATGTGTGATCGATTTTGGAAATGGATGGGATAAATATCTACCATTAGCAGAATTCTCGTATAATAATAGTTATTATACGAGCATTAAAGCTGCACCATTCGAAGCACTGTATGGAAGGAAGTGTAGATCCCCTATCTGTTGGAATAAAGTAGGAGATCGACGATTAACTGGTCCCGAGATCATACATGAAACTACTGAGAAGATAGTACAAATCAAGGAGAGATTGAAAATAGCCCGTAGTCGCCAAAAGAGCTACGCCGATGTCAGAAGGAAACCATTAGAGTTTCAGATCGGTGACATGGTTATGCTAAAGGTGTCACCTTGGAAAGGTGTAATACGTTTCGGCAAAAGGGTTAAACTGAACCCAAGGTATGTAGGCCCGTAGATCATCGAACGCATTGGACCGGTAGCTTATCGAATTGAGTTACCACAACAACTCGTCGGAGTACATAATACGTTTCACATTTCAAACCTTAAGAAGTGTCTTGCAAAGGAAGACCTCACCATTCCTCTTGAAGAAATCCAAGTCAACGAGAAACTACAATTCATAGAAGAACCAGTCGAAATCATGGACCGTGAAGTTAAAAAGCTCAAGCAGAGCAACATACCAATCGTTAAGGTTTGTTGGAATGCTTGAAGGGGTCCTGAGTTTACTTGGGAACGAGAGGATCAGATGAAACAAAAGTACCCACATTTGTTTCCCGAGAACGCAAAATAGGTACAACTTTAAAATTTTAAGACGAAATTTATTTAACGGGTAGGTACTGTAACGATCAGGATTTTTCCGATCGTTTTATACATATTAGATTAATATTTACATAAATTAAACATTACCAACATGATAAGCAATCCAAATTGTTGAGTCTTGTGTTTTTGAAAAGAGTTTTACACAACGTTTGACCGTCCAATTTGACCGATGATATCACGAACTATATAACATACGATAATTATATAATTGTGTACATATACGTATTTATACATATTTAACATGATCTAAGGATGGTTTAACATATCATTGTGTACTAATAACAATGAGTTATAAGTATACTTTGAGACTACTAACTTAAGTTTTCAAAACGATAACTATATGTAACGTTCTTTGACATATATACCTATAATTTATAATGCTTATACAAGTATCGTATAAATATGTATTTAATCACTTTTAAAGGGCTTATATACATAAAACAATATAAGTATATTTACAAAAGATAGCTATATTTGAATCCTCGTTTCGTTTCCTCAAGATTTCTACAAGTATGTCTAGGGTATATGTACCCGTATCATACCCAGCTTCTATACGTATTTACTATTGGTATATACACATCACAATCACTTTATTAGCAGCCATGATTCAGTAAATTTTGGATCTTAGCATGCATGATTAATCAATTTGGCATATTACAAGACTTTTACACAATATTACAAACTTATACATCATTTCACCACCATTTATACTCTATTCCATTTTCATTTTTACTACACATTTTCTCTAGGTAAAAAAACCTACTTGTAAGCTTCATTCACCTCTAAGAAATCCAGCAAAAACTCTCTCAAGAATCACCTTAATAACCATCATATTAAGATCAAACAAGAACACTACAAGATACTACTTTCATTTCAAGTCTATATTCTAAGTTTACTTCCAATCTTTCAATCCAACTTCACCACTCTTTAGGATCAAGAGTTATACTTCCTTTCCAGTAGCTTTATCCAAGTAATTTGAGGTAGTAATCTTATTCATAATCTTATTCGATTCATATTTATATAGCTACCTTATTTTGAGTTATAAATTATAACAACAAGAACATAGTTTGAATGATTTCAAACTTGTTCGCAAACTAAATAGATCCTTCTAACTTGACATTTAAAACACTTCAAGACCTGTAATATATCATAATGATATGCTAACTTAACAAGATACAACTTGATTTTACAAAGAACACCTTAAAACTGAATCTACGTCATCGGAGTGCAACCGGGGGCTGTTTTGGGTTGGATAATTAAAAACTATCTTAAACTTTGAATTGGAAGTTTATATTCTGGAAAAATGATATTTCTTATGAATATGTTAACATATAAAAATCTCATGGTTTAACTCAAAGTGTAAGTATTTTTAAAAATGATCATTTCGATGTTGTTTTTATGATGGAAATGATCACTTTCATAAGATTCACCCAAGTTTGACCTATAACCTGTGATTTCGAATGTAAACCAAGGTATTTACAGTTCATATTCATAAATAATTACTCGATCTAAGAAAGTGGCAAGTTGAATCAACAAAAACGGAGTTGTATTGAAGAACCTACGACTAAAACAAAATCGGGTATCTGAAGCTAGTTTAGCTACGAAAATATTTTGACTAAAACCAAACTAATCATATCTTGGCTAATTAACATGATATTTTATATATATTTACTCATGATTTGATTTTACATATTTCAGGACCACCCGTAAACAACACGAGAAGATTAATTATAAGACTTCATGATTGTACGCAACACGTCATTTGACAACACGGTACTCTATGTACGCAACACGTCATTTGACAACACGGTACCATGGGTCGAGATTAATTCCGATCTATACAAATACGATGGGGTCTTTATTTATTTTATTGAGCAATTAATTGTGGACCACTAACATCAGACTGCTAACTACGGACTAATAGATATTAAAAGTATTATAAGTATATATGTAACGATTATTTGAAAAGAAAATATGTGGATATATTATATATATGGTTAGGTTCGTGATATCTATCGGAGACCAAGTCGTGTTAAATATCTTCAAGGCAAAAGTGAGTATATAGTCCCATTTTTAAACTCTAAATATTTCGGGATGAGAATACATGCATTTTATGATTTACGTTATGGACACAAGTGATTAAAAATATATATTCTACGTTGAGTTGTACCACTGGCATACTTCCCTGTAACTTGATAACTACTATTTACATGCGGTATTGTAAATGCGAATCCTGTTGATAGATCTATCGGGCCTGACAACCCCAACCGGACTGGACGACCAGTATTCAACGGTTACACAGTACTTCGTTTCGGTGACTACACTTGGTACGGTGTAGTGAGATTTCATAATAAAGGGAATATGCGACGTTGATTAAATGTTAAGTATGGTTATCAAGTGCTCAACCACTTAGAATATTTTTATTAAAACGTTTATGTATATGAAATCTTGTGGTCTATATTTATAACGCTGCTAGCATTAAACCTATATCTCACCAACTTTATGTTGATGTTTTAAGCATGTTTATTCTCAGGTGATAAATAAAAGCTTCCGCTGCATTATGCCGAATTTAAGCAAGATTTGGAGTATGCATATTTGTGTCAAAAATAAAACTGCATATCGGAAGATTTGTAATGTGAAATATGTTGGAAATCGTATTGTTATTATCAAATGTAAAGTTTGTAAGACTAAGATTATCGCTAAACGATAATCATTATTATGTTGTTTTAAGCCTTTGGTTATAATAAAGATTATGGTTTGTATCATAAAAACGTATGCAGATTTTTAAAAATGTCACATATAGAGGTTAATACCTCGCAATGACACCAATGAGTACGTAACGTTTATATTCGATATGAACGGGACGCTTCATCTTTAAATAAATACGAAGTATTAATACATTCCAATTATAAATTGCTAGCGCGGCTAGCTCGAAACGGGGCTGTCAAGCCCGATAGATCTATCCATAGGATTCGCGTTCACCAGTAGAAACCAGTGATTACAGTTACCAGACTAGAGAATATTTTCGTTCAACTCATAATGAATAATTTAAATTTAATTGCCACTTGTGTCTAAACGTAAAACAAAAATGTATGTAATCACATCCCAAAAATACTTTAAAAAGTATGAAAAATGGGACTATAACTCACGTTAACGTAAACGAAGTAGTAACATAGAAATGTGAACTGCACAAAGTAAAGTGATCAAGAATGATCACAACGCCAACCTATAAATAATGCAGGTCGATATAAGTAACTAACTTAGGCCAAGTCTTAGTATGATAGCTATAGTACTTGTTGCAAGTAGACATAGAACAACACTCAGTATGCTTCGGTTTGATCAGGACAGTGTAAGGACACGTACTTTCTATTTTTAGAAAGTTTCTATTTTTAGCAGGTTTCCATTTTTGGAAAGTTTCTATTTTTGGAAAGTTTCTATTTTTGGAAAGTTTCTACTTTTGGAAAGTTTCTATTTTTGGAAAGTTTCCATATTTAGAAAGTTACTATATTAGGAAATTTTCTATTTTTACAAAGTTTTTAAGTTAGGAAAGTTTCATTAATTAGAAAGACAACACAAGTCAACTGAAAGTCAAAGTCAACTGAAAGACAACTCAAAAGTTAACCTTGGTCAAACATAGTCAACATTAATTTTTAAAGTATAAGTTATAATAATAATATAAGTTATAATGCTATTTAAAGTCATATATGTATAATTATGTCATAACATAAGTTTAATTAAATTAAATTGAATTAATAGAGTTAACATAAGTTTAAATGATATAATTAATATAACATAAGTATTTAATTAATTAATTAAATATTAGTCATAACATAAGTATTATTAATTAATAATAATTTTTAATCATATCATAAGTATTGTTAATTAATAATGAATTATTAATCATATCATAAGTATTTAATTATAATTATTAAACCAAAAGTATTTAATAATTAAATTGTAATTAAATAATAACTAAGCCTTATAATAATTAAATAATTAATTAATCTTTATTATAAGTCTTATAATAATAATCTCAAAACATAAGTTTAATACTTATCATAAGTATTTTCCATTAATAATAAAAGTATTATTAATCATAAGTTTAATTAAATGTTTAATTAAATCATAAGATAATTAATAAATGATATAATAAATATATATATCATAAGTCTTAAATTAAATTAATTACTTTTATATCATAAGTAATTTAATAATAATAAAAATCATCATTTATATCATAAGTTAGATGTTATAATCATAAATTTAATTAAAACGTTCGCCGGGTCATAACTTGAGCCTCGGGTGTCAGTTTTCGGTGAGTCTTATATATATATCTTCGCCTAACCAACCCACCCGATACATTAGTGCACTCAAGAACACCCCAATAATAGCCCCCAATTCGTGACCAACAGTCATAATTCAGCTTGGGACTTTAATCCGATAAAAAACTTGTTTTAGTCATACCGGGTGATCCGTGGCTCGGATTTCGATGACCCGAACATGAATGTTCATCCAATCATCAATCTTAACACACTGGTACACCCTAGAGACTCCAAAAGTGGTAACAAAGTTGGACCAAACCTGAACACATTCATTTTTATATTTTGATTTCATGAAAACACCATTTTAATCATAACTTAAGTTCCGGGAATCGAAATAACATGAATCCGGAGTCTAAAATTAATGTCTTGATGAGGGGAACACATATAGACACTTTATTTTAACAAAAATATCAGTTAAGTTCACTGAAATGGTCGATTAGTCTGCTGTCCACAATCAATCAAACCGAAAACATGCGATAACGAGTGATTCTATGCATACAATCAATAATCCAACAACATACAAGCACTATACTATCATAATGTAAAAATCAAAAACTTAGGGTTAGGGTTTATACCCTAATCAAGAAACGAATGGTATGAACGCGTAGAGGATGAAGAGAGCAATCCGGATGTATGAATAATTGAATGATCCAAGCTAGAAATCAATTGATGATGATGATGTTTGGGTGGCGGTAGGCGATGGCTAGAGCAAGGAAAAAGGGAGAGGAAAAATGAGAGAAAGAAATAAGGGTTTGATAAAATAAAATGTGATTTTGAAAAGGAATAGGAAAAAAGAAAATAAAACAAGGCACTCCCACCTACAAAGGGGTTCGGCCGAATGGGGTAGGGTGGGCCCCACAAGTGGGCCAACTTTGATAAAAGGTGAATTGCTTTTAGCCCGAACGCCCGATCGAAGCCCGAAACGCGAAAACGTTCCTACGCGATTGATTTTTCGGAGAGATAATAAACACTATATATAATCATATGACATCAAAATATCATATTTAAAATAATTTAGATTTAAAAATTCCAAAAGTTTGATCGTTGGTTTGAAAATCTAAAAGATTCGCCGGATAGAAATCCACGACACGTAGAAATGTATAGTTTAAAATATGAATACAGATATTCACATAGCACATGATAATTAATATATTATTACTAAAATAATAATATAGGTCATAGAATTCACGTGGCACGAAAAGCAACTAACGGACGTTAAATAATAAACGGTAAAAGATAACGGAAAAAGTAGGGTCGTGACAAGGACAAACCAACGAAACGCCTTGAGGAATTTCCCACGATTTTAAGAGGTCATGTGTCTTGAGTCTTTCTCCCATAAGCAACCACATAAGAAAATCGTGACGAGGAATACATTGGGAGAACCACACAACCGAAAACCAATCAACTTCTATAGCCCGAGGACGAATAGACTCCCAAACCTGGCTAACTGAGAACACATGTAACTAAGAATCATCTCTTTTCCAACGAATAACATCACCTGTGTCATGTAAACAAACAGACAAATTCGCCAGCTGTGGATATTTACGGGCCTACCAATTCGGCCAGCTTATGATGTGGGCTATATCATCGACTTTAGCATTTGACTGTAAGCCAATCATAGCAATATCCCTTCGAGACATCACCTCTGCAATCGGTCCTGCTAATGACCAAGTGTCAAACCAAGCTGAGGTGGTCAAAGTACCAATAGAATGAAAAATAAATCTTCGAACTAAAGGGCGTATGTTCAATATTTTTTTCCAACTCCAACTAGCATTAGCCGGTATAGGAACATCCCAAAAATGCCTATTAGATAGGTGATACGAGTGTATCCATTGAACCCAAAGAGTATGCTTATTAGAAATAATACTCCAAATATGAGAAGTCATAAGCGCTATATTCCAATACTTAAGCCTCTTTATCCCTAGACCACCTTCAAGGTTTGGTATGCATAAGTCATCCCATCTAACCTTGGCTTTACCCCTTTTCAAATCAACTTGACACCAAAGAAAACCCCACAAAATTTTCTCTATGTCTTTAATAATCGCATCCGGGAGAATTAAAGCTGAACACCAATAAATTTGCATAGCTGTCAGTACATAAGAGATAAGCTGAACTCTACCTGCAAATGAGAGGAATTTTTTCTTCCAGTCGTTCACTTTATTATTAACCCTTTCCACCAAAACCTTGCAACCACGATACATAAGACGAGAAGACACGAGAGGGACTCCAAGTTATCGCACAGGGAGAGTACCTTCATTGAATGGCATAATGTTCAAGAGTTGAGCTTTTAATGTTGGGGAAACATTAGAGAAGAAAGCTGTGCTCTTTTGCATACTCGGGACAAGCCCCGAACATTCTTTAAACTCATCAATGGCATCACGAAGAACCTTCACTGATCCCACTGAAGCGTGCGCAAAAAGGAATAGATCATCGGCAAAACATAAGTTAATAATCTCAAGCTTTTCACAATGGACATGGTACTTGAATGACGAAGAATTTAAAACATGCCTCTTAACCATCAACGAAAGGACTTCCATGACAAGCGTAAAAAGATAAGGGGACATTGGATCCCCTTGCCGTAAACCACGCTTCCCTTCAAAAAAAACCATACAATTGACCATTAATATTGATAGAATAAGACGTGGTTGTAACACATTTCATAATCCACCTAACCATCTTCATAGGGAAACTAAAACAAATTAGAGTGGAATGAAGGAAATTCTAGTCAATCGTGTCATAAGCCTTCTGGATATCAACCTTGAAAGCGCATCTAGGCTTCCCACGATTAGAATGGTAGTTCTTCATCAACTCTTGTGAAAGAAGAATATTATCCGCGATACGCCTACCAGGAATGAACGCCGACAGATTCATGCTAATAACATCATCAAGGCTAGACTTAATCCGATTAGTAATAATTTTGCTGATACATTTGTATAAGACATTACAACAAGAAATTGGACGGTAGTCGGTGACCTTACTAGGCGCTTGAACCTTCGGAAGGAGAGCTATAATTGTAGAATTTATTTCTGTTAATAATTGGCCATTAACAAAAAAATTCATGATCGCCCGAATCACGTCTTCTCCAATAATATCCCACGCTTGTTTAAAAAACGCAATCGAATAGCCATCCAGCCCCGGAGATTTGCTATCACCAATGTCAAAAATAGCATCTTTAATCTTCGATGGCGTAACCGGTTTAATCATATCCGAACACTTTTGAGGAGTTACTAGCTTGGTGAATAGTGTACCTGCATTCCGAATTTTATTACAAGTTGTAGCAGTCCCCAAAAACTGCTCGTAATGCTTAACAAAGATGCTCGGAACCTCAGTCCCTTCCATAAGAATACCTTCCGTATTTATCACTGTTTGAATATGACTACGGTTAGTCTTACCTTTAACAACTTTATAAAAATAACTCGTGTTACTATCTCTGGCCCGTAGCCATTCAATCTTTGACTTCTGTTTCAAGAATTTTTCTTCCACCAAATCAGCTTCACTAAAATTGTAGTGACCCGAACTTTTCCATGTTTATATATATTAATTGAGATTGATATTTACATGATTAAATGTTTCCAACATGTTAAGCAATCAAACTTGTTAAGACTTGATTAATTGAAATATGTTTCATATAGACAATTGACCACCCAAGTTGACCGGTGATTCACGAACGTTAAAACTTGTAAAAACTATATGATGACATATATATGGATATATATATATAGTTAACATGATACTATGATAAGTAAACATATCATTAAGTATATTAACAGTAAACTACATATGTAAAAACAAGACTACTAACTTAATGATTTTTAAACGAGACATATATGTAACGATTATCGTTGTAAAGACATTTAATGTATATATATCACATTAAGAGATATTCATACATGATAATATCATGATAATATAATAATTTAAAATCTCATTTGATATTATAAACATTGGGTTAACAACATTTAACAAGATCGTTAACCTAAAGGTTTCAAAACAACACTTACATGTAACGACTAACGATGACTTAACGACTCAGTTAAAATGTATATACATGTAGTGTTATAATATGTATTTATACACTTTTGAAAGACTTCAAGACACTTATCAAAATACTTCTACTTAACAAAAATGCTTACAATTACATCCTCGTTCAGTTTCATCAACAATTCTACTCGTATGCATCCGTATTCGTACTCGTACAATACACAGCTTTTAGATGTATGTACTATTGGTATATACACTCCAATGATCAGCTCTTAGCAGCCCATGTGAGTCACCTAACACATGTGGGAACCATCATTTGGCAACTAGCATGAAATATCTCATAAAATTACAAAAATATGAGTAATCATTCATGACTTATTTACATGAAAACAAAATTACATATCCTTTATATCTAATCCATACACCGACGACCAAAAACACCTACAAACACTTTCATTCTTCAATTTTCTTCATCTAATTGATCTCTCTCAAGTTCTATCTTCAAGTTCTAAGTGTTCTTCATATATTCTACAAGTTCTAGTTACATAAAATCAAGAATACTTTCAAGTTTGCTAGCTCACTTCCAATCTTGTAAGGTGATCATCCAACCTCAAGAAATCTTTGTTTCTTACAGTAGGTTATCATTCTAATACAAGGTAATAATCATATTCAAACTTTGGTTCAATTTCTATAACTATAACAATCTTATTTCAAGTGATGATCTTACTTGAACTTGTTTTCGTGTCATGATTCTGCTTCAAGAACTTCGAGCCATCCAAGGATCCGTTGAAGCTAGATCCATTTTTCTATTTTCCAGTAGGTTTATCCAAGGAACTTAAGGTAGTAATGATGTTCATAACATCATTCGATTCATACATATAAAGCTATCTTATTCGAAGGTTTAAACTTGTAATCACTAGAACATAGTTTAGTTAATTCTAAACTTGTTCGCAAACAAAAGTTAATCCTTCTAACTTGACTTTTAAAATCAACTAAATACATGTTCTATATCTATATGATATGCTAACTTAATGATTTAAAACCCGGAAACACGAAAAACACCGTAAAACCGGATTTACGCCGTCGTAGTAACACCGCGGGCTGTTTTGGGTTAGTTAATTAAAAACTATGACAAACTTTGATTTAAAAGTTGTTATTCTGAGAAAATAATTTTTATTATGAACATAAAACTATATCCAAAAATTATGGTTAAACTCAAAGTGGAAGTATGTTTTCTAAAATTGTCATCTAGACGTCGTTCTTTCAACTGAAATGACTACCTTTACAAAAACGACTTGTAACTTATTTTTCCGACTATAAACCTATACTTTTTCTATTTAGATTTATAAAATAGAGTTTAATATGAAACCATAGCAATTTGATTCACTCAAAACGGATTTAAAATGAAGAAGTTATGGGTAAAACAAGATTGAATAATTTTTCTCATTTTAGCTACGTGAAAATTGGTAACAAATCTATTCCAACCATAACTTAATCAACTTGTATTATATATTATGTAATCTTGAGATACCATAGACACGTATACAATGTTTCGACCTATCATGTCGACACATCTATATATATTTCGGAACAACCATAGACACTCTATATGTGAATGTTGGAGTTAGCTATACAGGGTTGAGGTTGATTCCAAAATATATATAGTTTGAGTTGTGATCAATACTGAGATACGTATACACTGGGTCGTGGATTGATTCAAGATAATATTTATCGATTTATTTCTGTACATCTAACTGTGGACAACTAGTTGTAGGTTACTAACGAGGACAGCTGACTTAATAAACTTAAAACATCAAAATATATTAAAAGTGTTGTAAATATATTTTGAACATACTTTGATATATATGTATATATTGTTATAGGTTCGTGAATCAACCAGTGGCCAAGTCTTACTTCCCGACGAAGTAAAAATCTGTGAATGTGAGTTATTGTCCCACTTTTAAAATCTAATATTTTTGGGATGAGAATACATGCAGGTTTTATAAATGATTTACAAAATAGACACAAGTACATGAAACTACATTCTATGGTTGAATTATCAAAATCGAATATGCCCCTTTTTATTAAGTCTGGTAATCTAAGAATTACGGAACAGACACCTTAATTGACGCGAATCCTAAAGATAGATCTATTGGGCCTAACAAACCCCATCCAAAGTACCGGATGCTTTAGTACTTCGAAATTTATATCATATCCGAAGGGTGTCCCGGAATGATGGGGATATTCTTATATATGCATCTTGTTAATGTCGGTTACCAGGTGTTCACCATATGAATGATTTTTATCTCTATATATGGGATGTGTATTGAAATATGAAATCTTGTGGTCTATTATTATGATTTGATATATATAGGTTAAACCTATAACTCACCAACATTTTTGTTGACGTTTTAAGCATGTTTATTCTCAGGTGATTATTAAGAGCTTCCGCTGTCGCATACTTAAATAAGGACGAGATTTGGAGTCCATGCTTGTATGATATTGTGTAAAAACTGCATTCAAGAAACTTATTTTGTTGTAACATATTTGTATTGTAAACCATTATGTAATGGTCGTGTGTAAACAGGATATTTTAGATTATCATTATTTGATAATCTACGTAAAGCTTTTTAAACCTTTATTGATGAAATAAAGGTTATGGTTTGTTTTAAAATGAATGCAGTCTTTGAAAAACGTCTCATATAGAGGTCAAAACCTCGCAACGAAATCAATTAATATGGAACGTTTTTAATCAATAAGAACGGGACATTTCAAAAATCCCGTAAAGCAGCACTTTCTTTTTCACGATGTTCAACTGAATGAGGATGCTTATCAAGTTGCGTTTGCGCCCGATCAAGATCTTCCCTATAAAATTGAACTCTCTTATGTAGATCACCTTTTACCTACATCAACTTACGCATTGATTTCTTAAGCGCGCGCAGTTTCTTAACCACTTTAAACATAGAGTACCCATGGACATCTACATTCCAACCCGCTGCAACTGTGTCCAAAAAGTCATTCTGCTCAGTCACAAAGTTACTAAACTTGAATGGTTTTGGTTTGCTTACATGAACAATTGGAATTTTCAAAACCGCAGGGGCATGATCTGATATCCTGTAGGGCTGGAAAATTTCAAACGCATCTGTATAAATGTCTATGAATCTATCATTAGTAAGAATTCTGTCTATCTTTTTTAAAATTCCAGTATCCGCATTAGGCCTCTGGTTCCAAGTAATCTGTAAACCAGAATAGTTAACATCAGACATGCAAAGGTTGTCCATACATTCCTTGAACTCGTGCATAGCTATAGTGCTCTTTGCAGGCCCACCAGATGCATCTCCCACATTTAAAGAAGCATTAAAATCTCCCATTACAACCCCGGGACTATCTCCAACAAACCCTTTATGCATATTTAACTCTCGCTACAGTGGCCTTCTCTGAACATATTTATTTACGGCATAAACAAAGGAAACAAAGAAGTCACACTTACCATTGCTTGTTCGCACTTTGCAGTGAATAGCTTGATCTGATAAAGCGATAACCATGAGATTAACAATACCCGGGTCCCAACCGATAATAATACGAGTACCACGACTGCATACACTATTATTTGATGTCCAGTTCCATGAAGGAAACACAACTCCACAAATACTATTTAGTTTAGAAATAGAAACATGAGATTCAAGAATCGCACAAATACATAACTTGTTACCAGAGACGACTTCGACAACTTCATTTTGTTTAGGGGTGCGGTTCAAACCCTTAATATTCCAGGATGTGAGACTAATCATTAGAAACCCCATAACAGGGAGTGCTTGTGTAACAGACTGAAACTGGGGTTAAAATCAAGATTACTAAATTACCCTTAGGTTTATATTTGTGTTAAAAATATGCTTTTATTTTAACAATATGTTTATTATTAATTGAATATGTGGTTAAGACCAGTTTGTGACAAGGGTCACAGAAATGGTTCGTTTGTTGAATTTGAACTCTGATAGGGTTGCTAAATTAAGTACGAAAGATATTAGAAAATTGATAAATACCCGTGTGTGGTGGAGTATGAGTTTTAATAACCCTTAAAAGAGTAAGTACTGCTTTGGAATCTCACCTTAAAACCCTAAATTGATCTAAGCTAGAAATTGAATCAAGAGGCTTTAGGAACTGAATCATATCGTCCTTGTAAGCATTTATCCAGGTTAGCATGCTTGAATTCGTGCTTTAATTCATAGAAATTGGGTTTGGGGAGTAAAATAGGTTTTTGATGAAATTGAGCGTGAATCTTGATGATTATGTGTTTGTAAGTGTAAGTTGTTGTTAGTAATAGTTACTATATAGTTTATATGATGTTTTTCAAGTGGTTTTGATGTTAGAACTTGCTAAAACCAAGATTTGGAGTCAAAAACTCGAAAAACAGCGAGCTGGAGCTGTTCATCAGCTCCCACACTTTTGACAGCTCAACCACGCGGTTGAGGGCTCAACCGTACGTTTGAGGTCTCAGCCACGTCGTTGAGCACTGGTCAGCTTTTGGTAAAATTGAAAATGGCGTAACTTTCAAACCGTAACTCCGTTTTTGATGAATAAACTATCGTTGTAATTGTCTTGAGGTTTACTTTGTAATGATAAGGTTTTAAGAATCTAGATCAAATTTATTTTGTTCATAAAAAGGGGTTTTGGGGTGTATGTCTTGTTTTGCACACATGTGAATGTTGTTATTGATTGAATTTATGATGTAGACCTATTATATAGTGAATACATTATTGAATGTATTAAATTACAGTAGTATTGATGTGTCATGTGTGCATTTAGGCTTGAAACCTGTCTAAATAGTTGCTGCTACTGTTCTTCATCACTCTCACGAGTGAGTCTTCACTCGTACGGTTGGGGCTATTAATCGTGTGATGAACCGTGCGAGTGAGTGGTTAAGAAGAACTATTGTTTTGGTTAAGATGATACGTACGGTTGAGATGTGACTCATGCGAGTCACTGGTCACTCGTGTGGCGAACTGTACGGATCAGGTGATTCATTGATGGATGTTTAGTCATAGACCAAACGTACGAGTGAGTTGTCAACCGCACGGTTGAGTGTTCTCAAACATGCGAGTGAGGCTGTTACTCGTACAGTTAGCAGACCAGTTTAAATGTTGATCTATAGCATTGTTGACTTGTTGTTGTTTTAATATTGATATCGGCTAAAAAGTCACGTTTTCACCCCGGTATTGAGGCCCAAAAACAAGAAAGATTCGAACTTTGTTGTCAAAATACCCACTTCGTCAGTTAGAATTGAAGAACAAGTAATTACGAAGGTGGTGCAAAAAGAATCAAGAGAATCGGAGCTAAAACGAAGATTCTAGAGCAAAAACGGTGAAAGACAAGAAATCATGTTACGATCCAGGGAATCAAAGCTGACCAGCATCAAAAACGGGCCACCATACGGCCTGCCATATGACCTGCCATTATAGGGTATGGCATGCCACACGGCCCAGCAAACGCCCTTAGAAAATGGGCTGCCAGCCATACGGCCTGCCAAATACGGGCCACCATACGGCCTGCCATACGGCATGCCAGGTGGATTTTGGCAATATATATATATATATATATATATATATATATATATATATATATATATATATATATATATATATATATATATATATATTTCTAGTCTATTTAAAGGGTCTTTGTCATTTATTCCAACACACACTTCAATTCACTTCTTTATCTCTCTTGTACACTCTTAGTCATACTCTCAAGGCCTTCGACTCCGTGCGAGAAACCTAGTACCCGGAGAAGAACGCAGAAGATTGTATTAGGAGCGGTCTGGAGTCTTGAAGTTGTCACTTTTGTATTCAGAACTCATTTAATCTACTGGTACTTCTATCCTTTATCTTATATAATGTTTTATGATATTGTTGCCATGATTAGAGAGTAGTTATCTTTAGTGTATGCTATGATGTAAGCAGTTATAATGCCGAAATAATATTATGGTCTGTGTATGCTGTCGAAATGCTTTCCGTTTATGCTTTAAACTCAATCGCTTTTCCAACGAATAGAACGTAGTTATAGGCTCTGTTATTGGGAAGTCGCGAACCCCGATTCAGAGTACACTATCTGTGTCACCCCTTGGTAAGAGAAGTCTATCGGATACAACATAAGATCGACTGAGGCACACCGGTTATAGTAAGTCTATTAAGCTTTGGATTTCGACTGAGGACTCTTTCGTAGTAAAACATATGACTAGACCCTTAGTACATTGTCGGTCCTAAACCATGCTAGTGTAGTCACCAAGCATATAAACTTCGTACGTACACGCTGAAGCACAGCGGTTGTTGTAAGCTGTACCTCTGCTAAGTAAGGCTATGGAACACGGTTAGTGTTGACCAATACACTGCACCATAACGCGGTCTCAAGCATTGCACCCCGCTTGAGGGATTCTTAGTTAATTAAGGAACTGTTTGTTTAGACACATAAAGGATTAGACCGTTAGGATAACTGAACATGTTCATGGAAGTCAGCTTGACTTGGCCATGGTGTTCTTTATGGTTGAACTCTTTTTAAGGGCCTAACTATCTTTTACCAATCATTAACAAAAGCAATGAAACACATTACGTCTCTCGGATATGGTAAACCATGTATTCTATTACGCTTAAGAAAGTTTAGACCATTTTGGAATGTTAATACGTCACCCAACCAAGTCGCTCAATTGGATGAGCCGTCTGAACGTGTATGCCTGTAATCAGACTGCACGGGCGTCGGGGGTAAGGGACATTGCTGTCTATTCAGAATCTTCAAGCCTAACGCAGTACCCAGTGACATGTCTTATGACATGGGCGTTTAGGACCAGTGTAATGAATACAAGGCCTCTGCCTATTGATGTGTAATTTCGTATTCTAAATTATTAGCTAAATACCTATCGATTATCACACAATACAGGCAACTATAACCAGTTCGTGTAGTAATTAAACAAGTATTTGATCAATTCGTTCCACAGAGAGCAGGTAATTGAAAACTTGAACTATTAATTATTCTAAGATTTAAAAGGGGGTTTTGTTGTAAAACTGATTAAACGCGAAAGTAAATTAAACTTAATTCAATAAGAAGCAAACGTATCCACTTAGATTCAATTCCCTAGGCTACGATTGCTCGTTTAAACCCGTTAATTAAACAATTACAATGATGTGACACTGTATTTATCTGTCGATTCCTACAGTTTAAGACTAATAACCTAAGTATAACTGTCGTTAACCTAGAGTTACTAACCAATTCACAATGATATTACTCAAGATTATAATCTAACTTAGTTTGGTTTGGTGTCCCTTACAACCTCACAATTATTGCAACTAATTTCATGCTCAACCACTATACGATTGATTTTATTATCGGTGTCCCTCATAAAATCTCACGTATTCCTAAATTATTCACGTTCAATAATCTAGTAAAAGCTATTAATCAATTTAAATGTCGTTAGTTAACCAATAACTTCCGTGATCTAACAATCAATAAGCTTTAATAACGGTGGATCTTAGCTAGACATAAACTTGTGTAATTTTAATTAATTGTTATTAACCAAAAGATCGCAATCCATCACCTAGGTTCATGCATCTAAGTGAATACTAAATATTTAGCTACTCATGGTAAAGTAAAGAACAAATAAATAAGAAGAACAATTAAACATAATCATTGAATTGAAGAACAAATTAATAAAAGTAATTAAAGTTAATACAAAGATTAAACTAACCAATAATGATATTGTAGCTTAAACCCTTGTAAAATAATGAAGAAAGACAAAGAAATTCGTAACTAATGTTGCTGTGGAAGAAAATTCGTAAATAAAACTGCATACCCTAAATTGGGGTAAAATTCGTCTATTTATAGAATCTGGAAAAACAGCTGAAATCGACTCATGTCGCGTTCCGCGACACACCATCGCGATCCGCGACAACCTCATCGCGTAACGCGATGACCAAGACGCGACAAAGCTGATTCAAACGCGATAGAATGGTCAGAACGCCCTTTTTTCCATGTCGTGTTCTGATGCACTTTGTCACGTATCACGATGACCAAAACGCGATAAAACTCATCCTGAAGCGATGGAAACTGACTTTTTCACCCGGGGCACGTTTATTTTCAACTCTAACTTCGTTTTGGCTATATCTTCAATAAAATCAACAATAATGAGCCAACGAACCATATCTTGACACTTTCTTCATTTTAAACTCAAACAACTCGATATCTTAATCAAAGTCTTCAAAATACTAGCAAATGGAACAAGATAACGCCCAAAATAAATGTATAAAAATGGCGTTATCAACATCCCCCACACTTGAACCTTGCTTGTCCTCAAGCAAGTCAATCTCGAACCAATAAATGTACGTATAATCTTCAACAAAATTCCGCAAGATTCAAGCCTTTAATTCAATCCTCCACAAGCTCTCGTACTCTTCATCTTTTCACGAACAAGCTTATTTCCTCACAAAACAATTCCACACATTCCTGTCACTTACAAAACAACATACAAACCATCAAACGCACCCCCCTTTCTCCCCCCATTTTCATTCAAACAGTTTTCAAAATCAATATCCTAAGTGGCCCTTATTGTAAACAAACTTTCATAAAACATCCTTTCTAGGTCATGAATTGAGATATAAAGACAATTTGGGTTGAGAACTTAAACTCCAAAAATTTCCATAACTTTACTTCTTAACAAAAACCTTTCATCTCAAAGCCTAAACTCTTCTCACTTAACTTTCCCTAAAAATCACATTACTAGGCTTTCAATATCCTTCTTTTCTTCGATTTAATCAACCATTAAAACTTAACTTTCCAACCTCAATAACTAATCACCAATAAACATTCAAATTCCTACACATCGTGTCAAAAGAAACACACATTTTCGGGTTGTTTCTACACCTGTATTTATTTAATGAGGTAGGTATAACTCGGATAATAATTGGTGTAAAAATGATTTTAAATGGTAAAAACAATTACGTTATAAGGTTTAGTATTTGTAACATGACCCTTATTCGCATCAAGATAGCCTACTATCAATATTTAAGGCGCTATTGCAAATACCAATACTTCACAATTTAATCAAAGATCCAGTTATAAATAGATTCATACCTGTGTTTATGTAGGGAAAGCCGTTTAACTTTTTAACTCTCTTGATTCCATTTCATGCTGATAATTTCTAAATATGCAAGCTATCCACATACTGGTCACATTTCTCTTATCCAAAGTACCCCGCAAAGGTAACTCTTCCCAAGGTCTAGTCTTACTAGGTATTTCCCACATCATGAGCCAAAGAGGATCACTGCTGCATAAATATGAGACGAGTACCTAAAGATGATCACCTTGCCTTGAGATATTAACGTCCTTGACCCGTGTAGCAAACCTTCAACCAACCGATCCCAAACCGGAAAAAGGTCTTAGGTAGTTAGGTGATCTAGCACCCCAAAGGATCTATCGGCTCGAGTCTTAGAAACTACTACTTAAGTTCGGATCTCATAAGCATTTTTTTCTTTCTTTTTTTTCTTTTTTTTAATAGTACTCTCTTTGAATGTCTTCATCGTCTTCAATTTGTGATTTTGTAGAACCCGCAATGTATGATGTAGCGGATGGATAATGATGTGATCGATGATGATGAATGATTTGTTGTAGGAAGTCTTTAACTCATGACATAAAGCAATACCATTCACACCATAGTCAGCAACAGCCACCCCTTAAAGGGTCCATTGGAGTCAGAGATTTGTGATTTTTCCTCTTCAAGCTTACATACCTAGCACTTATGAGTATAACACTTCTTTAAGAGAATCAAAAAGCCATAAACACAAAATACAAAGCCATTTATATCCTAATCTCTAATTAAACCATTTTTCTCGGATTTTACCATAAAGCCTTAAATACCGTTATTCTTCATTTCTTGACACAAATAAGTTGCATTGTCATCTTTGAAACAAAAACTAAACTAGATAAAATAAGATTAAATTTTTAACATTTTTAACCAAATTTATCCAACATTTATCCCTTTTCAACGTTCCACCTTTCATCAATTATCTTTCCTCAAGCACTTATACATTCAGAATTCCTAAGTCATGGTCAAAAAGGTCATTCATAATTAACAAACCACTAACAATTAGATTAAAACTAATAAACCTCACCGGCCAAAACCAAAAATTCCAAGTCAATCCCTAATCACTACGGGTGCTCTCATGGGTAAACATCTCAATTATAACATTAAAAAGTTTAAAAACTCCACAAATTTTGACCACTAGGCAATTAAAACATGTAAAAATTTCAAAAATCCATGAGAATTTATCTCTCCCCCCCCACACTTAAGATCATGTAATGCCCTCATTTACATGAAATCAGAAAATCAAAAATAAATTCGAGAGGACAAAATAGTGAAAAAGGGAAAAGAAAAGAAAAGAAAAACCCAGATTTTTAGATCCGTAGATCGCGGAAAGACGGTGCACGATGGCGCTGAACTTACTGCCAGCATAAGAACATCGGCATCCACTCGATCACCAAAACATCATAATCAAGTAAGGTGCTGAACTTACTGCCAGAATTTGAAAAATAATAAAGCACAACCACCGTGGAACCTGAAACGAAAACATACCATAACTAATGGGGTGGTACCACCACGGTACCGAAACGCCCCATTAAAAATCCAAAGTATTAAGTTTAAACACTAACAACTACCATCATCCTAATTAAGATTACAGTCATCCAAAATAAATAAAAAACAATTAAACGATATTAAAAAGTTTTTGCTTTGCTTGCCACCACACGATCACCACCGCATCCAATCACCAAGGGTTATACCCTCCATAAGAGCCATCATACTGCCCACCATAAGGACCTCCACCACCTGACTGACCTCCCTGGTTACCTTCATCATACTGAGAACTAGAACCTGCTCCTCTTCGTCGAACCATATCCTCCCAAACTTCCTGAGCTGCTGTGCGATCATAAACCCGATAAGGACCTGTTGACTCCGGAGTCCATGGAACACGAGTGCCATAAGGAGTAAAGATGGTATTAGGAGAAACAAGCTCCATGTTGTGTCGATGCCAATCGTAATGATACGTAACCTCACTAATGCCATATGCAATCTGACTTTTCGAGCGTGCTCGGGTTTCCTCATTATAAAGCTGCATATTACGCATCTGTTCCATCAAATCTCGGTTGGTAAAATGTTGACTCCCAACACCTTGACCTGCATCTGGACCACCCTCGGCCATCTCTTCATCCTCCTTCTGTGCCCCCTGCGCATCCCGAGGACGACGACAACGAACTCTATATGGAATAACCTGACCATGCTCAATAGATATTACTCTTGCTCCTCGAAAAAGATTTTCTCCTAACACAACCGCCTCGGTAATAATTCGCTCCATATCCGATCTATCAATCTCAAAAACCGACGCAATTCTCGTGATAAAATGACCACCTCGAATCGGGCTTCCCCCAGAACGAAGTCCACTACCCTGATGTTTTAGAAAATAAGCCACTCCATAAGCAACCGAAGTAGGTGTCCTGGTTCGGAATTGGTTCACATACCAAAGATCCGGTAAAGAGACCTTCTCGTTCCCACTTCTTCTATGTGTAATAGTATGCGCAACCATTCGTTGAATTGCACGAAGAGCGAGATCCATGATGTTAACACAAGGGCAGTTACTCGGGCTCCATTCAGAATTAAAAGCAATATCCCCCCAAACTCTAGCTGCATCAAATTCACGAGGATCAATCATATCAATTACCCTTTCAGCACTCCAAAGATAATCTCGAAAACTAACTCGTGTGCGTTCTTCATCGGTATAAATTCCCAAACAAATAGCCAATTGAAATAATGACATAGAGCGGTTAACCCCACCCAATCGAAAAGTCATAAACGTTGGATCATCAACGTTTTCAGGGTGAAGGTTCATCACATATGTGGCATAAAATTCAATAACCAACTCCCGGTAAACTATTTCATGGATACCAAAGAAAGCAACCCAATCATTATACACATTACCACGCCATTCCAACTGCAAATACTCCATAACCGTAGCATGTAAACCACCCCTTTGCAAAACATTCCAATCGACCACCCGATGCGGTTTAAATTCTTTCTGAATCAATTCTTGAACATCCGCCTTTCTTTGCTTAATAACCTCCGATCGACCATTAAACCGTAAATTCACATGTAACTCTGTTTGAGGAATTGGAGGTTGCGGTTGAACCTCCTCAGCTGCACCGGCTGCAGTACCGGAACTTGAAGCACCCCTAGCACTACCACGTCCTCCTGTCTGAAAAACAAACACAATGACAAACCAAAAAGATATATCCCAAAGGACATGTTAGCGTTAGCGATAACCTGCATTCCTTCAAAAGTATACTTAAGGCACACAATGGCAATGGTCACTTAAAAATATGTCAAAAGCATAGATCATATAAGACTCCAACAACTATCATGCACTTATAACAAATTCCCAAGTATCATCCGTAATCATCATGAAAATTCGCACAGTTATAAACAATTCAAAGCATGGATGTCAAATTAAATCAACACAAATCAATCTACTAACATCGTCCTCCTAGTAACATATGCAACTTTAACTAAGTAAATCAACAATCCAAACACGTAATCAAAGCATACATATCATCAGCACATGTTAAACACAATCCAAAAGTCAAACTGAGTCAAACCCAGTCAACCAAGTCAAAATCCCTAATTACACATGAACCCTAGAATTCAAAATCAAAATCTAGACAATTTAAACATGCATTCATGGTAATCATACTCAACTAACAACCTTACAACATTCAAAACATATCAATTTAACTCACAAATTCAAAAACCCCAATTAATCATACCTAAGAACCCTAGAAATCAAAGAATGAAATTATAGAACAATAGGCATGAAAATCGAAGTAATAACATGTTAAGCATACATAATCTCCAATAAAAATCAAACAATAACACATAAACACACCCCCACACTTGTTTTTGACTTAAACCCTAATGGAATTCAAAATTAATCATGAGGAAAAAGAAAAACAAGCAAGAAGAGGTTAAATCATACCCTAGCCATGATGTTATTGTTGATTAAATGAAGATTCGTGAGTAAATTGAAGATTTAATTGATGGGTTTTAGTGTATTGAGAGCAGAAAATACGAGATAGAAAAAAAATATAAGAGTGGTGGTGATGAATTAGACTGGAAACACGTATTTAATCCAATTCTGCTGAACGCGTCGCGTTTCGCGACAAGGTGTCTCGTTATGCGACAAACTGGATTCAAACGCGACAACTTAGGTTTAAACGCGACACATATGGGGTCCCAATCTGATCATTCTGTCGAGTTTTGGTGGTACCTGTCGCGTTTTGGTGACTTTTTATTTTTTTTATTTTATTTTTTTCAGATTTTATATTGTTTTTGGATTTTTCAAGGTTTTCTAAAAATACACACAAATTACCTAAGAACAATACAAAACTCTACATGATTTGATTTTTTAACGAGTCGTTTTCTCGACTGATGGCCATGCTCATGTGTCTTTCGGGTAGAGAGTGAGGTCCTCCCTCTCGGTGTTATCGAATGCCTCGTGATACAATTTTAACCTATGACCATTCACCTTAAAACTTCTACCCTCGTTATCTAACAATTCCACGTGCCCCGCAGGAAAAGATTTCTTTACCACGAATGGACCGGACCATCGTGACCTAAGCTTTCCGGCGGAGAATTTGAACTTAGATTGGAATAACAAAACTTTATCGCCCGGTTCAAATTCTTTTCTCATCTTCAAACGCGCATCATGCCATAACTTCGTCTTCTCCTTATAAATGCGCGAATTCTCATAAGCATGGTTTCGCAATTCCTCAAGTTCATGAATTTGCAAAAACCGATGTTCTCCCGCTTCCTTAAGGTCCGTATTACACTGTTTAAGTGCCCAACATGCCTTATGCTCCACTTCAACCGGCAAATGACACGCTTTTCCATAAATGAGACGGAATGGTGTAGTACCAATGGCGTAGTATAGTGGTAAGTATTCCCGCCTGTCACGCGGGTGACCCGGGTTCGATCCCCGGCAGCGGCGCCAAAAAGTTGATGTGTAATTTCGTATTCTAAATTATTAGCTAAATACCTATCGATTATCACACAATACAAGCAACTATAAACAGTTCGTGTAGTAATTAAACAAGTATTTGACCAATTCGTTCCACAGAGAGCAGGTAATTGAAAACTTGAACTATTAATTATTCTAAGATTTAAAAGGGGGTTTTGTTGTAAAATTGATTAAACGCGAAAGTAAATTAAACTTAATTCAATAAGAAGCAAATGTATCCACTTAGATTCAATTCCCTAGGCTAGGACTGCTCGTTTAAACCCGTTAATTAAACAATTACAATGATGTGACACTGTATTTATCTGTCGATTCCTACAGTTTAAGACTAATAACCTACGTATAAATGTCGTTAACCTAGAGTTACTAACCAATTCACAATGATATTACTCAAAATTATAATCTAACTTAGGTTGGTTTGGTGTCCCTTACAACCTCACAATTATTGCAACTAATTTCAAGCTCAACCACTATACGATTGATTTTATTATCGGTGTCCCTCATAAAATCTCACGTATTCCTAAATTATTCACGTTCAATAATCTAGTAAAAGCTATTAATCAATTTAACTGTCGTTAGTTAACCAATAACTTCCGTGATCTAACAATCAATAAGCTTTAATAATGGTGGATCTTAGCTAGACATAAACTTGTGTAATTTTAATTAATTGTTATTAACCAAAAGATCGCAATCCATCACCTAGGTTCATGCATCTAAGTGAATAATAAATATTTAACTACTCATGGTAAAGTAAAGAACAAATAAATAAGAAGAACAATTAAACATAATCATTGAATTGAAGAACAAATTAATAAAAGTAATTAAAGTTAATACAAAGATTAAACTAACCAAGAATGATATTGTAGCTTAAACCCTTGTAAAATAATGAAGAAAGACAAAGAAATTCGTAACTAATGTTGCCGTGGAATAAAATTTGTAAATAAAACTGCATACCCTAAATTGGGGTAAAATTCGTCTATTTATAGAATCTAGAAAAACAGCTGAAACCGACTCATATCACGTTCCGCGACACACCATCGCGATCCGCGACAACCTCATCGCGTAACGCGATGACCAAGACGCGACAAAGCTGATTCAAACGCGATAGAATGGTCAGAACGCCCTTTTTTCCATGTCGTGTTCTGATGCACTTTGTCACGTATCACGATGACCAAAATGCGATAAAACTCATCCTGAAGCGATGGAAACTGACTTTTTCACCCGGGGCACGTTTATCTTCAACTCTAACTTCGTTTTGGCTATATCTTCAATAAAATCAACAATAATGAGCCAACGAACCATATCTTGATACTTTCTTCATTTTAAACTCAAACAACTCGATATCTTAATCAAAGTCTTTAAAATACTAGCAAATGGAACAAGATAACGCCCAAAATAAATGTATAAAAATGGCATTATCACCTATTCATGAGCCAGCATTCCATAATCTCGGCAAAATAACTGATGAAGTTATAGTATGCACTCACTTTAACCTTATCTGAATTACGAATTTTATCGCATTTACTTTATCTGTCTTATTAAATTAGAAAATCCTAAAATAAATATTCACTACTCCCTAACTATCTTAGGCTTAAATATAGGTTCGATTCTACTGGTATCTCAAAAATACGACTCTAGGTCATACTTCCCTTACTTATAAGGAGTAGTAAGATTTAGGCCCCGCTAAATACAAATTTAAAACAGTACCCTCTCCCACGAGTGGCTGATTCTGGCGAGCCGCGGCCCGACGACACAGCGCAAATAAAAACCGTCCGTTTTGGCCATATCAGGAGAGCTACTAGTTTTTGGCACCACTGCCGGGGAACTGGAATCAGGCAATACTGCTCTCTATCAAACTTATTCGCAAGCATTTAGTGGTGTCTAAGAAAGACAATTATACACGGACTTGGTTATTGGATTTTCCGAACAGTCGCCAATTATTTTGGGACCAAAAGGATCCTGCCTCTTCGTAGTCGGCCTGGCTACTTGGTTTGTTGAATAGTTCGTGTGGAGCTCTGTTACCGAAATACCAGGAAATCAGTAGCCAGAACCAAAAACATATTCAACCGTAGGATAGTTAGTTAATTAAATTAGATTACTTTAGACTACCTTAGATTACCTTAGACTAAATTAGACTACCTTATATTAGATTAGATTAAATTATATTACCTTAGAATTAGATTACTTTAGAATAGATTAGCTTATTATAATTTTTGCGAAAAATTAAAAACAAAAAGGCATACCCAGTGTATGACCCAAACCCGATCTAGACCAGGGCCGTTGTTATTCGTACCTGATCAAGATGCAATAATCTCTAAAGCACGCAAGGAAGCACGAATCAGAAATCAAATGGCGTTACGCGTTACTTTAGCAGAAAATACCAAACCCTCGATTGAAGGTCGAGGAGGACCAATCAAATTTCCAGAGATTCAAGGACACTCGTTCGAGTTAAAACATCACATCATCCAGCTCATTCAGAATAGCTGTAAGTTTCATGGATTACCGAATGATGATCCTAATTCTCACCTTGATAAATTCATATCTCTTTCGAACTCCTACAAACAGCCAGGGATAGGACAAGATATATTCTTGCTATACTTGTTCCCCTATTCTCTTACTCATCATGCTCAAACTTGGTTTGAAGGACTGGAAAAAGATTCCATCACGTCCTGGACAGAGATGGCTACTAAATTCCTAACCAAATATTTCCCTCCTTCTAAACAAACCAAACTGAAGAATGACATCATTAACTTCAAACAATGTTATGATGAATCTCTTTACACTGCATGGGAGCGATTCAAAACCCTGATGAAGAAATACCCTAATCACCAGTTAGAACGGTCAGCCCAAATCTGTACCTTCTACAATGGTCTTATGGTAAATCATAGGACGACGATCGATGCAGCAGCTCAAGGGAATCTGATGAACCAAACCGCAGATGAAGCATGGGAATTGCTCGAAAACATGACCATGCATCATCATGATTGGAACAGCGGTGAAACAACTTCATCATCTGCCCTACTCTCTGCACTTAACAATCAAACGGAGGCCATCAAATCCCTCACGGATAAGATGGAATCTCTTGCTAAGCAACTTTGAGAATTGAAGACGCAGCCGCAGCAGGTTAACCAAGCTCAGGCTTGTGTTAATTTTACCAACCCGCAACCCACTGAAAAATATCAAGTTGAGTACAAAATCCCTGACAGTTCAGTCTGTTACGTTCAATACCCAGCTCGTCCACCAAATCTCGGATCCAATCAACCACCTAGGGTTAATCAATTTCAGCGAAGCAATCAACCTTTTCGCTACCGCTATCCACCTTATCCAGCCCAATAATCTCAATTGGCCTACGACCGACCACTTCCACTCACTTGTCCCCCAGTTGAGGAAAATTCCCCTACCACCCAGATTACAAAAGCATCTAACCCCACTCTCGGAGCTGATGATCAGTTGACTCAGTTTATTCAAGGACAACAATAGTTAAATCAGAGAACTACAGCCAGACAAGATCAGATGGAGATACTAATGAGAAATCAATTGGCTCTGCTCAAAAGTTTGGAAACGTAGCTCGAAAAGTTATCACAACGCCTTGAAACCTGACCGCAGGGAAGATTGCCAAGTAATACTATCCAAAATCCTCACACAGAAGAAGCAAAGCAAATGGATTCCGTAATCCCAGAGAAAGAACCACGGAGAAGGTCAGCCAGGCTCAAAAACAAATCAACATATACTCATAAGCTGACCCCTGAAACTCCAGTTCGCGTACCTTACCCTGGAAGGCTACAAGAAGAACCATCCAAGCTTGATTCCTTTAAACTTAATGGAAGATTCCTGGACACCATGTCCAAAGTTCCCAACCAGAAGAGATACATCCGAAGGCTTCTCTCTACAAAGGAGAGGATACCATATTCTAACAAAATTCCATTGAGTGAAGAATGCTCTGTATTACTCAGAAACTCTCTACCACCAAAGCTAGGAGATACGGGCCGATTTTTTTTCCCGTGTTCAATCTACCAATCTGGAACCATTCATGCGCTAGCAGATTTAGGAGCAAGTATCAACCTAATCCCCTACTCTCTCTACAAGAGATTAGAGTTAGGAGACTTGTCACCAACTAAAATGACAATCCAAATTTCTGATCATACAATTCGATATCCTAAGGGTATAGTTGAGAACGTCTTGGTGAAAGTCGACAAATTCTTATACCCTACGGATTTCGTAGTAATGGATATCAAGGAAGACCTACACACCCCAGTAGTGTTAGGAAGACCTTTCATGAATACGGCTAGGACTGTCATTGATGTGTACAATCAAACCTTGATCTTACGATCACATGGGGAGAGCGTTACCTTCAAAATTGACCGACCAGCCGATCTTTCTGGACAGGCAGAGATGTTTGCTATTTCCACCAGATGGATCACTTCCGACGATGAGTCTTCACCACCAGCCGATGATATTGAGATGGGTGTCGAATCACAGTCTGTAGATGACCTAGAAATGGAAGAAGAGGATCCCAGCGAAGAAATAAAGGAAGAGGAGGAATCTGAGGAGGAAGAGGAAATGGAAGACGTAAAAGAAACTGCGACAATACCCGCTCCAAGCATTGAGCTTCATGAAGAAATAATGAGGCTTGAGACGACAGATCACAGTTTAATCATTCGCTTCAAGAAGAAAACCGACAAGACTGAGGTTAAGGATATAGAAATTGATCCTGCAAGTATCAAAGTGAAGAATTAGAATACCGAAGAAACCCGTTCATCAGACGCATCCTCAGACGAACAAGATACCGATGATGATGAGGAAGAGCATCATGAAGACTTTCTGAATAACTCACACTCTCCAATAGAACCAGATCAAGGGAGCCGGACTCTTCCTCAGATCAAATTCCGGTTATATCCACTCACGCAGACATGATAACCTTCATCAATGATACCGATGATTTTGAAGACATCCTCGAAGCCATCCGAAAATCAACCATTGATTTTTCGCTACGCTTAACTGAACGAATCATGGCTATCAGAAAAGAACACCACCTCTATATCCAAAGAGAAGACAATGATGTTGAAATCCTAGAAGAACGCATTCAAGACTTTATCAATTCTCTTCACGATCATATCTATCACGAAGAAAGGCAACGAGAGCATAATTCAGTGGTTCGCACTATTCTCGAAACAAGATTCTGTCGAGATCAGAAGATCATTTACTCTAGGGTTTATAACGCCTTAGCCGGATCTACACTTCCATTCTCCCGAAACCAACGAGCACTACTGACTCTCATCCGGAAGCATATGGATCTTTCCACCGGCCGCCCGACTTATCATTCTGATTTGCAAATGATCGAGGATATTCACAGTCTTTTCGCTCTTTTGGATAGAGATAATTTTGAAAGCACACCAGACAGACTAGTGATTTATGTAACAATTGATCACCACACTGATCTGATTATCAAAGAGTTGCAAGACGCTGTTACGGAGGAAGCAAGGCGAAACAATCCGTTCTCTCATCTTGAACCAGATTGAGTCAACATTGCCACCTATGTTGCGAAGCAGCTATCACGTATCTTCCACGAATCCACAGATCCTAGTTTCACATTTAAAGCTGGATGTCGGGAGATATACTCAAAGACGGTGAAATTAATACTCGGATCAGGATTGCTGTTCACTTCTTTCCAACTTCGTCTGTTAACTAATCTGTGCAAAGCAACAGACACTTACTGTGGAGATCACCATTCTGAAGACTTCGAAATTCTAAAGATACAGTTTCTAACATTGTTTGAAGACCTCCGAAATGAGCATCCCGTCAGAGAAATCATAAACACCAGCACTGCTTCTATGATTGACATTCATGGGTCAACCAGCAGAGCTGTTGATCATATTCTCATCGGACTTCAGGACTTATCAAGAGCCGAAACTGCGCACTACTTATCTTTCAGAAGATCTTCAAGAGAAGTACCGGATCTATTACCACTATTGGTCCGACACTTTCTCAGGATTTATCCACCAAGACTCACATTCCCTCAAGAAGACCAAGATCACAACCATCAGCGAGGAATGTTTGCTTTTTGAAGCAACACTACGGTCGAGCCAACGACCTTAAACAAAAGCGTTTCTCGGGAGGCAACACGTGCAATAAAGTAGAGTAGAAGAATAAAGGAAGACAAATGAGCCAATAAAGAAGCAAGGAACCAGCCACATCTGCTAGGGATATTTCTTTCTTTTTGCTACTAGCTCAAGATTCAAACCATGCCACATCCTAGTTTATCACTAAGTGTGGGATAACACCCAATAAAACACTAGACAAATACTCCCAACTAAAACTCCTAGGTGTGGGACACTAGGAACATTGAGGACAATGTTCATCTAAGTGTGGGATGCTTGTATCTTTTTATGCTGTATTATAATAACCCATTACGAAGATTCTAAGTCCTTAAGCCAAATTTCAAAATTTTTGCAAAAGAAACCCTTTTTGAAAGAGTATTTTTGAAAACCTAAAACATTTGTCAATAAAAATTAAGGCTTAAGTAAGGTGGAATTCTTGTTAGATTGAAATCTCTAATAGAGCATTGCATGACTAAGGCATTATCGACCTAAATTGATTATGGTGAGGCACTCCAAATAAGACCAACATTCATCTTTAATGCTTCACTATTTTTTGTTGAGAGTGCCGATGTCTGTGCTCAGAATCAGAACTTGCTTTAGATCTACATCTCCAAGCAGCGAAACGTGATCCGGCGGTAATCAAAATAGCTAGCCATTTGTCAAACATAAACCTTCCGCACCTCCACTACTTCTACTCCACCACCACATCCACATCACCTTTACTATCTCTCGAAAAATCTAGAAAATGAGATTCCTTCCGAAAACCCGATGTATTAAACCTCTCAAGTATCATGGCAAAGGTCTTGAAAAAGTTTAACGGCAAAAAGTTTCTCGAGATGAAGTCTCCAAAAAAAATAAAAATATAGTTCTGAAAAAAGGAGCAGAACTTAAATAAGAGAAATGCCGAAGAAAACTCGACCGAAAATGCTTATCAAATGAAGAAAAGTTCAAAAAAGTGCTTCTCAAAATACTTCAGCACTCCTATCTATCCGAATAAAAGTATGTATAAAGACTACATTACCCTTTTTCTCACCCCTCAAAAACAACTTCACTACCACTCCAAAATACCTTTCCCATCATTGACAAATGACCTATGAAGCTGATATTACTACCGTTCTCGCATTAGTAGCAAGGACTTGAGTCTTTATCAAGCCTATGACGATGGGTGCATCATGACTGGCTATGAGTGAATTTATTTCATTAGATCCATAGGGAACCCTAAACACTTGAGTGATTTGAGTGACCCGTGAAAGCTAGCCTATGTCATGTAACCTCCTCGCATGCTTGCAGAGATAATTTAAGTCCTAACATAGATAACTCACCTTATCTTTTTTCTCTTATAATAAAAGCAAACCGCTTAGGCTATTAGAAAAGAAACACCAAAAAGATTCTTAAGAATGAGAGTTTGCTTGAGGACAAGCAAAGTATAAGTGTGGGATATTTGATATCAGCTAAAAAGTCACGTTTTCACCCCGGTATTGAGGCCAAAAAACAATAAATATTCGAAATTTGTTGGCAAAATACCCACTTCGTCGGTTAGAATTGAAGAACAAGTAATTACGAAGGCGGTGCAAAAAGAATCAAGAGAATCGGAGCTAAAACGAAGATTCTAGAGCAAAAACTGTGAAAGACAAGAAATCAAGTTATGATCCAGGGAATCAAAGCTGACCAGCATAAAAAACGGGCTGCCATACGGCCTGCCAGTATCGGGTACGGCCTGCCACACGGCCCAGCAAACGCCCTCAGAAAACGGGATGCCAGCCATACGGCCTGCCAAATACGGGCCACCATACGGCCTGCCAGGCGGATTTTGGCAAATTTCTAGTCTATTTAAAGGGTCTTTGTTATTCATTTTAACACACACTTCAATTCACTTCTTTATCTCTCTTGTACACTATTAGTCATACTCTCAAGGCCTTCGACTCTGTGCGGGAAACCTAGTACCCGGAGAAGAACGCTGAAGATTGTATTAGGAGTGGTCTGGAGTCTTGAAGTTGTCACTTTTGTATTCAGATGGTACTTCTATCCTTTATCTTATATAATGTTTTATGATATTGTTGCCATGATTAGCGAGTAGTTATCTTTAGTGTATGCTATGATGTAAGCAGTTATAATGCCGAAATAATATTATGGTCTGTGTATGCTGTCGAAATGCTTTCTGTTTATACTTTAAACTTAATCGCTTTTCCAACTAATAGAACGTAGTTATAGGCTTTGTTATTGGGAAGTCGCGAACCCCGATTCAGAGTACACTATCTGTGTCACCCCTTGGTAAGAGAAGTCTATCGGATACAATGTAAGATCGACTGAGGCACACCGGTTGTAGTAAGTCTATCAAGCTTTGGATTCCGACTGAGAACTCTTTCGTAATGAAACATCTGACTAGACCCTTAGTACATTGTCAGTCCTAGACCATGCTAGTGTAGTCACCAAGCATATAAACTTCGTACGTACACGCTGAAGCATAGCGGTTGTTGTAAGCTGTACCTCTGCTAAGTAATGGAACACAGTTAGTGTTGACCAGTACACTGAACCATAACGCGGTCTCAAGCATTGCACCCTGCTTGAGGGATTCTTAGTTAATTAAGGAACTGTTTGTTTAGACACATAAAGGATTGGACCGTTAGGATAACTGAACGTGTTCATGGAAGTCAGCTTGACTTAGCCATGGTGTTCTTTATGGTTGAACTCTTTTTAAGGGCCTAACTATCTTTTACCAATCATTAACGAAAGCATTGAAACACATCACATCTCTCGGATATGGTAAACCATGTATTCTATTACGCTTAAGAAAGTTTAGACCATTTTGGAATGTTAATACGTCACTCAACCGAGTCGCTCAATTGGATGAGCCGTATGAACGTGTATGCCTGTAGTCCGACTGCACGGGCGTCGGGGGTAAGGGACGTTGCTGTCTCTTCAGAATCTTCAAGCCTAACACAGTACCCAGTGACATGTCTTATGACAGGGGCATTTAGGACCAGTGTAATGAATACAAGGCCTCTGCCTATTCATGAGCCAGCATTCCATAATCTCGGCAAAATAACTGATGAAGTCATAGTATGCACTCACTTTAACCTTATCTGAATTACGAATTTTATCGCATTTACTTTATCTGTCTTATTAAATTAGAAAATCCCAAAATAAATATTCACTACTCCCTAACTATCTTAGGCTTAAATATAGGTTCGATTCTACTGATATCTCAAAAATACGACTCTAGGTCATACTTCCCTTACTTATAAGGAGTAGTAAGATTTAAGCCCCGCTAAATATAAATTTAAAACAGTACTCTCTCCCACGAGTGGCTGATTCTGGCGAGCCGCGGCTCGACGACACCGCGCAAATAAAAACTTTCCGTTTCGGCCATATCAAATATCAAGACATGATTACTGACTGTGTTATGTCTATTCTCAGCTGGAAAAGAGAAAGAGAAGACTCAGAAAGATTAGACCTCTGAGAATCTTCAGTTGCGGGTAATTGGTGAGTGGGTCTATCTTCGGATAGAGTTTAAGTAGCAAATCATGCTACTGTGGATTACTCTGATTACCCTGTGTTGTGTAATGATTGTCATGCTAGTTGGATAGTTGTATGCTATGTGTTTAATATGTTGTACATGTGCACTGTGCTTAACACCACCTGTTCCTAGGGAGGTTGGGGATTCGCAACTGTTCCCAGGGAGGTTGTAGTCCTTGTGAGGTCAACCGTTTCAAGGGAGGTTGAGTTCATACCCTGCAGTCTGTTTGCAGAGACTAGACGGGAAAGGACTATCGGTAGATGCTAGCCTGATCAGCTAGGTCGTGTGCCCGTACAAGCCGCCGATTTTATTCACTTAGCGGTGCGCTAATCCCCCACATTCCTCCCCCTGCAGGTTTTAGGTACTACTGATGGGATCGGGCCATGATGTAGAAGACATGTTTGACTAGTAAGTCTGATGTGGTCAATTGTAACCGTGTTTGTAATAACGTAACACCGTTTGTGAAAATTAAACTTAATTATGTAGCTTTTGTAATGATGTAATTAATATTGTAATTTTAATAAGTAAATCTTCCGCTGTGTTTATAAAAAAATGGCCGGTGTTATAAGTTGGTATCAGAGCATAGTTTTGACAGCAAGTACATGCGTGTATCTTGTTCTCAAACCTTGAGTGGAGTTAAACATGTCCGTGGGTGGGGCTAAGTGAATGCAGGGATACATGTACGTTAGTTGTGTTGAGCTAACCACTTATCCACTAAGCTTTTGTGTGAGCTGTTTTGTAGCACAGGTATGGCTAACAAAGATGCAAATGCTACCGGCCTGACAAACCCTAGAACATACAGAGCACCAGACGAGGGTGTTTTGAGTCCGAAGATGATGATCAACAGAGTTATATTCATGAGTTAGTAAGTAAACTAAAAGAAGCTCGGGATAAAATTATTGAGCTTGAGCTGGTAAATCCTGCGAGAAATGATGATACAGCACCTGGATTTCAGACAGCACAATCCCAAACAATACCCAACATGAACCAGACTCAATTCCAATACCCAGGGCAAAATTAGTTACCTCAATAATACTACATGCCACCACAAAGTACTTTCCCTTTTCAAAATCCAATGTTAATGAACCCGTACCAAACACAGATGTTCCAACAACCCTTTGTTCAACCCTATAAGAAATGTACCTACAAACAGTTCTTAGATTGCAAACCCCCAAAATATTAGGGAAGTTCTGACCCGATAGAAACTATGAATTGATTAATGGAGGTTGAAAGGGCTTTGGAAGCTTGTCAGTGTGAACTAGAGTTGCGGGTTATGTATGCATGTAGATTGCTAAAGGGTAGAGCTATGGTTTGGTGGAATGCATTGACGTCAAGTATTTCGAAAGAGAATGTTAAGCAAATTAATTGGGAACAATTTCAATGGAAAGTTGGTGAACAGTATTGTTCCTCGTTTGATCTTAACCGATTGAAGACTGAGTTTTTAGAAATGATAATGACGCCTCAGATGTCAATCGATGAGTGATTGGTCAGTTTATGGATAAGTTGAAATTTGTATCTCAGTGGGTACCAGATGAAGCATCAAGGATTCAACATTTTGTATAAGATCCTGTTTTCCTAGTTGTTTGGGACGCCGTCCAAAATGGTGGGACGCCGTCCCAGTGTGAAGGGATGGACGCCGTCCAGTAATCTTGGAAGCCGTCCAGATGAACTGGCGGGCCAGCTGTTTTGTTTTTAGATATTTAAATGGGCATTTTGGTAATTTCATATGGGAGATGACTTAAAGGTCCCAAGATCAGTTTGGTGAGCCTCATTACTCCATTTTCAACTACTCTTTCATTTCCACTTCAAGTTTAGAGAGAGAGAAGATTTTTAGAGTGAGAAAGCTCAATCTAAGGTGGAAGAAGCTTGTTTCGGGTTAAACTCGAGTGTTAATGTTGTTCATCTAGTCTCTAGCTACATTTTGATTGTTGTGGTAAGTCTTAACCTTGATTTCCTTGATTTAATTGTTTAAGGGTTAGGGTTTGGGTTAGAGATGAAAATAAAACCCATTTGTTAGTGATTTGGGGGTTTTTGGGTAAGTTTGGGTCATGAGTACTCAAAGATGACTAACCTAGGGTTTTGAAATGTTAAATTGTGTTTATGGGTCTTAAATGTTAGTAAATCACTAGCACACTTAGTGTTTAAAGTGAATGGGTGTATTTGGGTATGATAGTGACCCAAGTGAGTGTGTTAACCTTAAAATGGGTCAAATGAGTCTTTGATGACCTAAGTGAGTTAATGGGTGCGAAAATGAGATAACTTTGTGTTAAAAGGTGTATTAAGACCATAATCGAATTGTTAGTAAGGGTTTGACGAAATCCCGACCTAGTGTTAGAATGAATGGTGCAAATGGGTCACGTTTGCACTATGGGCCAAATGGAACTTGTATGAAGAATAAGTTGGTTGACCAACTTGAATGAATAATTGATATTTGTACTGAATATATTAGGTACTTTGCTTTGAAGCGTACGAAAGTGTTTAATCATCACAGACGTGTAAGGTGAGTGGAATAATTATGCGTGTGCATATATAATGTATTTATTTGTGTAGTATGAATGTGAAATTGTCGCGGTGTTCAAGACACCACATTCTAAGTAACAAGTGGTATTGTCACGGTGTTTAAGACACCTCTCATTGGTTTGATTGACATGTGGTATTGTCGCGATGTTTAAGACACCACATTGTCATGGGAGTGGAATTGTCGCGGTGTTCAAGACACCACTCATTGTTTTGATTGACATGTGGAATCGTCGCGGTGTTCAAGACACCACATTGTCATGGGGGTGAGTTAGTCACGGTGTTCAAGACATCACCCGGGAGATTAGCGATTACGCGGTGTTTAAGTAACACTAATGGATGTTATGAACTCCGATGGTCTTTTTCGAGTACCGTTCCCTAGTATGATTGGTTAACCATGGTTGTGTGAATTTTGTATTAGCATATTTAATTGTGAACTATATGCTTTTAGTGTCGCTAGCTTATTATGAATTGCGGTTATTGGTTTATGCATAATGTTTGCATATTTGTCGAATTACTAGCTTGTATGCGGTATTGTGTAAGTGATTGCAAGTAAGTAGGTTATATATGTATATGTATAATTATTGCATTCACTAAGCTTTAGGTTACCATCTCGTTGTTTACCTTTTTAGGCTCCGGCGTGGACAATGGCAAAGGTATTCGTTTGGAATAGTAGTGGCTCTCGGGGGTTTAGCTTTTTGGAAGTTCGGCCAAGAATTGGGTAGTTTAACCCCAAACACCATGCTCTAGTGTCGTTTGGAAATTAAACTAGAACGGTCGAAACTTGTATTTTTGAACAAAACTCGTAAAACGGCCGATGTGGGCCCGAAGTTGTAAAAATTTATTTGTCCAAAGCTTCTTTGTTGGACGCCGTCTAGAAGTCTGGACGCCGTCCTGATGTATTGAAACAGAAAAAAAAATTAGTGTGTTTTTGAGATAACGAAGTCGGGTTGTTACAAGTGGTATCAGAGCATGGTCTAAGGGATTTAGGTGACTTGAGATAGGTGCCTAGACTTATATTTGTATTGTGTATGCGCTTTATGCGGGACTTGTAGGAGACGGGTCGAACTGGGGATTGGTTAGTGCCTAGGTTTAGGCGAGCTAACTATGCGCTAATTGTTTTGTGTTGTGTTTTTGCAATCATCAAGCGAGATAGACGTTGTACTAGCGAGTTAACGCGACGTGCTCGCGTAACAATGATTCGCTACCATTGTTACGGGTTCAAATCGTGTCAAACAAGCGATTTACAACGATTGTTGAGCAATATGGGGCGGTGTGAGATGTACATATATGCTTTAAGTTACGTCTGTTCGTTTCATTGTTTAACCTATTTTCGTTTTATAGAATGAAGACAAGAAATGGACCCGATAATGATAACGGAGGTACAAGTGTGGACTCCGAGTTCACGGCCAAGGTTGAGGCCATCTTGAAAAGTCATCATGCGGCTTTTCTAGAAGACGTTAAGAAGATGTTTCTTGATACGATTGACGAGCAACTAGTCAGTGTAGTAAAGGAACAAGTTAAGGTTATCCTTCAAGAGGATAATGTTGGAAGGCGGGACTTTTTCTATAAGAACTTCAAGGATTCTCAACCTCCCACCTTCGATGGTGAACGAGACCATCTTAAGAGTGCCCGTTGGATCTCCGGTATGGAGGGGGCTTTCCGTACTGGTGAATGCCCTCTCGATAAGAAGACAAGGTACGGGTGTAGTAAGTTGAGGGGCGATGTAAAGATCCAAGTTTATGGTGAAGAACAATGCATGGAATTCACTTGGGATGAATTCAAGGCGGAATTTTTCGACGAATACCGAACTTCGGCCGACCTTACTAGGCTTAAGGACGAGTTGCGCTCCTTGAGGCAAGGGTTGATGGATTTGAACACTCTCAAATCCGTTTTCTTGTCCAAGACCCAATTTTGCTCGGAGTATGTTGAGAATGATAAAATGTTGAAGGAAGATTTCTATCGAATCTTGAATGATAGTTATCAAGAGAAGATTAGTGTGAACGTGGTGAAAAGTTTCGATGAGTTGTTCAATATGGTCAAATGTTTTGAGGCGCTCGTGTTGAGAAAGAGTGGCTTTACTTTTGGCAAGAGGAAGTTCGAAGCTACTAGTCATTCGAACAAGAGGGGTAAGGGTGCAACCGAGAGTGTCGATAGTGTGAAGAAGAGTGTTCCCGGAGAATTTCGTTTTTCTTGTCACAGTTGTGGACGAAAGGGGCATATGGCCCGTGATTGCACTAACCCATCTTCTACAACCAAACTCACTTGTTATAATTGTGGTAAGGAAGGGCACCAAAGGCCGGAGTGTCCCGATTTGCGCAATGATAATGTTAAGCGGCTAGAGAAGGCGGCGGGTACGGCTAGGGGTTGCAATTATTTGATGACCAATGATGAAGCCAAGCAATCTAACGAAGTTGTCTCAGGTACTTTCATGGTTAATTCTAATCCGGCAAGGATACTTTTTGATAGTGGTGCTAACTTGTCATTTGTGTCACCAAGATTTGTATCTAAGCTTGATAAACCGCTAGCTAAGTTAAGTCATCCGGTAGAAGTTGAAATAGCGGATGGTAAGACGGTGCTAGGGGTTGATGTGTGTAATGATTGTGATATTGTGTTTGGTTCCGAAACGTTTAAAAGTGATCTTATCCCAATGACCTTTGGTGAATTTGATATTGTCGTTTGTATGGATTGGTTCGATCGCTATAGAGCCGATATTGCATGCCATGAAAAATCTATTCATGTGAAGACCCCAAGTGGGGGAGAATTAATAATTCATGGCGAGAGGCGGAGGAGACTTGTGCCATTAGGCACTTATGCACGGGCATGTCATTTTCTTGTTAGTGGTGGTATGGCTTTTCTTGCTCATGTAGTTGATACTCGTGAAGGGCCACCATCCATTCATGAAATTCTGGTGGTTAGTGAATTCGAGGACGTTTTTTCGGATGAATTACCGGGTGTTCCGGCGGAAAGACAAGTTGAATTTCGTATTGAGTTGGTTCCGGGAGTGTCATACCCCGTCCTAATCCTCCTGGACGAAGTCATTAACATTTGGTCCCATTGCGATGATCGACTCCAATTAAAGTCCTTAAAATGAGCAAATGCACAGCGGAAGATTTCTTTCATACCTGAGAATAAACATGCTTTAAAGTGTCAACCAAAAGGTTGGTGAGTTCATAAGTATAACGTAAACAATAAAATTCATCATTTTGATAGACCACAAGATTTAAATACAGTACACCTATCTCGTGTACAAAACCATTTTTCATAATGCTTAGCAGAGTAGGTTCGTATCCTTTTCTCCCCCGTAGGTTGCCTCGCGATTTTTAAATAACCGTACACATATCTCGTGCACAAAAATAACATACACATAACCTATGTATAAAATCATTCTCTCGATACATAACATCCACTTTGCATTCATTGCTTGGCTTGGTAACCGACCTTAACATATAATGCGCATAAATAATATCCCCAAAAACAGAACATCTCGTCTGTTTAATATATAAACTTCGAAGTACTAAACACCACACCCACTAGCCCTTCCGTCTAGTGAACATTCTGGGTGGGGGTGTTAAACCCAGTAGCTACCTTTAGGATTCGCGTGAATTAGGGCCATACTCGATTCTAATTCTTAGGTTACCAAGTAATAATAATCAGGGGAAAATATTCACAACAATTAGTGGCAATTATCACGTCCAACTAATTCAATAATAATCCACATAACTTCTGTCTGCATAATAATTCATTCGAGGAATGTTTTGCTTGTGTCTATCTCGTCAAACATTTATAAAAACAGTTCATGTATTCGCAGTTCAAAATATATTTCAAAAACATTTAATAAAGCAGTTGTAAAATAGCGCATGTATTCTCAGTCCCAAAATATAAAGAGTAAAAGGAAATCAAATGAACTCACTATATGATATTTTGTAGCAAAAATATGCATACGACGATACTGAACAATGCAGGGTTGGCCTCGGATTCACGAACCTCAAAGGAGTAGTCCTAAAAAAATGCCCAAGTCCAGGTTTGAACCCGTGACGTCCCGCTAACCCGAAAATGCCCTTAACCATTCCTTTGACTTCTCATTACTGATTTAAAACCCAAATTACAACTATATAACTTATTTGTCTGATCTTTTTCTTCTTTCTGAATTCATTATCATATATACCATAATTTATGATCATAACATCACTCATCACCCTCTTAAACATCATCTTAACATCCTTTAATTATTGTCATCATCATTACCCATATCCTAACAACGTGCTTCATCATCATTAACATCATCACTTCATTTTAATCATATCATTATTATTCTAATTAGTATCACTATATATCGAACCCTTATCTTCATATCATCATCCTAGTCTAATTATTTCTTAATCTAATCCTCATTATACATACAATCATGATCATAGTCATTACCATGTATCCTATTATCTAATCATCACATCTTCGAACTTCAAGCCAAACAAAATAATTAACACTCGGCCCAAAAGTATAATAAGATTTCGGCCAAAGTGAAAACAAACGGCCCAACAATAGTTTAAAAGCCCGATTTGAGAATCTAGTATGACAAGAAATTTGTATGCGACCCAATCATAAACAAGTTGATATTGCTTTAAACATACATATATTTTGACGCAATATCATTTATATTTCATCGGCTTTTACCAAAACGAAGACACTCAAATGCATAATTCACGAGAAAAACAGCAAAACTAAACGCGAGCATAAAGTAAGAAGAAATTCGATAAATCGACGGATTTAAACCAAATATATATCAAGATAAATGTTTACCTGAATGCAAGTTCAAGATGATCGAAGAGAAAGAGTTCAAATGAAAAGTTCCAAGTCGATATACGTCAACACGGGATCAGCAAAGAACAAACGAAAAAATAAAATTAGAAAACTGCCATTTACTCTTACGCGTATCGCGTACTTACCTACGCGAAACGCGTAGTATTTTAACCTTACGCGGACCGTGTGGTGTTCTACGTGAAACGCGTATTGTTGAGTCTAGATTCAGATCTGAATTACAAATGGGACGGTTACTTTATGGTTTATTAATATTACTTTCCAGCCACTCCAGCCACTGTATGCAATAAAGAATTAAAAATGATGATTACATCTACTACTCTTCTACTATATACAGATACATAGAGAAAGAAGCAGAGGAGAGTAGTGAGGAGGACACAGCTCCAAAATTCTATACAACACACATTTACAAATATCAATTATTTTAGCTACTGTATTTATTTTTCATTCCCTCAGTATCATTTATTTTCAGTCCAAGGTTCAATTTTTAGGATAGTTTCAGATTTAAGGGTGTATTGTTCATGATTAAGGGTATTATTATACGAGTGCAAGGGGTGTTGTTATTGTAATTTTCTACCGTTTAAAGTAAATGAAAGTGAAGATTTTCGTAAGTATATCCTATTAAAATTATCGTTATCAATTTTTATCGTTATTATTATGTTTGTATATTTATATTTTCATGTTTACCTTAGTATAATGAGTAGCTAATTTCCCTAGTGTTTGCTTAGATGTAGAGCCCCTAGTGAAATGGATTGTTATCATTTGTAAAATTTAAAATGAAACTTAAGTATTTTTAACATTGAGCCTAATTAAAAGAACCATTATTATGTACTTGGATATTTAACCCTTGTCACTTAATCTATTAGATTCAAATAACGAAAGTTATTTTTATCTATATAAATTAAGCTTCAACATTAAAAGTGATCTAGACGAACTTATGAATGATTTACTAACACTAAATTAGAAATAAAGTTCGGTGGTTTGGGTAATATCACTAGTCATACAATAGTGAAATTGTAAAAAGGGAAACCGTTATGATTTGGGTTTTGGCGAAAGTCAAAACTGGGTTGGGTCTCAATTTAAATACTTGGGGAATAGTAACTATCAAAAATAAGATCCGATGAAAATTAGATTGAATTTAGTTAGTCATAACTTTATATTTATTCGAAAGAAAAATATAAAGTTTTATACTAAAATGTTTTAATAGGGCTTAAACACAAAACAATCCATGGATCTATAGGTGACACATTTAAGTAAACACTCCCATTTATTTATATATTGTAAAATACTTATTATTATTATTATTATTATTATTTACGTATTATTATTATTCACTAAAAATAAAAATATACATCAAAATACTCGAATTTGTACCAGAACTGTTTGTCACATCGGATATATCATACGCGTATCGTGTATACATCACACGAAACGTGTACCTTCGAAATTATACGAGGAACGCGTATAGTTGTACACGAAACGCGTACGTGTAATATCAGCACTGTACCGAATTTATTTAAATGTCAAGGTTTTAAATTAAATCTTTTATTATTATTCTAAAGTAATTAATTTATAATTAGTTTAATTATTATAGTTTCCTATAATTCATTTTTATTATTCAGTTAATTTAAATGAATTTGTATTATAATTTATTGCTCAAAACAAAATTCTAATCAATTAGTTTTATTAAAAGTTGTTATTTTATTAATTATCATTTAGTAATAAACTTATTTAGATCACAATTAGTATAATTTCAATTAATTCACCTTTAAGTTAATAATTATAAATAATGTATTCGTATAAATTAATAAGTAATATAATTAAATTAAGATTAAGTTATATTTTATTATTATTATGCAGTATTATAAATTCCTAATCCAAAACCCCTTTTTAAATAAGTTTAACTTCAAAGACTATTAAAAATTATTTAACACTGTCTCCCTGTGAAACGAACCGGATTTACCAACAAACTAAACTACGCGGATAGGACTAGTTGCCTATATGTGTGAAATAAACCTGAATTCATTAAAACACCATATATACAATAAAACAATTCGTGTAACAAAATAACTCAAATCCGTTCATAAAATAAAGGTACTGTTTCAACGCATCAACTTTTTGGCGCCGCTGCCGGGGAACTAGGAGGAAACTGGTTCGAACTCGACCCAAGTGAATCAGAACCTCCAATCCAACCGGTAGATCAATCTGTTAAAACTTTAGGATTGGATGTGTATAAGACGGCAAAGGCTATACACATGAGGGGCGCGGTAATTAGTTTAAGACGACAGGAAGTTGTTGCTTCCGCTCCTATGGAGGAGGAGGAGGAACCCGCGAGAGAAACTAGGAGGAGACGAAGACAGCCAGATCAGGCTAGTTCGTCTAGTGCAGGTATTTCTGATTTCGATATGCTACAAAATTCGTTTGATTCATTGAGTTTAGATGTAAGAAACTCATATGAAACATGGGGACAGAGATCAGAAAACCAATACACTAGTTTATCTCGACAGTTAGGGGATGTAAGGGCAACCCAATTAGATCAGGGTAATATTCTAGAAAACATCCGCTACGATCAGAGGGTCCACAGGCTTACACACCCTCAGCCTTTCCTTCATACCCCCAATGGCAAGCACACGGTGACCCTCTACCTCCACCTTATGACCCCAACACTGCCCTAGCCGCAAGTCAGGAAGCCTATAGGCGTTTTTATGAGGAACAACGCCTAAATGAACAGCGGCAGCAACAACAACGGGAACAGAAAGATCAGGGAGGCCCTGCGTGGTCATTTTTCTAGTTTTCTTTTTAGTTTTAGAACAATTTATTTTGTATTTGTTTTTATAAAATAATTTTTATGGTCTGTTAATTTACTTTTACTTTTATATATTTTATACAAAAACTTTTAGTGTGGGGTAAAATTTTTGTACTACTAAAGTACAACCCCATCTCGTTTGTGATTGACATATTTGTTGACAGGTACTTACGATAATGAGATTCGACATAGTGAAACACGAAAGCATTATTGTGATAAAAAGGATTGGCTATGTTCATACAATAAGCATTTTACAATCTCCAATTGCTTAACAAAGGAAGTTCTAAATACTTTACACTTCTTGTCCTCTCAATTTTATACATTTTAATCTAATTTTATGTAATGAGGGCATTACATAATCTTAAGTGTGGGGTGGGAGTATATAAATTCTCGAGAACTTATAATTTAGTGGTTTTTATGAAAAATTTTACAATTTTTAAACAAATATAACTAATCAATTTTTAAAGTAATTACGAGCAATTAAAGATTAGGTGTCAAAAACCGAAATTATTGTCTCCATACATTAAAAAATACATAAGTTTATTAGATTAAAATATTTAAAAGAAAACCAAGTATAAAGGAATTTATAAACCCATATGTTTAGAACCATTTATCACATGTTTCTATGAAGTTTATTGCAGATATCATTGCTTTGGAATGTATAAACCTGAATATCCCATTAAGGAAGTAAAGTCTTCTAAAATGACACACTTGCTAACTTATGTTAGAAGATGTAGTCCAGAACAGCTGTAGGTTGATGAAAAATCTTGAAAAGTCATCTCTATCATCGGCTGGAAATCCACCTCACCTCAGCGTCAAACAGGGTTTTTGGTGGTCAGACTTATCCTAACCATGAGATGGATCTGTCTCGTACAATGGGGGGCACATTGCAAATTAGCTTTTAAGACTAATGAATCTAATCCCCAGATGGATGATCTCCGTAAAGATCAACCGCATCTATGTTTGACCCCGGTCAACATACATATGCCATAACAAATTGAGGTGTGCAAACTCATGGTTCACCGATGATATTTGGACACGATATAATTTTATTCTAAAACTTGTGCTATTTTATAATTATATTGTGTAAAACCATTTTTAGGACATTCGGTTTCAAGTTCCATGATACTTCAATTATGGGGGCGGATAGCTTGCTAATCGCTGACTGAGACTACGGTTTTCAGTTACCCTCAATCGGAATTTGAGGTTAAAACCGGAAAACGTGTCTAGTGTAAAAACTAGCATGCCATTTTATAAAAACATAAAACGTTTTCACAAGGTCCAATTTTCCCTAAGGATCCAAAATTTTAAACCTTAATCACGAGTTTCAACTTTGTTTCTGTTGCCAGAATTTCATTTCGTGTGGTGTGCGTGTGATCCAATAAATATTGTGTAGTGTTTCCATCCTATTCCATATAGCGTGTGTTTTTTTTATTTCGTGTAGCGTGTGTTGTGTGATTTAATGTTCGATATGGAAAAATATATAATGTTCCTATTCTATTTAGAAGATGTAATTGCTTGAGGACAAGCAACGTTCAAGTGTGGGGTATTTTGATATTGCTTTAAACATACATATATTTCGACGAAATATCATTTATATTTCATCGGCTTTTACCAAAACGAAGACACTCAAATGCATAATTCATGAGAAAAACGGAAAAAGTAAACGCGAGCTTAAAGTAAGAAGAAATTCGATAAAACGACGGATTTAAACCAAATATATATCAAGATAAATGTTTACCTGAATGCAAGTTCAAGATGATCGAAGAGAAAGAGTTCAAATGAAAAGTTCCAAGTCGATATACGTCAACACGGGATCAACAAAGAACAAACGAAAAAATAAAATTAGAAAACTGCCGTTTATTCTTACGCGTATCGCGTACTTACCTACGCGAAACGCGTAGTATTTTAACCTTACGCGGACCGTGTGGTGTTCTACGCGAAACACGTATTGTTGAGTCCGGATTCAGATCTGAATTACAAATGGGACGGTTACTTTATGGTTTATTAATATTACTTTCCAGCCACTCCAGCCACTGTATGCAATAAAGAATTAAAAATGATGATTACATCTACTACTCTTCTACTATATACAGATACATAGAGAAAGAAGCAGAGGAGAGTAGTGAGGAGGACACAGCTCCAAAATTCTATACAACACACATTTACAAATATCAATTATTTTAGCTACTGTATTTATTTTTCATTCCCTCAGTATCATTTATTTTCAGTCCAAGGTTCAATTTTTAGGATAGTTTCAGATTTAAGGGTGTATTGTTCGTGATTAAGGGTATTATTGTACGAGTGCAAGGGGTGTTGTTATTGTAATTTTTTACCATTTAAAGTAAATGAAAGTGAAGATTTTCGTAAGTATATCCTATTAAAATTATCGTTATCAATTTTTATCGTTATTATTATGTTTGTATATTTATATTTTCATGTTTACCATAGTATAATGAGTAGCTAATTTCCCTAGTGTTTGCTTAGATGTAGAGCCCCTAGTGAAATGGATTGTTATTATTTGTAAAAATTAAAATGTAACTTAAGTATTTTTAACATTGAGCCTAATTAAAAGAACCATTATTATGTACTTGGATATTTAACCCTTGTCACTTAATCTATTAGATTCAAATAACGAAAGTTATTTTTATCTATATAAATTAAGCTTCAACATTAAAAGTGATCTAGACGAACTTATGAATAATTTACTAACACTAAATTAGTAATAAAGTTCGGTGATTTGGGTAATATCACTAGTCATATAATAGTGAAATTGTAAAAAGGGAAACCGTTATGATTTGGGTTTTGGCGAAATTCAAAACTGGGTTGGGTCTCAATTTAAATACTTGGGGAATATTAACTATCTAAAATAAGATCCGATGAAAATTAGATTGAATTTAGTTAGTCATAACTTTATATTTATTCGAAAGAAAAATATAAAGTTTTATACTAAAACGTTTTAATAGGGCTTAAACTCAAAACAATCCATGGATCTATAGGTGACACATTTAAGTAAACACTCCCATTTATTTATATATTGTAAAATACTTATTATTATTATTATTATTATTTACGTAGTATTATCATTCACTAAAAATAAAAATATACATCAAAATACTCGAATTTGTACCAGAACTGTTTGTCACATCGGATATATCATACGCGTATCATATATACATCACACGAAACGCGTACCTTCAAAATTATACGCGGAACGCGTATAGTTGTACGCGAAATGCGTACGTGTAATATCAGCACTGTACTGAATTTATTTAAATGTCAAGGTTTTAAATTAAATCTTTTATTATTATTCTAAAGTAATTAATTTATAATTAGTTTAATTATTATAATTTCCTATAATTCATTTTTATTATTCAGTTAATTTAAATAAATTTGTATTATAATTTATTGCTCAAAACAAAATTCTAATCAATTAGTTTTATTAAAAGTTATTATTTTATTAATTATCAATTAGTAATAAACTTATTTAGATCACAATTAGTATAATTTCAATTAATTCACTTTTAAGTTAATAATTATAAATAATGTATTCGTATAAATTAATAAGTAATATAATTAAATTAAGATTAAGTTATATTTTATTATTATTATGTAGTATTATAAATTCCTAATCCAAAATCGCTTTTTAAATAAGTTTAACTTCAAAGACTATTAAAAACTATTTAACACTGTCTCCCTGTGGAACGAACCAGATTTACCAACAAACTAAACTACGCGGATAGGACTAGTTGCCTATATGTGTGAAATCAACCTAAATTCATTAAAACACCATATATACAATAAAACAATTCGTGTAACAAAATAACTCAAATCCGTTCATAAAATAAAGGTACTTTTTCAATGCATCACAAGTTGAATCCCAGCTGGAAAGAAAAGCAATTGTTGTAGAAATATTATCGTGACAAAATATTATTGTGACATCACTATCCACTTGCATCATCTTTATTGTAGGAGTTGGAATATATATATAAAAAAATAACTTTAACGTACGACAGTTATTATGGTTTTGGTGGATTCAAGGTAATGGCACAAGGATATTAAGGTGGCTGTTGTTAGATATAAATGAAGCATCAAAGCAGTTCTAATAGAGGTTTGGGTTTCGAAATTAACATAGGAACTGTAGCGGTAGTTTAATCTGAAACAGAAGTTGAGTAGCAGGTGACGGCGGCGATGATTATGGTTGGAGTTCATGATGGTTCTTGAATAGAGGTGATGATTGTTAATGAGTAATAGTAGTGAAACAGCTGCAAGGTAATCGAATTTAATTGTTTTGTGGGTTTCGTTCGTGATAGCAACTTGATGTCGCAGCTCTATAGTTTTTTCGGTGGTTATGATGGTATTGAACAAAACAGAAATAGAAAAACAAGTGTGTTGTTCGATGGTGAGTGTGTGGTTGCAACAAGAGAGAGAGATGTTGTAACATCCCGCGTTTTTCCGTTAAATTTATTTTTAACACCGTCTTTTTTTTTTAAATAATATCTTTCGCTATTTAAATTCCCAATTTCCGTTGACTAATGTTTATAATATTCTCGTTATTTAATTATAACATCACTCGTCTACTCGAGCGTTTTTAAAATATTCGTTTGGTTAAATCCCGCACCCGCTTTGAAACTCGAGGGACTAAAATTGACACGGGGCAAACTAGTTGACTAGGTCAACTAGTCCACCCCAATCACCACCATTCAACCATCTCCCTCTCTCTCTCTTTCTCTCTAGCAAGAACACACACACAAACCCCAACTTCATAGAATCATCATCTAAATTCGGGATTGGAAGCAAACTTCAAAACAAATTACATATTTGGAATCCTCTCTTCATCCTCTACAATTTGATACCAACTTCATCTCGTTTGGGTAACATTTCTAAAACTCTAGATTTCTCTAAATTCGTGTTTTTGATTTGAAATGGTGTTAGTTAGTGTCTATGGCTCGTGTCTAGCATGAATATATGTTTTGTTTGCTCGATTCGTTGTTTTGAGTAACTAGTTTGAACATTTGAAATGGGTTTGCTTAATCCTTGATTTTGGATGAGTTAATGTTGTTAGATTGTTAAAGTGCATGTTTTAATTGTGTTACTAGTATCACTAGCTTCGTTTTGATGCGTAGGTTGATTAAGGAAACTTCAAAAACCCGATTAATGATTTTGTGATGTTTGACTAGGGTTTGATAGTTCTTTACATGAACTTTTGGATGCTTAAATGCCATGGAATGTTAATTGTTAGTGTTTAGTAGTAATGTGTGCTTCATTACCTTCGAAACGGCATATCGTATGTGTAAATTGGATTCCCGAATCATAAAATACGTTTTACGAACTTGAAACTTTGAAAATAAACCCTTCTTGATCAATTGACGAGTTTTCGGTTATTGTAAATGATGTTTTTGATTGATGATATATGGTTAGTTGTATTCCTCGTCAAAATACCTTTTCGACGATATATGATAGGCATTATAAGTGTTTGCGGGTCAAGAATTGGGTTGGAAAAGGTTTTGGTTCGTGCACACTTGGAAAAACTGACCAGAATTCTCTGCCCAGGTAGTGGCGCGGCGCGCCACATCCCCGCGCGGCGCGCAGAATCGCCTGGCCAGATTCTGCTCACTTTGTCACATTTCACGCGAAATGTTTGACTAGCTACCGACCTCCGATTCACATGAAACTTGTTCTAATATGCTTATATATGAATAAAAACCTCAGAAAAATAGTTCGGGACCGAACCCGAACGTGTTGACTTTTTCGTTGACTTTGACCAAGTTTGACTTTTAGTCAAACTTAACCAAACTTTTATACAATCATTCTAACATGCTTTTATACTTGTTTCTTGTATGAAACTTGACAACGTGATTCACATGCTATACTTAATCGAGTCGTAACGAGCCATAGGACTAATTGAACACATTTCACCCGACCTTGTGTCGTAACCGGTTAATTGATATAACTTACTTGTTTAGGTCAAGGCTAAGCAACTTTCATGCACACGTTTACTTGTTGAAGTACTTTTATACTCGTGCACTCGAGGTGAGATCATAGTCCCACCTTTTCAACAACTTTTTATACTTTTAAATTGTGGGCTGAGAAACATATACTTTGTTACATTTTGTACTACTTGCTTTTATACTTTGAACACAAGTACAAGGAAAACAAACATTCCACAGCGAGTTAGAACAAAAATCCTCAATTCGATTATCATTAGTTACACTTGCAGGGTGTAAGCGAGAACTTATATTGTGTGGCCATACGGGTTTGACAAACCCTCATTACGGACGGTTCGCTACCGTCTACGGATGAAATATATTTTCGGGAAACAGTGTATGTTCTAACACTATTGTGATGGGGTTCTATGGAAGGAAACGTTAAGTCTTGATAATTGGGTGCTCGCGAACCAACTTTTGGAATGCAACTTTTGGATGATCAATTTATGGAAATACTAAATCTTGTGGTTCAAAATATAACATTTACTAATACACCTATGATTTCACCAACGTTTTTGCGTTGACAGTTTTCTATATGTTTCTCAGGTTCATACTTGGCTATTTGATACATGCTTCCGCGTACACTCATACTTGCTTGGGGTCAAGCATACATGCATACACTCTGATTATTTGCTTGGAGTCAAGATACATACATACATACGCTAGTGATAGCACCTTTGGATTCAAACTTTTGTTTACATACTTACGCTATTTATAGCAACTGTGGTTTCAAACTAATTATGTCGCAAGTTATTCATTCATACTTTATAACTTTGTAAACTTAAACTTATTGTCGATCCGTTTGTTAAACTAAACTTTGTACCTTTCAAATGAACGCGACATAATTTTGGTCAAACGAGTCTCATATAGGGACTACGACCACGCAACGGGACCTAAGTTAACGACGCCGTCAATAACGGTTTTGGTCGGGTCGTTACAAGTGGTATCAGAGCGTTGGTTGTAGGGAACTAGGATGTGCATTAGTGTGTCTAACAGAGTCGTTAGGACGCATTAGTGAGTCTAGACTACAACCGGATAGTTAACATTTGCATTCTGACATACATTTGCTATAGATAGCACTTACTTGACTACTTGTGCATTATACTTGAATCATTCTTAGGCAAACTTTTTAATGGTACCCAACCTTCATCATACGAACTCGTATTCCGCCACTTTTTGGTAACACACGTAAATTCATGATTCGTACACGTATGGATGACGACGACTTCATTAGTCACACTTGTTCGGGAACTCTGTCTCCCGGATTGTTAATTGCCACCGTTTCAACTTACTATCGGTTTCCCACTGGTGTTTCTTACTATCTACTTTTTGGTGTTACTACCATCACTACTCTAGGTGAGTATCGTCATCGCTAAATATCACTACGGTTGCGTACTTTTTGTTATCATGATTCGTTACTCTTTTCGTGCCTAAGGGCATTATCGCTTGACTTGAACCGCATTGACGTGAACAATCAACTATACACTTCCCTCGGGGAACGCATCTTCAGAGTTGCACCAATTCTTTCGATTTAATACGAGACACGTTTGAGACGTCGTTACATTTTGTTTATTTTAGATTTTCGCGATTACACGAACTTGAATCCATAGAGTGATGTGGGAATGGAGGTATGAGTTAGCGTAATATAACGACACTCGATCAACGTGGTTATATTACGGTAAGACATACCAAAGTTCTAGTGACGCGTGATGGTGGTTAGACTCGATCAACCTAAACACCACCATGTGCCATGTACATGACTTCATCTTTTCAGGTTTGGACATCCGAAAACTCCGAGAATATTTATAACAACCATACCGGGGACACACCTTCAATTATTGTCAAATTATATTTATGCTTCCGAATGAATTACCGATTCCATTCGACTTCAACCGTATGTCACACGGGTATACTAGCTCGTCCTCGCGCAGTCTTATTGACTAACTACAATTTACTCGTTATGCTCGCATCGAGGCGGAAACTTCTCTCGCCTTACACTCGTAATTCCGGTTCAGGAAATCTTTTATTTTAAATTCTCAATGGAGAGAGACTCTTCACGTTATACTAGTATTCACCTCGAGGGTGAATAGTTCCGACGAACGTTTTTCTTTCAAAAACCCGATAAGAACTTGCCCCGACGAACGTTTTTGGAAACCGATAAATCTTCCGCGACGCGAATTTTCTTGAGAAACTTGTCCTAGCTAATGTTTTCAATTCCTAGCAAACTTGTTCACTATGCCTTAGGGAAATGTACCCCGTTTCGGATTGAGATCCTCGTTTCACTTCTAGATTTTGGAGTACCTTACAAAAAGCCTCGGGACCGCGTTTAGACATGAGTACCGCGTACCATCCACAACCTGATGGACCGAACAAACATGCGATTTAAACCTTGGAAACCATAATACGAATTTGTATTACCAACTTCAAATTTACTTGAGAAAAGTATTTTCCTTTAACCGAATCCTCGTACTACAATGATTTTCATTCGAGTTTTAACGTCACTCCTTTTGAAACCACATGTGACCGGAAACGTCATTCTCCTTTGTCGAACCAAGTAAACGATGATCAATTCACCGGGGCCGAGGTTATTCATGAGCAACCGAGAAAATTTATTCATATTCAGGTAAAACCCTACGCGACTCGTAATCACCAAGAGCTACGCCGATGTTAGACGTAAACATTTCAAATTCCACGTGGGAAACCGCGTCACGTTAAGAGTCGCACCTTGGAAAGGTGCAATCCGTTTCGGGAAAACGTAGGAAGCTAAATCCGCGATATTTTGATCCTTTAAATTCTTGGGGTGTTTTGGACCCGTCGCTAGCCGTTTAGATTTTCCGACTCATTTTGAGTCTCCGTTTATCCTACATTCGATGTATCAACTCAAAGACGTGTTTTGCGAAACGAGAACTTGTTATCTCCTTTGATGAACTCACTATCGACGATAAACCTCACTTCCTAGGAGGACCGATTGAAACCATGAATCATGGAAGCCAAACCTTAAAACAACATATGATCCCGACCGTCAAAATTCATGGAAATACTCAAGGACGTACCTTCACTTATTCGTAGAATTTACAACGCAAGATCTCGAGTAAGATTCAACAACTACTACTTCCAACTAAATTTCGGGACGAAATTTCTTTTGAGGTGTGGATAATGTAACATCCCGCGTTTTTCCGTTAAATTTATTTTTAACACCGTCTTTTTTTTTTTAAATAATATCTTTCGCTATTTAAATTCCCAATTTCCGTTGACTAATGTTTATAATATTCTCGTTATTTAATTATAACATCACTCGTCTACTCGAGCGTTTTTAAAATATTCGTTTGGTTAAATCCCGCACCCGCTTTGAAACTCGAGGGACTAAAATTGACACGGGGCAAACTAGTTGACTAGGTCAACTAGTCCACCCCAATCACCACCATTCAACCATCTCCCTCTCTCTCTCTTTCTCTCTAGCAAGAACACACACACAAACCCCAACTTCATAGAATCATCATCTAAATTTGGGATTGGAAGCAAACTTCAAAACAAATTACATATTTGGAATCCTCTCTTCATCCTCTACAATTTGATACCAACTTCATCTCGTTTGGGTAACATTTCTAAAACTCTAGATTTCTCTAAATTCGTGTTTTTGATTTGAAATGGTGTTAGTTAGTGTCTATGGCTCGTGTCTAGCATGAATATATGTTTTGTTTGCTCGATTCGTTGTTTTGAGTAACTAGTTTGAACATTTGAAATGGGTTTGCTTAATCCTTGATTTTGGATGAGTTAATGTTGTTAGATTGTTAAAGTGCATGTTTTAATTGTGTTACTAGTATCACTAGCTTCGTTTTGATGCGTAGGTTGATTAAGGAAACTTCAAAAACCCGATTAATGATTTTGTGATGTTTGACTAGGGTTTGATAGTTCTTTACATGAACTTTTGGATGCTTAAATGCCATGGAATGTTAATTGTTAGTGTTTAGTAGTAATGTGTGCTTCATTACCTTCGAAACGGCATATCGTATGTGTAAATTGGATTCCCGAATCATAAAATACGTTTTACGAACTTGAAACTTTGAAAATAAACCCTTCTTGATCAATTGACGAGTTTTCGGTTATTGTAAATGATGTTTTTGATTGATGATATATGGTTAGTTGTATTCCTCGTCAAAATACCTTTTCGACGATATATGATAGGCATTATAAGTGTTTGCGGGTCAAGAATTGGGTTGGAAAAGGTTTTGGTTCGTGCACACTTGGAAAAACTGACCAGAATTCTCTGCCCAGGTAGTGGCGCGGCGCGCCACATCCCCGCGCTGCGCGCAGAATCGCCTGGCCAGATTCTGCTCACTTTGTCACATTTCACGCGAAATGTTTGACTAGCTACCGACCTCCGATTCACATGAAACTTGTTCTAATATGCTTATATATGAATAAAAACCTCAGAAAAATAGTTCGGGACCGAACCCGAACGTGTTGACTTTTTCGTTGACTTTGACCAAGTTTGACTTTTAGTCAAACTTAACCAAACTTTTATACAATCATTCTAACATGCTTTTATACTTGTTTCTTGTATGAAACTTGACAACGTGATTCACATGCTATACTTAATCGAGTCGTAACGAGCCATAGGACTAATTGAACACATTTCACCCGACCTTGTGTCGTAACCGGTTAATTGATATAACTTACTTGTTTAGGTCAAGGCTAAGCAACTTTCATGCACACGTTTACTTGTTGAAGTACTTTTATACTCGTGCACTCGAGGTGAGATCATAGTCCCACCTTTTCAACAACTTTTTATACTTTTAAATTGTGGGCTGAGAAACATATACTTTGTTACATTTTGTACTACTTGCTTTTATACTTTGAACACAAGTACAAGGAAAACAAACATTCCACAGCGAGTTAGAACAAAAATCCTCAATTCGATTATCATTAGTTACACTTGCAGGGTGTAAGCGAGAACTTATATTGTGTGGCCATACGGGTTTGACAAACCCTCATTACGGACGGTTCGCTACCGTCTACGGATGAAATATATTTTCGGGAAACAGTGTATGTTCTAACACTATTGTGATGGGGTTCTATGGAAGGAAACGTTAAGTCTTGATAATTGGGTGCTCGCGAACCAACTTTTGGAATGCAACTTTTGGATGATCAATTTATGGAAATACTAAATCTTGTGGTTCAAAATATAACATTTACTAATACACCTATGATTTCACCAACGTTTTTGCGTTGACAGTTTTCTATATGTTTCTCAGGTTCATACTTGGCTATTTGATACATGCTTCCGCGTACACTCATACTTGCTTGGGGTCAAGCATACATGCATACACTCTGATTATTTGCTTGGAGTCAAGATACATACATACATACGCTAGTGATAGCACCTTTGGATTCAAACTTTTGTTTACATACTTACGCTATTTATAGCAACTGTGGTTTCAAACTAATTATGTCGCAAGTTATTCATTCATACTTTATAACTTTGTAAACTTAAACTTATTGTCGATCCGTTTGTTAAACTAAACTTTGTACCTTTCAAATGAACGCGACATAATTTTGGTCAAACGAGTCTCATATAGGGACTACGACCACGCAACGGGACCTAAGTTAACGACGCCGTCAATAACGGTTTTGGTCGGGTCGTTACAGATGTGAGAGGCAAAGAAATATGATGAGATGGTTGTTCATAGTGGTGTAGGTCGGGAGATGTCGAGCAAGTCACGAAGAAGAAGAACCTCATAAGTGTTGTACGGTGGTTTGAGATTGAGTGGTTCCCGGTTAAACGATGGTGAAGATAATTCTAGTTATGATGATGAATGATGTCGAGCAAGAGAAACAAGAACATAGCAAATAGAGGCTCGATGGTTATGGTGAAGTTGAAGAAGAAGAAATAAATAGTAAATGAGGGTAAGTTCATTGAAGTATTTGAGTTGTTAGTCGAGTAGTAAACAATAAGTAGTCAAACATGGTGTTGGGTGATCTTAGCAGACGAGTAGAAAAATATGAAATGGGTAGTGGAAGTTGGTTGTTAGTTCTTGATGGTTCAAGGTGGTAATGTGGTCTAGTGTTTATAATCGATGATGGTGGCTATGTTGGTGTTTTGGAGTAAACCGAAAGTAAAAAGAAGAATACAACACTTTGCAACTTTTGAGTTCGGTGATTGATGGTGTTGGTGTTCATGGTTTACTGAATGCTATGTATATATGCTAGTAATGTATGTTGCTAAATGCATACATATATATATAAATTATATGTTGAGAACAGACAAAAGTAGTAAGGCTATTTGCACAATTGAATTTACATTCACAATCATTCACAAAACAGGCATAAAGCAAATGATTGAATAAGTCCAGCTATATTATTTTGTAATTTTTCTACCGACAATTTTCGTAGACTGTTATATCGTGGTCCGTGATCATTCAGTGGCGGATAAAATCTTCGAAAAAATCCCAAATTTTTAAATTAAGTATCTTTATTTATTTAGGTCATTATGGTATAAAATTTAGTCATTAACTATTAAATAAAAATTACGTTAATTATTAACTCCCAACCCCAAGTAAAATATAAAAAATTTTAAAATTTAACAAACAACTTCTAAATATATTACTAATAAGCCTAAAATTTATAAAACTGATTTTTGAATCACCGTTTATTTTAAAATTACAAAATTTTGAATTTAACTTGCTTAATATCAAACGAAACATCAAATGAGTATTACAATCATTTAATATTTATTTTTAATATACTTTATTTATATTTAGAGATATATTTTAAATAATAATTATTATAATATCCTATTTTTATTTTATTAATTTTTAATAACAACAACATATAATACTTCAAATTATATTTCGAATTTTTATTTATATATACATACACACATATCTATTTACAATTAATTGTTCGTGAATCGTCGAGAGCAGTCGAAGGTCAATTGAATATATGAACATCGTTTCAAAATTTTCTAGACTCAACATTACATACTTTGCTTATCGTATCGAATTCATATTAAGATTAAGTTTAAATTTGGTCGAAAATTCCCGGCTCGTCACAGGGGGCTACTCCCATTGTTAAAACTCCTTATCATTTAGCACCAACGGAGATGCAAGAGTTGTTAAATCAAACCCAAGAGTTGCTTGAAAAGGGTTTTATTCAATCGAGTGCTTCACCATGGGGTGCTCCGATATTATTCGTGAAGAAGAAGGATGGTAGTATGAGGATGTACATCGATTATCAGGAGTTGAACAAAGTGGCGATAAAGAATCATTATCCATTGCCTCAAATTGACGATTTGTTTGACCAACTCCAAGGTGCAACGTATTTCTCTAAGATTAACCTACGGTCTGGCTATCACCAAATACGGGTCCGTGAGGAGGATATTGAGAAAAACGGCTTTTCGAACGCGTTACGGGCATTATGAGTTTGTAGTTATGCCTTTCGGTCTTACGAATGCACCGGCGGCATTCATGGATCTTATGAACCGAGTGTGCCAACCTATGTTGGACAAGTTGGTGATTGTGTTCATTGACGATATACTTGTCTATTCGAAGAGTATGAAGGAACATGAACATCATTTGCGTGGTGTGTTGAAGACGTTGCGGAAGGAGAAGTTGTATGCAAAATTCTCCAAATGTGAATTTTGGCTAAGGGAAGTTCAATTCCTTGGCCATATTGTGAACAACGATGGTATTCAAGTAGATCCGGGGAAGATTGAGACGGTGAAGAGTTGGAGACTACCGACTACGCCTACGGAAATCCGAAGTTTTCTCGGATTGGCCGGTTATTATCGTCGGTTTATCCAAGACTTTTCTAAAATCGCTTCTCCATTGACAAAGTTAATGAGAAAGAACGCGAGATTTAATTGGGAAAACGAGCAAGAAATTGCTTTCCAATTGTTAAAAGAGAAGTTATGTCAAGCTCCGATTTTAGTGTTGCCGGAAGGTGTAGAAGACATGACGGTTTATTGTGATGCTTCGTTAAATGGGATCGGTTGTGTTCTAATGCAACGAGGTAAAGTCATCGCGTATGCCTCTCGATAATTGAAGGAACATGAAATAAGATATCCGACTCATGATCTTGAGTTGGCGGCGGTTGTTCATGCGTTGAAAATTTGGCACCATTACTTGTATGGTGTCAAGTGTACGATTTATTCGGATCACTAGAGCTTGAAACATCTTTTTGATCAACGAGATTTGAATTATCGTCAAAGTAGTGGATGGATGTGGTGAAGGACTACGATTGTGAAATACTTTATCATCCGAGTAAGGCGAATGTGGTTGCGGATGCGTTAAGTCAGAAGAGTCAACATCCGGCGATATGAGTAGGATCGTTACGCATGATTATTACTAACGATTTTCTTGTTGTGACAACCCGGAAATTTCCAATCAAATTTAAACTTTAATCTTTATATGTTTCCGACACGATAAGCAATATTTGTTAAGTTAAATTGCAAGAATTTTAAACTATGTTCATACATTCATTCAACCTCGATCATGTTCCAACGATTCACGAACCATTAAACGAATATGATTATATATGTATATGTGACGTAAACAAAATATTAGATTAAATACTTTATATGATTGTATCTGTTTCAAAATATTTATCAATGGAATTAGAAGATAAGATCAAATGAGTGAATTATCAGATATATTGAATTATGATTACAAGTCTCTGTTGAAAGGCCCACGTTGATTTAAGAAATCTTTCCGTTTTAACAATATTCGAAAAATGGTAAAGTGATTTATAAATAAGAATAAATTGTCAATCATTGAGAACTAGACAAAGGATAGTGGAAGATTGAATCTCATAAAGACTCGATTGATCTATTTAGTTTCAAACGTACAAAAATGTTTTTAGTTTAAAAAGAACTTTATTATTAAAACGTATATAACTTTTATAAATATCTAGAACCACTTTTGACAACTCATTACTTAACTAGTATGATAAAGATAAAGATATTTATATTTTATTTTATTAAATATATATAACGATTTAAATTAATATTATATATATTTATACGCGTATTATACGTACATAGTTTTATACTTTTACTATACTTAAACTTTACCTTTACTTTATTTTTACTTTACTTTAACTTTAATAATTCACTTTAATAATTCATACTTTAATAATTCACTTTAATAATTCATACTTTAATAATTCACTTTAATAATTCATACTTTAATAATTCACTTTAATAATTCATACTTTAATAATTCACTTTAATAATTCAAAAATCTATTATAAATAGAATTCAATAGGTTTCATTATTTCATAGAAACTTGAAAATATTTTTCTCTAAACTCTCTCAATCGATTTACATATATATATTTACTCCGTATTATTTCAAGATATTATTAGTATACATAAAATATTACGACGGAGTGCTGTCCGAGTGATTTCGAAATTGTTTTTCGAGTAGGATAGGATTAAGGAAATTATGGGTTATAGCTATGGAGGTGATTGAGTATGGTTCATGGGTATGCTCGTGAGGTCAATATAGTGTTTATCATTTCCATTGCGTCTACCTACTTTCCTGCAATATTGAATCTCAATATTGATATGTAAGCACTCATAACTTAACTTTTATATATTAATATTGTATCCCTGACTAGTTCTCGAGTACTTATATTTATGCATGCTTGTATGATTAATTTTGTCATTAAATAGCTCATGATAGATAATGAATTTGATACATATGCGATTGAGATAAGGTATATGATATGCACGTCATTGGAAAGCTGGCAAAAAATTAATAACTTTTCATTTAGATATCGAATGGTTTCAATGAACAGATTAGAAGTTATAGTAAACTGAATTTTGATATTATTGTTAAAATGATTATTATTATTATCGTCATTATTATTATTATCTAAAAATTATTATTATGATCATTATCAATATAAATATTATCATTAAAAATCGTTATTGTTATTTTTATAATATTAAATGAACTTTATAAATTTTATTAATTAAGATATATAAATGTATATTTTTATTATATATAAACTTAAATATAAATTTTTATTTATTAATAAATGATTTATATTATTTACTCTAATAAAATTTGTTAAACATATAAAACGACTATAGTTAAAATATATAATAATCATGTATAGATCTTGGAAGTCATTTTGGATCAAGTTGACTTTTGTTGACTTTTGCATATTAGTCTCGAGCATTAGGATTGTGATACACTACGACTTGACCTAAATTGTTAAACAAATATTGACCAACATATAAATATATATACTTAATATAGGTTCGTGAATCCGAGGCTAACCTTGTACTTGTTCAACGACGTCATATGTATTTTTACTACAAAATACAGTATTGTGAGTTTCATTTTCCTTTTTACCCTTTATATTTTTGGGCTGAGAATACATGCGCAATTTTTATAAATGTTTTACGAAATAGACACAAGTAATCGAAACTACATTATATGGTTGAATGATCGAAATCGAATATGCCCCTTTTTATTAAAGTCTGGTAATCTAAGAATTAGGGAACAGACACCCTAATTGACGCGAATCCTAAAGATAGATCTATTGGGCCTAACAAACCCCATCCAAAGTACCGGATGCTTTAGTACTTCGAAATTTATATCATGTCCGAAGGAGGATCCCGGAATGATAGGGATATTCTTATATGTATCTAGTTAATGTCAGTTACCAGGTGTTCACCATATGAATGATTATTTTTGTCTCTATGCATGGGACGTATATTTATGAGAACTGGAAATGAAATTCTTGTGGTCTATTAAAATGATGGAAATAAATGATTATGATAAACTAATGAACTCACCAACCTTTTGGTTGACACTTTAAAGCATGTTTATTCTCAGGTGTTAAAGAAATCTTCCGCTGTGCATTTGCTCATTTTAAAGATATTACTTGGAGTTTTTCATAGCATATTTCGAAGAACGTTGCATTCGAGTCATTGAGTTCATCAAAGATTATTATTAAATCAATTTATAGTTGGATAGTGGATATTATGAAATGGTATGCATGCCTGTCAATTTTCGATGTAAAGAAAGATTGTCTTTTAAAAACGAATGCAAAGTTTGTAAAATGTATCATATAGAGGTCAAATACCTCGCAATGTAATCAACTATTGTGAATCGTTTATAATGTATATGAACGGGTCCTTTCAGTTGGTATCAGAGCGGTGGTCTTAGCGAACCAGGTCTGCATTAGTGTGTCTAACTGATAAGTCGATAGGATGCATTAGTGAGTCTGGACTTCGACCGTGTCTGCATGTCAAAAGTTTTGCTTATCATTTTGTGTCAAAAATTAACTACTTATCATCCTCACGAAATTACCTGCTTATCATTTTTAGTCTAAGACACGTCTTGCTGCATTGAATGCATGAATAGTGTATAGACAAAAATTCATATCTTAGCATATCTGCTAAATCATATCTTATCGTATCTGTTACTTTAAACTTTGCCTGACATATCCCGCAAAGTCCTCTGTAATCTACGAAATCTTTTGATCTATATATATATATATATATATATATATATATATATATATATATATATATATATATATATATATATATATATATATATATATATATATATATATATATTCTATGTAATTAGAATACCACCCGTTAGCCAAAATCATTTCATATAAAAAAAAAATCCTTTATCCAATCGTACGAAATGGAATTCGTCATCAGTTCAAGTCACTCAGATTCTGAAATGGAATCCCATTCAAGCTCCGAAAGCAGTGTGACCGGAATAGATCAACCAATCAGTCATCACCTATTCTGGATGAATTGGGGATGGGTTCGTAGCCTCCTCAATCATTGGAGACAAGAAGAAGGTGATCCCTTCCATCCCCCACATTGCCCTCTTGACGAAGAACCTGAAGCACTTACCGGCGAACCTGTCCGAAACACCATGTTCTCGCTCATTTCCAGAGTATCTCGTCACGATTATATATTACATCAAATTTTAGATTTTATTTATCCGCTCGTCCGAACTGACAATCACCCCGGTGTAATAGAAGAAGTCAACGAGCTTCGCGCTCGGGTAGTGGCTTTGGAGAATATGGTGCAGAGATTACAAACACCAGCAACAGCATCAGCAGCATAACCAGTACCACCATCATCAGCGCCAACAGTACCATTACCACCTCCAACCACAACCGCGTCGTAAACCTCAACTTCACAATCTGTCCCACGAGCATCAACGTCATACGCACCATAGATACCAAGGAGTACCAATAACAATAACTGATGAAGTATTAATTCATAACTTCATTGGAGAAACATTCTGCTGTGATTATGTAATCTCTAAAGTCTTAGAGATTATCTAATCTAGCCCTAACCATAAACCAGTTAAGCGAATCAAAAATGATAGAAGGAAGAGTAGAAACCCTGACAAAAATGGTGTGTGATTAACAAGCTAAACTTGCTTTACCAACAGCATCAGCAGTACCGTCAGAGTTACCAACATCGTCAGTACAGTCAACATCCGAATCAACAACACCGATAACATCACAAACTCCGTCAGTTCAAGAATCACTGTGGACATCATTACGAATCAATAACGTGTATATTGTATCAACGAGTTATGAAGAATTAACTCATTCCCTCTGAAGAAATTATATGTATATTTATATATATATATATATATATATATATATATGTATATATATATATATATATATGTATATATATATATATGTATATATATATATATATATGTATATATATATATATGTATATATATATATATATATGTATATATATATATATATTTTGAAATAAATCTTTCCGTGCTAAGCTATTGTGTGTGAATCTTAACTACTCGGTTAATTCATATTACAAATATGCAATAATGTACATCTTTCGGCCGTAACTTAACCAGCGTTAACTACAATCTCTGTCGCAATTCAACAAATTCCAATTCATAATAAATCAAGTATATATTTGATTTTACACTTTCATCATCGATGTACCCGAAACTTTTCAGATAACATCATTCATACTTTGCGAAATTCACAAGAATTCCACGAACCGAACATCATACATCAACAAATAACGAAGTATTGATTCATAATTTCAATGTCATTAAAGAAATACTGCGTAAAAGTTATGTACTTTTTAAAGCCTTTGGGGATTATTAAATTCTAGTTTCAACCGTAAATCAAATGAGTTTAATTTAACATTAACTCATTAAATCTATGTTACATCTGAAGAAAATATACATATATATATTTTCATAAAGACTGTAATAAAATTCTTTTGTACAAAATATTAATTGTGAAATTTTTTTTAACGGGTAGGTAATACTCGAGAGATATATAAATTCACAAATAATATATTACATTCTTCGAATCTGATTCAGCAAATTATCCATTATACTCCCTACTTTCACAACAATATACATTCTTTTATAGAAATCAAAACAACCATACTCATTCAAAATTTAATTACATATTCTGATTTTGAAATCTCAAAATTCAACTCGAGATATGACCAAAATCATCACTCTTAGATCCTTACATCTTTCACAAGCTATATTTTGACTTCAAAACTGTGTTAGAACATCAAATGTATGTTAACGATTACAATCTGTGTTCAAACCCTTCGAAAATTTCTGAAGACACTTCGAATGATGAGCAATCGAGATGATGATCCAACCACATGTTACCCACAGTTATGTACCCGAAAAACTCTTGAAACTAAAGTAAAAGTTTAAACAACATATCCGCGTCAGATTCTTTGGCATTTAGTAGCAAAAATAAGTTTGCGACTCCTATTCAAAGTAGCTAGTTTTGTCACAGCTCCAGCAAGTCAACTTCAACTTTTCAGTCAGACTAACCTTATTATAACCTTGAGATATACACCATCGTTACCAGGGAACCTTTTACATTCCACCACATTATTAGCAGATGTACCAACAACTTCATTACCCTTTGACTTTAGCCTCTCCAAAAAGTCATTATAATTATTTATTGAAACCCCATCATTTACTCATTCGCATCTTGTAATGAGAATTGCCATACGAATCACTGGGAATTAGCAATCAGTATTTTGAAATCTCGCAGCATGTCTACGCCAACAGTTATATGTGTATATATAACGTCTATCTTCTGGACTTAATTTGAATGTGAAGTTTCTGAAAAACACTCCGAACTAAGAATTGGTTCTCCGAAAATGGAAAAATGCTGATGAAGTAGCAAAAACTAAAAACGACTTTAAACGGTAAAATCTGAATGATAATGATGAAGTGTGCTGGCAAAGCGCAGAAAAAGAGAAGTTTTGGAACTGGAAAACGGATTGAGCAAAGTAGGAAGGAGGCTTTGGACAAATTACAAAGACTGAACCTGACTTCAAAGGATCCAAATGATTCAGTACCTGCTGAAGTCATTAACGAATACCTTGCTCCTGACTCTAAACCCCTGCGGACAATATTCTTCATCATCCTCTGATATTAGAAATTCTAAAATATCATCATATCTTTCATTATAAATATCCTCCATATTTCTGAAGATATTTTCTTAATTTTTCTTATTTGAAATCATTTACCTCTTCGCACTATCTGTATTACATCATAAAAGAAACTATTTTAGTTTCTAAATTCTGAAACATTCAAGTTTAAAATAGGAATATTTTGAAGTAGTGTTGGGAACTGAAGCATGAATTAGTATAATATAATGACACTTGATCAACGTGATTATATTACAGTAAGTCATGCTGAGTTTCTAAATGGAACGTGATGATTCACAGATCATAATATCATCATGTGCCATGTTATATGACTCTTGTATTCTATTTAACCTCTAAAATATCAAGAAAATATTTCTTGATGATTCGGCCTTTTCCAAGGTATTTTAGTAATTTGACAAGTCAAGATCGTGCCATCACAATTTCCTTCCTAGAACATTAACAATGTTCATTCTGAAATTCATATCTGTGAATTCTGGACCATTACAAGCGGTGCTTAATCGCAAGAAGAAGAAGAAACAAAAGGACAAAACTCCGAAATAAAAATTGGGGTATAAATTGCAGCAAATAAAAGAGAGCATTAACTGTTAATGATAATGATTATAGAAGACAGAAGTAGAGACTTTGAAATATAAGGGAACATATAAAGCCCAACGATAAACCAGAAATTATAAACCATATATATCGATGCATATAGCAATATAAAGACACGGGAGAACTAGAAACACTATAAACCCAAGAGTATAGTAGAAGTAAATAGATTCTTCCGGCGGTAGATGAAAAAGAAGAATGACCGATATGAAAGTTAGAAGTATATCGAGAATCAGAACTGGATGGAGCATATTGATGAATACTTTAAAATATGAGTTGAGGGGGAAAGAATAGAAGGTGATGAAACATGACTAAGAACTTAGAAATCAACAGATTTAACTCACACAATGGCAGAATAAGTGAATCAAACCCTCTAGTTAATAGGTTAATTTTTTTGATTAATTTAGTCAAACCACAACTAAATCAAGTGTGATTAGATCAACACCTAGAGCTATTATTCACCACCTGGGTGATTTGGACTGAGAGAAAATTGGAGGAGCTCACTAGATCTGAGTGTGTGTAACAAATGAGAGGCTTAACCTAAAATGAAGAACATAAGACTTTATATACCCCTGATGTTGACTCACCTATACGATTCATTCATCACACGTACGAGTTGGCTTCATCATGTAGTGACCCGAACTTTTCCATGTTTATATATATTAATTGAGATTGATATTTACATGATTAAATGTTTCCAACATGTTAAGCAATCAAACTTGTTAAGACTTGATTAATTGAAATAGGTTTCATATAGACAATTGACCACCCAAGTTGACCGGTGATTCACGAACGTTAAAACTTGTAAAAAAAACTATATGATGACATATATATGGTTATATGTATAGTTAACATGATATTATGATAAGTAAACATATCATTAATTATATTAACAATGAACTACATATGTAAAAACAAGACTACTAACTTAATGATTTTGAAACGAGACATATATGTAACGTTTATCGTTGTAACGACATTTAATGTATATATATCATATTAAGAGATATTCGTACATCATAATATCATGATAATATAATAATTTAAAATCTCTTTTAATATTATAAACATTGGGTTAACAACATTTAACAAGATCGTTAACCTAAAGGTTTCAAAACAACACTTACATGTAACGACTAACGATGACTTAACGACTCAGTTAAAATGTATATACATGTAGTGTTTTAATATGTATTTATACACTTTTGAAAGACTTCAATACACTTATCAAAATACTTCTACTTAACAAAAATGCTTACAATTACATTCTCGTTCAGTTTCATCAACAATTCTACTCGTATGCACCCGTATTCGTACTCGTACAATACACAGCTTTTAGATGTATGTACTATTGGTATATACACTCCAATGATCAGCTATTAGCAGCCCATGTGAGTCACCTAACACATGTGGGAACCATCATTTGGCAACTAGCATGAAATATCTCATAATATTACAAAAATATGAGTAATCATTCATGACTTATTTACATGAAAACAAAATTACATATCCTTTATATCTAATCCATACACCAACGACCAAAAACACCTACAAACACTTTCATTCTTCAATTTTCTTCATCTAATTGAACTCTCTCAAGTTCTATCTTCAAGTTCTAAGTGTTCTTCATAAATTCCAAAAGTTCTAGTTTCATAAAATCAAGAATACTTTCAAGTTTGCTAGCTCACTTCCAATCTTGTAAGGTGATCATCCAACCTCAAGAAATCTTTGTTTCTTACAGTAGGTTATCATTCTAATACAAGGTAATAATCATATTCAAACTTTGGTTCAATTTCTATAACTATAACAATCTTATTTCAAGTGATGATCTTACTTGAACTTGTTTTCGTGTCATGATTTTGCTTCAAGAACTTTGAGCCATCCAAGGATCCATTGAAGCTAGATCCATTTTTCTCTTTTCCAGTAGGTTCATCCAAGGAACTTAAGGTAGTAATGATGTTCATAACATCATTCGATTCATACATATAAAGCTATCTTATTCGAAGGTTTAAACTTGTAATCACTAGAACATAGTTTAGTTAATTCTAAACTTGTTCGCAAACAAAAGTTAATCCTTCTAACTTGACTTTTAAAATCAACTAAACACATGTTCTATATCTATATGATATGCTAACTTAATGATTTAAAACCTGGAAACACGAAAAACACCGTAAAACCGGATTTACGCTGTCGTAGTAACACCGCGGGCTGTTTTGGGTTAGTTAATTAAAAACTATGATAAACTTTGATTTAAAAGTTGTTATTCTGAGAAAATGATTTTTATTATGAACATGAAACTATATCCAAAAATTATGGTTAAACTCAAAGTGGAAGTATGTTTTCTAAAATGGTCATCTAGACGTCGTTCTTTCGACTGAAATGACTACCTTTACAAAAACGACTTGTAACTTATTTTTCCGACTAGAAACCTATACTTTTTTTGTTTAGATTCATAAAATAGAGTTCAATATGAAACCATAGCAATTTGATTCACTCAAAACGGATTTAAAATGAAGAAGTTATGGGTAAAACAAGATTGGATAATTTTTCTCATTTTAGCTACGTGAAAATTGGTAACAAATCTATTCCAACCATAACTTAATCAACTTGTATTATATATTATGTAATCTTGAGATACCATAGACACGTATACAATGTTTCGACCTATCATGTCGACACATCTATATATGTTTCGGAACAACCATAGACACTCTATATGTGAATGTTGGAGTTAGCTATACAGGGTTGAGGTTGATTCCAAAATATATATAGTTTGAGTTGTGATCAATACTGAGATACGTATACACTGGGTCGTGGATTGATTCAAGATAATATTTATCGATTTATTTCTGTACATCTAATTGTGGACAACTAGTTGTAGGTTACTAACGAGGACAGCTGACTTAATAAACTTAAAACATCAAAATATATTAAAAGTGTTGTAAATATATTTTGAACATACTTTGATATATATGTATATATTGTTATAGGTTCGTGAATCAACCAGTGGCCAAGTCTTACTTCCCGACGAAGTAAAAATCTGTGAAAGTGAGTTATAGTCCCACTTTTAAAATCTAATATTTTTGGGATGAGAATACATGCAGGTTTTATAAATGATTTACAAAATAGACACAAGTACGTGAAACTACATTCTATGGTTGAATTATCGAAATCGAATATGCCCCTTTTTATTAAGTCTGGTAATCTAAGAATTAGGGAACAGACACCCTAATTGACGCGAATCCTAAAGATAGATCTATTGGGCCTAACAAACCCCATCCAAAGTACCGGATGCTTTAGTACTTCGAAATTTATATCATATCCGAAGGGTGTCCCGGAATGATGGGGATATTCTTATATATGCATCTTGTTATTGTCGGTTACCAGGTGTTCACCATATGAATGATTTTTATCTCTATGTATGGGATGTGTATTGAAATATGAAATCTTGTGGTCTATTGTTACGATTTGATATATATAGGTTAAACCTATAACTCACCAACATTTTTGTTGACGTTTTAAGCATGTTTATTCTCAGGTGATTATTAAGAGCTTCCGCTATCGCATACTTAAATAAGGACAAGATTTGGAGTCCATGCTTGTATGATATTGTGTAAAAACTGCATTCAAGGAACTTATTTTGTTGTAACATATTTGTATTGTAAACCATTATGTAATGGTCGTGTGTAAACAGGATATTTTAGATTATCATTATTTGATAATCTACGTAAAGCTTTTTAAACCTTTATTGATGAAATAAAGGTTATGGTTTGTTTAAAAATGAATGCAGTCTTTGAAAAACGTCTCATATAGAGGTCAAAACCTCGCAACGAAATCAATTAATATGGAACGTTTTTAATCAATAAGAACGGGACATTTCAGTTGGTATCAGAGCGTTGGTCTTAGAGAACCAGAAAATTTGCATTAGTGTGTCTTATCGAGTTTGTTAGGATGCATTAGTGAGTCTGGACTTCGACCGTGTTTTCTTTAAAAATGATTGCTTAACATTTTTGTTGGAAACTATATATTTTTAACATATGAATATTATGTGATATATTAATCTCTTAACGTGTTTGATATTATGTGATAGATGTCTACCTCTAGAACAAGTCCCATTGACTCACCTAATAATAATGAAGAGTCAAATGTAAATTGGAATGATTTGTGGACTGATTCACAAGTTCCCGAAGAGGAACCGGAAGAAGAGTCGGAACCGGAAGAAGAATCGGAACCAGAAGAAGAATCAGAACCGGATGAAGAAATAGAACCGGTGGGGGAAATAATAAAACGGTTAAGTAAAAGAAAATCCTCAACCAACCGACCAAAGTTAATTATGGTCAATGGTGTTTCCGCCAAGGAAGCAAAATATTGGGAGGATTACCAATTCTCCGATGAATCGGATTCCGACGAGAATTCCGATGATGTTATAGAAATTACCCCAACTGAATTTAAAAAGGCAAAAGAAAATAATAAGGGAAAGGGCATAAAAATAGAGAAATCTAATTCCAACCCCGCTGAACTTTATATGTATCGTCAACCCCCGAAGTCCTTAAGTTGTAACAATGACCCGGGAACCTCTAAACCACCAGGTTTTTCTAAACCAATGTGGACAACGACGGCTCGTATTAGGGGAACATCATATATCCCTAGAAACTTGGCAAAACGAACCAAAACCGAAGAAGAAGAAACGAGCGAGTCGGAATAAGATAGTTGTATTCGTGTGGTGTAATATATGGAATATAGTGTTCTTATGCTTTATGATATATGTAAAAATTGCTTGTATTAATAAGTATTTTTTTATGAATCTAACTCTTGTCTATTTTACAGTTTAAAAACACAAAATGGATAGACAAACCAATATTTTAAGAGACCTACCCGGAGACATGATTGATGAAATCTTGCCTAGAGTCGGCCAGAATTCTTCGGCACAACTATTTAAGGCGAGATCAGTTTGTAAGACATTCGAAGAACGTTCCAAGAATGTCTTGGTTTATAAGAGACTTTCGTTTGAAAGATGGGGGATATCACATTGGGAAACCCATAAGTTACGATGTGTTTACTTTGACGCATATATTGCGGGGAACCCAAATGCTATTTTACGCAACGGGTTAAGAAATTATTTTGACTCAATATATCCGAATATTGGACTTCGTGATTTAGAAAAAGCGGCTAACATGCAACATAAAGAAGCATGTTATGCTTACGGATTAGTAATGTTCGCTTCTCACCAAAGTGAGAACAAGAACATCGGGCTACAACTATTAAACAAAACGTTTCCACAAGTGACGGAGTCGGTAATTGGGGTAAGAAATGAGGTTTTTAGATTATTACGGGACTGTTGGACATTACGTAACCCTCGTCCCTTTGATGACGTTACAACACGCTGTCTTATCAACGGCCATAACGGTTATGTTGCACAAGACCAAGGATGGGAAGTAGTCCTAGTAAAACCAGAATGCATGACTTGTTTCTGGACGTATGAATTACGTGTCTTTATTGCCTTTGCTGAACGACTTGTGTACTAGCTAGAATTGTCTTCACAACTATCTTGTATCAAAGTTATTGTGTGCTATATTTCATGCTTTATGTAAAATAAGCGGTATTGTAAGTTTGTAAAATATTGTATAAAAGTTTGAACGCGAAATATTATTATAATCAGTTTTTCATATAGAATTGTAGTAGTTGAATTGTATATTAGCTACTAAGTATGAACTTAACGGGTAGGTACTACCCGAATTTAAACTTATAAAACGCTAATATGAAGAAAAAGCTTTTATAAATGAGTTCATATTATGCTACGAAATACTATTAACTACTCTTAATATTCTGTATGATTAACTTGTTCCATTTAACTATTTTGAAGGAAATGGCACCGACTACTCGACACACCGTGAATATGAATGAAGAGGAATTCCGTACTTTTCTAGCTTCAAACATAGCCGCAGTACAGGCTGCGCTACATACCAACAATAACCTTGGATCTAGCAGTACAGGAAATCGTGTAGGATGCACCTACAAAGAATTCACTGCCTGCAAACCTTTGGAATTTGATGGAACCGAAGGACCGATCGGATTGAAACGGTGGACCGAGAAGGTTGAATCGGTGTTTGCCATAAGTAAGTGTACTGAAGAGGACAAAGTGAAGTACGCTACGCATACCTTCACAGGTTCTGCGTTAACATGGTGGAATACCTATCTAGAGCAAGTGGGACAAGATGATGCGTACGCACTACCGTGGTCAGCATTCAAGCACTTGATGAACGAGAAGTACCGTCCCAGAACCGAGGTCAATAAGCTCAAGACAGAACTTAGAGGGTTACGAACCCAAGGATTTGATATTACCACGTACGAAAGACGATTCACAGAATTGTGCCTATTGTGTCCGGGAGCATTCGAAGATGAGGAAGAGAAGATCGACGCGTTTGTGAAAGGATTACCGGAAAGAATCCAAGAAGATATAAGTTCACACGAGCCCGCCTCCATACAACAGGCATGTAGAATGGCTCACAAACTAGTGAACCAGATTGAAGAAAGAATTAAAGAACAGACTGCTGAAGAGGCCAATGTGAAGCAAGTCAAAAGAAAGTGGGAGGAAAACGGTGATAAGAATCACCAATACAACAACAACAGCAATTACAACAATAATCGCAACAATTATCCCAACAATCGCAACATCAATCGCAACTACAACAAACGGCCCAACAACAACAACAACAACAACAACAACAACAGCAACTACAACAATCATCCCAACAACAATAATAACCGCAACAACAACAACAATCAGAAGCAACTATGCCAAAGGTGTGAAAAGAATCACTCGGGGTTCTGCACCAAATTTTGCAACAAGTGTAAAAGAAATGGTCATAGCACGGCGAAGTGTGAGGTCTACGGACCAGGGGTTAATAGAACGAAAGGAACAAATGGTGTCGGAACGAGTAATGGCAGAGCAAGTAGTGTCGGAGCAAGTTATGCCAATGTAGTTTGTTATAAATGTGGAAAACCAGGCCACATTATTAGAAATTGCCCGAACCAGGAGAACACGAATGGACAAGGCCGTGGAAGAGTTTTCAATATTAATGCGGTAGAGGCACAGGAAGACCCGGAGCTTGTTACGGGTACGTTTCTTATTGACAATAAATCTGCTTACGTTTTATTTGATTCGGGTGCGGATAGAAGCTATATGAGTAGAGATTTTTGTGCTAAATTAAGTTGTCCATTGACGCCTTTGGATAGTAATTTTTTACTCGAATTAGCAAATGGTAAATTAATTTCAGCAGATAATATATGTCGGAATCGAGAAATTAAACTGGTTAGCGAAACATTTAAGATTGATTTGATACCAGTAGAGTTAGGGAGTTTTGATGTGATAATCGGTATGGACTGGTTAAAAGAAGTGAAAGCGGAGATCGTTTGTTACAAAAATGCAATTCGCATTATACGAGAAAAAGGAAAACCCTTAATGGTGTACGGAGAAAAGGGCAACACGAAGCTACATCTTATTAGTAATTTGAAGGCACAAAAACTAATAAGAAAAGGTTGCTATGCTGTTCTAGCACACGTCGAGAAAGTACAAACTGAAGAAAAGAGCATCAATGATGTTCCCATTGCAAAAGAATTTCCCGATGTATTTCCGAAAGAATTACCGGGATTACCCCCACATCGATCCGTTGAATTTCAAATAGATCTTGTACCAGGAGCTGCACCAATAGCTCGTGCTCCTTACAGACTCGCACCCAGCGAGATGAAAGAACTGCAAAGCCAATTACAAGAACTTTTAGAACGTGGTTTCATTCGACCAAGCACATCACCGTGGGGAGCTCCTGTTTTGTTTGTCAAGAAGAAAGATGGTACATTCAGGTTGTGTATCGACTACCGAGAGTTGAACAAACTTACCATCAAGAACCGCTACCCACTACCGAGAATCGACGACTTATTTGATCAACTACAAGGCTCGTCTGTTTATTCAAAGATTGACTTACGTTCCGGGTATCATCAAATGCGGGTGAAAGAAGATGATATTCCAAAGACTGCTTTCAGAACACGTTACGGTCATTACGAGTTTATGGTCATGCCGTTTGGTTTAACTAATGCACCAGCTGTGTTCATGGACCTTATGAACCGAGTGTGTGGACCATACCTTGACAAGTTTGTCATTGTTTTCATTGATGACATACTTATTTACTCAAAGAATGACCAAGAACACGGTGAACATTTGAGAAAGGTGTTAGAAGTATTGAGGAAGGAAGAATTGTACGCTAAGTTTTCAAAGTGTGCATTTTGGTTGGAAGAAGTTCAATTCCTCGGTCACATAGTGAACAAAGAAGGTATTAAGGTGGATCCGGCAAAGATAGAAACTGTTGAAAAGTGGGAAACCCCGAAAACTCCGAAACACATACGCCAGTTTTTAGGACTAGCTGGTTACTACAGAAGGTTCATCCAAGACTTTTCCAGAATAGCAAAACCCTTGACTGCATTAACGCATAAAGGGAAGAAATTTGAATGGAATGATGAACAAGAGAAAGCGTTTCAGTTATTGAAGAAAAAGCTAACTACGGCACCTATATTGTCATTGCCTGAAGGGAATGATGATTTTGTGATTTATTGTGACGCATCAAAGCAAGGTCTCGGTTGTGTATTAATGCAACGAACGAAGGTGATTGCTTATGCGTCTAGACAATTGAAGATTCACGAACAAAATTATACGACGCATGATTTGGAATTAGGCGCGGTTGTTTTTGCATTAAAGACTTGGAGGCACTACTTATATGGGGTCAAAAGTATTATATATACCGACCACAAAAGTCTTCAACACATATTTAATCAGAAACAACTGAATATGAGGCAGCGTAGGTGGATTGAATTATTGAATGATTACGATTTTGAGATTCGTTACCACCCGGGGAAGGCAAATGTGGTAGCCGATGCCTTGAGCAGGAAGGATAGAGAACCCATTCGAGTAAAATCTATGAATATAATGATTCATAATAACATTACTACTCAAATAAAGGAGGCGCAACAAGGAGTTTTAAAAGAGGGAAATTTAAAGGATGAAATACCCAAAGGATCGGAGAAGCATCTTAATATTCGGGAAGACGGAACCCGGTATAGGGCTGAAAGGATTTGGGTACCAAAATTTGGAGATATGAGAGAAATGGTACTTAGAGAAGCTCATAAAACCAGATACTCAATACATCCTGGAACGGGGAAGATGTACAAGGATCTCAAGAAACATTTTTGGTGGCCGGGTATGAAAGCCGATGTTGCTAAATACGTAGGAGAATGTTTGACGTGTTCTAAGGTCAAAGCTGAGCATCAGAAACCATCAGGTCTACTTCAACAACCCGAAATCCCGGAATGGAAATGGGAAAACATTACCATGGATTTCATCACTAAATTGCCAAGGACTGCAAGTGGTTTTGATACTATTTGGGTAATAGTTGATCGTCTCACCAAATCAGCACACTTCCTACCAATAAGAGAAGATGACAAGATGGAGAAGTTAGCACGACTGTATTTGAAGGAAGTCGTCTCCAGACATGGAATACCAATCTCTATTATCTCTGATAGGGATGGCAGATTTATTTCAAGATTCTGGCAGACATTACAGCAAGCATTAGGAACTCGTCTAGACATGAGTACTGCCTATCATCCACAAACTGATGGGCAGAGCGAAAGGACGATACAAACGCTTGAAGACATGCTACGAGCATGTGTTATTGATTTCGGAAACAGTTGGGATCGACATCTACCGTTAGCAGAATTTTCCTACAACAACAGCTACCATTCAAGCATTGAGATGGCGCCGTTTGAAGCACTTTATGGTAGAAAGTGCAGGTCTCCGATTTGTTGGAGTGAGGTGGGGGATAGACAGATTACGGGTCCGGAGATTATACAAGAAACTACCGAGAAGATCATCCAAATTCAACAACGTTTGAAAACCGCCCAAAGTCGACAAAAGAGCTACGCTGACATTAAAAGAAAAGATATAGAATTTGAAATTGGAGAGATGGTCATGCTTAAAGTTTCACCTTGGAAAGGCGTTGTTCGATTTGGTAAACGAGGGAAATTAAATCCAAGGTATATTGGACCATTCAAGATTATTGATCGTGTCGGACCAGTAGCTTACCGACTTGAGTTACCTCAACAACTCGCGGCTGTACATAACACTTTCCACGTCTCGAATTTGAAGAAATGTTTTGCTAAAGAAGATCTCACTATTCCGTTAGATGAAATCCAAATCAACGAAAAACTCCAATTCATCGAAGAACCCGTCGAAATAATGGATCGTGAGGTTAAAAGACTTAAGCAAAACAAGATACCAATTGTTAAGGTTCGATGGAATGCTCGTAGAGGACCCGAGTTCACCTGGGAGCGTGAAGATCAGATGAAGAAGAAATACCCGCATCTATTTCCAGAAGATTCGTCAACACCTTCAACAGCTTAAAATTTCGGGACGAAATTTATTTAACGGGTAGGTACTGTAGTGACCCGAACTTTTCCATGTTTATATATATTAATTGAGATTGATATTTACATGATTAAATGTTTCCAACATGTTAAGCAATCAAACTTGTTAAGACTTGATTAATTGAAATAGGTTTCATATAGACAATTGACCACCCAAGTTGACCGGTGATTCACGAACGTTAAAACTTGTAAAAAAAACTATATGATGACATATATATGGTTATATGTATAGTTAACATGATATTATGATAAGTAAACATATCATTAATTATATTAACAATGAACTACATATGTAAAAACAAGACTACTAACTTAATGATTTTGAAACGAGACATATATGTAACGTTTATCGTTGTAACGACATTTAATGTATATCATATTAAGAGATATTCGTACATCATAATATCATGATAATATAATAATTTAAAATCTCTTTTAATATTATAAACATTGGGTTAACAACATTTAACAAGATCGTTAACCTAAAGGTTTCAAAACAACACTTACATGTAACGACTAACGATGACTTAACGACTCAGTTAAAATGTATATACATGTAGTGTTTTAATATGTATTTATACACTTTTGAAAGACTTCAATACACTTATCAAAATACTTCTACTTAACAAAAATGCTTACAATTACATTCTCGTTCAGTTTCATCAACAATTCTACTCGTATGCACCCGTATTCGTACTCGTACAATACACAGCTTTTAGATGTATGTACTATTGGTATATACACTCCAATGATCAGCTATTAGCAGCCCATGTGAGTCACCTAACACATGTGGGAACCATCATTTGGCAACTAGCATGAAATATCTCATAAGATTACAAAAATATGAGTAATCATTCATGACTTATTTACATGAAAACAAAATTACATATCCTTTATATCTAATCCATACACCAACGACCAAAAACACCTACAAACACTTTCATTCTTCAATTTTCTTCATCTAATTGAACTCTCTCAAGTTCTATCTTCAAGTTCTAAGTGTTCTTCATAAATTCCAAAAGTTCTAGTTTCATAAAATCAAGAATACTTTCAAGTTTGCTAGCTCACTTCCAATCTTGTAAGGTGATCATCCAACCTCAAGAAATCTTTGTTTCTTACAGTAGGTTATCATTCTAATACAAGGTAATAATCATATTCAAACTTTGGTTCAATTTCTATAACTATAACAATCTTATTTCAAGTGATGATCTTACTTGAACTTGTTTTCGTGTCATGATTTTGCTTCAAGAACTTTGAGCCATCCAAGGATCCATTGAAGCTAGATCCATTTTTCTCTTTTCCAGTAGGTTCATCCAAGGAACTTAAGGTAGTAATGATGTTCATAACATCATTCGATTCATACATATAAAGCTATCTTATTCGAAGGTTTAAACTTGTAATCACTAGAACATAGTTTAGTTAATTCTAAACTTGTTCGCAAACAAAAGTTAATCCTTCTAACTTGACTTTTAAAATCAACTAAACACATGTTCTATATCTATATGATATGCTAACTTAATGATTTAAAACCTGGAAACACGAAAAACACCGTAAAACCGGATTTACGCCGTCGTAGTAACACCGCGGGCTGTTTTGGGTTAGTTAATTAAAAACTATGATAAACTTTGATTTAAAAGTTGTTATTCTGAGAAAATGATTTTTATTATGAACATGAAACTATATCCAAAAATTATGGTTAAACTCAAAGTGGAAGTATGTTTTCTAAAATGGTCATCTAGACGTCGTTCTTTCGACTGAAATGACTACCTTTACAAAAACGACTTGTAACTTATTTTTCCGACTAGAAACCTATACTTTTTTTGTTTAGATTCATAAAATAGAGTTCAATATGAAACCATAGCAATTTGATTCACTCAAAACGGATTTAAAATGAAGAAGTTATGGGTAAAACAAGATTGGATAATTTTTCTCATTTTAGCTACGTGAAAATTGGTAACAAATCTATTCCAACCATAACTTAATCAACTTGTATTATATATTATGTAATCTTGAGATACCATAGACACGTATACAATGTTTCGACCTATCATGTCGACACATCTATATATATTTCGGAACAACCATAGACACTCTATATGTGAATGTTGGAGTTAGCTATACAGGGTTGAGGTTGATTCCAAAATATATATAGTTTGAGTTGTGATCAATACTGAGATACGTATACACTGGGTCGTGGATTGATTCAAGATAATATTTATCGATTTATTTCTGTACATCTAATTGTGGACAACTAGTTGTAGGTTACTAACGAGGACAGCTGACTTAATAAACTTAAAACATCAAAATATATTAAAAGTGTTGTAAATATATTTTGAACATACTTTGATATATATGTATATATTGTTATAGGTTCGTGAATCAACCAGTGGCCAAGTCTTACTTCCCGACGAAGTAAAAATCTGTGAAAGTGAGTTATAGTCCCACTTTTAAAATCTAATATTTTTGGGATGAGAATACATGCAGGTTTTATAAATGATTTACAAAATAGACACAAGTACGTGAAACTACATTCTATGGTTGAATTATCGAAATCGAATATGCCCCTTTTTATTAAGTCTGGTAATCTAAGAATTAGGGAACAGACACCCTAATTGACGCGAATCCTAAAGATAGATCTATTGGGCCTAACAAACCCCATCCAAAGTACCGGATGCTTTAGTACTTCGAAATTTATATCATATCCGAAGGGTGTCCCGGAATGATGGGGATATTCTTATATATGCATCTTGTTATTGTCGGTTACCAGGTGTTCACCATATGAATGATTTTTATCTCTATGTATGGGATGTGTATTGAAATATGAAATCTTGTGGTCTATTGTTACGATTTGATATATATAGGTTAAACCTATAACTCACCAACATTTTTGTTGACGTTTTAAGCATGTTTATTCTCAGGTGATTATTAAGAGCTTCCGCTGTCGCATACTTAAATAAGGACAAGATTTGGAGTCCATGCTTGTATGATATTGTGTAAAAACTGCATTCAAGGAACTTATTTTGTTGTAACATATTTGTATTGTAAACCATTATGTAATGGTCGTGTGTAAACAGGATATTTTAGATTATCATTATTTGATAATCTACGTAAAGCTTTTTAAACCTTTATTGATGAAATAAAGGTTATGGTTTGTTTAAAAATGAATGCAGTCTTTGAAAAACGTCTCATATAGAGGTCAAAACCTCGCAACGAAATCAATTAATATGGAACGTTTTTAATCAATAAGAACGGGACATTTCACATCAGTCGTACGGGTGATCACTCACTCGTGTCTTCTCATTTAGGTTGTAATTGTGACTTAGCTCAGCATCAACCGTGCGTATGAGCCTGTCAGCCATACTAGTGAGGCTTCACTCGTACGTCTAACTAAGTCTAACATAGTCAAACATCTAAATCTCGTTCCTGCAGTTCCTGTAACTACATACAAACACGTATAGGATAATAACGAGCAATCATGGTGGCCTGTAAACTGTTGTACCTACAATGGACGTGGGTAGATGTCTAGGGACTTGCATAAAATGCATCAACAGAAGGTGTGAGTTGTAATGAAACGAAGGAGGTGAAATTATAAGAAAATCTCCGACAGAACAATTAAAATGGACGATCGCATTTAAAGCGGATCCTAATTCCCTTGATTACCGGAGAGTCAAATCTTATTAAGAAGATTTTCTTCAAATCCCTTGAAATTTGGGAATCAATCATATCTACGTCAAATGATAAGATGAATCTACACTTACTCATTTCACTCTTCTATGTTAGCTTCATTCATACTCTTCATATAAATGGATTGTTTATCCAAATTATTCGCTGATGATAAAACTCTAATTTTTAGCCCGTATGCATCATGAAAATATACTTATTATCATTCACGACCTTTCCACTCAAATTTCGGGACGAAATTTCTTTAACGGGTAGGTACTGTGACAACCCGGAAATTTCCAATCAGATTTAAACTTTAATCTTTATATGTTTCCGACACGATAAGCAATATTTGTTAAGTTAAATTGCAAGAATTTTAAACTATGTTCATACATTCATTCAACCTCGACCATGTTCCAACGATTCACGAACCATTAAACGAATATGATTATATATGTATATGTGTATATATATTATAACTTGAAACGTAAACAAAATATTAGATTAAATACTTTATATGATTGTATCTGTTTCAAAATATTTATCAATGGAATTAGAAGATAAGATCAAATGATTGAATTATCAGATATATTGAATTATGATTACAAGTCTCTGTTGAAAGGCCCACGTTGATTTGAGAAATCTTTCCGTTTTAACAATATTCGAAAAATGGTAAAGTGATTTATAAATAAGAATAAATTGTCAATCATTGAGAACTAGACAAAGGATAGTGGATGATTGAATCTCATAAAGACTCGATTGATCTATTTAGTTTCAAACGTACAAAAACGTTTTTAGTTTAAAAAGAACTTTATTATTAAAACGTATATAACTTTTATAAATATCTAGAACCACTTTTGACAACTCATTACTTAACTAGTATGATAAAGATAACGATATTTATATTTTATTTTATTAAATATATATAATGATTTAAATTAATATTATATATATTTATACGCGTATTATACGTACATAGTTTTATACTTTTACTATACTTAAACTTTACCTTTACTTTATTTTTACTTTACTTTAACTTTAATAATTCACTTTAATAATTCATACTTTAATAATTCACTTTAATAATTCATACTTTAATAATTCACTTTAATAATTCATACTTTAATAATTCACTTTAATAATTCATACTTTAATAATTCACTTTAATAATTCAAAAATCTATTATAAATAGAATTCAATAGGTTTCATTATTTCATAGAAACTTGAAAATATTTTTCTCTAAACTCTCTCAATCGATTTACATATATATATTTACTCCGTATTATTTCAAGATATTATTAGTATACATAAAATATTACGACGGAGTGCTGTCCGAGTGATTTCGAAATTGTTTTTCGAGTAGGATAGGATTAAGGAAATTATGGGTTATAGCTATGGAGGTGATTGAGTATGGTTCATGGGTATGCTCGTGAGGTCAATATAGTGTTTATCATTTCCATTGCGTCTACCTACTTTCCTGCAATATTGAATCTCAATATTGATACGTAAGCACTCATAACTTAACTTTTATATATTAATATTGTATCCCTGACTAGTGCTCGAGTACTTATATTTATGCATGCTTGTATGATTAATTTTGTCATTAAATAGCTCATGATAGATAATGAATTTGATACATATGCGATTGAGATAAGGTATATGATATGCACGTCATTGCTAAGCTGGCGAAAAATTAATAACTTTTCATTTAGATATCGAATGGTTTCAATGAACAGATTAGAAGTTATAGTAAACTGAATTTTGATATTATTGTTAAAATGATTATTATTATTATCGTCATTATTATTATTATCTAAAAATTATTATTATGATCATTATCAATATCAATATAAATATTATCATTAAAAATCGTTATTGTTATTTTTATGATATTAAATGAACTTTATAAATTTTATTAATTAAGATATATAAATGTATATTTTTATTATATATAAACTTAAATATAAATTTTTATTTATTAATAAATGATTTATATTATTTACTCTAATAAAATTTGATAAACATATAAAACGACTTTAGTTAAAATATATAATAATCATGTATAGATCTTGGAAGTCATTTTGGATCAAGTTAACTTTTGTTGACTTTTGCATATTAGTCTCGAGCATTAAGATTGTGATACACTACGACTTGACCTAAATTGTTAAACAAATATTGACCAACATATAAATATATATACTTAATATAGGTTCGTGAATCCGAGGCTAACCTTGTACTTGTTCAACGACGTCATATGTATTTTTACTACAAAATACAGTATTGTGAGTTTCATTTTCCTTTTTACCCTTTATATTTTTGGGCTGAGAATACATGCGCAATTTTTATAAATGTTTTATGAAATAGACACAAGTAATCGAAACTACATTATATGGTTGAATGATCGAAATCGAATATGCCCCTTTTTATTAAAGTCTGGTAATCTAAGAATTAGGGAACAGACACCCTAATTGACGCGAATCCTAAAGATAGATCTATTGGGCCTAACAAACCCCATCCAAAGTACCGGATGCTTTAGTACTTCGAAATTTATATCATGTCCGAAGGAGGATCCCGGAATGATAGGGGATATTCTTATATGTATCTAGTTAATGTCGGTTACCAGGTGTTCACCATATGAATGATTATTTTTGTCTCTATGCATGGGACGTATATTTATGAGAACTGGAAATGAAATTCTTGTGGTCTATTAAAATGATGGAAATAAATGATTATGATAAACTAATGAACTCACCAACCTTTTGGTTGACACTTTAAAGCATGTTTATTCTCAGGTGTTAAAGAAATCTTCCGCTGTGCATTTGCTCATTTTAAAGATATTACTTGGAGTCTTTCATAGCATATTTCGAAGAACGTTGCATTCGAGTCATTGAGTTCATCAAAGATTATTATTAAATCAATTTATAGTTGGATAGTGGATATTATGAAATGGTATGCATGCCTGTCAATTTTCGATGTAAAGAAAGATTGTCTTTTAAAAACGAATGCAATGTTTGTAAAATGTATCATATAGAGGTCAAATACCTCGCAATGTAATCAACTATTGTGAATCGTTTATAATGTATATGAACGGGTCCTTTCACTTGTAAAGCTTGGCGAGACTCAAATCGAAGCTTTTGTTAACAATAAGCATGAGGAATGAATCGTGGGACAAATGGAGTCTATTACTTTAGGTCCGCATGGTTTGTTGTCTTTTCAAGGACGAGTTTGGGTGCCTAGAATGGGAGATTTCTGACGAGTGCTACTTGATGAAGCACATAAGTCAAAGTATTCCATTCATCCGGGCGAAACAAAAATGTATCTTGATTTGAGGAAGGAGTATTGGTGGCCGGGCATGAAACGTGATGTTGTTAAGTATTTTGAACAATGCGTCACGTGTTTGCAAGTTAAAGCTGAACTCCAAAAGCTGTATGGTAAGTTACAACCGTTAGAAATTCCGAAATGGAAATGGGAGCACATTACCATGGATTTCATCACAAAGTTACCAAAGACGGCGAGAACCCAATTTGACTCGATTTAGGTAATAGTTGATCGATTGACGAAAAGTGCCTTGTTTCTTCCCATTCGGGAAGCTATATCATCGAAGACTTTGGCTAAGTTATTTATCAAGGAAGTGATATCAAGGCATGGGGTTCCTATATCTATTATTTCGGATCGAGATAACCGTTTCACATCTCGATTTTGGGAGAAGTTTCATGAAGATATAGGTACACAATTGAAAAAGCCTCAAGATAGGCAAAAGGCATACGCTAACAAACGAAGGCAATCGATTGAGTTTCAAGAAGGTGACATGGTGATGCTTAAAGTTTCGCCATGGAAAGGTGTCATTCGATTTTGAAAACGGGGAAAGTTAGCTCCTCGGTTTATTGGGCCATTTAAAATTTTAGCTCTGGTCGGTGAAGTTGCATATTGTTTGGAGTTACCCGAAGAGCTTGCGGGGATCCATAATACATTTCATATTTCTCATCTCCGTAAGTGTCTTGCGGATGACACGACGTGGGTACCGATGGACAAGATTTTCTTAAAAAACAAATTAGAGTATGTTGAGGAACCAATGGAAATTCTTGATGAAAAAGTTAAAATGTTGCATAACAAAGAAGTGAGGACTTTTAAAGTCCAATGGCGTCGTAGTAAGGGTTCCGAGTTTACGTGGGAATCCGAAGAGTTTGTTTTGGTATATCTTCCTGCTTGTCATGCGGCTTGGATCGCGAGGTCGCAATCCGGTTCAAGTGGGGGAGAGTTGTAAGATCCTGTTTTCCTAGTTGTTTGGACGCCGTCTAAAATGGTGGGACGCCGTCCCAGTGTGAAGGGTTGGACGCCGTCCAGTAATCCTGGATGCCGTCCAGATGAACTGGCGGGCCATCTGTTTTGTTTTTAGATATTTAAATGGGCATTTTGGTAATTTCACATGGGAGACGACTTAAAGGTCCCAAGATCAGTTTGGTGAGCCTCATTACTCCATTTTCAACTACTCTTTCATTTCCACTTCAAGTTTAGAGAGAGAGAGAAGGTTTTTAGAGTGAGAAAGCTCAATCTAAGGAGGAAGAAGCTTGTTTTGGGTTAAAGCTCGAGTGTTAATGTTGTTCATCTAGTCTCTAGCTACATTTTGATTGTTGCAGTAAGTCCTAACCTTGATTTCCTTGTTTTAATTGTTTAAGGGTTAGGGTTTGGGTTATAGATGAACATAAAACCCATTTGTTAGTGATTTAGGGGTTTTTGGGTAAGTTTGGATCATGAGTACTCAAAGATGACTAACCTAGGGTTTTGAAATGTTAAATTGTGTTTATGGGTCTTAAATGTTAGTAAATCACTAGCACACTTAGTAATTAAAGTGAATGGGTGTATTTGGGTATGATAGTGACTCAAGTGAGTGTGTTAACCTTGAAATGGGTCAAATGAGTCTTTGATGACCTAAGTGGGTTAATGGGTGCGAAAATGAGATAACTATGTGTTAAAAGGTGTATTAAGACCATAATCGAATTGTTAGTAAGGGTTGGACGAAATCTCGACCTAGTGTTAGAATGAATGGTGTAAATGGGTCACGTTTGCGCTATGGGCCAAATGGCACTTGTATGGCGAATAAGTTGGTTTACCAACTTGAATGAATAATTGATATATGTACTGAATGTATTAGGTACTTTGCTTTGAATCGTACGGAAGTGTTTAATCATAACCGACGTGTAAGGTGAGTGGAATAATTATGCGTGTGCATATATAATGTATTTATTTGTATAGTATGAATGTGGAACTGTTGCGGTGTTCAATACACCACATTCTAAGTAACGAGTGGTATTGTCGCGGTGTCTAAGACACCACTCTTTGGTTTGATTGACATGTGGTATTGTCGCGGTGTTTAAGACACCACATTGTCATGGGAGTGGAATTGTCGCGGTGTTCAAGACACCACTCATTGTTTTAATTGACATGTGGAATCGTCGCAGTGTCCAAGACGCCACATTGTCATGGGGGTGAGTTAGTCATGGTGTTCAAGACATCACCTGGGGATTAGCGATTACGCGGTGTTTAAGTAACACTAATGGATGTTATGAACTCCGATGGTATTTTTCGAGTACCGTTCCCTAGTATGATTGGTTAACCATGGTTGTGTGAATTTTGTATTAGCATATTTAATTGTGAACTATATGCTTTTGGTGTCGCTAGCTTATTATGAATTGCGGTTATTGGTTTATGCATAATGTTTGCATAGTTGTCAAATTGCTAGCTTGTATGCGGTATTGTTTAAGTGATTGCAAGTAAGTAGGTTATATATGTATATGTATAATTATTGCATTCACTAAGCTTTAGCTTACCCTCTCGTTGTTTACCTTTTTAGGCTCCGGCGTGCACAAGGGCAAAGGTATTCGTTTGGAATAGTAGTGGCTCTCAGGGGATTAGCTTTTTGGAAGTTCAGCCAAGAATTGGGTAGTTTAACCCCAAACACCATGCTCTAGTGTCGTTTGGAAATTAAACTAGAACGGTCGAAACTTGTATTTTTGAAGAAAATCGTAAAACGGCCGATGTTGGCCCGAAGTTGTAAAACTTGATTTTATTGTGGAAATCTCTTAGTTTAACTTATATTGACATGTTGTGAAAAGTTTTTCGTTTAAAAGTGTCGGGAAGCGGGTTTTCCGCTCACGTAAGTGGGACAACCAAATCAGTAGCCGGCAGTTCATTTGGACGCCGTTCAGACCTTCTGGACGCCGTCCAAAGCTTCTTTGCTGGACGCCGTCCAGAAGTCTGGACGCCGACCAGATGTATTGAAACAGAAAAAAAAAATTAGTGTGTTTTTGAGATAACGAAGTTGGGTTGTTACATTTTGTTAATGTGATCTTGCCAGAATACAGAATGTCCGTGAGAATGGAAACAAGCTTGTCTCAAGCATTTGTTATAGCCAGAATGGTGGAAAGTGATTTAAAAGCAGCAAGAGGAATGATGACAAGGAGTGTGATGACTTCGAGTGGTCAAACGGGTGGTCAATCTAGTGATAAGTCAAAGAAATCGTTTGGGTTTAGACAGAAAAGTAAGAGTAAACAGAGTGGTTCAGGGTCTGGATCAGGTAGAGGGAATTGGTGCCACACTTGTAAGTCTACCCACAGTGGTCAATGTTCAGAAGCAACAAGACGGTGTTTGAGGTGTGGTGTTATCGGGCATGAGTCCCAAGCGTGTTCATTTCCAGGAAGTGTATGTTGGAGTTGTCATCAACCAGGGCATCGTGATATAAGTTGTTTGTCCAAGAGTGTGAGTTCCGGGGTAGGGTCAGGTGCGCGTTCGACATCAGTTGGAGGGTCTACTTCCTCGAGTGGGAAGAAGAGGAAGAACCCTCCCACAGCAGAGGCCAGAGCTTTTCAAATGTCAGTTAAAAAGGCTACTGAAACTGACGATGTGATCACCGGTATGTTTTTAATCAACTCAATACTTGCTCGTGTATTGTTTGATTGTGGTGCGAATAAGTCTTTTATGTCATTAGACTTTTGTGCTAAATTGAACTTACCTGCTACTGTGCTGCCTGAACCGATTACAGTAGAGGTAGGTGATGGAAAGATCACACTCGTCACAATGTTTGTGACTGAGGTTAGTATTGATATTGAAGGAAAGTCATTTCCTATGACTTGTTTAGTGTTACCTATTCCTAATTTTGATGTAGTGTTAGGAATGGATTGGCTGAGCCCACTTAGAGCTAGTATTAAGTGCGATAAGAAAATGATTTCCTTTCGTTTAGCTGATGGAACCCGTGTTATAGCCCGAGGGGAATGGGGTGGGTATAATTTTCCGTAGATATCAATGCTGAAACCCAAGAAATCTTTATCCAAAGGGTGTGAATCGTTCCTAGCCTATGTAATATATGGTAAGAAAGAAAAGAAAGCAATAGCTGATATTCCAGTTTCAGAGTTTTCAGAAGTGTTTCCAGACGAGTTACCAAGGTTACCGTCGGTAAGAGAAGTAGAGTATAAGATTGAATTGGTGCCTGGAGCCACTCCAGTTGCCAAAGCCCCGCATCATTTAGCACCGTCAGAAATTCGTGAGATGATGTCATAAATTCAGGAGCTATTGGATCGTGGCTTTATTAGACCGAGTTCTTCTCCTTAGGGTGCACCAGTATTATTTGTTAAAAAGAAAGACGGTACCATGCGTATGTGTATAGATTATCAGGAGTTGAATAAGAGAACAGTAAAGAATAAGTACCCACTGCCTAGAATAGACGATTTAATCGATCAGTTGCAGGGTGCTTCATACTTCTCCAAGATAGATTTACGATCTGGGTATCATCAGGTTAGAGTTGCAGAATCTGACATCCCGAAGACAGCGTTTAGAACTAGCTATGATCATTATGAGTTCTTGCTCATGCCGTTTGGGTTATCGAATGCGCCAGCAGTCTTCATGGATCTGATGAATAGGGTGTGTTGTCAGTTTATAGATAAATTCGTGTCTGGTTGAGAGAAGTGCAGTTTTTGGGTCATGTAATTTGTGCCAAGGGTATAAAAGTTGATCCATCAAAGATTGATGCAGTTATGAATTGGAAATCGCCAAGGAATCAGACAGAAATTAAGAGTTTTCTGGGATTAGCTGGTTATTACCAAAGGTTCATAAAAGATTTCTCAAAAATAGCGGGTCCGTTGACTAAGTTGACTCGAAAAGACATAGCCTTTCGGTGGGGTGATGATCAAGAGAAGGCTTTTTAGACTTTGAAACAACCGAAAGGTTTAGATGACTTTGTGGTCTATTGTGATGCGTCCTTCGCCGGGTTGGGTTGTGTATTGATGCAGAGAGACAAAGTGATTGCTTACGCCTCGCGACAGTTGAAAGTTCATGAAAGAAATTATCCTGTACATGGCTGCCGTAGTGTTTGCTCTGAAGCTATAGAGACATTATTTGTATGGGAAACATTGTGTTATATGTACAGATCACAAGAGTCTGCAATATATTTTCTCTCAGAAAGAATTGAATATGCGTCAAAGACGGTGGCAAGAGCTGATTAAAGACTACGATTGTGAAATCAAGTACCATCCAGGCAAAGAAAATGTCGTAGCAGATGCGTTAAGTCGTAAAAAGTCAGGTGAGAATGTGAAATTTTTGTGTTTGAGCATAACTTCAGATTTGATCGATCAATTACGAATTGTACAAGCCTGTGCTTTAGAGGATGAACATATTAAATCTGAACTTATGACTAAACGAAAATTTGACCTAATTGATGATTCTCGTAGACTTTAGACCTTAAATAACCGTATTTGGGTGCCTATGCTTGGAGAATTAAGGGATTTAATCATGACTAAAGCTCATAAATCCAGATTGACCGTGCATCCAGGCAGTCATAAGATGTATCATGATTTGAAATCAGTGTATTGGTGGCCGAATATGAAAACAGACATCGCTCGTTTTATTGAAAAGTGTCACATTTGTACGCAAGTGAAGGCAGAACACCAGAAACCGTATGGTTCGTTGCGTCAGTTACAGATTCCAGAGTGGAAATGGGAGCATATCACGATGGATTTTGTAGTTCATGGGATACACATTTGCCATTGGTTAAATTTGCGTATAATAATTCTTATCATTCGAGCATAGGAATGCCGCCTTACGAAATGTTATACGGCCGTCGTTTCAGAACTCCGACTTGTTGGTTAGAAGCTGGAGAGAAACAGTTTGCTGGTCCCGAAATTGTTCAAATAACAGCCGAAAAATTGAAAGCCGCCAGAGATAGACAAAAGATGTATGCAGATCCGCGTAGACGTCTGGTAACTTTTAATGTGGGTGATTGTGTATATCTTAAGGTTTCACCGTGAAAATGGGTTATCAGATTTGGTAAACGTGGTAAGCTAGCGCCAAGGTACATTGGGCTGTTTCCAATTAGTGAGATTCTGAATGACCAGACAGTTGTGTTAGATCTTCCTTCTGAGTTGGCTGGTATTCATAATACCTTCAACATGTGTTATTTGCGTAAGTGTAAAGTTGATGACGAGACACAGATCGTACCGCTAGTAGATTTGAAAGTTGATTTGAGTAACAAGTTGGTTGAGGAACCAATTCGAGTGGTCGACAGAAAGGTTACTAAGTTAAGAAAGAAAAAGATCCCGATGGTTTTAGTAGAATGAAAACACAGTTTAGGGTCTAATTTGACGTGGGAGAGTGAAGAGTTGATAAAGACCCGTTACCCTCATCTGTTTGACCAAGACCAGATTCCGAGGACAGAATCTCTTTAAGGGGGTGGATTTGTAAAAGACTGAAACTGGGGTTAGAAGTAAGATTACTAGATTACCCTTAGGTTTATATTTGTGTTTAAAATATGCTTTTATTTTAATAATATGTTTATTATTAATTGAATATGTGGTTAAGACCAGTTTGTGACAAGGGTTACAGAAATTGGTTCATTTGTTGAATTTGGACTCTGATAGGGTTGCCAAATTAAGTACGAAAGATATTAGATAACTGATTAATACCCGTGTGTGGTGGGGTATGAGTTTTAATAACCCTTAAAAGAGTAAGTACTGCTTTGGAATCTCCTTTTAGAACTTTCCCTAACATAAGAACGTACCTAATCTTCATCACCTTAAAACCCTAAATTGATCTAAGCTAGAAATTGAATCAAGAGGCTTTAGGAACTGAATCATATCGTCCTTGTAAGCATTTATCCAGGTTAGCATGCTTGAATTCGTGCTTTAATTCATAGAAATTGGGTTTGGGGTGTAAAATGGGTTTTTGATGAAATTGAGCTTGAATCTTGATGATTATGTGTTTATAAGCGTAAGTTGTTGTTAGTAATAGTTACTATATGGTTTATATGATGTTTTTCAAGTGGTTTTGATGTTAGAACTTGCAAAAACCAAGATTCGGAGTCAAAAACGCGAAAAACAGCGAGCTGGAGCTGTTCATCAGCTCCCACACTTTTGACAGCTCAACCATGTGGTTGAGCACGTGTTTGAGGGCTAAACCACGTGGTTGAGGGCTCAACCATACGTTTGAGGTCTCAGCCACGCGGTTGAGCACTTGTCAGCTTTTGCTAAGATTGAAAAGGGCGTAATTTTCAAACCGTAACTCCATTTTCGATGAATAAACTATCGTTGGAATCGTCTTGAGGTTTACTTTCCAATGATAAGGTTTTAAGAATCTGCATCAAAATTTATTTTGGTCAGAAAAAGGGGTTTTGGGGTGTATGTCTTGTTTTGCACACATGTGAATGTTGTTATTGATTGAATTTATGATGTAGACCTATTATATAGTGAATACATGATTGAATGTATTAAATTACAGTATGTATTGATGTTTCATGTGTGCATTTTGGGTTGAAACCTATCTAAATAGTTGCTGATACTGTTCTTCATCACTCGCACAAGTGAGTCTTCACTCGTACGGTTGGGGCTATCAACCGTGTGATCAACCGTGCGAGTGAGTGGTTAAGGAGAACTATTGTTTTGGTTAAGATGATACATACGGTTGAGATGTGACTCGTTCGAGTCACTGGTCACTCGTGTGGCGAACTATACGGATCAGGTGATTCATTGATGTATGTTCAGTCATATACCAAACGTACGAGTGAGTTGTCAAGCGCACGGTTGAGTGTTCTCAAACATGTGAGTGAGGCTGTTACTCGTACAGCTGGCAGACCAGTTTAAGTGTTAATCTATAGCATTGTTGTCTTGTTGTTGATTTAATATCAAGACATGATTACTGACTGTGTTATGTCTATTCTCAGGTGAAAAAGAGAAAGAGAAGACTCAGAAAGATTAGACCTCTGAGAATCTTCAGTTGCTGGTAATTGGTGAGTGGGTCTATCTTTAGATAGAGTTTAAGTAGCAAATCATGCTACTGTGGATTACTCTGATTACCCTGTGTAGTGTAATGATTGTCATGCTAGTTGGATAGTTGCATGCTATGTGATTAATATGTTGTATATATGCACTGTGCTTGACACCAGCTGTTCCTAGAGAGGTTCAAGATTCGCAACAGTTCCCAGGGAGGTTGCAGTCCGTGTGAGGTCAACCGTTCCAAGGGAGGTTGAGTTCATACCCTGCAGTCTGTTTGCAGAGACTAGTCTGGAAAGGACTATCGGTAGATGCTAGCCTGATCAGCTAGGTCGTGTGCTCGTACAAGCCGCCGATCCCTATATTGTCTTTGTTTGTATGTTTGTTGGTTGTAAGCATGTTAGCTTATTATTGTATGATGGATTGCTTAAGCTTAATCTGTAGATAGATTCCATTCACTTAGCGGTGCACTAATTCCCCACATTCCTCCCCCTGCATGTTTTAGGTACTGCTGATGGGATTGGGCCATGATGTAGAAGACATGTTTGACTAGTAACTCTGATGTGGTCAATTGTAACCGTGTTTGTAATAACGTAACACCGTTTGTGAAAATTAAACTTAATTAAGTAGCTTTCATAATGATGTAATTAATGTTTTAATTTTAATAAGTAAGTCTTCCGCTGTGTTTATAAAAAAAATGGCTGGTGTTATAGCTTGCCCCTTCCGTATCTATCTTTGACGCTAAGAAGTTCGACGTATCATCCTTGTTTGCTTCTGCATCACTCTCCTCATCAATTAAATGAAACTTTGGTAATTTTTGGATCTCAACATCATCTTCCTCATTGACCTGGTTAAGAACACCAAACGCATTGTTCATTTTGACTTCAGCAGCACCTTTGTTTTTCCCATCATTCATGTTAGTCTTTGTATTCTCAGTATCCCCTTTAGGTCTATACACGAATTTTTGTTTACCTCTAATCACCACTCCTGTACGTTGGTTTTGCTTTTGTTGCTCAGTATTCTTATTTTTAAATTTTCCGTTATGAACAACTTTAAACCCATCAACATCCACCTCCTCAACAGTCACAGGTTTAACTATCTTTGGGCAATGAGCATCATCACGACCAAACACCACAACACGAACACCGAGGGGGTTTCCACTCGTATTCAACATTAGCTGTATCAATAACTCGCCCGTTACCTTCCAAACTAGGAATCAAAACTTTGATGCTTTCCTTTAGCTCTGAATCAGCTGAGACTTCGATCATAGCTCAGGAAAAGTTTGGGCGACCCCAAGCTTCCTCACACATAGTACTCATGTAAGAATCCAACATCTTTGGTGTACCAACTCTAGATGCAATAATGCTCAAACCGTCAGCTGTGAAGCCTGTAAGTGGTATGTTGTACATCTTGATCCATACCGGCACTTTAGTCAAGTCTTCTTTCGTAAGCGAAACCTCTGGTGTCCACTTATTAAGAATTATAGGGACGTTACGAATCATCCAAGGACCATTCTCCATGTCACACCCCCAAAATAGGGCCTAGGGTATTTGTGACTAATAATATCAAATCACAGTTGCATTTACGAAAATGACTCTATATGAGACGTTTTGAATAAAACATTTATTAATAAAACAGCGGAAGCATTAAAAGTTTTACATCAAATTTAAACTGAAATAATAATAATAGTCTTAATGCAAAGTAAATGTAATGAAATGAAGACTCCACGTAGCAGCATTCAATTCATCAGGTAGCAATCATGACAATCATCTTATTCGTCACCTGAGACAAAACATGCTTAAAGTGTCAACCAAAAAGGTTGGTGAGTTCATTAGTTTATCAAAATCAATCATTTTCGTTATAATAATAGGCCACAAGATTTCAGTTTCATAAATATCCGTACACTAGCAAGTGTATAAAAGCATTCTATAAGTTGTAGGCACCCGGTAACAAGCTTAACATTCATGTTTTACCCTCTGAAAGTACACCGAATCAGGTGTGTTATATAAACCTCGAAGTACTAAAGCATCCCATAGTCAGGATAGGGTTGTCAGGCCCAATAGATCTATCTTTAGGATTCGCGCCTACCGTACATAGACAGGTAGTTTAATGTTACCAAGCTAAGGGTATATTTCTAGTTTAAACCCACATAGAATTAGTTTTAGTACTTGTGCCTATTTCGTAAAACATTTATAAAACAACGCATGTATTCTCAGCCCAAAAATATATATAAAAAGGGAGTAATGAAACTCACCTTAAATAGCAGTTGAAGTATTTCACGCAAGAAAGGAAAGTAAAGCAAGTAAGTGACCGAGATATCAACTAGAAGTAGTTCTTAATAGAGAAATGAGAGATTAAGGTGTAAGTTTGAAATGAGAAATGTATGTGGTATTTATAGTTGAAAATGTTAGGTAAAAAAAAATTAAAATAAAATAAGTAAATCTTAAAAGTTAAAATAAGAAAAAGTATTTTGTATTTTTATTAAAAGTAAATCTTAAAAGTTAAAATAAGAAAAGTAGTTTGTATTTTTATTAAAAGTAAATCTTAAAAGTTAAAATAAGAAAAAGTAGTTTGTATTTTTATTAAAAGTAAAATCCTAAAAGTTAAAATAAGAAAAAAGTAGTTTGTATTTTTATTAAAAGTAAAATCTTAAAAGTTAAAATAAGAAAAAGTATTTTGTATTTTTATTAAAAGTAAATCTTAAAAGTTAAAATAAGAAAAAGTAGTTTGTATTTTTATTAAAAGTAAAATCTTAAAAGTTAAAATAAGAAAAAGTAATTTGTATTTTTATTAAAAGTAAAATCTTAAAAGTTAAAATAAGAAAAAGTAGTTTGTATTTTTATTAAAAGTAAATCTTAAAAGTTAAAATAAGAAAAAGTAGTTTGTATTTTTATTAAAAGTAAATCTTAAAAGAAAAGTAGTTTGTATTTTTATTAAAAGTAAATCTTAAAAGAAAAAGTAGTTTGTATTTTTGTATTTATTTATTAAAAGTAGATATAGTTTTTATTTTTATTTTGTATAAAATTCTAAAAAAAATTGTTTAATATATTTCTAAACATTTTATTTCTATATTTGTTTAATTATTAAATACGAATTTTATATAAAAATTATTATTATATTTAGTTTTTATAAAAATTAAAATTTATGATTATTAATTTATAGTTTTTATTAGTTTTATAAATGTTATAATATTATTTATTATTTAGTTAATTATATATTCTATTAACTAAATAACAAAAGTAATATAAATATTATATATATATATATTCATTGATGTAATTATGTTATATTATATATCATAATCTTATTTATAATATTTATAATTATATTATTTATTTTAAGCGTACGTTTATTCGGTCAACGTTAAATTTATTCGTATATAACAACTCTAGGTATTTTAGTAAAATCGGAAGTCGAAAAGTGAGGGTTGTTATAGTACCTACCCGTTAAAAGAAATTTCGTCCCGAAATTTAGTTTTTGCCATCAATCGACGTTGTTCGTACCTAGACGAGGATATTTACGTTTTATCTGGTCTTCACATTCCCAGGTAGGTTCGGGGCCTTTCGTGAATTCCAACGGATAGAATATTGTTCTGTTTCATGCATTTAAATAATACGAACCCTAATTTCTTACAGGTTCTTCTATAAAGTGCATTTTATCATTAATGCGGAGGTTATCTAAAGGATTAATAAGAGTGTCATTTGACTAGGTTATCCTCAAAAGGGATGATGGTATTATACGAGCATTTTAGTAAACTGAACACATGAAATGTGTTATGAATAGTATTGAGCTTATTTAAAACTTTGAGTGTTTATGTCACAATATTAGGGTAGAAAAAAAAACAGAGAGTAGTTCATGAAAATTATAGTCATGAAGTTTGATAGAGATCATCATTGTTTACAACAAGAATATTGTAATGATGAATATAAGTTGAAAAAATAAAGTTTTATCACTACTGAATAATATGGATAAAACGATTTGATTATAGGAAGCGTATAAATGAAGCTATTGTAAAAGTGTGAATGAGAAATTAAATGTTCACCTTAACTTTTGACGTAGTCACGATTGATTTCCGGAATTCAAGGGATTAAAGGAAATCTTCATAATCCATAAGATTTGATTCTCCGGTAATTAAGGAATTTGAGATTTTCTTTGATTAAATGAGGTGAATTGCTTCAATTGCTGTGTTTGGAATTTTGCTATAAATTAGCTTCTTCCGTTTCATTATCTTCACCACTTCTATACTGTCTTCCTCAATTCATACTTCCAAAGATTGTGAGAATGCTCCATCCAGTTCTTATCCTGGATATTTTTCTGACTATCATTTCAGTCATTCTTCTTTTTCATTTACCACCAGAGGAATTTGTTTTCTTCTACTATTACCTTGGGGTTATAGTGTTTTTAATTCTCCCATGTCTTTACGTTGCAATACGTATTGATATACACGGTTTGTAATTTCAGTATCGTTATCGGGCTACATATTTTCCCTTATATGTCGGAGCTCTTTGCCTTTTTATTCTCCTCTCGACTCTAAGTAAAGCGAGTAATGGTCCAGAATTTGTAGGTATGAAGTTTCGAATGGACCTACTGTTCTAAGCGTAATATCACGATTTGATTTGGTAAATTACCAGAATTACTGAGGATAGAACTATCAAAAATATATTTTCTTGATATGTTCAGAGATTAAGTAGAATGTAAGAGTCGTGTAACATGGCAAATGATGATTATAAAGTCTATGAATCATCATCTTCCATTAAAAATTTAGCATGACTTACTGTAATATAATCACGTTGGCCTGACGTCATTATATTATACTAACTCATGCTTCAATTCTCAACACTACTTCAAATCATTCAAAATTTGAATTTAAATTTTACGGAATAGAGAAACTTAAACAGTTTTCCTTTATGATGTAATAAATATATTGTAAAGAGATAATTAATTGCGGACAAGAATCGTTATGAAGATATCTTTAGAAATATCGAGGATATTTATAACGAAAGATACGATGATATTTTAGAATTTCTAAAATCGATGGATAATGAAGAAATTCTTCTGTAA